>NC_083725.1:29890698-30607290 GCF_028564815.1 Eubalaena glacialis
AACAAGGAACTGGAACCCCAAGGTTTCTTAGGAGAAAACTCATTTTCTTCCCAGAACCATGCCGGCAGTGAGGAAAACCCCGGCAACAACAATGCTTTTCAGGTAGCTTCGAGGCCGCATGAACGGAGCTTTCATAATGGGAAAAGAAGCCTTATGCCATCAGTCTCCAATTTCTAGGTTGACACGCAGCATACACGCAGGACCAGAGCTTACTGTCTCTACGCAGTGTTCTGGTACCGAACGGTTGCTTAAGCAAAGTCCCTAGGAATGTTGGAAAGCTTACTACCGTGAAACTAAAGCAGAACAGCGATGAAGGCCTCATGGAGCTGCTGCACGCCTCCCGTTTTGCCAGGATAATCAGGGCCTTACTTCGAGGCTAGTGCTCACATTGACTTTCACGTTTGGTATAGAGCGGAGCCGGGTGAGCTTCCAACTAGGAACTGGAAGCACAAGGTTTCTTTCGAGAAAACTCATTTGCTTCTATGAACCATGCCGGCTGTAAGTGAAAGCACGGTAACAACAGTGCTTTTCAGGTAGCTTCGGGGCCGCATCAACGGAGCTTTCATAATGGGAAAACTAGCCTTGTGCCGTCAGTCTCTAATTTCTAGGTTGACACGCAGCATACACGCAGGAGCAGAGCTTCCTGTTCTACGCAGTGTTCTGGTACTGAAACGGGTGCTGAAGCAAGGCCCCTAGGAGTGTTGAAAAGCTTACTACCTTGAAACTAAAGCAGAACAACGATGAAGGCCTCATGGAGCTGCTGCACGCCTCTCGTTTTGCAAGGATAATCAGGGCCTTACTTCGAAGCTTGGGCTCACGTTGACTTTCACTTTAGGTATAGCGCAGAGCAGGGTGAGCTTCCAACAAGGAACTGGAACCCCAAGGTTTCTTAGGAGAAAACTCATTTTCTTCCCAGAACCATGCCGGCAGTGAGGAAAACCCCGGCAACAACAATGCTTTTCAGGTAGCTTCGAGGCCGCATGAACGGAGCTTTCATAATGGGAAAAGAAGCCTTATGCCATCAGTCTCCAATTTCTAGGTTGACACGCAGCATACACGCAGGACCAGAGCTTACTGTCTCTACGCAGTGTTCTGGTACCGAAACGGTTGCTTAAGCAAAGTCCCTAGGAATGTTGGAAAGCTTACTACCGTGAAACTAAAGCAGAACAGCGATGAAGGCCTCATGGAGCTGCTGCACGCCTCCCGTTTTGCCCGGATAATCAGGGCCTTACTTCGAGGCTAGTGCTCACATTGACTTTCACGTTTGGTATAGAGCGGAGCCGGGTGAGCTTCCAACTAGGAACTGGAAGCACAAGGTTTCTTTCGAGAAAACTCATTTGCTTCTATGAACCATGCCGGCTGTAAGTGAAAGCACGGTAACAACAGTGCTTTTCAGGTAGCTTCGGGGCCGCATCAACGGAGCTTTCATAATGGGAAAACTAGCCTTGTGCCGTCAGTCTCTAATTTCTAGGTTGACACGCAGCATACACGCAGGAGCAGAGCTTCCTGGTTCTACGCAGTGTTCTGGTACTGAAACGGGTGCTGAAGCAAGGCCCCTAGGAGTGTTGAAAAGCTTACTACCTTGAAACTAAAGCAGAACAACGATGAAGGCCTCATGGAGCTGCTGCACGCCTCTCGTTTTGCAAGGATAATCAGGGCCTTACTTCGAAGCTTGGGCTCACGTTGACTTTCACTTTAGTATAGCGCAGAGCAGGGTGAGCTTCCAACAAGGAACTGGAACCCCAAGGTTTCTTAGGAGAAAACTCATTTTCTTCCCAGAACCATGCCGGCAGTGAGGAAAACCCCGGCAACAACAATGCTTTTCAGGTAGCTTCGAGGCCGCATGAACGGAGCTTCCATAATGGGAAAAGAAGCCTTATGCCATCAGTCTCCAATTTCTAGGTTGACACGCAGCATACACGCAGGACCAGAGCTTACTGTCTCTACGCAGTGTTCTGGTACCGAAACGGTTGCTTAAGCAAAGTCCCTAGGAATGTTGGAAAGCTTACTACCGTGAAACTAAAGCAGAACAGCGATGAAGGCCTCATGGAGCTGCTGCACGCCTCCCGTTTTGCCCGGATAATCAGGGCCTTACTTCGAGGCTAGTGCTCACATTGACTTTCACGTTTGGTATAGAGCGGAGCCGGGTGAGCTTCCAACTAGGAACTGGAAGCACAAGGTTTCTTTCGAGAAAACTCATTTGCTTCTATGAACCATGCCGGCTGTAAGTAAAAGCACGGTAACAACAGTGCTTTTCAGGTAGCTTCGGGGCCGCATCAACGGAGCTTTCATAATGGGAAAACTAGCCTTGTGCCGTCAGTCTCTAATTTCTAGGTTGACACGCAGCATACACGCAGGAGCAGAGCTTCCTGGTTCTACGCAGTGTTCTGGTACTGAAACGGGTGCTGAAGCAAGGCCCCTAGGAGTGTTGAAAAGCTTACTACCTTGAAACTAAAGCAGAACAACGATGAAGGCCTCATGGAGCTGCTGCACGCCTCTCGTTTTGCAAGGATAATCAGGGCCTTACTTCGAAGCTTGGGCTCACGTTGACTTTCACTTTAGGTATAGCGCAGAGCAGGGTGAGCTTCCAACAAGGAACTGGAACCCCAAGGTTTCTTAGGAGAAAACTCATTTTCTTCCCAGAACCATGCCGGCAGTGAGGAAAACCCCGGCAACAACAATGCTTTTCAGGTAGCTTCGAGGCCGCATGAACGGAGCTTTCATAATGGGAAAAGAAGCCTTATGCCATCAGTCTGCAATTTCTAGGTTGACACGCAGCATACACGCAGGACCAGAGCTTACTGTCTCTACGCAGTGTTCTGGTACCGAAACGGTTGCTTAAGCAAAGTCCCTAGGAATGTTGGAAAGCTTACTACCGTGAAACTAAAGCAGAACAGCGATGAAGGCCTCATGGAGCTGCTGCACGCCTCCCGTTTTGCCCGGATAATCAGGGCCTTACTTCGAGGCTAGTGCTCACATTGACTTTCACGTTTGGTATAGAGCGGAGCCGGGTGAGCTTCCAACTAGGAACTGGAAGCACAAGGTTTCTTTCGAGAAAACTCATTTGCTTCTATGAACCATGCCGGCTGTAAGTAAAAGCACGGTAACAACAGTGCTTTTCAGGTAGCTTCGGGGCCGCATCAACGGAGCTTTCATAATGGGAAAACTAGCCTTGTGCCGTCAGTCTCTAATTTCTAGGTTGACACGCAGCATACACGCAGGAGCAGAGCTTCCTGGTTCTACGCAGTGTTCTGGTACTGAAACGGGTGCTGAAGCAAGGCCCCTAGGAGTGTTGAAAAGCTTACTACCTTGAAACTAAAGCAGAACAACGATGAAGGCCTCATGGAGCTGCTGCACGCCTCTCGTTTTGCAAGGATAATCAGGGCCTTACTTCGAAGCTTGGGCTCACGTTGACTTTCACTTTAGGTATAGCGCAGAGCAGGGTGAGCTTCCAACAAGGAACTGGAACCCCAAGGTTTCTTAGGAGAAAACTCATTTTCTTCCCAGAACCATGCCGGCAGTGAGGAAAACCCCGGCAACAACAATGCTTTTCAGGTAGCTTCGAGGCCGCATGAACGGAGCTTCCATAATGGGAAAAGAAGCCTTATGCCATCAGTCTCCAATTTCTAGGTTGACACGCAGCATACACGCAGGACCAGAGCTTACTGTCTCTACGCAGTGTTCTGGTACCGAAACGGTTGCTTAAGCAAAGTCCCTAGGAATGTTGGAAAGCTTACTACCGTGAAACTAAAGCAGAACAGCGATGAAGGCCTCATGGAGCTGCTGCACGCCTCCCGTTTTGCCCGGATAATCAGGGCCTTACTTCGAGGCTAGTGCTCACATTGACTTTCACGTTTGGTATAGAGCGGAGCCGGGTGAGCTTCCAACTAGGAACTGGAAGCACAAGGTTTCTTTCGAGAAAACTCATTTGCTTCTATGAACCATGCCGGCTGTAAGTGAAAGCACGGTAACAACAGTGCTTTTCAGGTAGCTTCGGGGCCGCATCAACGGAGCTTTCATAATGGGAAAACTAGCCTTGTGCCGTCAGTCTCTAATTTCTAGGTTGACACGCAGCATACACGCAGGAGCAGAGCTTCCTGGTTCTACGCAGTGTTCTGGTACTGAAACGGGTGCTGAAGCAAGGCCCCTAGGAGTGTTGAAAAGCTTACTACCTTGAAACTAAAGCAGAACAACGATGAAGGCCTCATGGAGCTGCTGCACGCCTCTCGTTTTGCAAGGATAATCAGGGCCTTACTTCGAAGCTTGGGCTCACGTTGACTTTCACTTTAGGTATAGCGCAGAGCAGGGTGAGCTTCCAACAAGGAACTGGAACCCCAAGGTTTCTTAGGAGAAAACTCATTTTCTTCCCAGAACCATGCCGGCAGTGAGGAAAACCCCGGCAACAACAATGCTTTTCAGGTAGCTTCGAGGCCGCATGAACGGAGCTTTCATAATGGGAAAAGAAGCCTTATGCCATCAGTCTCCAATTTCTAGGTTGACACGCAGCATACACGCAGGACCAGAGCTTACTGTCTCTACGCAGTGTTCTGGTACCGAAACGGTTGCTTAAGCAAAGTCCCTAGGAATGTTGGAAAGCTTACTACCGTGAAACTAAAGCAGAACAGCGATGAAGGCCTCATGGAGCTGCTGCACGCCTCCCGTTTTGCCAGGATAATCAGGGCCTTACTTCGAGGCTAGTGCTCACATTGACTTTCACGTTTGGTATAGAGCGGAGCCGGGTGAGCTTCCAACTAGGAACTGGAAGCACAAGGTTTCTTTCGAGAAAACTCATTTGCTTCTATGAACCATGCCGGCTGTAAGTGAAAGCACGGTAACAACAGTGCTTTTCAGGTAGCTTCGGGGCCGCATCAACGGAGCTTTCATAATGGGAAAACTAGCCTTGTGCCGTCAGTCTCTAATTTCTAGGTTGACACGCAGCATACACGCAGGAGCAGAGCTTCCTGGTTCTACGCAGTGTTCTGGTACTGAAACGGGTGCTGAAGCAAGGCCCCTAGGAGTGTTGAAAAGCTTACTACCTTGAAACTAAAGCAGAACAACGATGAAGGCCTCATGGAGCTGCTGCACGCCTCTCGTTTTGCAAGGATAATCAGGGCCTTACTTCGAAGCTTGGGCTCACGTTGACTTTCACTTTAGGTATAGCGCAGAGCAGGGTGAGCTTCCAACAAGGAACTGGAACCCCAAGGTTTCTTAGGAGAAAACTCATTTTCTTCCCAGAACCATGCCGGCAGTGAGGAAAACCCCGGCAACAACAATGCTTTTCAGGTAGCTTCGAGGCCGCATGAACGGAGCTTTCATAATGGGAAAAGAAGCCTTATGCCATCAGTCTCCAATTTCTAGGTTGACACGCAGCATACACGCAGGACCAGAGCTTACTGTCTCTACGCAGTGTTCTGGTACCGAAACGGTTGCTTAAGCAAAGTCCCTAGGAATGTTGGAAAGCTTACTACCGTGAAACTAAAGCAGAACAGCGATGAAGGCCTCATGGAGCTGCTGCACGCCTCCCGTTTTGCCAGGATAATCAGGGCCTTACTTCGAGGCTAGTGCTCACATTGACTTTCACGTTTGGTATAGAGCGGAGCCGGGTGAGCTTCCAACTAGGAACTGGAAGCACAAGGTTTCTTTCGAGAAAACTCATTTGCTTCTATGAACCATGCCGGCTGTAAGTGAAAGCACGGTAACAACAGTGCTTTTCAGGTAGCTTCGGGGCCGCATCAACGGAGCTTTCATAATGGGAAAACTAGCCTTGTGCCGTCAGTCTCTAATTTCTAGGTTGACACGCAGCATACACGCAGGAGCAGAGCTTCCTGGTTCTACGCAGTGTTCTGGTACTGAAACGGGTGCTGAAGCAAGGCCCCTAGGAGTGTTGAAAAGCTTACTACCTTGAAACTAAAGCAGAACAACGATGAAGGCCTCATGGAGCTGCTGCACGCCTCTCGTTTTGCAAGGATAATCAGGGCCTTACTTCGAAGCTTGGGCTCACGTTGACTTTCACTTTAGGTATAGCGCAGAGCAGGGTGAGCTTCCAACAAGGAACTGGAACCCCAAGGTTTCTTAGGAGAAAACTCATTTTCTTCCCAGAACCATGCCGGCAGTGAGGAAAACCCCGGCAACAACAATGCTTTTCAGGTAGCTTCGAGGCCGCATGAACGGAGCTTCCATAATGGGAAAAGAAGCCTTATGCCATCAGTCTCCAATTTCTAGGTTGACACGCAGCATACACGCAGGACCAGAGCTTACTGTCTCTACGCAGTGTTCTGGTACCGAAACGGTTGCTTAAGCAAAGTCCCTAGGAATGTTGGAAAGCTTACTACCGTGAAACTAAAGCAGAACAGCGATGAAGGCCTCATGGAGCTGCTGCACGCCTCCCGTTTTGCCCGGATAATCAGGGCCTTACTTCGAGGCTAGTGCTCACATTGACTTTCACGTTTGGTATAGAGCGGAGCCGGGTGAGCTTCCAACTAGGAACTGGAAGCACAAGGTTTCTTTCGAGAAAACTCATTTGCTTCTATGAACCATGCCGGCTGTAAGTAAAAGCACGGTAACAACAGTGCTTTTCAGGTAGCTTCGGGGCCGCATCAACGGAGCTTTCATAATGGGAAAACTAGCCTTGTGCCGTCAGTCTCTAATTTCTAGGTTGACACGCAGCATACACGCAGGAGCAGAGCTTCCTGGTTCTACGCAGTGTTCTGGTACTGAAACGGGTGCTGAAGCAAGGCCCCTAGGAGTGTTGAAAAGCTTACTACCTTGAAACTAAAGCAGAACAACGATGAAGGCCTCATGGAGCTGCTGCACGCCTCTCGTTTTGCAAGGATAATCAGGGCCTTACTTCGAAGCTTGGGCTCACGTTGACTTTCACTTTAGGTATAGCGCAGAGCAGGGTGAGCTTCCAACAAGGAACTGGAACCCCAAGGTTTCTTAGGAGAAAACTCATTTTCTTCCCAGAACCATGCCGGCAGTGAGGAAAACCCCGGCAACAACAATGCTTTTCAGGTAGCTTCGAGGCCGCATGAACGGAGCTTCCATAATGGGAAAAGAAGCCTTATGCCATCAGTCTCCAATTTCTAGGTTGACACGCAGCATACACGCAGGACCAGAGCTTACTGTCTCTACGCAGTGTTCTGGTACCGAAACGGTTGCTTAAGCAAAGTCCCTAGGAATGTTGGAAAGCTTACTACCGTGAAACTAAAGCAGAACAGCGATGAAGGCCTCATGGAGCTGCTGCACGCCTCCCGTTTTGCCCGGATAATCAGGGCCTTACTTCGAGGCTAGTGCTCACATTGACTTTCACGTTTGGTATAGAGCGGAGCCGGGTGAGCTTCCAACTAGGAACTGGAAGCACAAGGTTTCTTTCGAGAAAACTCATTTGCTTCTATGAACCATGCCGGCTGTAAGTGAAAGCACGGTAACAACAGTGCTTTTCAGGTAGCTTCGGGGCCGCATCAACGGAGCTTTCATAATGGGAAAACTAGCCTTGTGCCGTCAGTCTCTAATTTCTAGGTTGACACGCAGCATACACGCAGGAGCAGAGCTTCCTGGTTCTACGCAGTGTTCTGGTACTGAAACGGGTGCTGAAGCAAGGCCCCTAGGAGTGTTGAAAAGCTTACTACCTTGAAACTAAAGCAGAACAACGATGAAGGCCTCATGGAGCTGCTGCACGCCTCTCGTTTTGCAAGGATAATCAGGGCCTTACTTCGAAGCTTGGGCTCACGTTGACTTTCACTTTAGGTATAGCGCAGAGCAGGGTGAGCTTCCAACAAGGAACTGGAACCCCAAGGTTTCTTAGGAGAAAACTCATTTTCTTCCCAGAACCATGCCGGCAGTGAGGAAAACCCCGGCAACAACAATGCTTTTCAGGTAGCTTCGAGGCCGCATGAACGGAGCTTTCATAATGGGAAAAGAAGCCTTATGCCATCAGTCTCCAATTTCTAGGTTGACACGCAGCATACACGCAGGACCAGAGCTTACTGTCTCTACGCAGTGTTCTGGTACCGAAACGGTTGCTTAAGCAAAGTCCCTAGGAATGTTGGAAAGCTTACTACCGTGAAACTAAAGCAGAACAGCGATGAAGGCCTCATGGAGCTGCTGCACGCCTCCCGTTTTGCCAGGATAATCAGGGCCTTACTTCGAGGCTAGTGCTCACATTGACTTTCACGTTTGGTATAGAGCGGAGCCGGGTGAGCTTCCAACTAGGAACTGGAAGCACAAGGTTTCTTTCGAGAAAACTCATTTGCTTCTATGAACCATGCCGGCTGTAAGTGAAAGCACGGTAACAACAGTGCTTTTCAGGTAGCTTCGGGGCCGCATCAACGGAGCTTTCATAATGGGAAAACTAGCCTTGTGCCGTCAGTCTCTAATTTCTAGGTTGACACGCAGCATACACGCAGGAGCAGAGCTTCCTGGTTCTACGCAGTGTTCTGGTACTGAAACGGGTGCTGAAGCAAGGCCCCTAGGAGTGTTGAAAAGCTTACTACCTTGAAACTAAAGCAGAACAACGATGAAGGCCTCATGGAGCTGCTGCACGCCTCTCGTTTTGCAAGGATAATCAGGGCCTTACTTCGAAGCTTGGGCTCACGTTGACTTTCACTTTAGGTATAGCGCAGAGCAGGGTGAGCTTCCAACAAGGAACTGGAACCCCAAGGTTTCTTAGGAGAAAACTCATTTTCTTCCCAGAACCATGCCGGCAGTGAGGAAAACCCCGGCAACAACAATGCTTTTCAGGTAGCTTCGAGGCCGCATGAACGGAGCTTCCATAATGGGAAAAGAAGCCTTATGCCATCAGTCTCCAATTTCTACGTTGACACGCAGCATACACGCAGGACCAGAGCTTACTGTCTCTACGCAGTGTTCTGGTACCGAAACGGTTGCTTAAGCAAAGTCCCTAGGAATGTTGGAAAGCTTACTACCGTGAAACTAAAGCAGAACAGCGATGAAGGCCTCATGGAGCTGCTGCACGCCTCCCGTTTTGCCCGGATAATCAGGGCCTTACTTCGAGGCTAGTGCTCACATTGACTTTCACGTTTGGTATAGAGCGGAGCCGGGTGAGCTTCCAACTAGGAACTGGAAGCACAAGGTTTCTTTCGAGAAAACTCATTTGCTTCTATGAACCATGCCGGCTGTAAGTAAAAGCACGGTAACAACAGTGCTTTTCAGGTAGCTTCGGGGCCGCATCAACGGAGCTTTCATAATGGGAAAACTAGCCTTGTGCCGTCAGTCTCTAATTTCTAGGTTGACACGCAGCATACACGCAGGAGCAGAGCTTCCTGGTTCTACGCAGTGTTCTGGTACTGAAACGGGTGCTGAAGCAAGGCCCCTAGGAGTGTTGAAAAGCTTACTACCTTGAAACTAAAGCAGAACAACGATGAAGGCCTCATGGAGCTGCTGCACGCCTCTCGTTTTGCAAGGATAATCAGGGCCTTACTTCGAAGCTTGGGCTCACGTTGACTTTCACTTTAGGTATAGCGCAGAGCAGGGTGAGCTTCCAACAAGGAACTGGAACCCCAAGGTTTCTTAGGAGAAAACTCATTTTCTTCCCAGAACCATGCCGGCAGTGAGGAAAACCCCGGCAACAACAATGCTTTTCAGGTAGCTTCGAGGCCGCATGAACGGAGCTTTCATAATGGGAAAAGAAGCCTTATGCCATCAGTCTCCAATTTCTAGGTTGACACGCAGCATACACGCAGGACCAGAGCTTACTGTCTCTACGCAGTGTTCTGGTACCGAAACGGTTGCTTAAGCAAAGTCCCTAGGAATGTTGGAAAGCTTACTACCGTGAAACTAAAGCAGAACAGCGATGAAGGCCTCATGGAGCTGCTGCACGCCTCCCGTTTTGCCCGGATAATCAGGGCCTTACTTCGAGGCTAGTGCTCACATTGACTTTCACGTTTGGTATAGAGCGGAGCCGGGTGAGCTTCCAACTAGGAACTGGAAGCACAAGGTTTCTTTCGAGAAAACTCATTTGCTTCTATGAACCATGCCGGCTGTAAGTAAAAGCACGGTAACAACAGTGCTTTTCAGGTAGCTTCGGGGCCGCATCAACGGAGCTTTCATAATGGGAAAACTAGCCTTGTGCCGTCAGTCTCTAATTTCTAGGTTGACACGCAGCATACACGCAGGAGCAGAGCTTCCTGGTTCTACGCAGTGTTCTGGTACTGAAACGGGTGCTGAAGCAAGGCCCCTAGGAGTGTTGAAAAGCTTACTACCTTGAAACTAAAGCAGAACAACGATGAAGGCCTCATGGAGCTGCTGCACGCCTCTCGTTTTGCAAGGATAATCAGGGCCTTACTTCGAAGCTTGGGCTCACGTTGACTTTCACTTTAGGTATAGCGCAGAGCAGGGTGAGCTTCCAACAAGGAACTGGAACCCCAAGGTTTCTTAGGAGAAAACTCATTTTCTTCCCAGAACCATGCCGGCAGTGAGGAAAACCCCGGCAACAACAATGCTTTTCAGGTAGCTTCGAGGCCGCATGAACGGAGCTTCCATAATGGGAAAAGAAGCCTTATGCCATCAGTCTCCAATTTCTAGGTTGACACGCAGCATACACGCAGGACCAGAGCTTACTGTCTCTACGCAGTGTTCTGGTACCGAAACGGTTGCTTAAGCAAAGTCCCTAGGAATGTTGGAAAGCTTACTACCGTGAAACTAAAGCAGAACAGCGATGAAGGCCTCATGGAGCTGCTGCACGCCTCCCGTTTTGCCCGGATAATCAGGGCCTTACTTCGAGGCTAGTGCTCACATTGACTTTCACGTTTGGTATAGAGCGGAGCCGGGTGAGCTTCCAACTAGGAACTGGAAGCACAAGGTTTCTTTCGAGAAAACTCATTTGCTTCTATGAACCATGCCGGCTGTAAGTGAAAGCACGGTAACAACAGTGCTTTTCAGGTAGCTTCGGGGCCGCATCAACGGAGCTTTCATAATGGGAAAACTAGCCTTGTGCCGTCAGTCTCTAATTTCTAGGTTGACACGCAGCATACACGCAGGAGCAGAGCTTCCTGGTTCTACGCAGTGTTCTGGTACTGAAACGGGTGCTGAAGCAAGGCCCCTAGGAGTGTTGAAAAGCTTACTACCTTGAAACTAAAGCAGAACAACGATGAAGGCCTCATGGAGCTGCTGCACGCCTCTCGTTTTGCAAGGATAATCAGGGCCTTACTTCGAAGCTTGGGCTCACGTTGACTTTCACTTTAGGTATAGCGCAGAGCAGGGTGAGCTTCCAACAAGGAACTGGAACCCCAAGGTTTCTTAGGAGAAAACTCATTTTCTTCCCAGAACCATGCCGGCAGTGAGGAAAACCCCGGCAACAACAATGCTTTTCAGGTAGCTTCGAGGCCGCATGAACGGAGCTTTCATAATGGGAAAAGAAGCCTTATGCCATCAGTCTCCAATTTCTAGGTTGACACGCAGCATACACGCAGGACCAGAGCTTACTGTCTCTACGCAGTGTTCTGGTACCGAAACGGTTGCTTAAGCAAAGTCCCTAGGAATGTTGGAAAGCTTACTACCGTGAAACTAAAGCAGAACAGCGATGAAGGCCTCATGGAGCTGCTGCACGCCTCCCGTTTTGCCCGGATAATCAGGGCCTTACTTCGAGGCTAGTGCTCACATTGACTTTCACGTTTGGTATAGAGCGGAGCCGGGTGAGCTTCCAACTAGGAACTGGAAGCACAAGGTTTCTTTCGAGAAAACTCATTTGCTTCTATGAACCATGCCGGCTGTAAGTAAAAGCACGGTAACAACAGTGCTTTTCAGGTAGCTTCGGGGCCGCATCAACGGAGCTTTCATAATGGGAAAACTAGCCTTGTGCCGTCAGTCTCTAATTTCTAGGTTGACACGCAGCATACACGCAGGAGCAGAGCTTCCTGGTTCTACGCAGTGTTCTGGTACTGAAACGGGTGCTGAAGCAAGGCCCCTAGGAGTGTTGAAAAGCTTACTACCTTGAAACTAAAGCAGAACAACGATGAAGGCCTCATGGAGCTGCTGCACGCCTCTCGTTTTGCAAGGATAATCAGGGCCTTACTTCGAAGCTTGGGCTCACGTTGACTTTCACTTTAGGTATAGCGCAGAGCAGGGTGAGCTTCCAACAAGGAACTGGAACCCCAAGGTTTCTTAGGAGAAAACTCATTTTCTTCCCAGAACCATGCCGGCAGTGAGGAAAACCCCGGCAACAACAATGCTTTTCAGGTAGCTTCGAGGCCGCATGAACGGAGCTTCCATAATGGGAAAAGAAGCCTTATGCCATCAGTCTCCAATTTCTAGGTTGACACGCAGCATACACGCAGGACCAGAGCTTACTGTCTCTACGCAGTGTTCTGGTACCGAAACGGTTGCTTAAGCAAAGTCCCTAGGAATGTTGGAAAGCTTACTACCGTGAAACTAAAGCAGAACAGCGATGAAGGCCTCATGGAGCTGCTGCACGCCTCCCGTTTTGCCCGGATAATCAGGGCCTTACTTCGAGGCTAGTGCTCACATTGACTTTCACGTTTGGTATAGAGCGGAGCCGGGTGAGCTTCCAACTAGGAACTGGAAGCACAAGGTTTCTTTCGAGAAAACTCATTTGCTTCTATGAACCATGCCGGCTGTAAGTGAAAGCACGGTAACAACAGTGCTTTTCAGGTAGCTTCGGGGCCGCATCAACGGAGCTTTCATAATGGGAAAACTAGCCTTGTGCCGTCAGTCTCTAATTTCTAGGTTGACACGCAGCATACACGCAGGAGCAGAGCTTCCTGGTTCTACGCAGTGTTCTGGTACTGAAACGGGTGCTGAAGCAAGGCCCCTAGGAGTGTTGAAAAGCTTACTACCTTGAAACTAAAGCAGAACAACGATGAAGGCCTCATGGAGCTGCTGCACGCCTCTCGTTTTGCAAGGATAATCAGGGCCTTACTTCGAAGCTTGGGCTCACGTTGACTTTCACTTTAGGTATAGCGCAGAGCAGGGTGAGCTTCCAACAAGGAACTGGAACCCCAAGGTTTCTTAGGAGAAAACTCATTTTCTTCCCAGAACCATGCCGGCAGTGAGGAAAACCCCGGCAACAACAATGCTTTTCAGGTAGCTTCGAGGCCGCATGAACGGAGCTTTCATAATGGGAAAAGAAGCCTTATGCCATCAGTCTCCAATTTCTAGGTTGACACGCAGCATACACGCAGGACCAGAGCTTACTGTCTCTACGCAGTGTTCTGGTACCGAAACGGTTGCTTAAGCAAAGTCCCTAGGAATGTTGGAAAGCTTACTACCGTGAAACTAAAGCAGAACAGCGATGAAGGCCTCATGGAGCTGCTGCACGCCTCCCGTTTTGCCAGGATAATCAGGGCCTTACTTCGAGGCTAGTGCTCACATTGACTTTCACGTTTGGTATAGAGCGGAGCCGGGTGAGCTTCCAACTAGGAACTGGAAGCACAAGGTTTCTTTCGAGAAAACTCATTTGCTTCTATGAACCATGCCGGCTGTAAGTGAAAGCACGGTAACAACAGTGCTTTTCAGGTAGCTTCGGGGCCGCATCAACGGAGCTTTCATAATGGGAAAACTAGCCTTGTGCCGTCAGTCTCTAATTTCTAGGTTGACACTCAGCATACACGCAGGAGCAGAGCTTCCTGGTTCTACGCAGTGTTCTGGTACTGAAACGGGTGCTGAAGCAAGGCCCCTAGGAGTGTTGAAAAGCTTACTACCTTGAAACTAAAGCAGAACAACGATGAAGGCCTCATGGAGCTGCTGCACGCCTCTCGTTTTGCAAGGATAATCAGGGCCTTACTTCGAAGCTTGGGCTCACGTTGACTTTCACTTTAGGTATAGCGCAGAGCAGGGTGAGCTTCCAACAAGGAACTGGAACCCCAAGGTTTCTTAGGAGAAAACTCATTTTCTTCCCAGAACCATGCCGGCAGTGAGGAAAACCCCGGCAACAACAATGCTTTTCAGGTAGCTTCGAGGCCGCATGAACGGAGCTTCCATAATGGGAAAAGAAGCCTTATGCCATCAGTCTCCAATTTCTAGGTTGACACGCAGCATACACGCAGGACCAGAGCTTACTGTCTCTACGCAGTGTTCTGGTACCGAAACGGTTGCTTAAGCAAAGTCCCTAGGAATGTTGGAAAGCTTACTACCGTGAAACTAAAGCAGAACAGCGATGAAGGCCTCATGGAGCTGCTGCACGCCTCCCGTTTTGCCCGGATAATCAGGGCCTTACTTCGAGGCTAGTGCTCACATTGACTTTCACGTTTGGTATAGAGCGGAGCCGGGTGAGCTTCCAACTAGGAACTGGAAGCACAAGGTTTCTTTCGAGAAAACTCATTTGCTTCTATGAACCATGCCGGCTGTAAGTAAAAGCACGGTAACAACAGTGCTTTTCAGGTAGCTTCGGGGCCGCATCAACGGAGCTTTCATAATGGGAAAACTAGCCTTGTGCCGTCAGTCTCTAATTTCTAGGTTGACACGCAGCATACACGCAGGAGCAGAGCTTCCTGGTTCTACGCAGTGTTCTGGTACTGAAACGGGTGCTGAAGCAAGGCCCCTAGGAGTGTTGAAAAGCTTACTACCTTGAAACTAAAGCAGAACAACGATGAAGGCCTCATGGAGCTGCTGCACGCCTCTCGTTTTGCAAGGATAATCAGGGCCTTACTTCGAAGCTTGGGCTCACGTTGACTTTCACTTTAGGTATAGCGCAGAGCAGGGTGAGCTTCCAACAAGGAACTGGAACCCCAAGGTTTCTTAGGAGAAAACTCATTTTCTTCCCAGAACCATGCCGGCAGTGAGGAAAACCCCGGCAACAACAATGCTTTTCAGGTAGCTTCGAGGCCGCATGAACGGAGCTTCCATAATGGGAAAAGAAGCCTTATGCCATCAGTCTCCAATTTCTAGGTTGACACGCAGCATACACGCAGGACCAGAGCTTACTGTCTCTACGCAGTGTTCTGGTACCGAAACGGTTGCTTAAGCAAAGTCCCTAGGAATGTTGGAAAGCTTACTACCGTGAAACTAAAGCAGAACAGCGATGAAGGCCTCATGGAGCTGCTGCACGCCTCCCGTTTTGCCCGGATAATCAGGGCCTTACCTCGAGGCTAGTGCTCACATTGACTTTCACGTTTGGTATAGAGCGGAGCCGGGTGAGCTTCCAACTAGGAACTGGAAGCACAAGGTTTCTTTCGAGAAAACTCATTTGCTTCTATGAACCATGCCGGCTGTAAGTGAAAGCACGGTAACAACAGTGCTTTTCAGGTAGCTTCGGGGCCGCATCAACGGAGCTTTCATAATGGGAAAACTAGCCTTGTGCCGTCAGTCTCTAATTTCTAGGTTGACACGCAGCATACACGCAGGAGCAGAGCTTCCTGGTTCTACGCAGTGTTCTGGTACTGAAACGGGTGCTGAAGCAAGGCCCCTAGGAGTGTTGAAAAGCTTACTACCTTGAAACTAAAGCAGAACAACGATGAAGGCCTCATGGAGCTGCTGCACGCCTCTCGTTTTGCAAGGATAATCAGGGCCTTACTTCGAAGCTTGGGCTCACGTTGACTTTCACTTTAGGTATAGCGCAGAGCAGGGTGAGCTTCCAACAAGGAACTGGAACCCCAAGGTTTCTTAGGAGAAAACTCATTTTCTTCCCAGAACCATGCCGGCAGTGAGGAAAACCCCGGCAACAACAATGCTTTTCAGGTAGCTTCGAGGCCGCATGAACGGAGCTTTCATAATGGGAAAAGAAGCCTTATGCCATCAGTCTCCAATTTCTACGTTGACACGCAGCATACACGCAGGACCAGAGCTTACTGTCTCTACGCAGTGTTCTGGTACCGAAACGGTTGCTTAAGCAAAGTCCCTAGGAATGTTGGAAAGCTTACTACCGTGAAACTAAAGCAGAACAGCGATGAAGGCCTCATGGAGCTGCTGCACGCCTCCCGTTTTGCCCGGATAATCAGGGCCTTACTTCGAGGCTAGTGCTCACATTGACTTTCACGTTTGGTATAGAGCGGAGCCGGGTGAGCTTCCAACTAGGAACTGGAAGCACAAGGTTTCTTTCGAGAAAACTCATTTGCTTCTATGAACCATGCCGGCTGTAAGTAAAAGCACGGTAACAACAGTGCTTTTCAGGTAGCTTCGGGGCCGCATCAACGGAGCTTTCATAATGGGAAAACTAGCCTTGTGCCATCAGTCTCTAATTTCTAGGTTGACACGCAGCATACACGCAGGAGCAGAGCTTCCTGGTTCTACGCAGTGTTCTGGTACTGAAACGGGTGCTGAAGCAAGGCCCCTAGGAGTGTTGAAAAGCTTACTACCTTGAAACTAAAGCAGAACAACGATGAAGGCCTCATGGAGCTGCTGCACGCCTCTCGTTTTGCAAGGATAATCAGGGCCTTACTTCGAAGCTTGGGCTCACGTTGACTTTCACTTTAGGTATAGCGCAGAGCAGGGTGAGCTTCCAACAAGGAACTGGAACCCCAAGGTTTCTTAGGAGAAAACTCATTTTCTTCCCAGAACCATGCCGGCAGTGAGGAAAACCCCGGCAACAACAATGCTTTTCAGGTAGCTTCGAGGCCGCATGAACGGAGCTTTCATAATGGGAAAAGAAGCCTTATGCCATCAGTCTGCAATTTCTAGGTTGACACGCAGCATACACGCAGGACCAGAGCTTACTGTCTCTACGCAGTGTTCTGGTACCGAAACGGTTGCTTAAGCAAAGTCCCTAGGAATGTTGGAAAGCTTACTACCGTGAAACTAAAGCAGAACAGCGATGAAGGCCTCATGGAGCTGCTGCACGCCTCCCGTTTTGCCCGGATAATCAGGGCCTTACCTCGAGGCTAGTGCTCACATTGACTTTCACGTTTGGTATAGAGCGGAGCCGGGTGAGCTTCCAACTAGGAACTGGAAGCACAAGGTTTCTTTCGAGAAAACTCATTTGCTTCTATGAACCATGCCGGCTGTAAGTGAAAGCACGGTAACAACAGTGCTTTTCAGGTAGCTTCGGGGCCGCATCAACGGAGCTTTCATAATGGGAAAACTAGCCTTGTGCCGTCAGTCTCTAATTTCTAGGTTGACACGCAGCATACACGCAGGAGCAGAGCTTCCTGGTTCTACGCAGTGTTCTGGTACTGAAACGGGTGCTGAAGCAAGGCCCCTAGGAGTGTTGAAAAGCTTACTACCTTGAAACTAAAGCAGAACAACGATGAAGGCCTCATGGAGCTGCTGCACGCCTCTCGTTTTGCAAGGATAATCAGGGCCTTACTTCGAAGCTTGGGCTCACGTTGACTTTCACTTTAGGTATAGCGCAGAGCAGGGTGAGCTTCCAACAAGGAACTGGAACCCCAAGGTTTCTTAGGAGAAAACTCATTTTCTTCCCAGAACCATGCCGGCAGTGAGGAAAACCCCGGCAACAACAATGCTTTTCAGGTAGCTTCGAGGCCGCATGAACGGAGCTTTCATAATGGGAAAAGAAGCCTTATGCCATCAGTCTCCAATTTCTAGGTTGACACGCAGCATACACGCAGGACCAGAGCTTACTGTCTCTACGCAGTGTTCTGGTACCGAAACGGTTGCTTAAGCAAAGTCCCTAGGAATGTTGGAAAGCTTACTACCGTGAAACTAAAGCAGAACAGCGATGAAGGCCTCATGGAGCTGCTGCACGCCTCCCGTTTTGCCCGGATAATCAGGGCCTTACCTCGAGGCTAGTGCTCACATTGACTTTCACGTTTGGTATAGAGCGGAGCCGGGTGAGCTTCCAACTAGGAACTGGAAGCACAAGGTTTCTTTCGAGAAAACTCATTTGCTTCTATGAACCATGCCGGCTGTAAGTGAAAGCACGGTAACAACAGTGCTTTTCAGGTAGCTTCGGGGCCGCATCAACGGAGCTTTCATAATGGGAAAACTAGCCTTGTGCCGTCAGTCTCTAATTTCTAGGTTGACACGCAGCATACACGCAGGAGCAGAGCTTCCTGGTTCTACGCAGTGTTCTGGTACTGAAACGGGTGCTGAAGCAAGGCCCCTAGGAGTGTTGAAAAGCTTACTACCTTGAAACTAAAGCAGAACAACGATGAAGGCCTCATGGAGCTGCTGCACGCCTCTCGTTTTGCAAGGATAATCAGGGCCTTACTTCGAAGCTTGGGCTCACGTTGACTTTCACTTTAGGTATAGCGCAGAGCAGGGTGAGCTTCCAACAAGGAACTGGAACCCCAAGGTTTCTTAGGAGAAAACTCATTTTCTTCCCAGAACCATGCCGGCAGTGAGGAAAACCCCGGCAACAACAATGCTTTTCAGGTAGCTTCGAGGCCGCATGAACGGAGCTTTCATAATGGGAAAAGAAGCCTTATGCCATCAGTCTGCAATTTCTAGGTTGACACGCAGCATACACGCAGGACCAGAGCTTACTGTCTCTACGCAGTGTTCTGGTACCGAAACGGTTGCTTAAGCAAAGTCCCTAGGAATGTTGGAAAGCTTACTACCGTGAAACTAAAGCAGAACAGCGATGAAGGCCTCATGGAGCTGCTGCACGCCTCCCGTTTTGCCCGGATAATCAGGGCCTTACTTCGAGGCTAGTGCTCACATTGACTTTCACGTTTGGTATAGAGCGGAGCCGGGTGAGCTTCCAACTAGGAACTGGAAGCACAAGGTTTCTTTCGAGAAAACTCATTTGCTTCTATGAACCATGCCGGCTGTAAGTAAAAGCACGGTAACAACAGTGCTTTTCAGGTAGCTTCGGGGCCGCATCAACGGAGCTTTCATAATGGGAAAACTAGCCTTGTGCCGTCAGTCTCTAATTTCTAGGTTGACACGCAGCATACACGCAGGAGCAGAGCTTCCTGGTTCTACGCAGTGTTCTGGTACTGAAACGGGTGCTGAAGCAAGGCCCCTAGGAGTGTTGAAAAGCTTACTACCTTGAAACTAAAGCAGAACAACGATGAAGGCCTCATGGAGCTGCTGCACGCCTCTCGTTTTGCAAGGATAATCAGGGCCTTACTTCGAAGCTTGGGCTCACGTTGACTTTCACTTTAGGTATAGCGCAGAGCAGGGTGAGCTTCCAACAAGGAACTGGAACCCCAAGGTTTCTTAGGAGAAAACTCATTTTCTTCCCAGAACCATGCCGGCAGTGAGGAAAACCCCGGCAACAACAATGCTTTTCAGGTAGCTTCGAGGCCGCATGAACGGAGCTTTCATAATGGGAAAAGAACCCTTATGCCATCAGTCTCCAATTTCTAGGTTGACACGCAGCATACACGCAGGACCAGAGCTTACTGTCTCTACGCAGTGTTCTGGTACCGAAACGGTTGCTTAAGCAAAGTCCCTAGGAATGTTGGAAAGCTTACTACCGTGAAACTAAAGCAGAACAGCGATGAAGGCCTCATGGAGCTGCTGCACGCCTCCCGTTTTGCCCGGATAATCAGGGCCTTACTTCGAGGCTAGTGCTCACATTGACTTTCACGTTTGGTATAGAGCGGAGCCGGGTGAGCTTCCAACTAGGAACTGGAAGCACAAGGTTTCTTTCGAGAAAACTCATTTGCTTCTATGAACCATGCCGGCTGTAAGTAAAAGCACGGTAACAACAGTGCTTTTCAGGTAGCTTCGGGGCCGCATCAACGGAGCTTTCATAATGGGAAAACTAGCCTTGTGCCGTCAGTCTCTAATTTCTAGGTTGACACGCAGCATACACGCAGGAGCAGAGCTTCCTGGTTCTACGCAGTGTTCTGGTACTGAAACGGGTGCTGAAGCAAGGCCCCTAGGAGTGTTGAAAAGCTTACTACCTTGAAACTAAAGCAGAACAACGATGAAGGCCTCATGGAGCTGCTGCACGCCTCTCGTTTTGCAAGGATAATCAGGGCCTTACTTCGAAGCTTGGGCTCACGTTGACTTTCACTTTAGGTATAGCGCAGAGCAGGGTGAGCTTCCAACAAGGAACTGGAACCCCAAGGTTTCTTAGGAGAAAACTCATTTTCTTCCCAGAACCATGCCGGCAGTGAGGAAAACCCCGGCAACAACAATGCTTTTCAGGTAGCTTCGAGGCCGCATGAACGGAGCTTTCATAATGGGAAAAGAAGCCTTATGCCATCAGTCTGCAATTTCTAGGTTGACACGCAGCATACACGCAGGACCAGAGCTTACTGTCTCTACGCAGTGTTCTGGTACCGAAACGGTTGCTTAAGCAAAGTCCCTAGGAATGTTGGAAAGCTTACTACCGTGAAACTAAAGCAGAACAGCGATGAAGGCCTCATGGAGCTGCTGCACGCCTCCCGTTTTGCCAGGATAATCAGGGCCTTACCTCGAGGCTAGTGCTCACATTGACTTTCACGTTTGGTATAGAGCGGAGCCGGGTGAGCTTCCAACTAGGAACTGGAAGCACAAGGTTTCTTTCGAGAAAACTCATTTGCTTCTATGAACCATGCCGGCTGTAAGTGAAAGCACGGTAACAACAGTGCTTTTCAGGTAGCTTCGGGGCCGCATCAACGGAGCTTTCATAATGGGAAAACTAGCCTTGTGCCGTCAGTCTCTAATTTCTAGGTTGACACGCAGCATACACGCAGGAGCAGAGCTTCCTGGTTCTACGCAGTGTTCTGGTACTGAAACGGGTGCTGAAGCAAGGCCCCTAGGAGTGTTGAAAAGCTTACTACCTTGAAACTAAAGCAGAACAACGATGAAGGCCTCATGGAGCTGCTGCACGCCTCTCGTTTTGCAAGGATAATCAGGGCCTTACTTCGAAGCTTGGGCTCACGTTGACTTTCACTTTAGGTATAGCGCAGAGCAGGGTGAGCTTCCAACAAGGAACTGGAACCCCAAGGTTTCTTAGGAGAAAACTCATTTTCTTCCCAGAACCATGCCGGCAGTGAGGAAAACCCCGGCAACAACAATGCTTTTCAGGTAGCTTCGAGGCCGCATGAACGGAGCTTTCATAATGGGAAAAGAAGCCTTATGCCATCAGTCTCCAATTTCTAGGTTGACACGCAGCATACACGCAGGACCAGAGCTGACTGTCTCTACGCAGTGTTCTGGTACCGAAACGGTTGCTTAAGCAAAGTCCCTAGGAATGTTGGAAAGCTTACTACCGTGAAACTAAAGCAGAACAGCGATGAAGGCCTCATGGAGCTGCTGCACGCCTCCCGTTTTGCCCGGATAATCAGGGCCTTACCTCGAGGCTAGTGCTCACATTGACTTTCACGTTTGGTATAGAGCGGAGCCGGGTGAGCTTCCAACTAGGAACTGGAAGCACAAGGTTTCTTTCGAGAAAACTCATTTGCTTCTATGAACCATGCCGGCTGTAAGTGAAAGCACGGTAACAACAGTGCTTTTCAGGTAGCTTCGGGGCCGCATCAACGGAGCTTTCATAATGGGAAAACTAGCCTTGTGCCGTCAGTCTCTAATTTCTAGGTTGACACGCAGCATACACGCAGGAGCAGAGCTTCCTGGTTCTACGCAGTGTTCTGGTACTGAAACGGGTGCTGAAGCAAGGCCCCTAGGAGTGTTGAAAAGCTTACTACCTTGAAACTAAAGCAGAACAACGATGAAGGCCTCATGGAGCTGCTGCACGCCTCTCGTTTTGCAAGGATAATCAGGGCCTTACTTCGAAGCTTGGGCTCACGTTGACTTTCACTTTAGGTATAGCGCAGAGCAGGGTGAGCTTCCAACAAGGAACTGGAACCCCAAGGTTTCTTAGGAGAAAACTCATTTTCTTCCCAGAACCATGCCGGCAGTGAGGAAAACCCCGGCAACAACAATGCTTTTCAGGTAGCTTCGAGGCCGCATGAACGGAGCTTTCATAATGGGAAAAGAAGCCTTATGCCATCAGTCTGCAATTTCTAGGTTGACACGCAGCATACACGCAGGACCAGAGCTTACTGTCTCTACGCAGTGTTCTGGTACCGAAACGGTTGCTTAAGCAAAGTCCCTAGGAATGTTGGAAAGCTTACTACCGTGAAACTAAAGCAGAACAGCGATGAAGGCCTCATGGAGCTGCTGCACGCCTCCCGTTTTGCCCGGATAATCAGGGCCTTACTTCGAGGCTAGTGCTCACATTGACTTTCACGTTTGGTATAGAGCGGAGCCGGGTGAGCTTCCAACTAGGAACTGGAAGCACAAGGTTTCTTTCGAGAAAACTCATTTGCTTCTATGAACCATGCCGGCTGTAAGTAAAAGCACGGTAACAACAGTGCTTTTCAGGTAGCTTCGGGGCCGCATCAACGGAGCTTTCATAATGGGAAAACTAGCCTTGTGCCGTCAGTCTCTAATTTCTAGGTTGACACGCAGCATACACGCAGGAGCAGAGCTTCCTGGTTCTACGCAGTGTTCTGGTACTGAAACGGGTGCTGAAGCAAGGCCCCTAGGAGTGTTGAAAAGCTTACTACCTTGAAACTAAAGCAGAACAACGATGAAGGCCTCATGGAGCTGCTGCACGCCTCTCGTTTTGCAAGGATAATCAGGGCCTTACTTCGAAGCTTGGGCTCACGTTGACTTTCACTTTAGGTATAGCGCAGAGCAGGGTGAGCTTCCAACAAGGAACTGGAACCCCAAGGTTTCTTAGGAGAAAACTCATTTTCTTCCCAGAACCATGCCGGCAGTGAGGAAAACCCCGGCAACAACAATGCTTTTCAGGTAGCTTCGAGGCCGCATGAACGGAGCTTTCATAATGGGAAAAGAACCCTTATGCCATCAGTCTCCAATTTCTAGGTTGACACGCAGCATACACGCAGGACCAGAGCTTACTGTCTCTACGCAGTGTTCTGGTACCGAAACGGTTGCTTAAGCAAAGTCCCTAGGAATGTTGGAAAGCTTACTACCGTGAAACTAAAGCAGAACAGCGATGAAGGCCTCATGGAGCTGCTGCACGCCTCCCGTTTTGCCCGGATAATCAGGGCCTTACTTCGAGGCTAGTGCTCACATTGACTTTCACGTTTGGTATAGAGCGGAGCCGGGTGAGCTTCCAACTAGGAACTGGAAGCACAAGGTTTCTTTCGAGAAAACTCATTTGCTTCTATGAACCATGCCGGCTGTAAGTAAAAGCACGGTAACAACAGTGCTTTTCAGGTAGCTTCGGGGCCGCATCAACGGAGCTTTCATAATGGGAAAACTAGCCTTGTGCCGTCAGTCTCTAATTTCTAGGTTGACACGCAGCATACACGCAGGAGCAGAGCTTCCTGGTTCTACGCAGTGTTCTGGTACTGAAACGGGTGCTGAAGCAAGGCCCCTAGGAGTGTTGAAAAGCTTACTACCTTGAAACTAAAGCAGAACAACGATGAAGGCCTCATGGAGCTGCTGCACGCCTCTCGTTTTGCAAGGATAATCAGGGCCTTACTTCGAAGCTTGGGCTCACGTTGACTTTCACTTTAGGTATAGCGCAGAGCAGGGTGAGCTTCCAACAAGGAACTGGAACCCCAAGGTTTCTTAGGAGAAAACTCATTTTCTTCCCAGAACCATGCCGGCAGTGAGGAAAACCCCGGCAACAACAATGCTTTTCAGGTAGCTTCGAGGCCGCATGAACGGAGCTTTCATAATGGGAAAAGAACCCTTATGCCATCAGTCTCCAATTTCTAGGTTGACACGCAGCATACACGCAGGACCAGAGCTTACTGTCTCTACGCAGTGTTCTGGTACCGAAACGGTTGCTTAAGCAAAGTCCCTAGGAATGTTGGAAAGCTTACTACCGTGAAACTAAAGCAGAACAGCGATGAAGGCCTCATGGAGCTGCTGCACGCCTCCCGTTTTGCCCGGATAATCAGGGCCTTACTTCGAGGCTAGTGCTCACATTGACTTTCACGTTTGGTATAGAGCGGAGCCGGGTGAGCTTCCAACTAGGAACTGGAAGCACAAGGTTTCTTTCGAGAAAACTCATTTGCTTCTATGAACCATGCCGGCTGTAAGTAAAAGCACGGTAACAACAGTGCTTTTCAGGTAGCTTCGGGGCCGCATCAACGGAGCTTTCATAATGGGAAAACTAGCCTTGTGCCGTCAGTCTCTAATTTCTAGGTTGACACGCAGCATACACGCAGGAGCAGAGCTTCCTGGTTCTACGCAGTGTTCTGGTACTGAAACGGGTGCTGAAGCAAGGCCCCTAGGAGTGTTGAAAAGCTTACTACCTTGAAACTAAAGCAGAACAACGATGAAGGCCTCATGGAGCTGCTGCACGCCTCTCGTTTTGCAAGGATAATCAGGGCCTTACTTCGAAGCTTGGGCTCACGTTGACTTTCACTTTAGGTATAGCGCAGAGCAGGGTGAGCTTCCAACAAGGAACTGGAACCCCAAGGTTTCTTAGGAGAAAACTCATTTTCTTCCCAGAACCATGCCGGCAGTGAGGAAAACCCCGGCAACAACAATGCTTTTCAGGTAGCTTCGAGGCCGCATGAACGGAGCTTTCATAATGGGAAAAGAAGCCTTATGCCATCAGTCTGCAATTTCTAGGTTGACACGCAGCATACACGCAGGACCAGAGCTTACTGTCTCTACGCAGTGTTCTGGTACCGAAACGGTTGCTTAAGCAAAGTCCCTAGGAATGTTGGAAAGCTTACTACCGTGAAACTAAAGCAGAACAGCGATGAAGGCCTCATGGAGCTGCTGCACGCCTCCCGTTTTGCCAGGATAATCAGGGCCTTACCTCGAGGCTAGTGCTCACATTGACTTTCACGTTTGGTATAGAGCGGAGCCGGGTGAGCTTCCAACTAGGAACTGGAAGCACAAGGTTTCTTTCGAGAAAACTCATTTGCTTCTATGAACCATGCCGGCTGTAAGTGAAAGCACGGTAACAACAGTGCTTTTCAGGTAGCTTCGGGGCCGCATCAACGGAGCTTTCATAATGGGAAAACTAGCCTTGTGCCGTCAGTCTCTAATTTCTAGGTTGACACGCAGCATACACGCAGGAGCAGAGCTTCCTGGTTCTACGCAGTGTTCTGGTACTGAAACGGGTGCTGAAGCAAGGCCCCTAGGAGTGTTGAAAAGCTTACTACCTTGAAACTAAAGCAGAACAACGATGAAGGCCTCATGGAGCTGCTGCACGCCTCTCGTTTTGCAAGGATAATCAGGGCCTTACTTCGAAGCTTGGGCTCACGTTGACTTTCACTTTAGGTATAGCGCAGAGCAGGGTGAGCTTCCAACAAGGAACTGGAACCCCAAGGTTTCTTAGGAGAAAACTCATTTTCTTCCCAGAACCATGCCGGCAGTGAGGAAAACCCCGGCAACAACAATGCTTTTCAGGTAGCTTCGAGGCCGCATGAACGGAGCTTTCATAATGGGAAAAGAAGCCTTATGCCATCAGTCTCCAATTTCTAGGTTGACACGCAGCATACACGCAGGACCAGAGCTGACTGTCTCTACGCAGTGTTCTGGTACCGAAACGGTTGCTTAAGCAAAGTCCCTAGGAATGTTGGAAAGCTTACTACCGTGAAACTAAAGCAGAACAGCGATGAAGGCCTCATGGAGCTGCTGCACGCCTCCCGTTTTGCCCGGATAATCAGGGCCTTACCTCGAGGCTAGTGCTCACATTGACTTTCACGTTTGGTATAGAGCGGAGCCGGGTGAGCTTCCAACTAGGAACTGGAAGCACAAGGTTTCTTTCGAGAAAACTCATTTGCTTCTATGAACCATGCCGGCTGTAAGTGAAAGCACGGTAACAACAGTGCTTTTCAGGTAGCTTCGGGGCCGCATCAACGGAGCTTTCATAATGGGAAAACTAGCCTTGTGCCGTCAGTCTCTAATTTCTAGGTTGACACGCAGCATACACGCAGGAGCAGAGCTTCCTGGTTCTACGCAGTGTTCTGGTACTGAAACGGGTGCTGAAGCAAGGCCCCTAGGAGTGTTGAAAAGCTTACTACCTTGAAACTAAAGCAGAACAACGATGAAGGCCTCATGGAGCTGCTGCACGCCTCTCGTTTTGCAAGGATAATCAGGGCCTTACTTCGAAGCTTGGGCTCACGTTGACTTTCACTTTAGGTATAGCGCAGAGCAGGGTGAGCTTCCAACAAGGAACTGGAACCCCAAGGTTTCTTAGGAGAAAACTCATTTTCTTCCCAGAACCATGCCGGCAGTGAGGAAAACCCCGGCAACAACAATGCTTTTCAGGTAGCTTCGAGGCCGCATGAACGGAGCTTTCATAATGGGAAAAGAAGCCTTATGCCATCAGTCTGCAATTTCTAGGTTGACACGCAGCATACACGCAGGACCAGAGCTTACTGTCTCTACGCAGTGTTCTGGTACCGAAACGGTTGCTTAAGCAAAGTCCCTAGGAATGTTGGAAAGCTTACTACCGTGAAACTAAAGCAGAACAGCGATGAAGGCCTCATGGAGCTGCTGCACGCCTCCCGTTTTGCCCGGATAATCAGGGCCTTACTTCGAGGCTAGTGCTCACATTGACTTTCACGTTTGGTATAGAGCGGAGCCGGGTGAGCTTCCAACTAGGAACTGGAAGCACAAGGTTTCTTTCGAGAAAACTCATTTGCTTCTATGAACCATGCCGGCTGTAAGTAAAAGCACGGTAACAACAGTGCTTTTCAGGTAGCTTCGGGGCCGCATCAACGGAGCTTTCATAATGGGAAAACTAGCCTTGTGCCGTCAGTCTCTAATTTCTAGGTTGACACGCAGCATACACGCAGGAGCAGAGCTTCCTGGTTCTACGCAGTGTTCTGGTACTGAAACGGGTGCTGAAGCAAGGCCCCTAGGAGTGTTGAAAAGCTTACTACCTTGAAACTAAAGCAGAACAACGATGAAGGCCTCATGGAGCTGCTGCACGCCTCTCGTTTTGCAAGGATAATCAGGGCCTTACTTCGAAGCTTGGGCTCACGTTGACTTTCACTTTAGGTATAGCGCAGAGCAGGGTGAGCTTCCAACAAGGAACTGGAACCCCAAGGTTTCTTAGGAGAAAACTCATTTTCTTCCCAGAACCATGCCGGCAGTGAGGAAAACCCCGGCAACAACAATGCTTTTCAGGTAGCTTCGAGGCCGCATGAACGGAGCTTTCATAATGGGAAAAGAACCCTTATGCCATCAGTCTCCAATTTCTAGGTTGACACGCAGCATACACGCAGGACCAGAGCTGACTGTCTCTACGCAGTGTTCTGGTACCGAAACGGTTGCTTAAGCAAAGTCCCTAGGAATGTTGGAAAGCTTACTACCGTGAAACTAAAGCAGAACAGCGATGAAGGCCTCATGGAGCTGCTGCACGCCTCCCGTTTTGCCCGGATAATCAGGGCCTTACTTCGAGGCTAGTGCTCACATTGACTTTCACGTTTGGTATAGAGCGGAGCCGGGTGAGCTTCCAACTAGGAACTGGAAGCACAAGGTTTCTTTCGAGAAAACTCATTTGCTTCTATGAACCATGCCGGCTGTAAGTAAAAGCACGGTAACAACAGTGCTTTTCAGGTAGCTTCGGGGCCGCATCAACGGAGCTTTCATAATGGGAAAACTAGCCTTGTGCCGTCAGTCTCTAATTTCTAGGTTGACACGCAGCATACACGCAGGAGCAGAGCTTCCTGGTTCTACGCAGTGTTCTGGTACTGAAACGGGTGCTGAAGCAAGGCCCCTAGGAGTGTTGAAAAGCTTACTACCTTGAAACTAAAGCAGAACAACGATGAAGGCCTCATGGAGCTGCTGCACGCCTCTCGTTTTGCAAGGATAATCAGGGCCTTACTTCGAAGCTTGGGCTCACGTTGACTTTCACTTTAGGTATAGCGCAGAGCAGGGTGAGCTTCCAACAAGGAACTGGAACCCCAAGGTTTCTTAGGAGAAAACTCATTTTCTTCCCAGAACCATGCCGGCAGTGAGGAAAACCCCGGCAACAACAATGCTTTTCAGGTAGCTTCGAGGCCGCATGAACGGAGCTTTCATAATGGGAAAAGAAGCCTTATGCCATCAGTCTGCAATTTCTAGGTTGACACGCAGCATACACGCAGGACCAGAGCTTACTGTCTCTACGCAGTGTTCTGGTACCGAAACGGTTGCTTAAGCAAAGTCCCTAGGAATGTTGGAAAGCTTACTACCGTGAAACTAAAGCAGAACAGCGATGAAGGCCTCATGGAGCTGCTGCACGCCTCCCGTTTTGCCCGGATAATCAGGGCCTTACTTCGAGGCTAGTGCTCACATTGACTTTCACGTTTGGTATAGAGCGGAGCCGGGTGAGCTTCCAACTAGGAACTGGAAGCACAAGGTTTCTTTCGAGAAAACTCATTTGCTTCTATGAACCATGCCGGCTGTAAGTAAAAGCACGGTAACAACAGTGCTTTTCAGGTAGCTTCGGGGCCGCATCAACGGAGCTTTCATAATGGGAAAACTAGCCTTGTGCCGTCAGTCTCTAATTTCTAGGTTGACACGCAGCATACACGCAGGAGCAGAGCTTCCTGGTTCTACGCAGTGTTCTGGTACTGAAACGGGTGCTGAAGCAAGGCCCCTAGGAGTGTTGAAAAGCTTACTACCTTGAAACTAAAGCAGAACAACGATGAAGGCCTCATGGAGCTGCTGCACGCCTCTCGTTTTGCAAGGATAATCAGGGCCTTACTTCGAAGCTTGGGCTCACGTTGACTTTCACTTTAGGTATAGCGCAGAGCAGGGTGAGCTTCCAACAAGGAACTGGAACCCCAAGGTTTCTTAGGAGAAAACTCATTTTCTTCCCAGAACCATGCCGGCAGTGAGGAAAACCCCGGCAACAACAATGCTTTTCAGGTAGCTTCGAGGCCGCATGAACGGAGCTTTCATAATGGGAAAAGAAGCCTTATGCCATCAGTCTCCAATTTCTAGGTTGACACGCAGCATACACGCAGGACCAGAGCTGACTGTCTCTACGCAGTGTTCTGGTACCGAAACGGTTGCTTAAGCAAAGTCCCTAGGAATGTTGGAAAGCTTACTACCGTGAAACTAAAGCAGAACAGCGATGAAGGCCTCATGGAGCTGCTGCACGCCTCCCGTTTTGCCCGGATAATCAGGGCCTTACTTCGAGGCTAGTGCTCACATTGACTTTCACGTTTGGTATAGAGCGGAGCCGGGTGAGCTTCCAACTAGGAACTGGAAGCACAAGGTTTCTTTCGAGAAAACTCATTTGCTTCTATGAACCATGCCGGCTGTAAGTGAAAGCACGGTAACAACAGTGCTTTTCAGGTAGCTTCGGGGCCGCATCAACGGAGCTTTCATAATGGGAAAACTAGCCTTGTGCCGTCAGTCTCTAATTTCTAGGTTGACACGCAGCATACACGCAGGAGCAGAGCTTCCTGGTTCTACGCAGTGTTCTGGTACTGAAACGGGTGCTGAAGCAAGGCCCCTAGGAGTGTTGAAAAGCTTACTACCTTGAAACTAAAGCAGAACAACGATGAAGGCCTCATGGAGCTGCTGCACGCCTCTCGTTTTGCAAGGATAATCAGGGCCTTACTTCGAAGCTTGGGCTCACGTTGACTTTCACTTTAGGTATAGCGCAGAGCAGGGTGAGCTTCCAACAAGGAACTGGAACCCCAAGGTTTCTTAGGAGAAAACTCATTTTCTTCCCAGAACCATGCCGGCAGTGAGGAAAACCCCGGCAACAACAATGCTTTTCAGGTAGCTTCGAGGCCGCATGAACGGAGCTTTCATAATGGGAAAAGAAGCCTTATGCCATCAGTCTCCAATTTCTACGTTGACACGCAGCATACACGCAGGACCAGAGCTTACTGTCTCTACGCAGTGTTCTGGTACCGAAACGGTTGCTTAAGCAAAGTCCCTAGGAATGTTGGAAAGCTTACTACCGTGAAACTAAAGCAGAACAGCGATGAAGGCCTCATGGAGCTGCTGCACGCCTCCCGTTTTGCCCGGATAATCAGGGCCTTACTTCGAGGCTAGTGCTCACATTGACTTTCACGTTTGGTATAGAGCGGAGCCGGGTGAGCTTCCAACTAGGAACTGGAAGCACAAGGTTTCTTTCGAGAAAACTCATTTGCTTCTATGAACCATGCCGGCTGTAAGTGAAAGCACGGTAACAACAGTGCTTTTCAGGTAGCTTCGGGGCCGCATCAACGGAGCTTTCATAATGGGAAAACTAGCCTTGTGCCGTCAGTCTCTAATTTCTAGGTTGACACGCAGCATACACGCAGGAGCAGAGCTTCCTGGTTCTACGCAGTGTTCTGGTACTGAAACGGGTGCTGAAGCAAGGCCCCTAGGAGTGTTGAAAAGCTTACTACCTTGAAACTAAAGCAGAACAACGATGAAGGCCTCATGGAGCTGCTGCACGCCTCTCGTTTTGCAAGGATAATCAGGGCCTTACTTCGAAGCTTGGGCTCACGTTGACTTTCACTTTAGGTATAGCGCAGAGCAGGGTGAGCTTCCAACAAGGAACTGGAACCCCAAGGTTTCTTAGGAGAAAACTCATTTTCTTCCCAGAACCATGCCGGCAGTGAGGAAAACCCCGGCAACAACAATGCTTTTCAGGTAGCTTCGAGGCCGCATGAACGGAGCTTTCATAATGGGAAAAGAAGCCTTATGCCATCAGTCTCCAATTTCTAGGTTGACACGCAGCATACACGCAGGACCAGAGCTTACTGTCTCTACGCAGTGTTCTGGTACCGAAACGGTTGCTTAAGCAAAGTCCCTAGGAATGTTGGAAAGCTTACTACCGTGAAACTAAAGCAGAACAGCGATGAAGGCCTCATGGAGCTGCTGCACGCCTCCCGTTTTGCCCGGATAATCAGGGCCTTACCTCGAGGCTAGTGCTCACATTGACTTTCACGTTTGGTATAGAGCGGAGCCGGGTGAGCTTCCAACTAGGAACTGGAAGCACAAGGTTTCTTTCGAGAAAACTCATTTGCTTCTATGAACCATGCCGGCTGTAAGTGAAAGCACGGTAACAACAGTGCTTTTCAGGTAGCTTCGGGGCCGCATCAACGGAGCTTTCATAATGGGAAAACTAGCCTTGTGCCGTCAGTCTCTAATTTCTAGGTTGACACGCAGCATACACGCAGGAGCAGAGCTTCCTGGTTCTACGCAGTGTTCTGGTACTGAAACGGGTGCTGAAGCAAGGCCCCTAGGAGTGTTGAAAAGCTTACTACCTTGAAACTAAAGCAGAACAACGATGAAGGCCTCATGGAGCTGCTGCACGCCTCTCGTTTTGCAAGGATAATCAGGGCCTTACTTCGAAGCTTGGGCTCACGTTGACTTTCACTTTAGGTATAGCGCAGAGCAGGGTGAGCTTCCAACAAGGAACTGGAACCCCAAGGTTTCTTAGGAGAAAACTCATTTTCTTCCCAGAACCATGCCGGCAGTGAGGAAAACCCCGGCAACAACAATGCTTTTCAGGTAGCTTCGAGGCCGCATGAACGGAGCTTTCATAATGGGAAAAGAAGCCTTATGCCATCAGTCTCCAATTTCTAGGTTGACACGCAGCATACACGCAGGACCAGAGCTTACTGTCTCTACGCAGTGTTCTGGTACCGAAACGGTTGCTTAAGCAAAGTCCCTAGGAATGTTGGAAAGCTTACTACCGTGAAACTAAAGCAGAACAGCGATGAAGGCCTCATGGAGCTGCTGCACGCCTCCCGTTTTGCCCGGATAATCAGGGCCTTACTTCGAGGCTAGTGCTCACATTGACTTTCACGTTTGGTATAGAGCGGAGCCGGGTGAGCTTCCAACTAGGAACTGGAAGCACAAGGTTTCTTTCGAGAAAACTCATTTGCTTCTATGAACCATGCCGGCTGTAAGTAAAAGCACGGTAACAACAGTGCTTTTCAGGTAGCTTCGGGGCCGCATCAACGGAGCTTTCATAATGGGAAAACTAGCCTTGTGCCGTCAGTCTCTAATTTCTAGGTTGACACGCAGCATACACGCAGGAGCAGAGCTTCCTGGTTCTACGCAGTGTTCTGGTACTGAAACGGGTGCTGAAGCAAGGCCCCTAGGAGTGTTGAAAAGCTTACTACCTTGAAACTAAAGCAGAACAACGATGAAGGCCTCATGGAGCTGCTGCACGCCTCTCGTTTTGCAAGGATAATCAGGGCCTTACTTCGAAGCTTGGGCTCACGTTGACTTTCACTTTAGGTATAGCGCAGAGCAGGGTGAGCTTCCAACAAGGAACTGGAACCCCAAGGTTTCTTAGGAGAAAACTCATTTTCTTCCCAGAACCATGCCGGCAGTGAGGAAAACCCCGGCAACAACAATGCTTTTCAGGTAGCTTCGAGGCCGCATGAACGGAGCTTTCATAATGGGAAAAGAAGCCTTATGCCATCAGTCTCCAATTTCTAGGTTGACACGCAGCATACACGCAGGACCAGAGCTTACTGTCTCTACGCAGTGTTCTGGTACCGAAACGGTTGCTTAAGCAAAGTCCCTAGGAATGTTGGAAAGCTTACTACCGTGAAACTAAAGCAGAACAGCGATGAAGGCCTCATGGAGCTGCTGCACGCCTCCCGTTTTGCCAGGATAATCAGGGCCTTACCTCGAGGCTAGTGCTCACATTGACTTTCACGTTTGGTATAGAGCGGAGCCGGGTGAGCTTCCAACTAGGAACTGGAAGCACAAGGTTTCTTTCGAGAAAACTCATTTGCTTCTATGAACCATGCCGGCTGTAAGTGAAAGCACGGTAACAACAGTGCTTTTCAGGTAGCTTCGGGGCCGCATCAACGGAGCTTTCATAATGGGAAAACTAGCCTTGTGCCGTCAGTCTCTAATTTCTAGGTTGACACGCAGCATACACGCAGGAGCAGAGCTTCCTGGTTCTACGCAGTGTTCTGGTACTGAAACGGGTGCTGAAGCAAGGCCCCTAGGAGTGTTGAAAAGCTTACTACCTTGAAACTAAAGCAGAACAACGATGAAGGCCTCATGGAGCTGCTGCACGCCTCTCGTTTTGCAAGGATAATCAGGGCCTTACTTCGAAGCTTGGGCTCACGTTGACTTTCACTTTAGGTATAGCGCAGAGCAGGGTGAGCTTCCAACAAGGAACTGGAACCCCAAGGTTTCTTAGGAGAAAACTCATTTTCTTCCCAGAACCATGCCGGCAGTGAGGAAAACCCCGGCAACAACAATGCTTTTCAGGTAGCTTCGAGGCCGCATGAACGGAGCTTTCATAATGGGAAAAGAAGCCTTATGCCATCAGTCTGCAATTTCTAGGTTGACACGCAGCATACACGCAGGACCAGAGCTTACTGTCTCTACGCAGTGTTCTGGTACCGAAACGGTTGCTTAAGCAAAGTCCCTAGGAATGTTGGAAAGCTTACTACCGTGAAACTAAAGCAGAACAGCGATGAAGGCCTCATGGAGCTGCTGCACGCCTCCCGTTTTGCCCGGATAATCAGGGCCTTACCTCGAGGCTAGTGCTCACATTGACTTTCACGTTTGGTATAGAGCGGAGCCGGGTGAGCTTCCAACTAGGAACTGGAAGCACAAGGTTTCTTTCGAGAAAACTCATTTGCTTCTATGAACCATGCCGGCTGTAAGTGAAAGCACGGTAACAACAGTGCTTTTCAGGTAGCTTCGGGGCCGCATCAACGGAGCTTTCATAATGGGAAAACTAGCCTTGTGCCGTCAGTCTCTAATTTCTAGGTTGACACGCAGCATACACGCAGGAGCAGAGCTTCCTGGTTCTACGCAGTGTTCTGGTACTGAAACGGGTGCTGAAGCAAGGCCCCTAGGAGTGTTGAAAAGCTTACTACCTTGAAACTAAAGCAGAACAACGATGAAGGCCTCATGGAGCTGCTGCACGCCTCTCGTTTTGCAAGGATAATCAGGGCCTTACTTCGAAGCTTGGGCTCACGTTGACTTTCACTTTAGGTATAGCGCAGAGCAGGGTGAGCTTCCAACAAGGAACTGGAACCCCAAGGTTTCTTAGGAGAAAACTCATTTTCTTCCCAGAACCATGCCGGCAGTGAGGAAAACCCCGGCAACAACAATGCTTTTCAGGTAGCTTCGAGGCCGCATGAACGGAGCTTTCATAATGGGAAAAGAAGCCTTATGCCATCAGTCTGCAATTTCTAGGTTGACACGCAGCATACACGCAGGACCAGAGCTTACTGTCTCTACGCAGTGTTCTGGTACCGAAACGGTTGCTTAAGCAAAGTCCCTAGGAATGTTGGAAAGCTTACTACCGTGAAACTAAAGCAGAACAGCGATGAAGGCCTCATGGAGCTGCTGCACGCCTCCCGTTTTGCCAGGATAATCAGGGCCTTACCTCGAGGCTAGTGCTCACATTGACTTTCACGTTTGGTATAGAGCGGAGCCGGGTGAGCTTCCAACTAGGAACTGGAAGCACAAGGTTTCTTTCGAGAAAACTCATTTGCTTCTATGAACCATGCCGGCTGTAAGTGAAAGCACGGTAACAACAGTGCTTTTCAGGTAGCTTCGGGGCCGCATCAACGGAGCTTTCATAATGGGAAAACTAGCCTTGTGCCGTCAGTCTCTAATTTCTAGGTTGACACGCAGCATACACGCAGGAGCAGAGCTTCCTGGTTCTACGCAGTGTTCTGGTACTGAAACGGGTGCTGAAGCAAGGCCCCTAGGAGTGTTGAAAAGCTTACTACCTTGAAACTAAAGCAGAACAACGATGAAGGCCTCATGGAGCTGCTGCACGCCTCTCGTTTTGCAAGGATAATCAGGGCCTTACTTCGAAGCTTGGGCTCACGTTGACTTTCACTTTAGGTATAGCGCAGAGCAGGGTGAGCTTCCAACAAGGAACTGGAACCCCAAGGTTTCTTAGGAGAAAACTCATTTTCTTCCCAGAACCATGCCGGCAGTGAGGAAAACCCCGGCAACAACAATGCTTTTCAGGTAGCTTCGAGGCCGCATGAACGGAGCTTTCATAATGGGAAAAGAAGCCTTATGCCATCAGTCTCCAATTTCTAGGTTGACACGCAGCATACACGCAGGACCAGAGCTTACTGTCTCTACGCAGTGTTCTGGTACCGAAACGGTTGCTTAAGCAAAGTCCCTAGGAATGTTGGAAAGCTTACTACCGTGAAACTAAAGCAGAACAGCGATGAAGGCCTCATGGAGCTGCTGCACGCCTCCCGTTTTGCCAGGATAATCAGGGCCTTACCTCGAGGCTAGTGCTCACATTGACTTTCACGTTTGGTATAGAGCGGAGCCGGGTGAGCTTCCAACTAGGAACTGGAAGCACAAGGTTTCTTTCGAGAAAACTCATTTGCTTCTATGAACCATGCCGGCTGTAAGTGAAAGCACGGTAACAACAGTGCTTTTCAGGTAGCTTCGGGGCCGCATCAACGGAGCTTTCATAATGGGAAAACTAGCCTTGTGCCGTCAGTCTCTAATTTCTAGGTTGACACGCAGCATACACGCAGGAGCAGAGCTTCCTGGTTCTACGCAGTGTTCTGGTACTGAAACGGGTGCTGAAGCAAGGCCCCTAGGAGTGTTGAAAAGCTTACTACCTTGAAACTAAAGCAGAACAACGATGAAGGCCTCATGGAGCTGCTGCACGCCTCTCGTTTTGCAAGGATAATCAGGGCCTTACTTCGAAGCTTGGGCTCACGTTGACTTTCACTTTAGGTATAGCGCAGAGCAGGGTGAGCTTCCAACAAGGAACTGGAACCCCAAGGTTTCTTAGGAGAAAACTCATTTTCTTCCCAGAACCATGCCGGCAGTGAGGAAAACCCCGGCAACAACAATGCTTTTCAGGTAGCTTCGAGGCCGCATGAACGGAGCTTTCATAATGGGAAAAGAAGCCTTATGCCATCAGTCTGCAATTTCTAGGTTGACACGCAGCATACACGCAGGACCAGAGCTTACTGTCTCTACGCAGTGTTCTGGTACCGAAACGGTTGCTTAAGCAAAGTCCCTAGGAATGTTGGAAAGCTTACTACCGTGAAACTAAAGCAGAACAGCGATGAAGGCCTCATGGAGCTGCTGCACGCCTCCCGTTTTGCCCGGATAATCAGGGCCTTACCTCGAGGCTAGTGCTCACATTGACTTTCACGTTTGGTATAGAGCGGAGCCGGGTGAGCTTCCAACTAGGAACTGGAAGCACAAGGTTTCTTTCGAGAAAACTCATTTGCTTCTATGAACCATGCCGGCTGTAAGTGAAAGCACGGTAACAACAGTGCTTTTCAGGTAGCTTCGGGGCCGCATCAACGGAGCTTTCATAATGGGAAAACTAGCCTTGTGCCGTCAGTCTCTAATTTCTAGGTTGACACGCAGCATACACGCAGGAGCAGAGCTTCCTGGTTCTACGCAGTGTTCTGGTACTGAAACGGGTGCTGAAGCAAGGCCCCTAGGAGTGTTGAAAAGCTTACTACCTTGAAACTAAAGCAGAACAACGATGAAGGCCTCATGGAGCTGCTGCACGCCTCTCGTTTTGCAAGGATAATCAGGGCCTTACTTCGAAGCTTGGGCTCACGTTGACTTTCACTTTAGGTATAGCGCAGAGCAGGGTGAGCTTCCAACAAGGAACTGGAACCCCAAGGTTTCTTAGGAGAAAACTCATTTTCTTCCCAGAACCATGCCGGCAGTGAGGAAAACCCCGGCAACAACAATGCTTTTCAGGTAGCTTCGAGGCCGCATGAACGGAGCTTTCATAATGGGAAAAGAAGCCTTATGCCATCAGTCTCCAATTTCTAGGTTGACACGCAGCATACACGCAGGACCAGAGCTTACTGTCTCTACGCAGTGTTCTGGTACCGAAACGGTTGCTTAAGCAAAGTCCCTAGGAATGTTGGAAAGCTTACTACCGTGAAACTAAAGCAGAACAGCGATGAAGGCCTCATGGAGCTGCTGCACGCCTCCCGTTTTGCCCGGATAATCAGGGCCTTACCTCGAGGCTAGTGCTCACATTGACTTTCACGTTTGGTATAGAGCGGAGCCGGGTGAGCTTCCAACTAGGAACTGGAAGCACAAGGTTTCTTTCGAGAAAACTCATTTGCTTCTATGAACCATGCCGGCTGTAAGTGAAAGCACGGTAACAACAGTGCTTTTCAGGTAGCTTCGGGGCCGCATCAACGGAGCTTTCATAATGGGAAAACTAGCCTTGTGCCGTCAGTCTCTAATTTCTAGGTTGACACGCAGCATACACGCAGGAGCAGAGCTTCCTGGTTCTACGCAGTGTTCTGGTACTGAAACGGGTGCTGAAGCAAGGCCCCTAGGAGTGTTGAAAAGCTTACTACCTTGAAACTAAAGCAGAACAACGATGAAGGCCTCATGGAGCTGCTGCACGCCTCTCGTTTTGCAAGGATAATCAGGGCCTTACTTCGAAGCTTGGGCTCACGTTGACTTTCACTTTAGGTATAGCGCAGAGCAGGGTGAGCTTCCAACAAGGAACTGGAACCCCAAGGTTTCTTAGGAGAAAACTCATTTTCTTCCCAGAACCATGCCGGCAGTGAGGAAAACCCCGGCAACAACAATGCTTTTCAGGTAGCTTCGAGGCCGCATGAACGGAGCTTTCATAATGGGAAAAGAAGCCTTATGCCATCAGTCTGCAATTTCTAGGTTGACACGCAGCATACACGCAGGACCAGAGCTTACTGTCTCTACGCAGTGTTCTGGTACCGAAACGGTTGCTTAAGCAAAGTCCCTAGGAATGTTGGAAAGCTTAGTACCGTGAAACTAAAGCAGAACAGCGATGAAGGCCTCATGGAGCTGCTGCACGCCTCCCGTTTTGCCCGGATAATCAGGGCCTTACTTCGAGGCTAGTGCTCACATTGACTTTCACGTTTGGTATAGAGCGGAGCCGGGTGAGCTTCCAACTAGGAACTGGAAGCACAAGGTTTCTTTCGAGAAAACTCATTTGCTTCTATGAACCATGCCGGCTGTAAGTGAAAGCACGGTAACAACAGTGCTTTTCAGGTAGCTTCGGGGCCGCATCAACGGAGCTTTCATAATGGGAAAACTAGCCTTGTGCCGTCAGTCTCTAATTTCTAGGTTGACACGCAGCATACACGCAGGAGCAGAGCTTCCTGGTTCTACGCAGTGTTCTGGTACTGAAACGGGTGCTGAAGCAAGGCCCCTAGGAGTGTTGAAAAGCTTACTACCTTGAAACTAAAGCAGAACAACGATGAAGGCCTCATGGAGCTGCTGCACGCCTCTCGTTTTGCAAGGATAATCAGGGCCTTACTTCGAAGCTTGGGCTCACGTTGACTTTCACTTTAGGTATAGCGCAGAGCAGGGTGAGCTTCCAACAAGGAACTGGAACCCCAAGGTTTCTTAGGAGAAAACTCATTTTCTTCCCAGAACCATGCCGGCAGTGAGGAAAACCCCGGCAACAACAATGCTTTTCAGGTAGCTTCGAGGCCGCATGAACGGAGCTTTCATAATGGGAAAAGAAGCCTTATGCCATCAGTCTCCAATTTCTAGGTTGACACGCAGCATACACGCAGGACCAGAGCTTACTGTCTCTACGCAGTGTTCTGGTACCGAAACGGTTGCTTAAGCAAAGTCCCTAGGAATGTTGGAAAGCTTACTACCGTGAAACTAAAGCAGAACAGCGATGAAGGCCTCATGGAGCTGCTGCACGCCTCCCGTTTTGCCAGGATAATCAGGGCCTTACCTCGAGGCTAGTGCTCACATTGACTTTCACGTTTGGTATAGAGCGGAGCCGGGTGAGCTTCCAACTAGGAACTGGAAGCACAAGGTTTCTTTCGAGAAAACTCATTTGCTTCTATGAACCATGCCGGCTGTAAGTGAAAGCACGGTAACAACAGTGCTTTTCAGGTAGCTTCGGGGCCGCATCAACGGAGCTTTCATAATGGGAAAACTAGCCTTGTGCCGTCAGTCTCTAATTTCTAGGTTGACACGCAGCATACACGCAGGAGCAGAGCTTCCTGGTTCTACGCAGTGTTCTGGTACTGAAACGGGTGCTGAAGCAAGGCCCCTAGGAGTGTTGAAAAGCTTACTACCTTGAAACTAAAGCAGAACAACGATGAAGGCCTCATGGAGCTGCTGCACGCCTCTCGTTTTGCAAGGATAATCAGGGCCTTACTTCGAAGCTTGGGCTCACGTTGACTTTCACTTTAGGTATAGCGCAGAGCAGGGTGAGCTTCCAACAAGGAACTGGAACCCCAAGGTTTCTTAGGAGAAAACTCATTTTCTTCCCAGAACCATGCCGGCAGTGAGGAAAACCCCGGCAACAACAATGCTTTTCAGGTAGCTTCGAGGCCGCATGAACGGAGCTTTCATAATGGGAAAAGAAGCCTTATGCCATCAGTCTCCAATTTCTAGGTTGACACGCAGCATACACGCAGGACCAGAGCTTACTGTCTCTACGCAGTGTTCTGGTACCGAAACGGTTGCTTAAGCAAAGTCCCTAGGAATGTTGGAAAGCTTACTACCGTGAAACTAAAGCAGAACAGCGATGAAGGCCTCATGGAGCTGCTGCACGCCTCCCGTTTTGCCCGGATAATCAGGGCCTTACCTCGAGGCTAGTGCTCACATTGACTTTCACGTTTGGTATAGAGCGGAGCCGGGTGAGCTTCCAACTAGGAACTGGAAGCACAAGGTTTCTTTCGAGAAAACTCATTTGCTTCTATGAACCATGCCGGCTGTAAGTGAAAGCACGGTAACAACAGTGCTTTTCAGGTAGCTTCGGGGCCGCATCAACGGAGCTTTCATAATGGGAAAACTAGCCTTGTGCCGTCAGTCTCTAATTTCTAGGTTGACACGCAGCATACACGCAGGAGCAGAGCTTCCTGGTTCTACGCAGTGTTCTGGTACTGAAACGGGTGCTGAAGCAAGGCCCCTAGGAGTGTTGAAAAGCTTACTACCTTGAAACTAAAGCAGAACAACGATGAAGGCCTCATGGAGCTGCTGCACGCCTCTCGTTTTGCAAGGATAATCAGGGCCTTACTTCGAAGCTTGGGCTCACGTTGACTTTCACTTTAGGTATAGCGCAGAGCAGGGTGAGCTTCCAACAAGGAACTGGAACCCCAAGGTTTCTTAGGAGAAAACTCATTTTCTTCCCAGAACCATGCCGGCAGTGAGGAAAACCCCGGCAACAACAATGCTTTTCAGGTAGCTTCGAGGCCGCATGAACGGAGCTTTCATAATGGGAAAAGAAGCCTTATGCCATCAGTCTCCAATTTCTAGGTTGACACGCAGCATACACGCAGGACCAGAGCTTACTGTCTCTACGCAGTGTTCTGGTACCGAAACGGTTGCTTAAGCAAAGTCCCTAGGAATGTTGGAAAGCTTACTACCGTGAAACTAAAGCAGAACAGCGATGAAGGCCTCATGGAGCTGCTGCACGCCTCCCGTTTTGCCCGGATAATCAGGGCCTTACCTCGAGGCTAGTGCTCACATTGACTTTCACGTTTGGTATAGAGCGGAGCCGGGTGAGCTTCCAACTAGGAACTGGAAGCACAAGGTTTCTTTCGAGAAAACTCATTTGCTTCTATGAACCATGCCGGCTGTAAGTGAAAGCACGGTAACAACAGTGCTTTTCAGGTAGCTTCGGGGCCGCATCAACGGAGCTTTCATAATGGGAAAACTAGCCTTGTGCCGTCAGTCTCTAATTTCTAGGTTGACACGCAGCATACACGCAGGAGCAGAGCTTCCTGGTTCTACGCAGTGTTCTGGTACTGAAACGGGTGCTGAAGCAAGGCCCCTAGGAGTGTTGAAAAGCTTACTACCTTGAAACTAAAGCAGAACAACGATGAAGGCCTCATGGAGCTGCTGCACGCCTCTCGTTTTGCAAGGATAATCAGGGCCTTACTTCGAAGCTTGGGCTCACGTTGACTTTCACTTTAGGTATAGCGCAGAGCAGGGTGAGCTTCCAACAAGGAACTGGAACCCCAAGGTTTCTTAGGAGAAAACTCATTTTCTTCCCAGAACCATGCCGGCAGTGAGGAAAACCCCGGCAACAACAATGCTTTTCAGGTAGCTTCGAGGCCGCATGAACGGAGCTTTCATAATGGGAAAAGAAGCCTTATGCCATCAGTCTCCAATTTCTAGGTTGACACGCAGCATACACGCAGGACCAGAGCTTACTGTCTCTACGCAGTGTTCTGGTACCGAAACGGTTGCTTAAGCAAAGTCCCTAGGAATGTTGGAAAGCTTACTACCGTGAAACTAAAGCAGAACAGCGATGAAGGCCTCATGGAGCTGCTGCACGCCTCCCGTTTTGCCCGGATAATCAGGGCCTTACTTCGAGGCTAGTGCTCACATTGACTTTCACGTTTGGTATAGAGCGGAGCCGGGTGAGCTTCCAACTAGGAACTGGAAGCACAAGGTTTCTTTCGAGAAAACTCATTTGCTTCTATGAACCATGCCGGCTGTAAGTAAAAGCACGGTAACAACAGTGCTTTTCAGGTAGCTTCGGGGCCGCATCAACGGAGCTTTCATAATGGGAAAACTAGCCTTGTGCCGTCAGTCTCTAATTTCTAGGTTGACACGCAGCATACACGCAGGAGCAGAGCTTCCTGGTTCTACGCAGTGTTCTGGTACTGAAACGGGTGCTGAAGCAAGGCCCCTAGGAGTGTTGAAAAGCTTACTACCTTGAAACTAAAGCAGAACAACGATGAAGGCCTCATGGAGCTGCTGCACGCCTCTCGTTTTGCAAGGATAATCAGGGCCTTACTTCGAAGCTTGGGCTCACGTTGACTTTCACTTTAGGTATAGCGCAGAGCAGGGTGAGCTTCCAACAAGGAACTGGAACCCCAAGGTTTCTTAGGAGAAAACTCATTTTCTTCCCAGAACCATGCCGGCAGTGAGGAAAACCCCGGCAACAACAATGCTTTTCAGGTAGCTTCGAGGCCGCATGAACGGAGCTTTCATAATGGGAAAAGAAGCCTTATGCCATCAGTCTCCAATTTCTAGGTTGACACGCAGCATACACGCAGGACCAGAGCTTACTGTCTCTACGCAGTGTTCTGGTACCGAAACGGTTGCTTAAGCAAAGTCCCTAGGAATGTTGGAAAGCTTACTACCGTGAAACTAAAGCAGAACAGCGATGAAGGCCTCATGGAGCTGCTGCACGCCTCCCGTTTTGCCAGGATAATCAGGGCCTTACCTCGAGGCTAGTGCTCACATTGACTTTCACGTTTGGTATAGAGCGGAGCCGGGTGAGCTTCCAACTAGGAACTGGAAGCACAAGGTTTCTTTCGAGAAAACTCATTTGCTTCTATGAACCATGCCGGCTGTAAGTGAAAGCACGGTAACAACAGTGCTTTTCAGGTAGCTTCGGGGCCGCATCAACGGAGCTTTCATAATGGGAAAACTAGCCTTGTGCCGTCAGTCTCTAATTTCTAGGTTGACACGCAGCATACACGCAGGAGCAGAGCTTCCTGGTTCTACGCAGTGTTCTGGTACTGAAACGGGTGCTGAAGCAAGGCCCCTAGGAGTGTTGAAAAGCTTACTACCTTGAAACTAAAGCAGAACAACGATGAAGGCCTCATGGAGCTGCTGCACGCCTCTCGTTTTGCAAGGATAATCAGGGCCTTACTTCGAAGCTTGGGCTCACGTTGACTTTCACTTTAGGTATAGCGCAGAGCAGGGTGAGCTTCCAACAAGGAACTGGAACCCCAAGGTTTCTTAGGAGAAAACTCATTTTCTTCCCAGAACCATGCCGGCAGTGAGGAAAACCCCGGCAACAACAATGCTTTTCAGGTAGCTTCGAGGCCGCATGAACGGAGCTTTCATAATGGGAAAAGAAGCCTTATGCCATCAGTCTGCAATTTCTAGGTTGACACGCAGCATACACGCAGGACCAGAGCTTACTGTCTCTACGCAGTGTTCTGGTACCGAAACGGTTGCTTAAGCAAAGTCCCTAGGAATGTTGGAAAGCTTACTACCGTGAAACTAAAGCAGAACAGCGATGAAGGCCTCATGGAGCTGCTGCACGCCTCCCGTTTTGCCCGGATAATCAGGGCCTTACCTCGAGGCTAGTGCTCACATTGACTTTCACGTTTGGTATAGAGCGGAGCCGGGTGAGCTTCCAACTAGGAACTGGAAGCACAAGGTTTCTTTCGAGAAAACTCATTTGCTTCTATGAACCATGCCGGCTGTAAGTGAAAGCACGGTAACAACAGTGCTTTTCAGGTAGCTTCGGGGCCGCATCAACGGAGCTTTCATAATGGGAAAACTAGCCTTGTGCCGTCAGTCTCTAATTTCTAGGTTGACACGCAGCATACACGCAGGAGCAGAGCTTCCTGGTTCTACGCAGTGTTCTGGTACTGAAACGGGTGCTGAAGCAAGGCCCCTAGGAGTGTTGAAAAGCTTACTACCTTGAAACTAAAGCAGAACAACGATGAAGGCCTCATGGAGCTGCTGCACGCCTCTCGTTTTGCAAGGATAATCAGGGCCTTACTTCGAAGCTTGGGCTCACGTTGACTTTCACTTTAGGTATAGCGCAGAGCAGGGTGAGCTTCCAACAAGGAACTGGAACCCCAAGGTTTCTTAGGAGAAAACTCATTTTCTTCCCAGAACCATGCCGGCAGTGAGGAAAACCCCGGCAACAACAATGCTTTTCAGGTAGCTTCGAGGCCGCATGAACGGAGCTTTCATAATGGGAAAAGAAGCCTTATGCCATCAGTCTCCAATTTCTAGGTTGACACGCAGCATACACGCAGGACCAGAGCTTACTGTCTCTACGCAGTGTTCTGGTACCGAAACGGTTGCTTAAGCAAAGTCCCTAGGAATGTTGGAAAGCTTACTACCGTGAAACTAAAGCAGAACAGCGATGAAGGCCTCATGGAGCTGCTGCACGCCTCCCGTTTTGCCCGGATAATCAGGGCCTTACCTCGAGGCTAGTGCTCACATTGACTTTCACGTTTGGTATAGAGCGGAGCCGGGTGAGCTTCCAACTAGGAACTGGAAGCACAAGGTTTCTTTCGAGAAAACTCATTTGCTTCTATGAACCATGCCGGCTGTAAGTGAAAGCACGGTAACAACAGTGCTTTTCAGGTAGCTTCGGGGCCGCATCAACGGAGCTTTCATAATGGGAAAACTAGCCTTGTGCCGTCAGTCTCTAATTTCTAGGTTGACACGCAGCATACACGCAGGAGCAGAGCTTCCTGGTTCTACGCAGTGTTCTGGTACTGAAACGGGTGCTGAAGCAAGGCCCCTAGGAGTGTTGAAAAGCTTACTACCTTGAAACTAAAGCAGAACAACGATGAAGGCCTCATGGAGCTGCTGCACGCCTCTCGTTTTGCAAGGATAATCAGGGCCTTACTTCGAAGCTTGGGCTCACGTTGACTTTCACTTTAGGTATAGCGCAGAGCAGGGTGAGCTTCCAACAAGGAACTGGAACCCCAAGGTTTCTTAGGAGAAAACTCATTTTCTTCTCAGAACCATGCCGGCAGTGAGGAAAACCCCGGCAACAACAATGCTTTTCAGGTAGCTTCGAGGCCGCATGAACGGAGCTTTCATAATGGGAAAAGAAGCCTTATGCCATCAGTCTCCAATTTCTAGGTTGACACGCAGCATACACGCAGGACCAGAGCTTACTGTCTCTACGCAGTGTTCTGGTACCGAAACGGTTGCTTAAGCAAAGTCCCTAGGAATGTTGGAAAGCTTACTACCGTGAAACTAAAGCAGAACAGCGATGAAGGCCTCATGGAGCTGCTGCACGCCTCCCGTTTTGCCCGGATAATCAGGGCCTTACTTCGAGGCTAGTGCTCACATTGACTTTCACGTTTGGTATAGAGCGGAGCCGGGTGAGCTTCCAACTAGGAACTGGAAGCACAAGGTTTCTTTCGAGAAAACTCATTTGCTTCTATGAACCATGCCGGCTGTAAGTGAAAGCACGGTAACAACAGTGCTTTTCAGGTAGCTTCGGGGCCGCATCAACGGAGCTTTCATAATGGGAAAACTAGCCTTGTGCCGTCAGTCTCTAATTTCTAGGTTGACACGCAGCATACACGCAGGAGCAGAGCTTCCTGGTTCTACGCAGTGTTCTGGTACTGAAACGGGTGCTGAAGCAAGGCCCCTAGGAGTGTTGAAAAGCTTACTACCTTGAAACTAAAGCAGAACAACGATGAAGGCCTCATGGAGCTGCTGCACGCCTCTCGTTTTGCAAGGATAATCAGGGCCTTACTTCGAAGCTTGGGCTCACGTTGACTTTCACTTTAGGTATAGCGCAGAGCAGGGTGAGCTTCCAACAAGGAACTGGAACCCCAAGGTTTCTTAGGAGAAAACTCATTTTCTTCCCAGAACCATGCCGGCAGTGAGGAAAACCCCGGCAACAACAATGCTTTTCAGGTAGCTTCGAGGCCGCATGAACGGAGCTTTCATAATGGGAAAAGAAGCCTTATGCCATCAGTCTGCAATTTCTAGGTTGACACGCAGCATACACGCAGGACCAGAGCTTACTGTCTCTACGCAGTGTTCTGGTACCGAAACGGTTGCTTAAGCAAAGTCCCTAGGAATGTTGGAAAGCTTACTACCGTGAAACTAAAGCAGAACAGCGATGAAGGCCTCATGGAGCTGCTGCACGCCTCCCGTTTTGCCCGGATAATCAGGGCCTTACCTCGAGGCTAGTGCTCACATTGACTTTCACGTTTGGTATAGAGCGGAGCCGGGTGAGCTTCCAACTAGGAACTGGAAGCACAAGGTTTCTTTCGAGAAAACTCATTTGCTTCTATGAACCATGCCGGCTGTAAGTGAAAGCACGGTAACAACAGTGCTTTTCAGGTAGCTTCGGGGCCGCATCAACGGAGCTTTCATAATGGGAAAACTAGCCTTGTGCCGTCAGTCTCTAATTTCTAGGTTGACACGCAGCATACACGCAGGAGCAGAGCTTCCTGGTTCTACGCAGTGTTCTGGTACTGAAACGGGTGCTGAAGCAAGGCCCCTAGGAGTGTTGAAAAGCTTACTACCTTGAAACTAAAGCAGAACAACGATGAAGGCCTCATGGAGCTGCTGCACGCCTCTCGTTTTGCAAGGATAATCAGGGCCTTACTTCGAAGCTTGGGCTCACGTTGACTTTCACTTTAGGTATAGCGCAGAGCAGGGTGAGCTTCCAACAAGGAACTGGAACCCCAAGGTTTCTTAGGAGAAAACTCATTTTCTTCCCAGAACCATGCCGGCAGTGAGGAAAACCCCGGCAACAACAATGCTTTTCAGGTAGCTTCGAGGCCGCATGAACGGAGCTTTCATAATGGGAAAAGAAGCCTTATGCCATCAGTCTGCAATTTCTAGGTTGACACGCAGCATACACGCAGGACCAGAGCTTACTGTCTCTACGCAGTGTTCTGGTACCGAAACGGTTGCTTAAGCAAAGTCCCTAGGAATGTTGGAAAGCTTACTACCGTGAAACTAAAGCAGAACAGCGATGAAGGCCTCATGGAGCTGCTGCACGCCTCCCGTTTTGCCCGGATAATCAGGGCCTTACCTCGAGGCTAGTGCTCACATTGACTTTCACGTTTGGTATAGAGCGGAGCCGGGTGAGCTTCCAACTAGGAACTGGAAGCACAAGGTTTCTTTCGAGAAAACTCATTTGCTTCTATGAACCATGCCGGCTGTAAGTGAAAGCACGGTAACAACAGTGCTTTTCAGGTAGCTTCGGGGCCGCATCAACGGAGCTTTCATAATGGGAAAACTAGCCTTGTGCCGTCAGTCTCTAATTTCTAGGTTGACACGCAGCATACACGCAGGAGCAGAGCTTCCTGGTTCTACGCAGTGTTCTGGTACTGAAACGGGTGCTGAAGCAAGGCCCCTAGGAGTGTTGAAAAGCTTACTACCTTGAAACTAAAGCAGAACAACGATGAAGGCCTCATGGAGCTGCTGCACGCCTCTCGTTTTGCAAGGATAATCAGGGCCTTACTTCGAAGCTTGGGCTCACGTTGACTTTCACTTTAGGTATAGCGCAGAGCAGGGTGAGCTTGCAACAAGGAACTGGAACCCCAAGGTTTCTTAGGAGAAAACTCATTTTCTTCCCAGAACCATGCCGGCAGTGAGGAAAACCCCGGCAACAACAATGCTTTTCAGGTAGCTTCGAGGCCGCATGAACGGAGCTTTCATAATGGGAAAAGAAGCCTTATGCCATCAGTCTCCAATTTCTAGGTTGACACGCAGCATACACGCAGGACCAGAGCTTACTGTCTCTACGCAGTGTTCTGGTACCGAAACGGTTGCTTAAGCAAAGTCCCTAGGAATGTTGGAAAGCTTACTACCGTGAAACTAAAGCAGAACAGCGATGAAGGCCTCATGGAGCTGCTGCACGCCTCCCGTTTTGCCCGGATAATCAGGGCCTTACTTCGAGGCTAGTGCTCACATTGACTTTCACGTTTGGTATAGAGCGGAGCCGGGTGAGCTTCCAACTAGGAACTGGAAGCACAAGGTTTCTTTCGAGAAAACTCATTTGCTTCTATGAACCATGCCGGCTGTAAGTAAAAGCACGGTAACAACAGTGCTTTTCAGGTAGCTTCGGGGCCGCATCAACGGAGCTTTCATAATGGGAAAACTAGCCTTGTGCCGTCAGTCTCTAATTTCTAGGTTGACACGCAGCATACACGCAGGAGCAGAGCTTCCTGGTTCTACGCAGTGTTCTGGTACTGAAACGGGTGCTGAAGCAAGGCCCCTAGGAGTGTTGAAAAGCTTACTACCTTGAAACTAAAGCAGAACAACGATGAAGGCCTCATGGAGCTGCTGCACGCCTCTCGTTTTGCAAGGATAATCAGGGCCTTACTTCGAAGCTTGGGCTCACGTTGACTTTCACTTTAGGTATAGCGCAGAGCAGGGTGAGCTTCCAACAAGGAACTGGAACCCCAAGGTTTCTTAGGAGAAAACTCATTTTCTTCCCAGAACCATGCCGGCAGTGAGGAAAACCCCGGCAACAACAATGCTTTTCAGGTAGCTTCGAGGCCGCATGAACGGAGCTTTCATAATGGGAAAAGAAGCCTTATGCCATCAGTCTCCAATTTCTAGGTTGACACGCAGCATACACGCAGGACCAGAGCTTACTGTCTCTACGCAGTGTTCTGGTACCGAAACGGTTGCTTAAGCAAAGTCCCTAGGAATGTTGGAAAGCTTACTACCGTGAAACTAAAGCAGAACAGCGATGAAGGCCTCATGGAGCTGCTGCACGCCTCCCGTTTTGCCAGGATAATCAGGGCCTTACCTCGAGGCTAGTGCTCACATTGACTTTCACGTTTGGTATAGAGCGGAGCCGGGTGAGCTTCCAACTAGGAACTGGAAGCACAAGGTTTCTTTCGAGAAAACTCATTTGCTTCTATGAACCATGCCGGCTGTAAGTGAAAGCACGGTAACAACAGTGCTTTTCAGGTAGCTTCGGGGCCGCATCAACGGAGCTTTCATAATGGGAAAACTAGCCTTGTGCCGTCAGTCTCTAATTTCTAGGTTGACACGCAGCATACACGCAGGAGCAGAGCTTCCTGGTTCTACGCAGTGTTCTGGTACTGAAACGGGTGCTGAAGCAAGGCCCCTAGGAGTGTTGAAAAGCTTACTACCTTGAAACTAAAGCAGAACAACGATGAAGGCCTCATGGAGCTGCTGCACGCCTCTCGTTTTGCAAGGATAATCAGGGCCTTACTTCGAAGCTTGGGCTCACGTTGACTTTCACTTTAGGTATAGCGCAGAGCAGGGTGAGCTTCCAACAAGGAACTGGAACCCCAAGGTTTCTTAGGAGAAAACTCATTTTCTTCCCAGAACCATGCCGGCAGTGAGGAAAACCCCGGCAACAACAATGCTTTTCAGGTAGCTTCGAGGCCGCATGAACGGAGCTTTCATAATGGGAAAAGAAGCCTTATGCCATCAGTCTGCAATTTCTAGGTTGACACGCAGCATACACGCAGGACCAGAGCTTACTGTCTCTACGCAGTGTTCTGGTACCGAAACGGTTGCTTAAGCAAAGTCCCTAGGAATGTTGGAAAGCTTACTACCGTGAAACTAAAGCAGAACAGCGATGAAGGCCTCATGGAGCTGCTGCACGCCTCCCGTTTTGCCCGGATAATCAGGGCCTTACCTCGAGGCTAGTGCTCACATTGACTTTCACGTTTGGTATAGAGCGGAGCCGGGTGAGCTTCCAACTAGGAACTGGAAGCACAAGGTTTCTTTCGAGAAAACTCATTTGCTTCTATGAACCATGCCGGCTGTAAGTGAAAGCACGGTAACAACAGTGCTTTTCAGGTAGCTTCGGGGCCGCATCAACGGAGCTTTCATAATGGGAAAACTAGCCTTGTGCCGTCAGTCTCTAATTTCTAGGTTGACACGCAGCATACACGCAGGAGCAGAGCTTCCTGGTTCTACGCAGTGTTCTGGTACTGAAACGGGTGCTGAAGCAAGGCCCCTAGGAGTGTTGAAAAGCTTACTACCTTGAAACTAAAGCAGAACAACGATGAAGGCCTCATGGAGCTGCTGCACGCCTCTCGTTTTGCAAGGATAATCAGGGCCTTACTTCGAAGCTTGGGCTCACGTTGACTTTCACTTTAGGTATAGCGCAGAGCAGGGTGAGCTTCCAACAAGGAACTGGAACCCCAAGGTTTCTTAGGAGAAAACTCATTTTCTTCCCAGAACCATGCCGGCAGTGAGGAAAACCCCGGCAACAACAATGCTTTTCAGGTAGCTTCGAGGCCGCATGAACGGAGCTTTCATAATGGGAAAAGAAGCCTTATGCCATCAGTCTCCAATTTCTAGGTTGACACGCAGCATACACGCAGGACCAGAGCTTACTGTCTCTACGCAGTGTTCTGGTACCGAAACGGTTGCTTAAGCAAAGTCCCTAGGAATGTTGGAAAGCTTACTACCGTGAAACTAAAGCAGAACAGCGATGAAGGCCTCATGGAGCTGCTGCACGCCTCCCGTTTTGCCCGGATAATCAGGGCCTTACCTCGAGGCTAGTGCTCACATTGACTTTCACGTTTGGTATAGAGCGGAGCCGGGTGAGCTTCCAACTAGGAACTGGAAGCACAAGGTTTCTTTCGAGAAAACTCATTTGCTTCTATGAACCATGCCGGCTGTAAGTGAAAGCACGGTAACAACAGTGCTTTTCAGGTAGCTTCGGGGCCGCATCAACGGAGCTTTCATAATGGGAAAACTAGCCTTGTGCCGTCAGTCTCTAATTTCTAGGTTGACACGCAGCATACACGCAGGAGCAGAGCTTCCTGGTTCTACGCAGTGTTCTGGTACTGAAACGGGTGCTGAAGCAAGGCCCCTAGGAGTGTTGAAAAGCTTACTACCTTGAAACTAAAGCAGAACAACGATGAAGGCCTCATGGAGCTGCTGCACGCCTCTCGTTTTGCAAGGATAATCAGGGCCTTACTTCGAAGCTTGGGCTCACGTTGACTTTCACTTTAGGTATAGCGCAGAGCAGGGTGAGCTTCCAACAAGGAACTGGAACCCCAAGGTTTCTTAGGAGAAAACTCATTTTCTTCCCAGAACCATGCCGGCAGTGAGGAAAACCCCGGCAACAACAATGCTTTTCAGGTAGCTTCGAGGCCGCATGAACGGAGCTTTCATAATGGCAAAAGAAGCCTTATGCCATCAGTCTCCAATTTCTAGGTTGACACGCAGCATACACGCAGGACCAGAGCTTACTGTCTCTACGCAGTGTTCTGGTACCGAAACGGTTGCTTAAGCAAAGTCCCTAGGAATGTTGGAAAGCTTACTACCGTGAAACTAAAGCAGAGCAGCGATGAAGGCCTCATGGAGCTGCTGCACGCCTCCCGTTTTGCCCGGATAATCAGGGCCTTACTTCGAGGCTAGTGCTCACATTGACTTTCACGTTTGGTATAGAGCGGAGCCGGGTGAGCTTCCAACTAGGAACTGGAAGCACAAGGTTTCTTTCGAGAAAACTCATTTGCTTCTATGAACCATGCCGGCTGTAAGTGAAAGCACGGTAACAACAGTGCTTTTCAGGTAGCTTCGGGGCCGCATCAACGGAGCTTTCATAATGGGAAAACTAGCCTTGTGCCGTCAGTCTCTAATTTCTAGGTTGACACGCAGCATACACGCAGGAGCAGAGCTTCCTGGTTCTACGCAGTGTTCTGGTACTGAAACGGGTGCTGAAGCAAGGCCCCTAGGAGTGTTGAAAAGCTTACTACCTTGAAACTAAAGCAGAACAACGATGAAGGCCTCATGGAGCTGCTGCACGCCTCTCGTTTTGCAAGGATAATCAGGGCCTTACTTCGAAGCTTGGGCTCACGTTGACTTTCACTTTAGGTATAGCGCAGAGCAGGGTGAGCTTCCAACAAGGAACTGGAACCCCAAGGTTTCTTAGGAGAAAACTCATTTTCTTCCCAGAACCATGCCGGCAGTGAGGAAAACCCCGGCAACAACAATGCTTTTCAGGTAGCTTCGAGGCCGCATGAACGGAGCTTTCATAATGGGAAAAGAAGCCTTATGCCATCAGTCTCCAATTTCTAGGTTGACACGCAGCATACACGCAGGACCAGAGCTTACTGTCTCTACGCAGTGTTCTGGTACCGAAACGGTTGCTTAAGCAAAGTCCCTAGGAATGTTGGAAAGCTTACTACCGTGAAACTAAAGCAGAACAGCGATGAAGGCCTCATGGAGCTGCTGCACGCCTCCCGTTTTGCCAGGATAATCAGGGCCTTACCTCGAGGCTAGTGCTCACATTGACTTTCACGTTTGGTATAGAGCGGAGCCGGGTGAGCTTCCAACTAGGAACTGGAAGCACAAGGTTTCTTTCGAGAAAACTCATTTGCTTCTATGAACCATGCCGGCTGTAAGTGAAAGCACGGTAACAACAGTGCTTTTCAGGTAGCTTCGGGGCCGCATCAACGGAGCTTTCATAATGGGAAAACTAGCCTTGTGCCGTCAGTCTCTAATTTCTAGGTTGACACGCAGCATACACGCAGGAGCAGAGCTTCCTGGTTCTACGCAGTGTTCTGGTACTGAAACGGGTGCTGAAGCAAGGCCCCTAGGAGTGTTGAAAAGCTTACTACCTTGAAACTAAAGCAGAACAACGATGAAGGCCTCATGGAGCTGCTGCACGCCTCTCGTTTTGCAAGGATAATCAGGGCCTTACTTCGAAGCTTGGGCTCACGTTGACTTTCACTTTAGGTATAGCGCAGAGCAGGGTGAGCTTCCAACAAGGAACTGGAACCCCAAGGTTTCTTAGGAGAAAACTCATTTTCTTCCCAGAACCATGCCGGCAGTGAGGAAAACCCCGGCAACAACAATGCTTTTCAGGTAGCTTCGAGGCCGCATGAACGGAGCTTTCATAATGGGAAAAGAAGCCTTATGCCATCAGTCTGCAATTTCTAGGTTGACACGCAGCATACACGCAGGACCAGAGCTTACTGTCTCTACGCAGTGTTCTGGTACGGAAACGGTTGCTTAAGCAAAGTCCCTAGGAAAGTTGGAAAGCTTACTACCGTGAAACTAAAGCAGAACAGCGATGAAGGCCTCATGGAGCTGCTGCACGCCTCCCGTTTTGCCCGGATAATCAGGGCCTTACCTCGAGGCTAGTGCTCACATTGACTTTCACGTTTGGTATAGAGCGGAGCCGGGTGAGCTTCCAACTAGGAACTGGAAGCACAAGGTTTCTTTCGAGAAAACTCATTTGCTTCTATGAACCATGCCGGCTGTAAGTGAAAGCACGGTAACAACAGTGCTTTTCAGGTAGCTTCGGGGCCGCATCAACGGAGCTTTCATAATGGGAAAACTAGCCTTGTGCCGTCAGTCTCTAATTTCTAGGTTGACACGCAGCATACACGCAGGAGCAGAGCTTCCTGGTTCTACGCAGTGTTCTGGTACTGAAACGGGTGCTGAAGCAAGGCCCCTAGGAGTGTTGAAAAGCTTACTACCTTGAAACTAAAGCAGAACAACGATGAAGGCCTCATGGAGCTGCTGCACGCCTCTCGTTTTGCAAGGATAATCAGGGCCTTACTTCGAAGCTTGGGCTCACGTTGACTTTCACTTTAGGTATAGCGCAGAGCAGGGTGAGCTTCCAACAAGGAACTGGAACCCCAAGGTTTCTTAGGAGAAAACTCATTTTCTTCCCAGAACCATGCCGGCAGTGAGGAAAACCCCGGCAACAACAATGCTTTTCAGGTAGCTTCGAGGCCGCATGAACGGAGCTTTCATAATGGGAAAAGAAGCCTTATGCCATCAGTCTCCAATTTCTAGGTTGACACGCAGCATACACGCAGGACCAGAGCTTACTGTCTCTACGCAGTGTTCTGGTACCGAAACGGTTGCTTAAGCAAAGTCCCTAGGAATGTTGGAAAGCTTACTACCGTGAAACTAAAGCAGAACAGCGATGAAGGCCTCATGGAGCTGCTGCACGCCTCCCGTTTTGCCCGGATAATCAGGGCCTTACCTCGAGGCTAGTGCTCACATTGACTTTCACGTTTGGTATAGAGCGGAGCCGGGTGAGCTTCCAACTAGGAACTGGAAGCACAAGGTTTCTTTCGAGAAAACTCATTTGCTTCTATGAACCATGCCGGCTGTAAGTGAAAGCACGGTAACAACAGTGCTTTTCAGGTAGCTTCGGGGCCGCATCAACGGAGCTTTCATAATGGGAAAACTAGCCTTGTGCCGTCAGTCTCTAATTTCTAGGTTGACACGCAGCATACACGCAGGAGCAGAGCTTCCTGGTTCTACGCAGTGTTCTGGTACTGAAACGGGTGCTGAAGCAAGGCCCCTAGGAGTGTTGAAAAGCTTACTACCTTGAAACTAAAGCAGAACAACGATGAAGGCCTCATGGAGCTGCTGCACGCCTCTCGTTTTGCAAGGATAATCAGGGCCTTACTTCGAAGCTTGGGCTCACGTTGACTTTCACTTTAGGTATAGCGCAGAGCAGGGTGAGCTTCCAACAAGGAACTGGAACCCCAAGGTTTCTTAGGAGAAAACTCATTTTCTTCCCAGAACCATGCCGGCAGTGAGGAAAACCCCGGCAACAACAATGCTTTTCAGGTAGCTTCGAGGCCGCATGAACGGAGCTTTCATAATGGGAAAAGAAGCCTTATGCCATCAGTCTCCAATTTCTAGGTTGACACGCAGCATACACGCAGGACCAGAGCTTACTGTCTCTACGCAGTGTTCTGGTACCGAAACGGTTGCTTAAGCAAAGTCCCTAGGAATGTTGGAAAGCTTACTACCGTGAAACTAAAGCAGAACAGCGATGAAGGCCTCATGGAGCTGCTGCACGCCTCCCGTTTTGCCCGGATAATCAGGGCCTTACTTCGAGGCTAGTGCTCACATTGACTTTCACGTTTGGTATAGAGCGGAGCCGGGTGAGCTTCCAACTAGGAACTGGAAGCACAAGGTTTCTTTCGAGAAAACTCATTTGCTTCTATGAACCATGCCGGCTGTAAGTAAAAGCACGGTAACAACAGTGCTTTTCAGGTAGCTTCGGGGCCGCATCAACGGAGCTTTCATAATGGGAAAACTAGCCTTGTGCCGTCAGTCTCTAATTTCTAGGTTGACACGCAGCATACACGCAGGAGCAGAGCTTCCTGGTTCTACGCAGTGTTCTGGTACTGAAACGGGTGCTGAAGCAAGGCCCCTAGGAGTGTTGAAAAGCTTACTACCTTGAAACTAAAGCAGAACAACGATGAAGGCCTCATGGAGCTGCTGCACGCCTCTCGTTTTGCAAGGATAATCAGGGCCTTACTTCGAAGCTTGGGCTCACGTTGACTTTCACTTTAGGTATAGCGCAGAGCAGGGTGAGCTTCCAACAAGGAACTGGAACCCCAAGGTTTCTTAGGAGAAAACTCATTTTCTTCCCAGAACCATGCCGGCAGTGAGGAAAACCCCGGCAACAACAATGCTTTTCAGGTAGCTTCGAGGCCGCATGAACGGAGCTTTCATAATGGGAAAAGAAGCCTTATGCCATCAGTCTCCAATTTCTAGGTTGACACGCAGCATACACGCAGGACCAGAGCTTACTGTCTCTACGCAGTGTTCTGGTACCGAAACGGTTGCTTAAGCAAAGTCCCTAGGAATGTTGGAAAGCTTACTACCGTGAAACTAAAGCAGAACAGCGATGAAGGCCTCATGGAGCTGCTGCACGCCTCCCGTTTTGCCAGGATAATCAGGGCCTTACCTCGAGGCTAGTGCTCACATTGACTTTCACGTTTGGTATAGAGCGGAGCCGGGTGAGCTTCCAACTAGGAACTGGAAGCACAAGGTTTCTTTCGAGAAAACTCATTTGCTTCTATGAACCATGCCGGCTGTAAGTGAAAGCACGGTAACAACAGTGCTTTTCAGGTAGCTTCGGGGCCGCATCAACGGAGCTTTCATAATGGGAAAACTAGCCTTGTGCCGTCAGTCTCTAATTTCTAGGTTGACACGCAGCATACACGCAGGAGCAGAGCTTCCTGGTTCTACGCAGTGTTCTGGTACTGAAACGGGTGCTGAAGCAAGGCCCCTAGGAGTGTTGAAAAGCTTACTACCTTGAAACTAAAGCAGAACAACGATGAAGGCCTCATGGAGCTGCTGCACGCCTCTCGTTTTGCAAGGATAATCAGGGCCTTACTTCGAAGCTTGGGCTCACGTTGACTTTCACTTTAGGTATAGCGCAGAGCAGGGTGAGCTTCCAACAAGGAACTGGAACCCCAAGGTTTCTTAGGAGAAAACTCATTTTCTTCCCAGAACCATGCCGCCAGTGAGGAAAACCCCGGCAACAACAATGCTTTTCAGGTAGCTTCGAGGCCGCATGAACGGAGCTTTCATAATGGGAAAAGAAGCCTTATGCCATCAGTCTGCAATTTCTAGGTTGACACGCAGCATACACGCAGGACCAGAGCTTACTGTCTCTACGCAGTGTTCTGGTACCGAAACGGTTGCTTAAGCAAAGTCCCTAGGAATGTTGGAAAGCTTACTACCGTGAAACTAAAGCAGAACAGCGATGAAGGCCTCATGGAGCTGCTGCACGCCTCCCGTTTTGCCCGGATAATCAGGGCCTTACCTCGAGGCTAGTGCTCACATTGACTTTCACGTTTGGTATAGAGCGGAGCCGGGTGAGCTTCCAACTAGGAACTGGAAGCACAAGGTTTCTTTCGAGAAAACTCATTTGCTTCTATGAACCATGCCGGCTGCAAGTGAAAGCACGGTAACAACAGTGCTTTTCAGGTAGCTTCGGGGCCGCATCAACGGAGCTTTCATAATGGGAAAACTAGCCTTGTGCCGTCAGTCTCTAATTTCTAGGTTGACACGCAGCATACACGCAGGAGCAGAGCTTCCTGGTTCTACGCAGTGTTCTGGTACTGAAACGGGTGCTGAAGCAAGGCCCCTAGGAGTGTTGAAAAGCTTACTACCTTGAAACTAAAGCAGAACAACGATGAAGGCCTCATGGAGCTGCTGCACGCCTCTCGTTTTGCAAGGATAATCAGGGCCTTACTTCGAAGCTTGGGCTCACGTTGACTTTCACTTTAGGTATAGCGCAGAGCAGGGTGAGCTTCCAACAAGGAACTGGAACCCCAAGGTTTCTTAGGAGAAAACTCATTTTCTTCCCAGAACCATGCCGGCAGTGAGGAAAACCCCGGCAACAACAATGCTTTTCAGGTAGCTTCGAGGCCGCATGAACGGAGCTTTCATAATGGGAAAAGAAGCCTTATGCCATCAGTCTCCAATTTCTAGGTTGACACGCAGCATACACGCAGGACCAGAGCTTACTGTCTCTACGCAGTGTTCTGGTACCGAAACGGTTGCTTAAGCAAAGTCCCTAGGAATGTTGGAAAGCTTACTACCGTGAAACTAAAGCAGAACAGCGATGAAGGCCTCATGGAGCTGCTGCACGCCTCCCGTTTTGCCCGGATAATCAGGGCCTTACCTCGAGGCTAGTGCTCACATTGACTTTCACGTTTGGTATAGAGCGGAGCCGGGTGAGCTTCCAACTAGGAACTGGAAGCACAAGGTTTCTTTCGAGAAAACTCATTTGCTTCTATGAACCATGCCGGCTGTAAGTGAAAGCACGGTAACAACAGTGCTTTTCAGGTAGCTTCGGGGCCGCATCAACGGAGCTTTCATAATGGGAAAACTAGCCTTGTGCCGTCAGTCTCTAATTTCTAGGTTGACACGCAGCATACACGCAGGAGCAGAGCTTCCTGGTTCTACGCAGTGTTCTGGTACTGAAACGGGTGCTGAAGCAAGGCCCCTAGGAGTGTTGAAAAGCTTACTACCTTGAAACTAAAGCAGAACAACGATGAAGGCCTCATGGAGCTGCTGCACGCCTCTCGTTTTGCAAGGATAATCAGGGCCTTACTTCGAAGCTTGGGCTCACGTTGACTTTCACTTTAGGTATAGCGCAGAGCAGGGTGAGCTTCCAACAAGGAACTGGAACCCCAAGGTTTCTTAGGAGAAAACTCATTTTCTTCCCAGAACCATGCCGGCAGTGAGGAAAACCCCGGCAACAACAATGCTTTTCAGGTAGCTTCGAGGCCGCATGAACGGAGCTTTCATAATGGCAAAAGAAGCCTTATGCCATCAGTCTGCAATTTCTAGGTTGACACGCAGCATACACGCAGGACCAGAGCTTACTGTCTCTACGCAGTGTTCTGGTACCGAAACGGTTGCTTAAGCAAAGTCCCTAGGAATGTTGGAAAGCTTACTACCGTGAAACTAAAGCAGAACAGCGATGAAGGCCTCATGGAGCTGCTGCACGCCTCCCGTTTTGCCAGGATAATCAGGGCCTTACCTCGAGGCTAGTGCTCACATTGACTTTCACGTTTGGTATAGAGCGGAGCCGGGTGAGCTTCCAACTAGGAACTGGAAGCACAAGGTTTCTTTCGAGAAAACTCATTTGCTTCTATGAACCATGCCGGCTGTAAGTAAAAGCACGGTAACAACAGTGCTTTTCAGGTAGCTTCGGGGCCGCATCAACGGAGCTTTCATAATGGGAAAACTAGCCTTGTGCCGTCAGTCTCTAATTTCTAGGTTGACACGCAGCATACACGCAGGAGCAGAGCTTCCTGGTTCTACGCAGTGTTCTGGTACTGAAACGGGTGCTGAAGCAAGGCCCCTAGGAGTGTTGAAAAGCTTACTACCTTGAAACTAAAGCAGAACAACGATGAAGGCCTCATGGAGCTGCTGCACGCCTCTCGTTTTGCAAGGATAATCAGGGCCTTACTTCGAAGCTTGGGCTCACGTTGACTTTCACTTTAGGTATAGCGCAGAGCAGGGTGAGCTTCCAACAAGGAACTGGAACCCCAAGGTTTCTTAGGAGAAAACTCATTTTCTTCCCAGAACCATGCCGGCAGTGAGGAAAACCCCGGCAACAACAATGCTTTTCAGGTAGCTTCGAGGCCGCATGAACGGAGCTTTCATAATGGGAAAAGAAGCCTTATGCCATCAGTCTGCAATTTCTAGGTTGACACGCAGCATACACGCAGGACCAGAGCTTACTGTCTCTACGCAGTGTTCTGGTACCGAAACGGTTGCTTAAGCAAAGTCCCTAGGAATGTTGGAAAGCTTACTACCGTGAAACTAAAGCAGAGCAGCGATGAAGGCCTCATGGAGCTGCTGCACGCCTCCCGTTTTGCCAGGATAATCAGGGCCTTACTTCGAGGCTAGTGCTCACATTGACTTTCACGTTTGGTATAGAGCGGAGCCGGGTGAGCTTCCAACTAGGAACTGGAAGCACAAGGTTTCTTTCGAGAAAACTCATTTGCTTCTATGAACCATGCCGGCTGTAAGTAAAAGCACGGTAACAACAGTGCTTTTCAGGTAGCTTCGGGGCCGCATCAACGGAGCTTTCATAATGGGAAAACTAGCCTTGTGCCGTCAGTCTCTAATTTCTAGGTTGACACGCAGCATACACGCAGGAGCAGAGCTTCCTGGTTCTACGCAGTGTTCTGGTACTGAAACGGGTGCTGAAGCAAGGCCCCTAGGAGCGTTGAAAAGCTTACTACCTTGAAACTAAAGCAGAACAACGATGAAGGCCTCATGGAGCTGCTGCACGCCTCTCGTTTTGCAAGGATAATCAGGGCCTTACTTCGAAGCTTGGGCTCACGTTGACTTTCACTTTAGGTATAGCGCAGAGCAGGGTGAGCTTCCAACAAGGAACTGGAACCCCAAGGTTTCTTAGGAGAAAACTCATTTTCTTCTCAGAACCATGCCGGCAGTGAGGAAAACCCCGGCAACAACAATGCTTTTCAGGTAGCTTCGAGGCCGCATGAACGGAGCTTTCATAATGGGAAAAGAAGCCTTATGCCATCAGTCTCCAATTTCTAGGTTGACACGCAGCATACACGCAGGACCAGAGCTTACTGTCTCTACGCAGTGTTCTGGTACCGAAACGGTTGCTTAAGCAAAGTCCCTAGGAATGTTGGAAAGCTTACTACCGTGAAACTAAAGCAGAACAGCGATGAAGGCCTCATGGAGCTGCTGCACGCCTCCCGTTTTGCCCGGATAATCAGGGCCTTACTTCGAGGCTAGTGCTCACATTGACTTTCACGTTTGGTATAGAGCGGAGCCGGGTGAGCTTCCAACTAGGAACTGGAAGCACAAGGTTTCTTTCGAGAAAACTCATTTGCTTCTATGAACCATGCCGGCTGTAAGTAAAAGCACGGTAACAACAGTGCTTTTCAGGTAGCTTCGGGGCCGCATCAACGGAGCTTTCATAATGGGAAAACTAGCCTTGTGCCGTCAGTCTCTAATTTCTAGGTTGACACGCAGCATACACGCAGGAGCAGAGCTTCCTGGTTCTACGCAGTGTTCTGGTACTGAAACGGGTGCTGAAGCAAGGCCCCTAGGAGTGTTGAAAAGCTTACTACCTTGAAACTAAAGCAGAACAACGATGAAGGCCTCATGGAGCTGCTGCACGCCTCTCGTTTTGCAAGGATAATCAGGGCCTTACTTCGAAGCTTGGGCTCACGTTGACTTTCACTTTAGGTATAGCGCAGAGCAGGGTGAGCTTCCAACAAGGAACTGGAACCCCAAGGTTTCTTAGGAGAAAACTCATTTTCTTCCCAGAACCATGCCGGCAGTGAGGAAAACCCCGGCAACAACAATGCTTTTCAGGTAGCTTCGAGGCCGCATGAACGGAGCTTTCATAATGGCAAAAGAAGCCTTATGCCATCAGTCTCCAATTTCTAGGTTGACACGCAGCATACACGCAGGACCAGAGCTTACTGTCTCTACGCAGTGTTCTGGTACCGAAACGGTTGCTTAAGCAAAGTCCCTAGGAATGTTGGAAAGCTTACTACCGTGAAACTAAAGCAGAGCAGCGATGAAGGCCTCATGGAGCTGCTGCACGCCTCCCGTTTTGCCCGGATAATCAGGGCCTTACTTCGAGGCTAGTGCTCACATTGACTTTCACGTTTGGTATAGAGCGGAGCCGGGTGAGCTTCCAACTAGGAACTGGAAGCACAAGGTTTCTTTCGAGAAAACTCATTTGCTTCTATGAACCATGCCGGCTGTAAGTAAAAGCACGGTAACAACGGTGCTTTTCAGGTAGCTTCGGGGCCGCATCAACGGAGCTTTCATAATGGGAAAACTAGCCTTGTGCCGTCAGTCTCTAATTTCTAGGTTGACACGCAGCATACACGCAGGAGCAGAGCTTCCTGGTTCTACGCAGTGTTCTGGTACTGAAACGGGTGCTGAAGCAAGGCCCCTAGGAGCGTTGAAAAGCTTACTACCTTGAAACTAAAGCAGAACAACGATGAAGGCCTCATGGAGCTGCTGCACGCCTCTCGTTTTGCAAGGATAATCAGGGCCTTACTTCGAAGCTTGGGCTCACGTTGACTTTCACTTTAGGTATAGCGCAGAGCAGGGTGAGCTTCCAACAAGGAACTGGAACCCCAAGGTTTCTTAGGAGAAAACTCATTTTCTTCCCAGAACCATGCCGGCAGTGAGGAAAACCCCGGCAACAACAATGCTTTTCAGGTAGCTTCGAGGCCGCATGAACGGAGCTTTCATAATGGCAAAAGAAGCCTTATGCCATCAGTCTGCAATTTCTAGGTTGACACGCAGCATACACGCAGGACCAGAGCTTACTGTCTCTACGCAGTGTTCTGGTACCGAAACGGTTGCTTAAGCAAAGTCCCCAGGAATGTTGGAAAGCTTACTACCGTGAAACTAAAGCAGAACAGCGATGAAGGCCTCATGGAGCTGCTGCACGCCTCCCGTTTTGCCCGGATAATCAGGGCCTTACTTCGAGGCTAGTGCTCACATTGACTTTCACGTTTGGTATAGAGCGGAGCCGGGTGAGCTTCCAACTAGGAACTGGAAGCACAAGGTTTCTTTCGAGAAAACTCATTTGCTTCTATGAACCATGCCGGCTGTAAGTAAAAGCACGGTAACAACAGTGCTTTTCAGGTAGCTTCGGGGCCGCATCAACGGAGCTTTCATAATGGGAAAACTAGCCTTGTGCCGTCAGTCTCTAATTTCTAGGTTGACACGCAGCATACACGCAGGAGCAGAGCTTCCTGGTTCTACGCAGTGTTCTGGTACTGAAACGGGTGCTGAAGCAAGGCCCCTAGGAGCGTTGAAAAGCTTACTACCTTGAAACTAAAGCAGAACAACGATGAAGGCCTCATGGAGCTGCTGCACGCCTCTCGTTTTGCAAGGATAATCAGGGCCTTACTTCGAAGCTTGGGCTCACGTTGACTTTCACTTTAGGTATAGCGCAGAGCAGGGTGAGCTTCCAACAAGGAACTGGAACCCCAAGGTTTCTTAGGAGAAAACTCATTTTCTTCCCAGAACCATGCCGGCAGTGAGGAAAACCCCGGCAACAACAATGCTTTTCAGGTAGCTTCGAGGCCGCATGAACGGAGCTTTCATAATGGCAAAAGAAGCCTTATGCCATCAGTCTCCAATTTCTAGGTTGACACGCAGCATACACGCAGGACCAGAGCTTACTGTCTCTACGCAGTGTTCTGGTACCGAAACGGTTGCTTAAGCAAAGTCCCTAGGAATGTTGGAAAGCTTACTACCGTGAAACTAAAGCAGAGCAGCGATGAAGGCCTCATGGAGCTGCTGCACGCCTCCCGTTTTGCCCGGATAATCAGGGCCTTACTTCGAGGCTAGTGCTCACATTGACTTTCACGTTTGGTATAGAGCGGAGCCGGGTGAGCTTCCAACTAGGAACTGGAAGCACAAGGTTTCTTTCGAGAAAACTCATTTGCTTCTATGAACCATGCCGGCTGTAAGTAAAAGCACGGTAACAACGGTGCTTTTCAGGTAGCTTCGGGGCCGCATCAACGGAGCTTTCATAATGGGAAAACTAGCCTTGTGCCGTCAGTCTCTAATTTCTAGGTTGACACGCAGCATACACGCAGGAGCAGAGCTTCCTGGTTCTACGCAGTGTTCTGGTACTGAAACGGGTGCTGAAGCAAGGCCCCTAGGAGCGTTGAAAAGCTTACTACCTTGAAACTAAAGCAGAACAACGATGAAGGCCTCATGGAGCTGCTGCACGCCTCTCGTTTTGCAAGGATAATCAGGGCCTTACTTCGAAGCTTGGGCTCACGTTGACTTTCACTTTAGGTATAGCGCAGAGCAGGGTGAGCTTCCAACAAGGAACTGGAACCCCAAGGTTTCTTAGGAGAAAACTCATTTTCTTCCCAGAACCATGCCGGCAGTGAGGAAAACCCCGGCAACAACAATGCTTTTCAGGTAGCTTCGAGGCCGCATGAACGGAGCTTTCATAATGGGAAAAGAAGCCTTATGCCATCAGTCTCCAATTTCTAGGTTGACACGCAGCATACACGCAGGACCAGAGCTTACTGTCTCTACGCAGTGTTCTGGTACCGAAACGGTTGCTTAAGCAAAGTCCCTAGGAATGTTGGAAAGCTTACTACCGTGAAACTAAAGCAGAACAGCGATGAAGGCCTCATGGAGCTGCTGCACGCCTCCCGTTTTGCCCGGATAATCAGGGCCTTACTTCGAGGCTAGTGCTCACATTGACTTTCACGTTTGGTATAGAGCGGAGCCGGGTGAGCTTCCAACTAGGAACTGGAAGCACAAGGTTTCTTTCGAGAAAACTCATTTGCTTCTATGAACCATGCCGGCTGTAAGTAAAAGCACGGTAACAACAGTGCTTTTCAGGTAGCTTCGGGGCCGCATCAACGGAGCTTTCATAATGGGAAAACTAGCCTTGTGCCGTCAGTCTCTAATTTCTAGGTTGACACGCAGCATACACGCAGGAGCAGAGCTTCCTGGTTCTACGCAGTGTTCTGGTACTGAAACGGGTGCTGAAGCAAGGCCCCTAGGAGTGTTGAAAAGCTTACTACCTTGAAACTAAAGCAGAACAACGATGAAGGCCTCATGGAGCTGCTGCACGCCTCTCGTTTTGCAAGGATAATCAGGGCCTTACTTCGAAGCTTGGGCTCACGTTGACTTTCACTTTAGGTATAGCGCAGAGCAGGGTGAGCTTCCAACAAGGAACTGGAACCCCAAGGTTTCTTAGGAGAAAACTCATTTTCTTCCCAGAACCATGCCGGCAGTGAGGAAAACCCCGGCAACAACAATGCTTTTCAGGTAGCTTCGAGGCCGCATGAACGGAGCTTTCATAATGGCAAAAGAAGCCTTATGCCATCAGTCTCCAATTTCTAGGTTGACACGCAGCATACACGCAGGACCAGAGCTTACTGTCTCTACGCAGTGTTCTGGTACCGAAACGGTTGCTTAAGCAAAGTCCCTAGGAATGTTGGAAAGCTTACTACCGTGAAACTAAAGCAGAGCAGCGATGAAGGCCTCATGGAGCTGCTGCACGCCTCCCGTTTTGCCCGGATAATCAGGGCCTTACTTCGAGGCTAGTGCTCACATTGACTTTCACGTTTGGTATAGAGCGGAGCCGGGTGAGCTTCCAACTAGGAACTGGAAGCACAAGGTTTCTTTCGAGAAAACTCATTTGCTTCTATGAACCATGCCGGCTGTAAGTAAAAGCACGGTAACAACGGTGCTTTTCAGGTAGCTTCGGGGCCGCATCAACGGAGCTTTCATAATGGGAAAACTAGCCTTGTGCCGTCAGTCTCTAATTTCTAGGTTGACACGCAGCATACACGCAGGAGCAGAGCTTCCTGGTTCTACGCAGTGTTCTGGTACTGAAACGGGTGCTGAAGCAAGGCCCATAGGAGCGTTGAAAAGCTTACTACCTTGAAACTAAAGCAGAACAACGATGAAGGCCTCATGGAGCTGCTGCACGCCTCTCGTTTTGCAAGGATAATCAGGGCCTTACTTCGAAGCTTGGGCTCACGTTGACTTTCACTTTAGGTATAGCGCAGAGCAGGGTGAGCTTCCAACAAGGAACTGGAACCCCAAGGTTTCTTAGGAGAAAACTCATTTTCTTCCCAGAACCATGCCGGCAGTGAGGAAAACCCCGGCAACAACAATGCTTTTCAGGTAGCTTCGAGGCCGCATGAACGGAGCTTTCATAATGGCAAAAGAAGCCTTATGCCATCAGTCTCCAATTTCTAGGTTGACACGCAGCATACACGCAGGACCAGAGCTTACTGTCTCTACGCAGTGTTCTGGTACCGAAACGGTTGCTTAAGCAAAGTCCCTAGGAATGTTGGAAAGCTTACTACCGTGAAACTAAAGCAGAACAGCGATGAAGGCCTCATGGAGCTGCTGCACGCCTCCCGTTTTGCCCGGATAATCAGGGCCTTACTTCGAGGCTAGTGCTCACATTGACTTTCACGTTTGGTATAGAGCGGAGCCGGGTGAGCTTCCAACTAGGAACTGGAAGCACAAGGTTTCTTTCGAGAAAACTCATTTGCTTCTATGAACCATGCCGGCTGTAAGTAAAAGCACGGTAACAACAGTGCTTTTCAGGTAGCTTCGGGGCCGCATCAACGGAGCTTTCATAATGGGAAAACTAGCCTTGTGCCGTCAGTCTCTAATTTCTAGGTTGACACGCAGCATACACGCAGGAGCAGAGCTTCCTGGTTCTACGCAGTGTTCTGGTACTGAAACGGGTGCTGAAGCAAGGCCCCTAGGAGTGTTGAAAAGCTTACTACCTTGAAACTAAAGCAGAACGACGATGAAGGCCTCATGGAGCTGCTGCACGCCTCTCGTTTTGCAAGGATAATCAGGGCCTTACTTCGAAGCTTGGGCTCACGTTGACTTTCACTTTAGGTATAGCGCAGAGCAGGGTGAGCTTCCAACAAGGAACTGGAACCCCAAGGTTTCTTAGGAGAAAACTCATTTTCTTCCCAGAACCATGCCGGCAGTGAGGAAAACCCCGGCAACAACAATGCTTTTCAGGTAGCTTCGAGGCCGCATGAACGGAGCTTTCATAATGGGAAAAGAAGCCTTATGCCATCAGTCTCCAATTTCTAGGTTGACACGCAGCATACACGCAGGACCAGAGCTTACTGTCTCTACGCAGTGTTCTGGTACCGAAACGGTTGCTTAAGCAAAGTCCCTAGGAATGTTGGAAAGCTTACTACCGTGAAACTAAAGCAGAACAGCGATGAAGGCCTCATGGAGCTGCTGCACGCCTCCCGTTTTGCCCGGATAATCAGGGCCTTACTTCGAGGCTAGTGCTCACATTGACTTTCACGTTTGGTATAGAGCGGAGCCGGGTGAGCTTCCAACTAGGAACTGGAAGCACAAGGTTTCTTTCGAGAAAACTCATTTGCTTCTATGAACCATGCCGGCTGTAAGTAAAAGCACGGTAACAACGGTGCTTTTCAGGTAGCTTCGGGGCCGCATCAACGGAGCTTTCATAATGGGAAAACTAGCCTTGTGCCGTCAGTCTCTAATTTCTAGGTTGACACGCAGCATACACGCAGGAGCAGAGCTTCCTGGTTCTACGCAGTGTTCTGGTACTGAAACGGGTGCTGAAGCAAGGCCCCTAGGAGCGTTGAAAAGCTTACTACCTTGAAACTAAAGCAGAACAACGATGAAGGCCTCATGGAGCTGCTGCACGCCTCTCGTTTTGCAAGGATAATCAGGGCCTTACTTCGAAGCTTGGGCTCACGTTGACTTTCACTTTAGGTATAGCGCAGAGCAGGGTGAGCTTCCAACAAGGAACTGGAACCCCAAGGTTTCTTAGGAGAAAACTCATTTTCTTCTCAGAACCATGCCGGCAGTGAGGAAAACCCCGGCAACAACAATGCTTTTCAGGTAGCTTCGAGGCCGCATGAACGGAGCTTTCATAATGGGAAAAGAAGCCTTATGCCATCAGTCTCCAATTTCTAGGTTGACACGCAGCATACACGCAGGACCAGAGCTTACTGTCTCTACGCAGTGTTCTGGTACCGAAACGGTTGCTTAAGCAAAGTCCCTAGGAATGTTGGAAAGCTTACTACCGTGAAACTAAAGCAGAACAGCGATGAAGGCCTCATGGAGCTGCTGCACGCCTCCCGTTTTGCCCGGATAATCAGGGCCTTACTTCGAGGCTAGTGCTCACATTGACTTTCACGTTTGGTATAGAGCAGAGCCGGGTGAGCTTCCAACTAGGAACTGGAAGCACAAGGTTTCTTTCGAGAAAACTCATTTTCTTCTATGAACCATGCCGGCTGTAAGTAAAAGCACGGTAACAACAGTGCTTTTCAGGTAGCTTCGGGGCCGCATCAACGGAGCTTTCATAATGGGAAAACTAGCCTTGTGCCGTCAGTCTCTAATTTCTAGGTTGACACGCAGCATACACGCAGGAGCAGAGCTTCCTGGTTCTACGCAGTGTTCTGGTACTGAAACGGGTGCTGAAGCAAGTCCCCTAGGAGTGTTGAAAAGCTTACTACCTTGAAACTAAAGCAGAACGACGATGAAGGCCTCATGGAGCTGCTGCACGCCTCTCGTTTTTCAAGGATAATCAGGGCCTTACTTCGAGGCTAGTGCTCACATTGACTTTCACGTTTGGTATAGAGCGGAGCCGGGTGAGCTTCCAACTAGGAACTGGAAGCACAAGGTTTCTTTCGAGAAAACTCATTTGCTTCTATGAACCATGCCGGCTGTAAGTAAAAGCACGGTAACAACAGTGCTTTTCAGGTAGCTTCGGGGCCGCATCAACGGAGCTTTCATAATGGAAAACTAGCCTTGTGCCGTCAGTCTCTAATTTCTAGGTTGACACGCAGCATACACGCAGGAGCAGAGCTTCCTGGTTCTACGCAGTGTTCTGGTACTGAAACGGGTGCTGAAGCAAGGCCCCTAGGAGTGTTGAAAAGCTTACTACCTTGAAACTAAAGCAGAACAACGATGAAGGCCTCATGGAGCTGCTGGACGCCTCTCGTTTTGCAAGGATAATCAGGGCCTTACTTCGAAGCTTGGGCTCACGTTGACTTTCACTTTAGGTATAGCGCAGAGCAGGGTGAGCTTCCAACAAGGAACTGGAACCCCAAGGTTTCTTAGGAGAAAACTCATTTTCTTCCCAGAACCATGCCGGCAGTGAGGAAAACCCCGGCAACAACAATGCTTTTCAGGTAGCTTCGAGGCCGCATGAACGGAGCTTTCATAATGGGAAAAGAAGCCTTATGCCATCAGTCTGCAATTTCTAGGTTGACACGCAGCATACACGCAGGACCAGAGCTTACTGTCTCTACGCAGTGTTCTGGTACCGAAACGGTTGCTTAAGCAAAGTCCCTAGGAATGTTGGAAAGCTTACTACCGTGAAACTAAAGCAGAACAGCGATGAAGGCCTCATGGAGCTGCTGCACGCCTCCCGTTTTGCCCGGATAATCAGGGCCTTACTTCGAGGCTAGTGCTCACATTGACTTTCACGTTTGGTATAGAGCGGAGCCGGGTGAGCTTCCAACTAGGAACTGGAAGCACAAGGTTTCTTTCGAGAAAACTCATTTGCTTCTATGAACCATGCCGGCTGTAAGTAAAAGCACGGTAACAACAGTGCTTTTCAGGTAGCTTCGGGGCCGCATCAACGGAGCTTTCATAATGGGAAAACTAGCCTTGTGCCGTCAGTCTCTAATTTCTAGGTTGACACGCAGCATACACGCAGGAGCAGAGCTTCCTGGTTCTACGCAGTGTTCTGGTACTGAAACGGGTGCTGAAGCAAGGCCCCTAGGAGCGTTGAAAAGCTTACTACCTTGAAACTAAAGCAGAACAACGATGAAGGCCTCATGGAGCTGCTGCACGCCTCTCGTTTTGCAAGGATAATCAGGGCCTTACTTCGAAGCTTGGGCTCACGTTGACTTTCACTTTAGGTATAGCGCAGAGCAGGGTGAGCTTCCAACAAGGAACTGGAACCCCAAGGTTTCTTAGGAGAAAACTCATTTTCTTCCCAGAACCATGCCGGCAGTGAGGAAAACCCCGGCAACAACAATGCTTTTCAGGTAGCTTCGAGGCCGCATGAACGGAGCTTTCATAATGGGAAAAGAAGCCTTATGCCATCAGTCTCCAATTTCTAGGTTGACACGCAGCATACACGCAGGACCAGAGCTTACTGTCTCTACGCAGTGTTCTGGTACCGAAACGGTTGCTTAAGCAAAGTCCCTAGGAATGTTGGAAAGCTTACTACCGTGAAACTAAAGCAGAACAGCGATGAAGGCCTCATGGAGCTGCTGCACGCCTCCCGTTTTGCCCGGATAATCAGGGCCTTACTTCGAGGCTAGTGCTCACATTGACTTTCACGTTTGGTATAGAGCGGAGCCGGGTGAGCTTCCAACTAGGAACTGGAAGCACAAGGTTTCTTTCGAGAAAACTCATTTGCTTCTATGAACCATGCCGGCTGTAAGTAAAAGCACGGTAACAACAGTGCTTTTCAGGTAGCTTCGGGGCCGCATCAACGGAGCTTTCATAATGGGAAAACTAGCCTTGTGCCGTCAGTCTCTAATTTCTAGGTTGACACGCAGCATACACGCAGGAGCAGAGCTTCCTGGTTCTACGCAGTGTTCTGGTACTGAAACGGGTGCTGAAGCAAGTCCCCTAGGAGTGTTGAAAAGCTTACTACCTTGAAACTAAAGCAGAACGACGATGAAGGCCTCATGGAGCTGCTGCACGCCTCTCGTTTTTCAAGGATAATCAGGGCCTTACTTCGAGGCTAGTGCTCACATTGACTTTCACGTTTGGTATAGAGCGGAGCCGGGTGAGCTTCCAACTAGGAACTGGAAGCACAAGGTTTCTTTCGAGAAAACTCATTTGCTTCTATGAACCATGCCGGCTGTAAGTAAAAGCACGGTAACAACAGTGCTTTTCAGGTAGCTTCGGGGCCGCATCAACGGAGCTTTCATAATGGAAAACTAGCCTTGTGCCGTCAGTCTCTAATTTCTAGGTTGACACGCAGCATACACGCAGGAGCAGAGCTTCCTGGTTCTACGCAGTGTTCTGGTACTGAAACGGGTGCTGAAGCAAGGCCCCTAGGAGTGTTGAAAAGCTTACTACCTTGAAACTAAAGCAGAACAACGATGAAGGCCTCATGGAGCTGCTGGACGCCTCTCGTTTTGCAAGGATAATCAGGGCCTTACTTCGAAGCTTGGGCTCACGTTGACTTTCACTTTAGGTATAGCGCAGAGCAGGGTGAGCTTCCAACAAGGAACTGGAACCCCAAGGTTTCTTAGGAGAAAACTCATTTTCTTCCCAGAACCATGCCGGCAGTGAGGAAAACCCCGGCAACAACAATGCTTTTCAGGTAGCTTCGAGGCCGCATGAACGGAGCTTTCATAATGGGAAAAGAAGCCTTATGCCATCAGTCTGCAATTTCTAGGTTGACACGCAGCATACACGCAGGACCAGAGCTTACTGTCTCTACGCAGTGTTCTGGTACCGAAACGGTTGCTTAAGCAAAGTCCCTAGGAATGTTGGAAAGCTTACTACCGTGAAACTAAAGCAGAACAGCGATGAAGGCCTCATGGAGCTGCTGCACGCCTCCCGTTTTGCCCGGATAATCAGGGCCTTACTTCGAGGCTAGTGCTCACATTGACTTTCACGTTTGGTATAGAGCGGAGCCGGGTGAGCTTCCAACTAGGAACTGGAAGCACAAGGTTTCTTTCGAGAAAACTCATTTGCTTCTATGAACCATGCCGGCTGTAAGTAAAAGCACGGTAACAACAGTGTTTTTCAGGTAGCTTCGGGGCCGCATCAACGGAGCTTTCATAATGGGAAAACTAGCCTTGTGCCGTCAGTCTCTAATTTCTAGGTTGACACGCAGCATACACGCAGGAGCAGAGCTTCCTGGTTCTACGCAGTGTTCTGGTACTGAAACGGGTGCTGAAGCAAGGCCCCTAGGAGCGTTGAAAAGCTTACTACCTTGAAACTAAAGCAGAACAACGATGAAGGCCTCATGGAGCTGCTGCACGCCTCTCGTTTTGCAAGGATAATCAGGGCCTTACTTCGAAGCTTGGGCTCACGTTGACTTTCACTTTAGGTATAGCGCAGAGCAGGGTGAGCTTCCAACAAGGAACTGGAACCCCAAGGTTTCTTAGGAGAAAACTCATTTTCTTCCCAGAACCATGCCGGCAGTGAGGAAAACCCCGGCAACAACAATGCTTTTCAGGTAGCTTCGAGGCCGCATGAACGGAGCTTTCATAATGGGAAAAGAAGCCTTATGCCATCAGTCTGCAATTTCTAGGTTGACACGCAGCATACACGCAGGACCAGAGCTTACTGTCTCTACGCAGTGTTCTGGTACCGAAACGGTTGCTTAAGCAAAGTCCCTAGGAATGTTGGAAAGCTTACTACCGTGAAACTAAAGCAGAACAGCGATGAAGGCCTCATGGAGCTGCTGCACGCCTCCCGTTTTGCCCGGATAATCAGGGCCTTACTTCGAGGCTAGTGCTCACATTGACTTTCACGTTTGGTATAGAGCGGAGCCGGGTGAGCTTCCAACTAGGAACTGGAAGCACAAGGTTTCTTTCGAGAAAACTCATTTGCTTCTATGAACCATGCCGGCTGTAAGTAAAAGCACGGTAACAACAGTGCTTTTCAGGTAGCTTCGGGGCCGCATCAACGGAGCTTTCATAATGGGAAAACTAGCCTTGTGCCGTCAGTCTCTAATTTCTAGGTTGACACGCAGCATACACGCAGGAGCAGAGCTTCCTGGTTCTACGCAGTGTTCTGGTACTGAAACGGGTGCTGAAGCAAGGCCCCTAGGAGCGTTGAAAAGCTTACTACCTTGAAACTAAAGCAGAACAACGATGAAGGCCTCATGGAGCTGCTGCACGCCTCTCGTTTTGCAAGGATAATCAGGGCCTTACTTCGAAGCTTGGGCTCACGTTGACTTTCACTTTAGGTATAGCGCAGAGCAGGGTGAGCTTCCAACAAGGAACTGGAACCCCAAGGTTTCTTAGGAGAAAACTCATTTTCTTCCCAGAACCATGCCGGCAGTGAGGAAAACCCCGGCAACAACAATGCTTTTCAGGTAGCTTCGAGGCCGCATGAACGGAGCTTTCATAATGGGAAAAGAAGCCTTATGCCATCAGTCTCCAATTTCTAGGTTGACACGCAGCATACACGCAGGACCAGAGCTTACTGTCTCTACGCAGTGTTCTGGTACCGAAACGGTTGCTTAAGCAAAGTCCCTAGGAATGTTGGAAAGCTTACTACCGTGAAACTAAAGCAGAGCAGCGATGAAGGCCTCATGGAGCTGCTGCACGCCTCCCGTTTTGCCCGGATAATCAGGGCCTTACTTCGAGGCTAGTGCTCACATTGACTTTCACGTTTGGTATAGAGCGGAGCCGGGTGAGCTTCCAACTAGGAACTGGAAGCACAAGGTTTCTTTCGAGAAAACTCATTTGCTTCTATGAACCATGCCGGCTGTAAGTAAAAGCACGGTAACAACAGTGCTTTTCAGGTAGCTTCGGGGCCGCATCAACGGAGCTTTCATAATGGGAAAACTAGCCTTGTGCCGTCAGTCTCTAATTTCTAGGTTGACACGCAGCATACACGCAGGAGCAGAGCTTCCTGGTTCTACGCAGTGTTCTGGTACTGAAACGGGTGCTGAAGCAAGGCCCCTAGGAGCGTTGAAAAGCTTACTACCTTGAAACTAAAGCAGAACGACGATGAAGGCCTCATGGAGCTGCTGCACGCCTCTCGTTTTGCAAGGATAATCAGGGCCTTACTTCGAAGCTTGGGCTCACGTTGACTTTCACTTTAGGTATAGCGCAGAGCAGGGTGAGCTTCCAACAAGGAACTGGAACCCCAAGGTTTCTTAGGAGAAAACTCATTTTCTTCTCAGAACCATGCCGGCAGTGAGGAAAACCCCGGCAACAACAATGCTTTTCAGGTAGCTTCGAGGCCGCATGAACGGAGCTTTCATAATGGGAAAAGAAGCCTTATGCCATCAGTCTCCAATTTCTAGGTTGACACGCAGCATACACGCAGGACCAGAGCTTACTGTCTCTACGCAGTGTTCTGGTACCGAAACGGTTGCTTAAGCAAAGTCCCTAGGAATGTTGGAAAGCTTACTACCGTGAAACTAAAGCAGAACAGCGATGAAGGCCTCATGGAGCTGCTGCACGCCTCCCGTTTTGCCCGGATAATCAGGGCCTTACTTCGAGGCTAGTGCTCACATTGACTTTCACGTTTGGTATAGAGCAGAGCCGGGTGAGCTTCCAACTAGGAACTGGAAGCACAAGGTTTCTTTCGAGAAAACTCATTTTCTTCTATGAACCATGCCGGCTGTAAGTAAAAGCACGGTAACAACAGTGCTTTTCAGGTAGCTTCGGGGCCGCATCAACGGAGCTTTCATAATGGGAAAACTAGCCTTGTGCCGTCAGTCTCTAATTTCTAGGTTGACACGCAGCATACACGCAGGAGCAGAGCTTCCTGGTTCTACGCAGTGTTCTGGTACTGAAACGGGTGCTGAAGCAAGTCCCCTAGGAGTGTTGAAAAGCTTACTACCTTGAAACTAAAGCAGAACGACGATGAAGGCCTCATGGAGCTGCTGCACGCCTCTCGTTTTTCAAGGATAATCAGGGCCTTACTTCGAGGCTAGTGCTCACATTGACTTTCACGTTTGGTATAGAGTGGAGCCGGGTGAGCTTCCAACTAGGAACTGGAAGCACAAGGTTTCTTTCGAGAAAACTCATTTGCTTCTATGAACCATGCCGGCTGTAAGTAAAAGCACGGTAACAACAGTGCTTTTCAGGTAGCTTCGGGGCCGCATCAACGGAGCTTTCATAATGGAAAACTAGCCTTGTGCCGTCAGTCTCTAATTTCTAGGTTGACACGCAGCATACACGCAGGAGCAGAGCTTCCTGGTTCTACGCAGTGTTCTGGTACTGAAACGGGTGCTGAAGCAAGGCCCCTAGGAGTGTTGAAAAGCTTACTACCTTGAAACTAAAGCAGAACAACGATGAAGGCCTCATGGAGGTGCTGGACGCCTCTCGTTTTGCAAGGATAATCAGGGCCTTACTTCGAAGCTTGGGCTCACGTTGACTTTCACTTTAGGTATAGCGCAGAGCAGGGTGAGCTTCCAACAAGGAACTGGAACCCCAAGGTTTCTTAGGAGAAAACTCATTTTCTTCCCAGAACCATGCCGGCAGTGAGGAAAACCCCGGCAACAACAATGCTTTTCAGGTAGCTTCGAGGCCGCATGAACGGAGCTTTCATAATGGCAAAAGAAGCCTTATGCCATCAGTCTCCAATTTCTAGGTTGACACGCAGCATACACGCAGGACCAGAGCTTACTGTCTCTACGCAGTGTTCTGGTACCGAAACGGTTGCTTAAGCAAAGTCCCTAGGAATGTTGGAAAGCTTACTACCGTGAAACTAAAGCAGAACAGCGATGAAGGCCTCATGGAGCTGCTGCACGCCTCCCGTTTTGCCCGGATAATCAGGGCCTTACTTCGAGGCTAGTGCTCACATTGACTTTCACGTTTGGTATAGAGCGGAGCCGGGTGAGCTTCCAACTAGGAACTGGAAGCACAAGGTTTCTTTCGAGAAAACTCATTTGCTTCTATGAACCATGCCGGCTGTAAGTAAAAGCACGGTAACAACAGTGCTTTTCAGGTAGCTTCGGGGCCGCATCAACGGAGCTTTCATAATGGGAAAACTAGCCTTGTGCCGTCAGTCTCTAATTTCTAGGTTGACACGCAGCATACACGCAGGAGCAGAGCTTCCTGGTTCTACGCAGTGTTCTGGTACTGAAACGGGTGCTGAAGCAAGGCCCCTAGGAGCGTTGAAAAGCTTACTACCTTGAAACTAAAGCAGAACAACGATGAAGGCCTCATGGAGCTGCTGCACGCCTCTCGTTTTGCAAGGATAATCAGGGCCTTACTTCGAAGCTTGGGCTCACGTTGACTTTCACTTTAGGTATAGCGCAGAGCAGGGTGAGCTTCCAACAAGGAACTGGAACCCCAAGGTTTCTTAGGAGAAAACTCATTTTCTTCCCAGAACCATGCCGGCAGTGAGGAAAACCCCGGCAACAACAATGCTTTTCAGGTAGCTTCGAGGCCGCATGAACGGAGCTTTCATAATGGGAAAAGAAGCCTTATGCCATCAGTCTGCAATTTCTAGGTTGACACGCAGCATACACGCAGGACCAGAGCTTACTGTCTCTACGCAGTGTTCTGGTACCGAAACGGTTGCTTAAGCAAAGTCCCTAGGAATGTTGGAAAGCTTACTACCGTGAAACTAAAGCAGAACAGCGATGAAGGCCTCATGGAGCTGCTGCACGCCTCCCGTTTTGCCCGGATAATCAGGGCCTTACTTCGAGGCTAGTGCTCACATTGACTTTCACGTTTGGTATAGAGCGGAGCCGGGTGAGCTTCCAACTAGGAACTGGAAGCACAAGGTTTCTTTCGAGAAAACTCATTTGCTTCTATGAACCATGCCGGCTGTAAGTAAAAGCACGGTAACAACAGTGCTTTTCAGGTAGCTTCGGGGCCGCATCAACGGAGCTTTCATAATGGGAAAACTAGCCTTGTGCCGTCAGTCTCTAATTTCTAGGTTGACACGCAGCATACACGCAGGAGCAGAGCTTCCTGGTTCTACGCAGTGTTCTGGTACTGAAACGGGTGCTGAAGCAAGGCCCCTAGGAGTGTTGAAAAGCTTACTACCTTGAAACTAAAGCAGAACAACGATGAAGGCCTCATGGAGCTGCTGCACGCCTCTCGTTTTGCAAGGATAATCAGGGCCTTACTTCGAAGCTTGGGCTCACGTTGACTTTCACTTTAGGTATAGCGCAGAGCAGGGTGAGCTTCCAACAAGGAACTGGAACCCCAAGGTTTCTTAGGAGAAAACTCATTTTCTTCCCAGAACCATGCCGGCAGTGAGGAAAACCCCGGCAACAACAATGCTTTTCAGGTAGCTTCGAGGCCGCATGAACGGAGCTTTCATAATGGGAAAAGAAGCCTTATGCCATCAGTCTCCAATTTCTAGGTTGACACGCAGCATACACGCAGGACCAGAGCTTACTGTCTCTACGCAGTGTCCTGGTACCGAAACGGTTGCTTAAGCAAAGTCCCTAGGAATGTTGGAAAGCTTACTACCGTGAAACTAAAGCAGAACAGCGATGAAGGCCTCATGGAGCTGCTGCACGCCTCCCGTTTTGCCCGGATAATCAGGGCCTTACTTCGAGGCTAGTGCTCACATTGACTTTCACGTTTGGTATAGAGCGGAGCCGGGTGAGCTTCCAACTAGGAACTGGAAGCACAAGGTTTCTTTCGAGAAAACTCATTTGCTTCTATGAACCATGCCGGCTGTAAGTAAAAGCACGGTAACAACAGTGCTTTTCAGGTAGCTTCGGGGCCGCATCAACGGAGCTTTCATAATGGGAAAACTAGCCTTGTGCCGTCAGTCTCTAATTTCTAGGTTGACACGCAGCATACACGCAGGAGCAGAGCTTCCTGGTTCTACGCAGTGTTCTGGTACTGAAACGGGTGCTGAAGCAAGGCCCCTAGGAGTGTTGAAAAGCTTACTACCTTGAAACTAAAGCAGAACAACGATGAAGGCCTCATGGAGCTGCTGCACGCCTCTCGTTTTGCAAGGATAATCAGGGCCTTACTTCGAAGCTTGGGCTCACGTTGACTTTCACTTTAGGTATAGCGCAGAGCAGGGTGAGCTTCCAACAAGGAACTGGAACCCCAAGGTTTCTTAGGAGAAAACTCATTTTCTTCCCAGAACCATGCCGGCAGTGAGGAAAACCCCGGCAACAACAATGCTTTTCAGGTAGCTTCGAGGCCGCATGAACGGAGCTTTCATAATGGGAAAAGAAGCCTTATGCCATCAGTCTCCAATTTCTAGGTTGACACGCAGCATACACGCAGGACCAGAGCTTACTGTCTCTACGCAGTGTCCTGGTACCGAAACGGTTGCTTAAGCAAAGTCCCTAGGAATGTTGGAAAGCTTACTACCGTGAAACTAAAGCAGAACAGCGATGAAGGCCTCATGGAGCTGCTGCACGCCTCCCGTTTTGCCCGGATAATCAGGGCCTTACTTCGAGGCTAGTGCTCACATTGACTTTCACGTTTGGTATAGAGCGGAGCCGGGTGAGCTTCCAACTAGGAACTGGAAGCACAAGGTTTCTTTCGAGAAAACTCATTTGCTTCTATGAACCATGCCGGCTGTAAGTAAAAGCACGGTAACAACAGTGCTTTTCAGGTAGCTTCGGGGCCGCATCAACGGAGCTTTCATAATGGGAAAACTAGCCTTGTGCCGTCAGTCTCTAATTTCTAGGTTGACACGCAGCATACACGCAGGAGCTGAGCTTCCTGGTTCTACGCAGTGTTCTGGTACTGAAACGGGTGCTGAAGCAAGGCCCCTAGGAGTGTTGAAAAGCTTACTACCTTGAAACTAAAGCAGAACAACGATGAAGGCCTCATGGAGCTGCTGCACGCCTCTCGTTTTGCAAGGATAATCAGGGCCTTACTTCGAAGCTTGGGCTCACGTTGACTTTCACTTTAGGTATAGCGCAGAGCAGGGTGAGCTTCCAACAAGGAACTGGAACCCCAAGGTTTCTTAGGAGAAAACTCATTTTCTTCCCAGAACCATGCCGGCAGTGAGGAAAACCCCGGCAACAACAATGCTTTTCAGGTAGCTTCGAGGCCGCATGAACGGAGCTTTCATAATGGGAAAAGAAGCCTTATGCCATCAGTCTCCAATTTCTAGGTTGACACGCAGCATACACGCAGGACCAGAGCTTACTGTCTCTACGCAGTGTCCTGGTACCGAAACGGTTGCTTAAGCAAAGTCCCTAGGAATGTTGGAAAGCTTACTACCGTGAAACTAAAGCAGAACAGCGATGAAGGCCTCATGGAGCTGCTGCACGCCTCCCGTTTTGCCCGGATAATCAGGGCCTTACTTCGAGGCTAGTGCTCACATTGACTTTCACGTTTGGTATAGAGCGGAGCCGGGTGAGCTTCCAACTAGGAACTGGAAGCACAAGGTTTCTTTCGAGAAAACTCATTTGCTTCTATGAACCATGCCGGCTGTAAGTAAAAGCACGGTAACAACAGTGCTTTTCAGGTAGCTTCGGGGCCGCATCAACGGAGCTTTCATAATGGGAAAACTAGCCTTGTGCCGTCAGTCTCTAATTTCTAGGTTGACACGCAGCATACACGCAGGAGCAGAGCTTCCTGGTTCTACGCAGTGTTCTGGTACTGAAACGGGTGCTGAAGCAAGGCCCCTAGGAGTGTTGAAAAGCTTACTACCTTGAAACTAAAGCAGAACAACGATGAAGGCCTCATGGAGCTGCTGCACGCCTCTCGTTTTGCAAGGATAATCAGGGCCTTACTTCGAAGCTTGGGCTCACGTTGACTTTCACTTTAGGTATAGCGCAGAGCAGGGTGAGCTTCCAACAAGGAACTGGAACCCCAAGGTTTCTTAGGAGAAAACTCATTTTCTTCCCAGAACCATGCCGGCAGTGAGGAAAACCCCGGCAACAACAATGCTTTTCAGGTAGCTTCGAGGCCGCATGAACGGAGCTTTCATAATGGGAAAAGAAGCCTTATGCCATCAGTCTCCAATTTCTAGGTTGACACGCAGCATACACGCAGGACCAGAGCTTACTGTCTCTACGCAGTGTCCTGGTACCGAAACGGTTGCTTAAGCAAAGTCCCTAGGAATGTTGGAAAGCTTACTACCGTGAAACTAAAGCAGAACAGCGATGAAGGCCTCATGGAGCTGCTGCACGCCTCCCGTTTTGCCCGGATAATCAGGGCCTTACTTCGAGGCTAGTGCTCACATTGACTTTCACGTTTGGTATAGAGCGGAGCCGGGTGAGCTTCCAACTAGGAACTGGAAGCACAAGGTTTCTTTCGAGAAAACTCATTTGCTTCTATGAACCATGCCGGCTGTAAGTAAAAGCACGGTAACAACAGTGCTTTTCAGGTAGCTTCGGGGCCGCATCAACGGAGCTTTCATAATGGGAAAACTAGCCTTGTGCCGTCAGTCTCTAATTTCTAGGTTGACACGCAGCATACACGCAGGAGCAGAGCTTCCTGGTTCTACGCAGTGTTCTGGTACTGAAACGGGTGCTGAAGCAAGGCCCCTAGGAGTGTTGAAAAGCTTACTACCTTGAAACTAAAGCAGAACAACGATGAAGGCCTCATGGAGCTGCTGCACGCCTCTCGTTTTGCAAGGATAATCAGGGCCTTACTTCGAAGCTTGGGCTCACGTTGACTTTCACTTTAGGTATAGCGCAGAGCAGGGTGAGCTTCCAACAAGGAACTGGAACCCCAAGGTTTCTTAGGAGAAAACTCATTTTCTTCCCAGAACCATGCCGGCAGTGAGGAAAACCCCGGCAACAACAATGCTTTTCAGGTAGCTTCGAGGCCGCATGAACGGAGCTTTCATAATGGGAAAAGAAGCCTTATGCCATCAGTCTCCAATTTCTAGGTTGACACGCAGCATACACGCAGGACCAGAGCTTACTGTCTCTACGCAGTGTTCTGGTACCGAAACGGTTGCTTAAGCAAAGTCCCTAGGAATGTTGGAAAGCTTACTACCGTGAAACTAAAGCAGAACAGCGATGAAGGCCTCATGGAGCTGCTGCACGCCTCCCGTTTTGCCCGGATAATCAGGGCCTTACTTCGAGGCTAGTGCTCACATTGACTTTCACGTTTGGTATAGAGCGGAGCCGGGTGAGCTTCCAACTAGGAACTGGAAGCACAAGGTTTCTTTCGAGAAAACTCATTTGCTTCTATGAACCATGCCGGCTGTAAGTAAAAGCACGGTAACAACAGTGCTTTTCAGGTAGCTTCGGGGCCGCATCAACGGAGCTTTCATAATGGGAAAACTAGCCTTGTGCCGTCAGTCTCTAATTTCTAGGTTGACACGCAGCATACACGCAGGAGCAGAGCTTCCTGGTTCTACGCAGTGTTCTGGTACTGAAACGGGTGCTGAAGCAAGGCCCCTAGGAGTGTTGAAAAGCTTACTACCTTGAAACTAAAGCAGAACAACGATGAAGGCCTCATGGAGCTGCTGCACGCCTCTCGTTTTGCAAGGATAATCAGGGCCTTACTTCGAAGCTTGGGCTCACGTTGACTTTCACTTTAGGTATAGCGCAGAGCAGGGTGAGCTTCCAACAAGGAACTGGAACCCCAAGGTTTCTTAGGAGAAAACTCATTTTCTTCCCAGAACCATGCCGGCAGTGAGGAAAACCCCGGCAACAACAATGCTTTTCAGGTAGCTTCGAGGCCGCATGAACGGAGCTTTCATAATGGGAAAAGAAGCCTTATGCCATCAGTCTCCAATTTCTAGGTTGACACGCAGCATACACGCAGGACCAGAGCTTACTGTCTCTACGCAGTGTTCTGGTACCGAAACGGTTGCTTAAGCAAAGTCCCTAGGAATGTTGGAAAGCTTACTACCGTGAAACTAAAGCAGAACAGCGATGAAGGCCTCATGGAGCTGCTGCACGCCTCCCGTTTTGCCCGGATAATCAGGGCCTTACTTCGAGGCTAGTGCTCACATTGACTTTCACGTTTGGTATAGAGCGGAGCCAGGTGAGCTTCCAACTAGGAACTGGAAGCACAAGGTTTCTTTCGAGAAAACTCATTTGCTTCTATGAACCATGCCGGCTGTAAGTAAAAGCACGGTAACAACAGTGCTTTTCAGGTAGCTTCGGGGCCGCATCAACGGAGCTTTCATAATGGGAAAACTAGCCTTGTGCCGTCAGTCTCTAATTTCTAGGTTGACACGCAGCATACACGCAGGAGCAGAGCTTCCTGGTTCTACGCAGTGTTCTGGTACTGAAACGGGTGCTGAAGCAAGGCCCCTAGGAGTGTTGAAAAGCTTACTACCTTGAAACTAAAGCAGAACAACGATGAAGGCCTCATGGAGCTGCTGCACGCCTCTCGTTTTGCAAGGATAATCAGGGCCTTACTTCGAAGCTTGGGCTCACGTTGACTTTCACTTTAGGTATAGCGCAGAGCAGGGTGAGCTTCCAACAAGGAACTGGAACCCCAAGGTTTCTTAGGAGAAAACTCATTTTCTTCCCAGAACCATGCCGGCAGTGAGGAAAACCCCGGCAACAACAATGCTTTTCAGGTAGCTTCGAGGCCGCATGAACGGAGCTTTCATAATGGCAAAAGAAGCCTTATGCCATCAGTCTCCAATTTCTAGGTTGACACGCAGCATACACGCAGGACCAGAGCTTACTGTCTCTACGCAGTGTTCTGGTACCGAAACGGTTGCTTAAGCAAAGTCCCTAGGAATGTTGGAAAGCTTACTACCGTGAAACTAAAGCAGAACAGCGATGAAGGCCTCATGGAGCTGCTGCACGCCTCCCGTTTTGCCCGGATAATCAGGGCCTTACTTCGAGGCTAGTGCTCACATTGACTTTCACGTTTGGTATAGAGCGGAGCCGGGTGAGCTTCCAACTAGGAACTGGAAGCACAAGGTTTCTTTCGAGAAAACTCATTTGCTTCTATGAACCATGCCGGCTGTAAGTAAAAGCACGGTAACAACAGTGCTTTTCAGGTAGCTTCGGGGCCGCATCAACGGAGCTTTCATAATGGGAAAACTAGCCTTGTGCCGTCAGTCTCTAATTTCTAGGTTGACACGCAGCATACACGCAGGAGCAGAGCTTCCTGGTTCTACGCAGTGTTCTGGTACTGAAACGGGTGCTGAAGCAAGGCCCCTAGGAGTGTTGAAAAGCTTACTACCTTGAAACTAAAGCAGAACAACGATGAAGGCCTCATGGAGCTGCTGCACGCCTCTCGTTTTGCAAGGATAATCAGGGCCTTACTTCGAAGCTTGGGCTCACGTTGACTTTCACTTTAGGTATAGCGCAGAGCAGGGTGAGCTTCCAACAAGGAACTGGAACCCCAAGGTTTCTTAGGAGAAAACTCATTTTCTTCTCAGAACCATGCCGGCAGTGAGGAAAACCCCGGCAACAACAATGCTTTTCAGGTAGCTTCGAGGCCGCATGAACGGAGCTTTCATAATGGGAAAAGAAGCCTTATGCCATCAGTCTCCAATTTCTAGGTTGACACGCAGCATACACGCAGGACCAGAGCTTACTGTCTCTACGCAGTGTTCTGGTACCGAAACGGTTGCTTAAGCAAAGTCCCTAGGAATGTTGGAAAGCTTACTACCGTGAAACTAAAGCAGAACAGCGATGAAGGCCTCATGGAGCTGCTGCACGCCTCCCGTTTTGCCCGGATAATCAGGGCCTTACTTCGAGGCTAGTGCTCACATTGACTTTCACGTTTGGTATAGAGCGGAGCCGGGTGAGCTTCCAACTAGGAACTGGAAGCACAAGGTTTCTTTCGAGAAAACTCATTTGCTTCTATGAACCATGCCGGCTGTAAGTAAAAGCACGGTAACAACAGTGCTTTTCAGGTAGCTTCGGGGCCGCATCAACGGAGCTTTCATAATGGGAAAACTAGCCTTGTGCCGTCAGTCTCTAATTTCTAGGTTGACACGCAGCATACACGCAGGAGCAGAGCTTCCTGGTTCTACGCAGTGTTCTGGTACTGAAACGGGTGCTGAAGCAAGGCCCCTAGGAGTGTTGAAAAGCTTACTACCTTGAAACTAAAGCAGAACAACGATGAAGGCCTCATGGAGCTGCTGCACGCCTCTCGTTTTGCAAGGATAATCAGGGCCTTACTTCGAAGCTTGGGCTCACGTTGACTTTCACTTTAGGTATAGCGCAGAGCAGGGTGAGCTTCCAACAAGGAACTGGAACCCCAAGGTTTCTTAGGAGAAAACTCATTTTCTTCTCAGAACCATGCCGGCAGTGAGGAAAACCCCGGCAACAACAATGCTTTTCAGGTAGCTTCGAGGCCGCATGAACGGAGCTTTCATAATGGCAAAAGAAGCCTTATGCCATCAGTCTCCAATTTCTAGGTTGACACGCAGCATACACGCAGGACCAGAGCTTACTGTCTCTACGCAGTGTTCTGGTACCGAAACGGTTGCTTAAGCAAAGTCCCTAGGAATGTTGGAAAGCTTACTACCGTGAAACTAAAGCAGAACAGCGATGAAGGCCTCATGGAGCTGCTGCACGCCTCCCGTTTTGCCCGGATAATCAGGGCCTTACTTCAAGGCTAGTGCTCACATTGACTTTCACGTTTGGTATAGAGCGGAGCCGGGTGACCTTCCAACTAGGAACTGGAAGCACAAGGTTTCTTTCGAGAAAACTCATTTGCTTCTATGAACCATGCCGGCTGTAAGTAAAAGCACGGTAACAACAGTGCTTTTCAGGTAGCTTCGGGGCCGCATCAACGGAGCTTTCATAATGGGAAAACTAGCCTTGTGCCGTCAGTCTCTAATTTCTAGGTTGACACGCAGCATACACGCAGGAGCAGAGCTTCCTGGTTCTACGCAGTGTTCTGGTACTGAAACGGGTGCTGAAGCAAGGCCCCTAGGAGTGTTGAAAAGCTTACTACCTTGAAACTAAAGCAGAACAACGATGAAGGCCTCATGGAGCTGCTGCACGCCTCTCGTTTTGCAAGGATAATCAGGGCCTTACTTCGAAGTTGGGCTCACGTTGACTTTCACTTTAGGTATAGCGCAGAGCAGGGTGAGCTTCCAACAAGGAACTGGAACCCCAAGGTTTCTTAGGAGAAAACTCAATTTCTTCCCAGAACCATGCCGGCAGTGAGGAAAACCCCGGCAACAACAATGCTTTTCAGGTAGCTTCGAGGCCGCATGAACGGAGCTTTCATAATGGGAAAAGAAGCCTTATGCCATCAGTCTCCAATTTCTAGGTTGACACGCAGCATACACGCAGGACCAGAGCTTACTGTCTCTACGCAGTGTTCTGGTACCGAAACGGTTGCTTAACCAAAGTCCCTAGGAATGTTGGAAAGCTTACTACCGTGAAACTAAAGCAGAACAGCGATGAAGGCCTCATGGAGCTGCTGCACGCCTCCCGTTTTGCCCGGATAATCAGGGCCTTACTTCGAGGCTAGTGCTCACATTGACTTTCACGTTTGGTATAGAGCGGAGCCGGGTGAGCTTCCAACTAGGAACTGGAAGCACAAGGTTTCTTTCGAGAAAACTCATTTGCTTCTATGAACCATGCCGGCTGTAAGTAAAAGCACGGTAACAACAGTGCTTTTCAGGTAGCTTCGGGGCCGCATCAACGGAGCTTTCATAATGGGAAAACTAGCCTTGTGCCGTCAGTCTCTATTTTCTAGGTTGACACGCAGCATACACGCAGGAGCAGAGCTTCCTGGTTCTACGCAGTGTTCTGGTACTGAAACGGGTGCTGAAGCAAGGCCCCTAGGAGTGTTGAAAAGCTTACTACCTTGAAACTAAAGCAGAACAACGATGAAGGCCTCATGGAGCTGCTGCACGCCTCTCGTTTTGCAAGGATAATCAGGGCCTTACTTCGAAGCTTGGGCTCACGTTGACTTTCACTTTAGGTATAGCGCAGAGCAGGGTGAGCTTCCAACAAGGAACTGGAACCCCAAGGTTTCTTAGGAGAAAACTCATTTTCTTCCCAGAACCATGCCGGCAGTGAGGAAAACCCCGGCAACAACAATGCTTTTCAGGTAGCTTCGAGGCCGCATGAACGGAGCTTTCATAATGGCAAAAGAAGCCTTATGCCATCAGTCTCCAATTTCTAGGTTGACACGCAGCATACACGCAGGACCAGAGCTTACTGTCTCTACGCAGTGTTCTGGTACCGAAACGGTTGCTTAAGCAAAGTCCCTAGGAATGTTGGAAAGCTTACTACCGTGAAACTAAAGCAGAACAGCGATGAAGGCCTCATGGAGCTGCTGCACGCCTCCCGTTTTGCCCGGATAATCAGGGCCTTACTTCGAGGCTAGTGCTCACATTGACTTTCACGTTTGGTATAGAGCGGAGCCGGGTGAGCTTCCAACTAGGAACTGGAAGCACAAGGTTTCTTTCGAGAAAACTCATTTGCTTCTATGAACCATGCCGGCTGTAAGTAAAAGCACGGTAACAACAGTGCTTTTCAGGTAGCTTCGGGGCCGCATCAACGGAGCTTTCATAATGGGAAAACTAGCCTTGTGCCGTCAGTCTCTATTTTCTAGGTTGACACGCAGCATACACGCAGGAGCAGAGCTTCCTGGTTCTACGCAGTGTTCTGGTACTGAAACGGGTGCTGAAGCAAGGCCCCTAGGAGTGTTGAAAAGCTTACTACCTTGAAACTAAAGCAGAACAACGATGAAGGCCTCATGGAGCTGCTGCACGCCTCTCGTTTTGCAAGGATAATCAGGGCCTTACTTCGAAGCTTGGGCTCACGTTGACTTTCACATTAGGTATAGCGCAGAGCAGGGTGAGCTTCCAACAAGGAACTGGAACCCCAAGGTTTCTTAGGAGAAAACTCATTTTCTTCCCAGAACCATGCCGGCAGTGAGGAAAACCCCGGCAACAACAATGCTTTTCAGGTAGCTTCGAGGCCGCATGAACGGAGCTTTCATAATGGCAAAAGAAGCCTTATGCCATCAGTCTCCAATTTCTAGGTTGACACGCAGCATACACGCAGGACCAGAGCTTACTGTCTCTACGCAGTGTTCTGGTACCGAAACGGTTGCTTAAGCAAAGTCCCTAGGAATGTTGGAAAGCTTACTACCGTGAAACTAAAGCAGAACAGCGATGAAGGCCTCATGGAGCTGCTGCACGCCTCCCGTTTTGCCCGGATAATCAGGGCCTTACTTCGAGGCTAGTGCTCACATTGACTTTCACGTTTGGTATAGAGCGGAGCCGGGTGAGCTTCCAACTAGGAACTGGAAGCACAAGGTTTCTTTCGAGAAAACTCATTTGCTTCTATGAACCATGCCGGCTGTAAGTAAAAGCACGGTAACAACAGTGCTTTTCAGGTAGCTTCGGGGCCGCATCAACGGAGCTTTCATAATGGGAAAACTAGCCTTGTGCCGTCAGTCTCTAATTTCTAGGTTGACACGCAGCATACACGCAGGAGCAGAGCTTCCTGGTTCTATGCAGTGTTCTGGTACTGAAACGGGTGCTGAAGCAAGGCCCCTAGGAGTGTTGAAAAGCTTACTACCTTGAAACTAAAGCAGAACAACGATGAAGGCCTCATGGAGCTGCTGCACGCCTCTCGTTTTGCAAGGATAATCAGGGCCTTACTTCGAAGCTTGGGCTCACGTTGACTTTCACTTTAGGTATAGCGCAGAGCAGGGTGAGCTTCCAACAAGGAACTGGAACCCCAAGGTTTCTTAGGAGAAAACTCATTTTCTTCTCAGAACCATGCCGGCAGTGAGGAAAACCCCGGCAACAACAATGCTTTTCAGGTAGCTTCGAGGCCGCATGAACGGAGCTTTCATAATGGGAAAAGAAGCCTTATGCCATCAGTCTCCAATTTCTAGGTTGACACGCAGCATACACGCAGGACCAGAGCTTACTGTCTCTACGCAGTGTTCTGGTACCGAAACGGTTGCTTAAGCAAAGTCCCTAGGAATGTTGGAAAGCTTACTACCGTGAAACTAAAGCAGAACAGCGATGAAGGCCTCATGGAGCTGCTGCACGCCTCCCGTTTTGCCCGGATAATCAGGGCCTTACTTCGAGGCTAGTGCTCACATTGACTTTCACGTTTGGTATAGAGCGGAGCCGGGTGAGCTTCCAACTAGGAACTGGAAGCACAAGGTTTCTTTCGAGAAAACTCATTTGCTTCTATGAACCATGCCGGCTGTAAGTAAAAGCACGGTAACAACAGTGCTTTTCAGGTAGCTTCGGGGCCGCATCAACGGAGCTTTCATAATGGGAAAACTAGCCTTGTGCCGTCAGTCTCTAATTTCTAGGTTGACACGCAGCATACACGCAGGAGCAGAGCTTCCTGGTTCTACGCAGTGTTCTGGTACTGAAACGGGTGCTGAAGCAAGGCCCCTAGGAGTGTTGAAAAGCTTACTACCTTGAAACTAAAGCAGAACAACGATGAAGGCCTCATGGAGCTGCTGCACGCCTCTCGTTTTGCAAGGATAATCAGGGCCTTACTTCGAAGTTGGGCTCACGTTGACTTTCACTTTAGGTATAGCGCAGAGCAGGGTGAGCTTCCAACAAGGAACTGGAACCCCAAGGTTTCTTAGGAGAAAACTCATTTTCTTCCCAGAACCATGCCGGCAGTGAGGAAAACCCCGGCAACAACAATGCTTTTCAGGTAGCTTCGAGGCCGCATGAACGGAGCTTTCATAATGGGAAAAGAAGCCTTATGCCATCAGTCTCCAATTTCTAGGTTGACACGCAGCATACACGCAGGACCAGAGCTTACTGTCTCTACGCAGTGTTCTGGTACCGAAACGGTTGCTTAAGCAAAGTCCCTAGGAATGTTGGAAAGCTTACTACCGTGAAACTAAAGCAGAACAGCGATGAAGGCCTCATGGAGCTGCTGCACGCCTCCCGTTTTGCCCGGATAATCAGGGCCTTACTTCGAGGCTAGTGCTCACATTGACTTTCACGTTTGGTATAGAGCGGAGCCGGGTGAGCTTCCAACTAGGAACTGGAAGCACAAGGTTTCTTTCGAGAAAACTCATTTGCTTCTATGAACCATGCCGGCTGTAAGTAAAAGCACGGTAACAACAGTGCTTTTCAGGTAGCTTCGGGGCCGCATCAACGGAGCTTTCATAATGGGAAAACTAGCCTTGTGCCGTCAGTCTCTATTTTCTAGGTTGACACGCAGCATACACGCAGGAGCAGAGCTTCCTGGTTCTACGCAGTGTTCTGGTACTGAAACGGGTGCTGAAGCAAGGCCCCTAGGAGTGTTGAAAAGCTTACTACCTTGAAACTAAAGCAGAACAACGATGAAGGCCTCATGGAGCTGCTGCACGCCTCTCGTTTTGCAAGGATAATCAGGGCCTTACTTCGAAGCTTGGGCTCACGTTGACTTTCACTTTAGGTATAGCGCAGAGCAGGGTGAGCTTCCAACAAGGAACTGGAACCCCAAGGTTTCTTAGGAGAAAACTCATTTTCTTCCCAGAACCATGCCGGCAGTGAGGAAAACCCCGGCAACAACAATGCTTTTCAGGTAGCTTCGAGGCCGCATGAACGGAGCTTTCATAATGGGAAAAGAAGCCTTATGCCATCAGTCTCCAATTTCTAGGTTGACACGCAGCATACACGCAGGACCAGAGCTTACTGTCTCTACGCAGTGTTCTGGTACGGAAACGGTTGCTTAAGCAAAGTCCCTAGGAAAGTTGGAAAGCTTACTACCGTGAAACTAAAGCAGAACAGCGATGAAGGCCTCATGGAGCTGCTGCACGCCTCCCGTTTTGCCCGGATAATCAGGGCCTTACTTCGAGGCTAGTGCTCACATTGACTTTCACGTTTGGTATAGAGCGGAGCCGGGTGAGCTTCCAACTAGGAACTGGAAGCACAAGGTTTCTTTCGAGAAAACTCATTTGCTTCTATGAACCATGCCGGCTGTAAGTAAAAGCACGGTAACAACAGTGCTTTTCAGGTAGCTTCGGGGCCGCATCAACGGAGCTTTCATAATGGGAAAACTAGCCTTGTGCCGTCAGTCTCTAATTTCTAGGTTGACACGCAGCATACACGCAGGAGCAGAGCTTCCTGGTTCTACGCAGTGTTCTGGTACTGAAACGGGTGCTGAAGCAAGGCCCCTAGGAGTGTTGAAAAGCTTACTACCTTGAAACTAAAGCAGAACAACGATGAAGGCCTCATGGAGCTGCTGCACGCCTCTCGTTTTGCAAGGATAATCAGGGCCTTACTTCGAAGCTTGGGCTCACGTTGACTTTCACTTTAGGTATAGCGCAGAGCAGGGTGAGCTTCCAACAAGGAACTGGAACCCCAAGGTTTCTTAGGAGAAAACTCATTTTCTTCCCAGAACCATGCCGGCAGTGAGGAAAACCCCGGCAACAACAATGCTTTTCAGGTAGCTTCGAGGCCGCATGAACGGAGCTTTCATAATGGCAAAAGAAGCCTTATGCCATCAGTCTCCAATTTCTAGGTTGACACGCAGCATACACGCAGGACCAGAGCTTACTGTCTCTACGCAGTGTTCTGGTACCGAAACGGTTGCTTAAGCAAAGTCCCTAGGAATGTTGGAAAGCTTACTACCGTGAAACTAAAGCAGAACAGCGATGAAGGCCTCATGGAGCTGCTGCACGCCTCCCGTTTTGCCAGGATAATCAGGGCCTTACTTCGAGGCTAGTGCTCACATTGACTTTCACGTTTGGTATAGAGCGGAGCCGGGTGAGCTTCCAACTAGGAACTGGAAGCACAAGGTTTCTTTCGAGAAAACTCATTTTCTTCTATGAACCATGCCGGCTGTAAGTAAAAGCACGGTAACAACAGTGCTTTTCAGGTAGCTTCGGGGCCGCATCAACGGAGCTTTCATAATGGGAAAACTAGCCTTGTGCCGTCAGTCTCTAATTTCTAGGTTGACACGCAGCATACACGCAGGAGCAGAGCTTCCTGGTTCTACGCAGTGTTCCGGTACTGAAACGGGTGCTGAAGCAAGGCCCCTAGGAGTGTTGAAAAGCTTACTACCTTGAAACTAAAGCAGAACAACGATGAAGGCCTCATGGAGCTGCTGCACGCCTCTCGTTTTGCAAGGATAATCAGGGCCTTACTTCGAAGCTTGGGCTCACGTTGACTTTCACTTTAGGTATAGCGCAGAGCAGGGTGAGCTTCCAACAAGGAACTGGAACCCCAAGGTTTCTTAGGAGAAAACTCATTTTCTTCCCAGAACCATGCCGGCAGTGAGGAAAACCCCGGCAACAACAATGCTTTTCAGGTAGCTTCGAGGCCGCATGAACGGAGCTTTCATAATGGGAAAAGAAGCCTTATGCCATCAGTCTCCAATTTCTAGGTTGACACGCAGCATACACGTAGGACCAGAGCTTACTGTCTCTACGCAGTGTTCTGGTACCGAAACGGTTGCTTAAGCAAAGTCCCTAGGAATGTTGGAAAGCTTACTACCGTGAAACTAAAGCAGAACAGCGATGAAGGCCTCATGGAGCTGCTGCACGCCTCCCGTTTTGCCAGGATAATCAGGGCCTTACTTCGAGGCTAGTGCTCACATTGACTTTCACGTTTGGTATAGAGCGGAGCCGGGTGAGCTTCCAACTAGGAACTGGAAGCACAAGGTTTCTTTCGAGAAAACTCATTTTCTTCTATGAACCATGCCGGCTGTAAGTAAAAGCACGGTAACAACAGTGCTTTTCAGGTAGCTTCGGGGCCGCATCAACGGAGCTTTCATAATGGGAAAACTAGCCTTGTGCCGTCAGTCTCTAATTTCTAGGTTGACACGCAGCATACACGCAGGAGCAGAGCTTCCTGGTTCTACGCAGTGTTCTGGTACTGAAACGGGTGCTGAAGCAAGGCCCCTAGGAGTGTTGAAAAGCTTACTACCTTGAAACTAAAGCAGAACAACGATGAAGGCCTCATGGAGCTGCTGCACGCCTCTCGTTTTGCAAGGATAATCAGGGCCTTACTTCGAAGCTTGGGCTCACGTTGACTTTCACTTTAGGTATAGCGCAGAGCAGGGTGAGCTTCCAACAAGGAACTGGAACCCCAAGGTTTCTTAGGAGAAAACTCATTTTCTTCCCAGAACCATGCCGGCAGTGAGGAAAACCCCGGCAACAACAATGCTTTTCAGGTAGCTTCGAGGCCGCATGAACGGAGCTTTCATAATGGGAAAAGAAGCCTTATGCCATCAGTCTCCAATTTCTAGGTTGACACGCAGCATACACGCAGGACCAGAGCTTACTGTCTCTACGCAGTGTTCTGGTACCGAAACGGTTGCTTAAGCAAAGTCCCTAGGAATGTTGGAAAGCTTACTACCGTGAAACTAAAGCAGAACAGCGATGAAGGCCTCATGGAGCTGCTGCACGCCTCCCGTTTTGCCAGGATAATCAGGGCCTTACTTCGAGGCTAGTGCTCACATTGACTTTCACGTTTGGTATAGAGCGGAGCCGGGTGAGCTTCCAACTAGGAACTGGAAGCACAAGGTTTCTTTCGAGAAAACTCATTTTCTTCTATGAACCATGCCGGCTGTAAGTAAAAGCACGGTAACAACAGTGCTTTTCAGGTAGCTTCGGGGCCGCATCAACGGAGCTTTCATAATGGGAAAACTAGCCTTGTGCCGTCAGTCTCTAATTTCTAGGTTGACACGCAGCATACACGCAGGAGCAGAGCTTCCTGGTTCTACGCAGTGTTCTGGTACTGAAACGGGTGCTGAAGCAAGGCCCCTAGGAGTGTTGAAAAGCTTACTACCTTGAAACTAAAGCAGAACAACGATGAAGGCCTCATGGAGCTGCTGCACGCCTCTCGTTTTGCAAGGATAATCAGGGCCTTACTTCGAAGCTTGGGCTCACGTTGACTTTCACTTTAGGTATAGCGCAGAGCAGGGTGAGCTTCCAACAAGGAACTGGAACCCCAAGGTTTCTTAGGAGAAAACTCATTTTCTTCCCAGAACCATGCCGGCAGTGAGGAAAACCCCGGCAACAACAATGCTTTTCAGGTAGCTTCGAGGCCGCATGAACGGAGCTTTCATAATGGGAAAAGAAGCCTTATGCCATCAGTCTCCAATTTCTAGGTTGACACGCAGCATACACGCAGGACCAGAGCTTACTGTCTCTACGCAGTGTTCTGGTACCGAAACGGTTGCTTAAGCAAAGTCCCTAGGAATGTTGGAAAGCTTACTACCGTGAAACTAAAGCAGAACAGCGATGAAGGCCTCATGGAGCTGCTGCACGCCTCCCGTTTTGCCAGGATAATCAGGGCCTTACTTCGAGGCTAGTGCTCACATTGACTTTCACGTTTGGTATAGAGCGGAGCCGGGTGAGCTTCCAACTAGGAACTGGAAGCACAAGGTTTCTTTCGAGAAAACTCATTTGCTTCTATGAACCATGCCGGCTGTAAGTAAAAGCACGGTAACAACAGTGCTTTTCAGGTAGCTTCGGGGCCGCATCAACGGAGCTTTCATAATGGGAAAACTAGCCTTGTGCCGTCAGTCTCTAATTTCTAGGTTGACACGCAGCATACACGCAGGAGCAGAGCTTCCTGGTTCTACGCAGTGTTCTGGTACTGAAACGGGTGCTGAAGCAAGGCCCCTAGGAGTGTTGAAAAGCTTACTACCTTGAAACTAAAGCAGAACAACGATGAAGGCCTCATGGAGCTGCTGCACGCCTCTCGTTTTGCAAGGATAATCAGGGCCTTACTTCGAAGCTTGGGCTCACGTTGACTTTCACTTTAGGTATAGCGCAGAGCAGGGTGAGCTTCCAACAAGGAACTGGAACCCCAAGGTTTCTTAGGAGAAAACTCATTTTCTTCCCAGAACCATGCCGGCAGTGAGGAAAACCCCGGCAACAACAATGCTTTTCAGGTAGCTTCGAGGCCGCATGAACGGAGCTTTCATAATGGGAAAAGAAGCCTTATGCCATCAGTCTCCAATTTCTAGGTTGACACGCAGCATACACGCAGGACCAGAGCTTACTGTCTCTACGCAGTGTTCTGGTACCGAAACGGTTGCTTAAGCAAAGTCCCTAGGAATGTTGGAAAGCTTACTACCGTGAAACTAAAGCAGAACAGCGATGAAGGCCTCATGGAGCTGCTGCACGCCTCCCGTTTTGCCAGGATAATCAGGGCCTTACTTCGAGGCTAGTGCTCACATTGACTTTCACGTTTGGTATAGAGCGGAGCCGGGTGAGCTTCCAACTAGGAACTGGAAGCACAAGGTTTCTTTCGAGAAAACTCATTTGCTTCTATGAACCATGCCGGCTGTAAGTAAAAGCACGGTAACAACAGTGCTTTTCAGGTAGCTTCGGGGCCGCATCAACGGAGCTTTCATAATGGGAAAACTAGCCTTGTGCCGTCAGTCTCTAATTTCTAGGTTGACACGCAGCATACACGCAGGAGCAGAGCTTCCTGGTTCTACGCAGTGTTCTGGTACTGAAACGGGTGCTGAAGCAAGGCCCCTAGGAGTGTTGAAAAGCTTACTACCTTGAAACTAAAGCAGAACAACGATGAAGGCCTCATGGAGCTGCTGCACGCCTCTCGTTTTGCAAGGATAATCAGGGCCTTACTTCGAAGCTTGGGCTCACGTTGACTTTCACTTTAGGTATAGCGCAGAGCAGGGTGAGCTTCCAACAAGGAACTGGAACCCCAAGGTTTCTTAGGAGAAAACTCATTTTCTTCCCAGAACCATGCCGGCAGTGAGGAAAACCCCGGCAACAACAATGTTTTTCAGGTAGCTTCGAGGCCGCATGAACGGAGCTTTCATAATGGGAAAAGAAGCCTTATGCCATCAGTCTCCAATTTCTAGGTTGACACGCAGCATACACGCAGGACCAGAGCTTACTGTCTCTACGCAGTGTTCTGGTACCGAAACGGTTGCTTAAGCAAAGTCCCTAGGAATGTTGGAAAGCTTACTACCGTGAAACTAAAGCAGAACAGCGATGAAGGCCTCATGGAGCTGCTGCACGCCTCCCGTTTTGCCAGGATAATCAGGGCCTTACTTCGAGGCTAGTGCTCACATTGACTTTCACGTTTGGTATAGAGCGGAGCCGGGTGAGCTTCCAACTAGGAACTGGAAGCACAAGGTTTCTTTCGAGAAAACTCATTTGCTTCTATGAACCATGCCGGCTGTAAGTAAAAGCACGGTAACAACAGTGCTTTTCAGGTAGCTTCGGGGCCGCATCAACGGAGCTTTCATAATGGGAAAACTAGCCTTGTGCCGTCAGTCTCTAATTTCTAGGTTGACACGCAGCATACACGCAGGAGCAGAGCTTCCTGGTTCTACGCAGTGTTCTGGTACTGAAACGGGTGCTGAAGCAAGGCCCCTAGGAGTGTTGAAAAGCTTACTACCTTGAAACTAAAGCAGAACAACGATGAAGGCCTCATGGAGCTGCTGCACGCCTCTCGTTTTGCAAGGATAATCAGGGCCTTACTTCGAAGCTTGGGCTCACGTTGACTTTCACTTTAGGTATAGCGCAGAGCAGGGTGAGCTTCCAACAAGGAACTGGAACCCCAAGGTTTCTTAGGAGAAAACTCATTTTCTTCCCAGAACCATGCCGGCAGTGAGGAAAACCCCGGCAACAACAATGCTTTTCAGGTAGCTTCGAGGCCGCATGAACGGAGCTTTCATAATGGGAAAAGAAGCCTTATGCCATCAGTCTCCAATTTCTAGGTTGACACGCAGCATACACGCAGGACCAGAGCTTACTGTCTCTACGCAGTGTTCTGGTACCGAAACGGTTGCTTAAGCAAAGTCCCTAGGAATGTTGGAAAGCTTACTACCGTGAAACTAAAGCAGAACAGCGATGAAGGCCTCATGGAGCTGCTGCACGCCTCCCGTTTTGCCAGGATAATCAGGGCCTTACTTCGAGGCTAGTGCTCACATTGACTTTCACGTTTGGTATAGAGCGGAGCCGGGTGAGCTTCCAACTAGGAACTGGAAGCACAAGGTTTCTTTCGAGAAAACTCATTTGCTTCTATGAACCATGCCGGCTGTAAGTAAAAGCACGGTAACAACAGTGCTTTTCAGGTAGCTTCGGGGCCGCATCAACGGAGCTTTCATAATGGGAAAACTAGCCTTGTGCCGTCAGTCTCTAATTTCTAGGTTGACACGCAGCATACACGCAGGAGCAGAGCTTCCTGGTTCTACGCAGTGTTCTGGTACTGAAACGGGTGCTGAAGCAAGGCCCCTAGGAGTGTTGAAAAGCTTACTACCTTGAAACTAAAGCAGAACAACGATGAAGGCCTCATGGAGCTGCTGCACGCCTCTCGTTTTGCAAGGATAATCAGGGCCTTACTTCGAAGCTTGGGCTCACGTTGACTTTCACTTTAGGTATAGCGCAGAGCAGGGTGAGCTTCCAACAAGGAACTGGAACCCCAAGGTTTCTTAGGAGAAAACTCATTTTCTTCCCAGAACCATGCCGGCAGTGAGGAAAACCCCGGCAACAACAATGCTTTTCAGGTAGCTTCGAGGCCGCATGAACGGAGCTTTCATAATGGGAAAAGAAGCCTTATGCCATCAGTCTCCAATTTCTAGGTTGACACGCAGCATACACGCAGGACCAGAGCTTACTGTCTCTACGCAGTGTTCTGGTACCGAAACGGTTGCTTAAGCAAAGTCCCTAGGAATGTTGGAAAGCTTACTACCGTGAAACTAAAGCAGAACAGCGATGAAGGCCTCATGGAGCTGCTGCACGCCTCCCGTTTTGCCAGGATAATCAGGGCCTTACTTCGAGGCTAGTGCTCACATTGACTTTCACGTTTGGTATAGAGCGGAGCCGGGTGAGCTTCCAACTAGGAACTGGAAGCACAAGGTTTCTTTCGAGAAAACTCATTTTCTTCTATGAACCATGCCGGCTGTAAGTAAAAGCACGGTAACAACAGTGCTTTTCAGGTAGCTTCGGGGCCGCATCAACGGAGCTTTCATAATGGGAAAACTAGCCTTGTGCCGTCAGTCTCTAATTTCTAGGTTGACACGCAGCATACACGCAGGAGCAGAGCTTCCTGGTTCTACGCAGTGTTCTGGTACTGAAACGGGTGCTGAAGCAAGGCCCCTAGGAGTGTTGAAAAGCTTACTACCTTGAAACTAAAGCAGAACAACGATGAAGGCCTCATGGAGCTGCTGCACGCCTCTCGTTTTGCAAGGATAATCAGGGCCTTACTTCGAAGCTTGGGCTCACGTTGACTTTCACTTTAGGTATAGCGCAGAGCAGGGTGAGCTTCCAACAAGGAACTGGAACCCCAAGGTTTCTTAGGAGAAAACTCATTTTCTTCCCAGAACCATGCCGGCAGTGAGGAAAACCCCGGCAACAACAATGCTTTTCAGGTAGCTTCGAGGCCGCATGAACGGAGCTTTCATAATGGGAAAAGAAGCCTTATGCCATCAGTCTCCAATTTCTAGGTTGACACGCAGCATACACGCAGGACCAGAGCTTACTGTCTCTACGCAGTGTTCTGGTACCGAAACGGTTGCTTAAGCAAAGTCCCTAGGAATGTTGGAAAGCTTACTACCGTGAAACTAAAGCAGAACAGCGATGAAGGCCTCATGGAGCTGCTGCACGCCTCCCGTTTTGCCAGGATAATCAGGGCCTTACTTCGAGGCTAGTGCTCACATTGACTTTCACGTTTGGTATAGAGCGGAGCCGGGTGAGCTTCCAACTAGGAACTGGAAGCACAAGGTTTCTTTCGAGAAAACTCATTTGCTTCTATGAACCATGCCGGCTGTAAGTAAAAGCACGGTAACAACAGTGCTTTTCAGGTAGCTTCGGGGCCGCATCAACGGAGCTTTCATAATGGGAAAACTAGCCTTGTGCCGTCAGTCTCTAATTTCTAGGTTGACACGCAGCATACACGCAGGAGCAGAGCTTCCTGGTTCTACGCAGTGTTCTGGTACTGAAACGGGTGCTGAAGCAAGGCCCCTAGGAGTGTTGAAAAGCTTACTACCTTGAAACTAAAGCAGAACAACGATGAAGGCCTCATGGAGCTGCTGCACGCCTCTCGTTTTGCAAGGATAATCAGGGCCTTACTTCGAAGCTTGGGCTCACGTTGACTTTCACTTTAGGTATAGCGCAGAGCAGGGTGAGCTTCCAACAAGGAACTGGAACCCCAAGGTTTCTTAGGAGAAAACTCATTTTCTTCCCAGAACCATGCCGGCAGTGAGGAAAACCCCGGCAACAACAATGCTTTTCAGGTAGCTTCGAGGCCGCATGAACGGAGCTTTCATAATGGGAAAAGAAGCCTTATGCCATCAGTCTCCAATTTCTAGGTTGACACGCAGCATACACGCAGGACCAGAGCTTACTGTCTCTACGCAGTGTTCTGGTACCGAAACGGTTGCTTAAGCAAAGTCCCTAGGAATGTTGGAAAGCTTACTACCGTGAAACTAAAGCAGAACAGCGATGAAGGCCTCATGGAGCTGCTGCACGCCTCCCGTTTTGCCAGGATAATCAGGGCCTTACTTCGAGGCTAGTGCTCACATTGACTTTCACGTTTGGTATAGAGCGGAGCCGGGTGAGCTTCCAACTAGGAACTGGAAGCACAAGGTTTCTTTCGAGAAAACTCATTTGCTTCTATGAACCATGCCGGCTGTAAGTAAAAGCACGGTAACAACAGTGCTTTTCAGGTAGCTTCGGGGCCGCATCAACGGAGCTTTCATAATGGGAAAACTAGCCTTGTGCCGTCAGTCTCTAATTTCTAGGTTGACACGCAGCATACACGCAGGAGCAGAGCTTCCTGGTTCTACGCAGTGTTCTGGTACTGAAACGGGTGCTGAAGCAAGGCCCCTAGGAGTGTTGAAAAGCTTACTACCTTGAAACTAAAGCAGAACAACGATGAAGGCCTCATGGAGCTGCTGCACGCCTCTCGTTTTGCAAGGATAATCAGGGCCTTACTTCGAAGCTTGGGCTCACGTTGACTTTCACTTTAGGTATAGCGCAGAGCAGGGTGAGCTTCCAACAAGGAACTGGAACCCCAAGGTTTCTTAGGAGAAAACTCATTTTCTTCCCAGAACCATGCCGGCAGTGAGGAAAACCCCGGCAACAACAATGCTTTTCAGGTAGCTTCGAGGCCGCATGAACGGAGCTTTCATAATGGGAAAAGAAGCCTTATGCCATCAGTCTCCAATTTCTAGGTTGACACGCAGCATACACGCAGGACCAGAGCTTACTGTCTCTACGCAGTGTTCTGGTACCGAAACGGTTGCTTAAGCAAAGTCCCTAGGAATGTTGGAAAGCTTACTACCGTGAAACTAAAGCAGAACAGCGATGAAGGCCTCATGGAGCTGCTGCACGCCTCCCGTTTTGCCAGGATAATCAGGGCCTTACTTCGAGGCTAGTGCTCACATTGACTTTCACGTTTGGTATAGAGCGGAGCCGGGTGAGCTTCCAACTAGGAACTGGAAGCACAAGGTTTCTTTCGAGAAAACTCATTTGCTTCTATGAACCATGCCGGCTGTAAGTAAAAGCACGGTAACAACAGTGCTTTTCAGGTAGCTTCGGGGCCGCATCAACGGAGCTTTCATAATGGGAAAACTAGCCTTGTGCCGTCAGTCTCTAATTTCTAGGTTGACACGCAGCATACACGCAGGAGCAGAGCTTCCTGGTTCTACGCAGTGTTCTGGTACTGAAACGGGTGCTGAAGCAAGGCCCCTAGGAGTGTTGAAAAGCTTACTACCTTGAAACTAAAGCAGAACAACGATGAAGGCCTCATGGAGCTGCTGCACGCCTCTCGTTTTGCAAGGATAATCAGGGCCTTACTTCGAAGCTTGGGCTCACGTTGACTTTCACTTTAGGTATAGCGCAGAGCAGGGTGAGCTTCCAACAAGGAACTGGAACCCCAAGGTTTCTTAGGAGAAAACTCATTTTCTTCCCAGAACCATGCCGGCAGTGAGGAAAACCCCGGCAACAACAATGCTTTTCAGGTAGCTTCGAGGCCGCATGAACGGAGCTTTCATAATGGGAAAAGAAGCCTTATGCCATCAGTCTCCAATTTCTAGGTTGACACGCAGCATACACGCAGGACCAGAGCTTACTGTCTCTACGCAGTGTTCTGGTACCGAAACGGTTGCTTAAGCAAAGTCCCTAGGAATGTTGGAAAGCTTACTACCGTGAAACTAAAGCAGAACAGCGATGAAGGCCTCATGGAGCTGCTGCACGCCTCCCGTTTTGCCAGGATAATCAGGGCCTTACTTCGAGGCTAGTGCTCACATTGACTTTCACGTTTGGTATAGAGCGGAGCCGGGTGAGCTTCCAACTAGGAACTGGAAGCACAAGGTTTCTTTCGAGAAAACTCATTTTCTTCTATGAACCATGCCGGCTGTAAGTAAAAGCACGGTAACAACAGTGCTTTTCAGGTAGCTTCGGGGCCGCATCAACGGAGTTTTCAAAACGGGAAAACTAGCCTTGTGCCGTCAGTCTCTAATTTCTAGGTTGACACGCATCATACACGCAGGAGCAGAGCTTCCTGGTTCTACGCAGTGTTCTGGTACTGAAACGGGTGCTGAAGCAAGGCCCCTAGGAGTGTTGAAAAGCTTACTACCTTGAAACTAAAGCAGAACAACGATGAAGGCCTCATGGAGCTGCTGCACGCCTCCCGTTTTGCCAGGATAATCAGGGCCTTACTTCGAGGCTAGTGCTCACATTGACTTTCACGTTTGGTATAGAGCCAAGCAGGGTGAGCTTCCAACAAGGAACTGGAACCCCAAGGTTTCTTAGGAGAAAACTCATTTTCTTCCCAGAACCATGCCGGCAGTGAGGAAAACCCCGGCAACAACAATGCTTTTCAGGTAGCTTCGAGGCCGCATGAACGGAGCTTTCATAATGGGAAAAGAAGCCTTATGCCATCAGTCTCCAATTTCTAGGTTGACACGCAGCATACACGCAGGACCAGAGCTTACTGTCTCTACGCAGTGTTCTGGTACCGAAACGGTTGCTTAAGCAAAGTCCCTAGGAATGTTGGAAAGCTTACTACCGTGAAACTAAAGCAGAACAGCGATGAAGGCCTCATGGAGCTGCTGCACGCCTCCCGTTTTGCCCGGATAATCAGGGCCTTACTTCGAGGCTAGTGCTCACATTGACTTTCACGTTTGGTATAGAGCGGAGCCGGGTGAGCTTCCAACTAGGAACTGGAAGCACAAGGTTTCTTTCGAGAAAACTCATTTTCTTCTATGAACCATGCCGGCTGTAAGTAAAAGCACGGTAACAACAGTGCTTTTCAGGTAGCTTCGGGGCCGCATCAATGGAGCTTTCATAATGGGAAAACTAGCCTTGTGCCGTCAGTCTCTAATTTCTAGGTTGACACGCAGCATACACGCAGGAGCAGAGCTTCCTGGTTCTACGCAGTGTTCTGGTACTGAAACGGGTGCTGAAGCAAGGCCCCTAGGAGTGTTGAAAAGCTTACTACTTTGAAACTAAAGCAGAACAACGATGAAGGCCTCATGGAGCTGCTGCACGCCTCTCGTTTTGCAAGGATAATCAGGGCCTTACTTCGAAGCTTGGGCTCACGTTGACTTTCACTTTAGGTATAGCGCAGAGCAGGGTGAGCTTCCAACAAGGAACTGGAACCCCAAGGTTTCTTAGGAGAAAACTCATTTTCTTCCCAGAACCATGCCGGCAGTGAGGAAAACCCCGGCAACAACAATGCTTTTCAGGTAGCTTCGAGGCCGCATGAACGGAGCTTTCATAATGGGAAAAGAAGCCTTATGCCATCAGTCTCCAATTTCTAGGTTGACACGCAGCATACACGCAGGACCAGAGCTTACTGTCTCTACGCAGTGTTCTGGTACCGAAACGGTTGCTTAAGCAAACTCCCTAGGAATGTTGGAAAGCTTACTACCGTGAAACTAAAGCAGAACAGCGATGAAGGCCTCATGGAGCTGCTGCACGCCTCCCGTTTTGCCAGGATAATCAGGGCCTTACTTCGAGGCTAGTGCTCACATTGACTTTCACGTTTGGTATAGAGCGGAGCCGGGTGAGCTTCCAACTAGGAACTGGAAGCACAAGGTTTCTTTCGAGAAAACTCATTTGCTTCTATGAACCATGCCGGCTGTAAGTAAAAGCACGGTAACAACAGTGCTTTTCAGGTAGCTTCGGGGCCGCATCAACGGAGCTTTCATAATGGGAAAACTAGCCTTGTGCCGTCAGTCTCTAATTTCTAGGTTGACACGCAGCATACACGCAGGAGCAGAGCTTCCTGGTTCTACGCAGTGTTCTGGTACTGAAACGGGTGCTGAAGCAAGGCCCCTAGGAGTGTTGAAAAGCTTACTACCTTGAAACTAAAGCAGAACAACGATGAAGGCCTCATGGAGCTGCTGCACGCCTCTCGTTTTGCAAGGATAATCAGGGCCTTACTTCGAAGCTTGGGCTCACGTTGACTTTCACTTTAGGTATAGCGCAGAGCAGGGTGAGCTTCCAACAAGGAACTGGAACCCCAAGGTTTCTTAGGAGAAAACTCATTTTCTTCCCAGAACCATGCCGGCAGTGAGGAAAACCCCGGCAACAACAATGCTTTTCAGGTAGCTTCGAGGCCGCATGAACGGAGCTTTCATAATGGGAAAAGAAGCCTTATGCCATCAGTCTCCAATTTCTAGGTTGACACGCAGCATACACGCAGGACCAGAGCTTACTGTCTCTACGCAGTGTTCTGGTACCGAAACGGTTGCTTAAGCAAAGTCCCTAGGAATGTTGGAAAGCTTACTACCGTGAAACTAAAGCAGAACAGCGATGAAGGCCTCATGGAGCTGCTGCACGCCTCCCGTTTTGCCCGGATAATCAGGGCCTTACTTCGAGGCTAGTGCTCACATTGACTTTCACGTTTGGTATAGAGCGGAGCCGGGTGAGCTTCCAACTAGGAACTGGAAGCACAAGGTTTCTTTCGAGAAAACTCATTTTCTTCTATGAACCATGCCGGCTGTAAGTAAAAGCACGGTAACAACAGTGCTTTTCAGGTAGCTTCGGGGCCGCATCAACGGAGCTTTCATAATGGGAAAACTAGCCTTGTGCCGTCAGTCTCTAATTTCTAGGTTGACACGCAGCATACACGCAGGAGCAGAGCTTCCTGGTTCTACGCAGTGTTCTGGTACTGAAACGGGTGCTGAAGCAAGGCCCCTAGGAGTGTTGAAAAGCTTACTACCTTGAAACTAAAGCAGAACAACGAGGAAGGCCTCATGGAGCTGCTGCACGCCTCTCGTTTTGCAAGGATAATCAGGGCCTTACTTCGAAGCTTGGGCTCACGTTGACTTTCACTTTAGGTATAGCGCAGAGCAGGGTGAGCTTCCAACAAGGAACTGGAACCCCAAGGTTTCTTAGGAGAAAACTCATTTTCTTCCCAGAACCATGCCGGCAGTGAGGAAAACCCCGGCAACAACAATGCTTTTCAGGTAGCTTCGAGGCCGCATGAACGGAGCTTTCATAATGGGAAAAGAAGCCTTATGCCATCAGTCTCCAATTTCTAGGTTGACACGCAGCATACACGCAGGACCAGAGCTTACTGTCTCTACGCAGTGTTCTGGTACCGAAACGGTTGCTTAAGCAAAGTCCCTAGGAATGTTGGAAAGCTTACTACCGTGAAACTAAAGCAGAACAGCGATGAAGGCCTCATGGAGCTGCTGCACGCCTCCCGTTTTGCCCGGATAATCAGGGCCTTACTTCGAGGCTAGTGCTCACATTGACTTTCACGTTTGGTATAGAGCGGAGCCGGGTGAGCTTCCAACTAGGAACTGGAAGCACAAGGTTTCTTTCGAGAAAACTCATTTGCTTCTATGAACCATGCCGGCTGTAAGTAAAAGCACGGTAACAACAGTGCTTTTCAGGTAGCTTCGGGGCCGCATCAACGGAGCTTTCATAATGGGAAAACTAGCCTTGTGCCGTCAGTCTCTAATTTCTAGGTTGACACGCAGCATACACGCAGGAGCAGAGCTTCCTGGTTCTACGCAGTGTTCTGGTACTGAAACGGGTGCTGAAGCAAGGCCCCTAGGAGTGTTGAAAAGCTTACTACCTTGAAACTAAAGCAGAACAACGATGAAGGCCTCATGGAGCTGCTGCACGCCTCTCGTTTTGCAAGGATAATCAGGGCCTTACTTCGAAGCTTGGGCTCACGTTGACTTTCACTTTAGGTATAGCGCAGAGCAGGGTGAGCTTCCAACAAGGAACTGGAACCCCAAGGTTTCTTAGGAGAAAACTCATTTTCTTCTCAGAACCATGCCGGCAATGAGGAAAACCCCGGCAACAAAAATGCTTTTCAGGTAGCTTCGAGGCCGCATGAACGGAGCTTTCATAATGGGAAAAGAAGCCTTATGCCATCAGTCTCCAATTTCTAGGTTGACACGCAGCATACACGCAGGAGCAGAGCTTCCTGGTCCTACGCAGTGTTCTGGTACCGAAACGGTTGCTTAAGCAAAGTCCCTGGAATGTTGGAAAGCTTACTACCGTGAAACTAAAGCAGAACAGCGATGAAGGCCTCATGGAGCTGCTGCACGCCTCCCGTTTTGCCCGGATAATCAGGGCCTTACTTCGAGGCTAGTGCTCACATTGACTTTCACGTTTGGTATAGTGCAGAGCCGGGTGAGCTTCCAACTAGGAACTGGAAGCACAAGGTTTCTTTCGAGAAAACTCATTTGCTTCTATGAACCATGCCGGCTGTAAGTAAAAGCACGGTAACAACAGTGCTTTTCAGGTAGCTTCGGGGCCCCATCAACGGAGCTTTCATAATGGGAAAACTAGCCTTGTGCCGTCAGTCTCTAATTTCTAGGTTGACACGCAGCATACACGCAGGAGCAGAGCTTCCTGGTTCTACGCAGTGTTCTGGTACTGAAACGGGTGCTGAAGCAAGGCCCCTAGGAGTGTTGAAAAGCTTACTACCTTGAAACTAAAGCAGAACAACGATGAAGGCCTCATGGAGCTGCTGCACGCCTCCCGTTTTGCCAGGATAATCAGGGCCTTACTTCGAGGCTAGTGCTCACATTGACTTTCACGTTTGGTATAGAGCAGAGCAGGGTGAGCTTCCAACAAGGAACTGGAACCCCAAGGTTTCTTAGGAGAAAACTCATTTTCTTCTCAGAACCATGCCGGCAGTGAGGAAAACCCCGGCAACAACAATGCTTTTCAGCTAGCTTCGAGGCCGCATGAACGGAGCTTTCATAATGGGAAAAGAAGCCTTATGCCATCAGTCTCCAATTTCTAGGTTGACACGCAGCATACACGCAGGACCAGAGCTTACTGTCTCTACGCAGTGTTCTGGTACCGAAACGGTTGCTTAAGCAAAGTCCCTAGGAATGTTGGAAAGCTTACTACCGTGAAACTAAAGCAGAACAGCGATGAAGGCCTCATGGAGCTGCTGCACGCCTCCCGTTTTGCCAGGATAATCAGGGCCTTACTTCGAGGCTAGTGCTCACATTGACTTTCACGTTTGGTATAGAGCAGAGCAGGGTGAGCTTCCAACTAGGAACTGGAAGCACAAGGTTTCTTTCGAGAAAACTCATTTTCTTCTCAGAACCATGCCGGCAGTGAGGAAAACCCCGGCAACAACAATGCTTTTCAGGTAGCTTCGAGGCCGCATGAACGGAGCTTTCATAATGGGAAAAGAAGCCTTATGCCATCAGTCTCCAATTTCTAGGTTGACACGCAGCATACACGCAGGACCAGAGCTTACTGTCTCTATGCAGTGTTCTGGTACCGAAACGGTTGCTTAAGCAAAGTCCCTGGAATGTTGGAAAGCTTACTACCGTGAAACTAAAGCAGAACAGCGATGAAGGCCTCATGGAGCTGCTGCACGCCTCTCGTTTTGCAAGGATAATCAGGGCCTTACTTCGAAGCTTGGGCTCACGTTGACTTTCACTTTAGGTATAGCGCAGAGCAGGGTGAGCTTCCAACAAGGAACTGGAACCCCATGGTTTCTTAGGAGAAAACTCATTTTCTTCTCAGAACCATGCCAGCAGTGAGGAAAACCCCGGCAACAGCAATGATTTTCAGGTAGCTTCGAGGCCGCATGAACGGAGCTTTCATAATGGGAAAAGAAGCCTTATGCCATCAGTCTGCAATTTCTAGGTTGACACGCAGCATACACGCAGGACCAGAGCTTACTGTCTCTACGCAGTGTTCTGGTACCGAAACGGTTGCTTAAGCAAAGTCCCTAGGAATGTTGGAAAGCTTACTACCGTGAAACTAAAGCAGAACAGCGATGAAGGCCTCATGGAGCTGCTGCACGCCTCCCGTTTTGCCAGGATAATCAGGGCCTTACTTGGAGGCTAGTGCTCACATTGACTTTCACGTTTGGTATAGAGCGGAGCCGGGTGAGCTTCCAACTAGGAACTGGAAGCACAAGGTTTCTTTCGAGAAAACTCATTTTCTTCTATGAACCATGCCGGCTGTAAGTAAAAGCACGGTAACAACAGTGCTTTTCAGGTAGCTTCGGGGCCGCATCAACGGAGCTTTCATAATGGGAAAACTAGCCTTGTGCCGTCAGTCTCTATTTTCTAGGTTGACACGCAGCATACACGCAGGAGCAGAGCTTCCTGGTTCTACGCAGTGTTCTGGTACTGAAACGGGTGCTGAAGCAAGGCCCCTAGGAGTGTTGAAAAGCTTACTACCTTGAAACTAAAGCAGAACAACGATGAAGGCCTCATGGAGCTGCTGCACGTCTCTCGTTTTGCAAGGATAATCAGGGCCTTACTTCGAAGCTTGGGCTCACGTTGACTTTCACTTTAGGTATAGCGCAGAGCAGGGTGAGCTTCCAACAAGGAACTGGAAACCCAAGGTTTCTTAGGAGAAAACTCATTTTCTTCTCAGAACCATGCCGGCAGTGAGGAAAACCCCGGCAACAACAATGCTTTTCAGGTAGCTTCGAGGCCGCATGACCGGAGCTTTCATAATGGGAAAAGAAGCCTTATGCCATCAGTCTCCAATTTCTATGTTGACACGCAGCATACACGCAGGACCAGAGCTTACTGTCTCTACGCAGTGTTCTGGTACCGAAACGGTTGCTTAAGCAAAGTCCCTAGGAATGTTGGAAAGCTTACTACCGTGAAACTAAAGCAGAACAGCGATGAAGGCCTCATGGAGCTGCTGCACGCCTCCCGTTTTGCCAGGATAATCAGGGCCTTACTTCGAGGCTAGTGCTCACATTGACTTTCACGTTTGGTATAGAGCAGAGCAGGGTGAGCTTCCAACTAGGAACTGGAAGCACAAGGTTTCTTTCGAGAAAACTCATTTTCTTCTCAGAACCATGCCGGCTGTAAGTAAAAGCACGGTAATAACAGTGCTTCTCAGGTAGCTTCGGGGCCGCATCAACGGAGCTTTCATAATGGGAAAACTAGCCTTGTGCCATCAGTCTCTAATTTCTAGGTTGACACGCAGCATACACGCAGGAGAAGAGCTTCCTGGTTCTACGCAGTGTTCTGGTACCGAAACGGTTGCTTAAGCAAAGTCCCTAGGAATGTTGGAAAGCTTACTACCGTGAAACTAAAGCAGAACAGCGATGAAGGCCTCATGGAGCTGCTGCACGCCTCCCGTTTTGCCAGGATAATCAGGGCCTTACTTCGAGGCTAGTGCTCACATTGACTTTCACGTTTGGTATAGAGCAGAGCAGGGTGAGCTTCCAACTAGGAACTGGAAGCACAAGGTTTCTTTCGAGAAAACTCATTTGCTTCTATGAACCATGCCGGCTGTAAGTAAAAGCACGGTAACAACAGTGCTTTTCAGGTAGCTTCGGGGCCGCATCAACGGAGCTTTCATAATGGGAAAACTAGCCTTGTGCCGTCAGTCTCTAATTTCTAGGTTGACACGCAGCATACACGCAGGAGCAGAGCTTCCTGGTTCTACGCAGTGTTCTGGTACTGAAACGGGTGTTGATGCAAGGCCCCTAGGAGTGTTTAAAAGCTTACTACCTTGAAACTAAAGCAGAACAACGATGAAGGCCTCATGGAGCTGCTGCACGCCTCTCGTTTTTCAAGGATAATCAGGGCCTTACTTCGAGGCTTGGGCTCACGTTGACTTTCACTTTAGGTATAGCGCAGAGCAGGGTGAGCTTCCAACAAGGAACTGGAACCCCAAGGTTTCTTAGGAGAAAACTCATTTTCTTCTCAGAACCATGCCGGCAGTGAGGAAAACCCCGGCAACAACAATGCTTTTCAGGTAGCTTCGAGGCCGCATGAACGGAGCTTTCATAATGGGAAAAGAAGCCTTATGCCATCAGTCTCCAATTTCTAGGTTGACACGCAGCATACACGCAGGACCAGAGCTTACTGTCTCTACGCAGTGTTCTGGTACCGAAACGGTTGCTTAAGCAAAGTCCCTGGAATGTTGGAAAGCTTACTACCGTGAAACTAAAGCAGAACAGCGATGAAGGCCTCATGGAGCTGCTGCACGCCTCCCGTTTTGCCCGGATAATCAGGGCCTTACTTCGAGGCTAGTGCTCACATTGACTTTCACGTTTGGTATAGAGCAGAGCCGGGTGAGCTTCCAACTAGGAACTGGAAGCACAAGGTTTCTTTCGAGAAAACTCATTTGCTTCTATGAACCATGCCGGCTGTAAGTAAAAGCACGGTAACAACAGTGCTTTTCAGGTAGCTTCGGGGCCCCATCAACGGAGCTTTCATAATGGGAAAACTAGCCTTGTGCCGTCAGTCTCTAATTTCTAGGTTGACACGCAGCATACACGCAGGAGCAGAGCTTCCTGGTTCTACGCAGTGTTCTGGTACTGAAACGGGTGCTGAAGCAAGGCCCCTAGGAGTGTTGAAAAGCTTACTACCTTGAAACTAAAGCAGAACAACGATGAAGGCCTCATGGAGCTGCTGCACGCCTCCCGTTTTGCCAGGATAATCAGGGCCTTACTTCGAGGCTAGTGCTCACATTGACTTTCACGTTTGGTATAGCGCAGAGCAGGGTGAGCTTCCAACAAGGAACTGGAACCCCAAGGTTTCTTAGGAGAAAACTCATTTTCTTCTCAGAACCATGCCGGCAGTGAGGAAAACCCCGGCAACAACAATGCTTTTCAGGTAGCTTCGAGGCCGCATGAACGGAGCTTTCATAATGGGAAAAGAAGCCTTATGCCATCAGTCTGCAATTTCTAGGTTGACACGCAGCATACACGCAGGACCAGAGCTTACTGTCTCTACGCAGTGTTCTGGTACCGAAACGGTTGCTTAAGCAAAGTCCCTAGGAATGTTGGAAAGCTTACTACCGTGAAACTAAAGCAGAACAGCGATGAAGGCCTCATGGAGCTGCTGCACGCCTCCCGTTTTGCCAGGATAATCAGGGCCTTACTTCGAGGCTAGTGCTCACATTGACTTTCACGTTTGGTATAGAGCGGAGCCGGGTGAGCTTCCAACTAGGAACTGGAAGCACAAGGTTTCTTTCGAGAAAACTCATTTTCTTCTATGAACCATGCCGGCTGTAAGTAAAAGCACGGTAACAACAGTGCTTTTCAGGTAGCTTCGGGGCCGCATCAACGGAGCTTTCATAATGGGAAAACTAGCCTTGTGCCGTCAGTCTCTATTTTCTAGGTTGACACGCAGCATACACGCAGGAGCAGAGCTTCCTGGTTCTACGCAGTGTTCTGGTACTGAAACGGGTGCTGAAGCAAGGCCCCTAGGAGTGTTGAAAAGCTTACTACCTTGAAACTAAAGCAGAACAACGATGAAGGCCTCATGGAGCTGCTGCACGTCTCTCGTTTTGCAAGGATAATCAGGGCCTTACTTCGAAGCTTGGGCTCACGTTGACTTTCACTTTAGGTATAGCGCAGAGCAGGGTGAGCTTCCAACAAGGAAGTGGAAACCCAAGGTTTCTTAGGAGAAAACTCATTTTCTTCTCAGAACCATGCCGGCAGTGAGGAAAACCCCGCAACAACAATGCTTTTCAGGTAGCTTTGAGGCCGCATGACCGGAGCTTTCATAATGGGAAAAGAAGCCTTATGCCATCAGTCTCCAATTTCTAGGTTGACACGCAGCATACACGCAGGACCAGAGCTTACTGTCTCTACGCAGTGTTCTGGTACCGAAACGGTTGCTTAAGCAAAGTCCCTAGGAATGTTGGAAAGCTTACTACCGTGAAACTAAAGCAGAACAGCGATGAAGGCCTCATGGAGCTGCTGCACGCCTCCCGTTTTGCCAGGATAATCAGGGCCTTACTTCGAGGCTAGTGCTCACATTGACTTTCACGTTTGGTATAGAGCGGAGCCGGGTGAGCTTCCAACTAGGAACTGGAAGCACAAGGTTTCTTTCGAGAAAACTCATTTTCTTCTATGAACCATGCCGGCTGTAAGTAAAAGCACGGTAACAACAGTGCTTTTCAGGTAGCTTCGGGGCCGCATCAACGGAGCTTTCATAATGGGAAAACTAGCCTTGTGCCGTCAGTCTCTAATTTCTAGGTTGACACGCAGCATACACGCAGGAGCAGAGCTTCCTGGTTCTACGCAGTGTTCTGGTACTGAAACGGGTGCTGAAGCAAGGCCCCTAGGAGTGTTGAAAAGCTTACTACCTTGAAACTAAAGCAGAACAACGAGGAAGGCCTCATGGAGCTGCTGCACGCCTCTCGTTTTGCAAGGATAATCAGGGCCTTACTTCGAAGCTTGGGCTCACGTTGACTTTCACTTTAGGTATAGCGCAGAGCAGGGTGAGCTTCCAACAAGGAACTGGAACCCCAAGGTTTCTTAGGAGAAAACTCATTTTCTTCCCAGAACCATGCCGGCAGTGAGGAAAACCCCGGCAACAACAATGCTTTTCAGGTAGCTTCGAGGCCGCATGAACGGAGCTTTCATAATGGGAAAAGAAGCCTTATGCCATCAGTCTCCAATTTCTAGGTTGACACGCAGCATACACGCAGGACCAGAGCTTACTGTCTCTACGCAGTGTTCTGGTACCGAAACGGTTGCTTAAGCAAAGTCCCTAGGAATGTTGGAAAGCTTACTACCGTGAAACTAAAGCAGAACAGCGATGAAGGCCTCATGGAGCTGCTGCACGCCTCCCGTTTTGCCCGGATAATCAGGGCCTTACTTCGAGGCTAGTGCTCACATTGACTTTCACGTTTGGTATAGAGCGGAGCCGGGTGAGCTTCCAACTAGGAACTGGAAGCACAAGGTTTCTTTCGAGAAAACTCATTTGCTTCTATGAACCATGCCGGCTGTAAGTAAAAGCACGGTAACAACAGTGCTTTTCAGGTAGCTTCGGGGCCGCATCAACGGAGCTTTCATAATGGGAAAACTAGCCTTGTGCCGTCAGTCTCTAATTTCTAGGTTGACACGCAGCATACACGCAGGAGCAGAGCTTCCTGGTTCTACGCAGTGTTCTGGTACTGAAACGGGTGCTGAAGCAAGGCCCCTAGGAGTGTTGAAAAGCTTACTACCTTGAAACTAAAGCAGAACAACGATGAAGGCCTCATGGAGCTGCTGCACGCCTCTCGTTTTGCAAGGATAATCAGGGCCTTACTTCGAAGCTTGGGCTCACGTTGACTTTCACTTTAGGTATAGCGCAGAGCAGGGTGAGCTTCCAACAAGGAACTGGAACCCCAAGGTTTCTTAGGAGAAAACTCATTTTCTTCTCAGAACCATGCCGGCAATGAGGAAAACCCCGGCAACAAAAATGCTTTTCAGGTAGCTTCGAGGCCGCATGAACGGAGCTTTCATAATGGGAAAAGAAGCCTTATGCCATCAGTCTCCAATTTCTAGGTTGACACGCAGCATACACGCAGGAGCAGAGCTTCCTGGTCCTACGCAGTGTTCTGGTACCGAAACGGTTGCTTAAGCAAAGTCCCTGGAATGTTGGAAAGCTTACTACCGTGAAACTAAAGCAGAACAGCGATGAAGGCCTCATGGAGCTGCTGCACGCCTCCCGTTTTGCCCGGATAATCAGGGCCTTACTTCGAGGCTAGTGCTCACATTGACTTTCACGTTTGGTATAGTGCAGAGCCGGGTGAGCTTCCAACTAGGAACTGGAAGCACAAGGTTTCTTTCGAGAAAACTCATTTGCTTCTATGAACCATGCCGGCTGTAAGTAAAAGCACGGTAACAACAGTGCTTTTCAGGTAGCTTCGGGGCCCCATCAACGGAGCTTTCATAATGGGAAAACTAGCCTTGTGCCGTCAGTCTCTAATTTCTAGGTTGACACGCAGCATACACGCAGGAGCAGAGCTTCCTGGTTCTACGCAGTGTTCTGGTACTGAAACGGGTGCTGAAGCAAGGCCCCTAGGAGTGTTGAAAAGCTTACTACCTTGAAACTAAAGCAGAACAACGATGAAGGCCTCATGGAGCTGCTGCACGCCTCCCGTTTTGCCAGGATAATCAGGGCCTTACTTCGAGGCTAGTGCTCACATTGACTTTCACGTTTGGTATAGAGCAGAGCAGGGTGAGCTTCCAACAAGGAACTGGAACCCCAAGGTTTCTTAGGAGAAAACTCATTTTCTTCTCAGAACCATGCCGGCAGTGAGGAAAACCCCGGCAACAACAATGCTTTTCAGCTAGCTTCGAGGCCGCATGAACGGAGCTTTCATAATGGGAAAAGAAGCCTTATGCCATCAGTCTCCAATTTCTAGGTTGACACGCAGCATACACGCAGGACCAGAGCTTACTGTCTCTACGCAGTGTTCTGGTACCGAAACGGTTGCTTAAGCAAAGTCCCTAGGAATGTTGGAAAGCTTACTACCGTGAAACTAAAGCAGAACAGCGATGAAGGCCTCATGGAGCTGCTGCACGCCTCCCGTTTTGCCAGGATAATCAGGGCCTTACTTCGAGGCTAGTGCTCACATTGACTTTCACGTTTGGTATAGAGCAGAGCAGGGTGAGCTTCCAACTAGGAACTGGAAGCACAAGGTTTCTTTCGAGAAAACTCATTTTCTTCTCAGAACCATGCCGGCAGTGAGGAAAACCCCGGCAACAACAATGCTTTTCAGGTAGCTTCGAGGCCGCATGAACGGAGCTTTCATAATGGGAAAAGAAGCCTTATGCCATCAGTCTCCAATTTCTAGGTTGACACGCAGCATACACGCAGGACCAGAGCTTACTGTCTCTATGCAGTGTTCTGGTACCGAAACGGTTGCTTAAGCAAAGTCCCTGGAATGTTGGAAAGCTTACTACCGTGAAACTAAAGCAGAACAGCGATGAAGGCCTCATGGAGCTGCTGCACGCCTCTCGTTTTGCAAGGATAATCAGGGCCTTACTTCGAAGCTTGGGCTCACGTTGACTTTCACTTTAGGTATAGCGCAGAGCAGGGTGAGCTTCCAACAAGGAACTGGAACCCCATGGTTTCTTAGGAGAAAACTCATTTTCTTCTCAGAACCATGCCAGCAGTGAGGAAAACCCCGGCAACAGCAATGATTTTCAGGTAGCTTCGAGGCCGCATGAACGGAGCTTTCATAATGGGAAAAGAAGCCTTATGCCATCAGTCTGCAATTTCTAGGTTGACACGCAGCATACACGCAGGACCAGAGCTTACTGTCTCTACGCAGTGTTCTGGTACCGAAACGGTTGCTTAAGCAAAGTCCCTAGGAATGTTGGAAAGCTTACTACCGTGAAACTAAAGCAGAACAGCGATGAAGGCCTCATGGAGCTGCTGCACGCCTCCCGTTTTGCCAGGATAATCAGGGCCTTACTTGGAGGCTAGTGCTCACATTGACTTTCACGTTTGGTATAGAGCGGAGCCGGGTGAGCTTCCAACTAGGAACTGGAAGCACAAGGTTTCTTTCGAGAAAACTCATTTTCTTCTATGAACCATGCCGGCTGTAAGTAAAAGCACGGTAACAACAGTGCTTTTCAGGTAGCTTCGGGGCCGCATCAACGGAGCTTTCATAATGGGAAAACTAGCCTTGTGCCGTCAGTCTCTATTTTCTAGGTTGACACGCAGCATACACGCAGGAGCAGAGCTTCCTGGTTCTACGCAGTGTTCTGGTACTGAAACGGGTGCTGAAGCAAGGCCCCTAGGAGTGTTGAAAAGCTTACTACCTTGAAACTAAAGCAGAACAACGATGAAGGCCTCATGGAGCTGCTGCACGTCTCTCGTTTTGCAAGGATAATCAGGGCCTTACTTCGAAGCTTGGGCTCACGTTGACTTTCACTTTAGGTATAGCGCAGAGCAGGGTGAGCTTCCAACAAGGAACTGGAAACCCAAGGTTTCTTAGGAGAAAACTCATTTTCTTCTCAGAACCATGCCGGCAGTGAGGAAAACCCCGGCAACAACAATGCTTTTCAGGTAGCTTCGAGGCCGCATGACCGGAGCTTTCATAATGGGAAAAGAAGCCTTATGCCATCAGTCTCCAATTTCTATGTTGACACGCAGCATACACGCAGGACCAGAGCTTACTGTCTCTACGCAGTGTTCTGGTACCGAAACGGTTGCTTAAGCAAAGTCCCTAGGAATGTTGGAAAGCTTACTACCGTGAAACTAAAGCAGAACAGCGATGAAGGCCTCATGGAGCTGCTGCACGCCTCCCGTTTTGCCAGGATAATCAGGGCCTTACTTCGAGGCTAGTGCTCACATTGACTTTCACGTTTGGTATAGAGCAGAGCAGGGTGAGCTTCCAACTAGGAACTGGAAGCACAAGGTTTCTTTCGAGAAAACTCATTTTCTTCTCAGAACCATGCCGGCTGTAAGTAAAAGCACGGTAATAACAGTGCTTCTCAGGTAGCTTCGGGGCCGCATCAACGGAGCTTTCATAATGGGAAATCTAGCCTTGTGCCATCAGTCTCTAATTTCTAGGTTGACACGCAGCATACACGCAGGAGAAGAGCTTCCTGGTTCTACGCAGTGTTCTGGTACCGAAACGGTTGCTTAAGCAAAGTCCCTAGGAATGTTGGAAAGCTTACTACCGTGAAACTAAAGCAGAACAGCGATGAAGGCCTCATGGAGCTGCTGCACGCCTCCCGTTTTGCCAGGATAATCAGGGCCTTACTTCGAGGCTAGTGCTCACATTGACTTTCACGTTTGGTATAGAGCAGAGCAGGGTGAGCTTCCAACTAGGAACTGGAAGCACAAGGTTTCTTTCGAGAAAACTCATTTGCTTCTATGAACCATGCCGGCTGTAAGTAAAAGCACGGTAACAACAGTGCTTTTCAGGTAGCTTCGGGGCCGCATCAACGGAGCTTTCATAATGGGAAAACTAGCCTTGTGCCGTCAGTCTCTAATTTCTAGGTTGACACGCAGCATACACGCAGGAGCAGAGCTTCCTGGTTCTACGCAGTGTTCTGGTACTGAAACGGGTGTTGATGCAAGGCCCCTAGGAGTGTTTAAAAGCTTACTACCTTGAAACTAAAGCAGAACAACGATGAAGGCCTCATGGAGCTGCTGCACGCCTCTCGTTTTTCAAGGATAATCAGGGCCTTACTTCGAGGCTTGGGCTCACGTTGACTTTCACTTTAGGTATAGCGCAGAGCAGGGTGAGCTTCCAACAAGGAACTGGAACCCCAAGGTTTCTTAGGAGAAAACTCATTTTCTTCTCAGAACCATGCCGGCAGTGAGGAAAACCCCGGCAACAACAATGCTTTTCAGGTAGCTTCGAGGCCGCATGAACGGAGCTTTCATAATGGGAAAAGAAGCCTTATGCCATCAGTCTCCAATTTCTAGGTTGACACGCAGCATACACGCAGGACCAGAGCTTACTGTCTCTACGCAGTGTTCTGGTACCGAAACGGTTGCTTAAGCAAAGTCCCTGGAATGTTGGAAAGCTTACTACCGTGAAACTAAAGCAGAACAGCGATGAAGGCCTCATGGAGCTGCTGCACGCCTCCCGTTTTGCCCGGATAATCAGGGCCTTACTTCGAGGCTAGTGCTCACATTGACTTTCACGTTTGGTATAGAGCAGAGCCGGGTGAGCTTCCAACTAGGAACTGGAAGCACAAGGTTTCTTTCGAGAAAACTCATTTGCTTCTATGAACCATGCCGGCTGTAAGTAAAAGCACGGTAACAACAGTGCTTTTCAGGTAGCTTCGGGGCCCCATCAACGGAGCTTTCATAATGGGAAAACTAGCCTTGTGCCGTCAGTCTCTAATTTCTAGGTTGACACGCAGCATACACGCAGGAGCAGAGCTTCCTGGTTCTACGCAGTGTTCTGGTACTGAAACGGGTGCTGAAGCAAGGCCCCTAGGAGTGTTGAAAAGCTTACTACCTTGAAACTAAAGCAGAACAACGATGAAGGCCTCATGGAGCTGCTGCACGCCTCCCGTTTTGCCAGGATAATCAGGGCCTTACTTCGAGGCTAGTGCTCACATTGACTTTCACGTTTGGTATAGCGCAGAGCAGGGTGAGCTTCCAACAAGGAACTGGAACCCCAAGGTTTCTTAGGAGAAAACTCATTTTCTTCTCAGAACCATGCCGGCAGTGAGGAAAACCCCGGCAACAACAATGCTTTTCAGGTAGCTTCGAGGCCGCATGAACGGAGCTTTCATAATGGGAAAAGAAGCCTTATGCCATCAGTCTGCAATTTCTAGGTTGACACGCAGCATACACGCAGGACCAGAGCTTACTGTCTCTACGCAGTGTTCTGGTACCGAAACGGTTGCTTAAGCAAAGTCCCTAGGAATGTTGGAAAGCTTACTACCGTGAAACTAAAGCAGAACAGCGATGAAGGCCTCATGGAGCTGCTGCACGCCTCCCGTTTTGCCAGGATAATCAGGGCCTTACTTCGAGGCTAGTGCTCACATTGACTTTCACGTTTGGTATAGAGCGGAGCCGGGTGAGCTTCCAACTAGGAACTGGAAGCACAAGGTTTCTTTCGAGAAAACTCATTTTCTTCTATGAACCATGCCGGCTGTAAGTAAAAGCACGGTAACAACAGTGCTTTTCAGGTAGCTTCGGGGCCGCATCAACGGAGCTTTCATAATGGGAAAACTAGCCTTGTGCCGTCAGTCTCTATTTTCTAGGTTGACACGCAGCATACACGCAGGAGCAGAGCTTCCTGGTTCTACGCAGTGTTCTGGTACTGAAACGGGTGCTGAAGCAAGGCCCCTAGGAGTGTTGAAAAGCTTACTACCTTGAAACTAAAGCAGAACAACGATGAAGGCCTCATGGAGCTGCTGCACGTCTCTCGTTTTGCAAGGATAATCAGGGCCTTACTTCGAAGCTTGGGCTCACGTTGACTTTCACTTTAGGTATAGCGCAGAGCAGGGTGAGCTTCCAACAAGGAAGTGGAAACCCAAGGTTTCTTAGGAGAAAACTCATTTTCTTCTCAGAACCATGCCGGCAGTGAGGAAAACCCCGCAACAACAATGCTTTTCAGGTAGCTTTGAGGCCGCATGACCGGAGCTTTCATAATGGGAAAAGAAGCCTTATGCCATCAGTCTCCAATTTCTAGGTTGACACGCAGCATACACGCAGGACCAGAGCTTACTGTCTCTACGCAGTGTTCTGGTACCGAAACGGTTGCTTAAGCAAAGTCCCTAGGAATGTTGGAAAGCTTACTACCGTGAAACTAAAGCAGAACAGCGATGAAGGCCTCATGGAGCTGCTGCAGGCCTCCCGTTTTGCCAGGATAATCAGGGCCTTACTTCGAGGCTAGTGCTCACATTGACTTTCACGTTTGGTATAGAGCAGAGCAGGGTGAGCTTCCAACTAGGAACTGGAAGCACAAGGTTTCTTTCGAGAAAACTCATTTTCTTCTATGAACCATGCCGGCTGTAAGTAAAAGCACGGTAACAACAGTGCTTTTCAGGTAGCTTCGGGGCCGCATCAACGGAGCTTTCATAATGGGAAAACTAGCCTTGTGCCGTCAGTCTCTAATTTCTAGGTTGACACGCAGCATACACGCAGGAGCAGAGCTTCCTGGTTCTACGCAGTGTTCTGGTACTGAAACGGGTGTTGAAGCAAGGCCCCTAGGAGTGTTGAAAAGCTTACTACCTTGAAACTAAAGCAGAACAACGATGAAGGCCTCATGGAGCTGCTGCACGCCTCTCGTTTTTCAAGGATAATCAGGGCCTTACTTCGAGGCTTGGGCTCACGTTGACTTTCACTTTAGGTATAGCGCAGAGCAGGGTGAGCTTCCAACAAGGAACTGGAACCCCAAGGTTTCTTAGGAGAAAACTCATTTTCTTCTCAGAACCATGCCGGCAGTGAGGAAAACCCCGGCAACAACAATGCTTTTCAGGTAGCTTCGAGGCCGCATGAACGGAGCTTTCATAATGGGAAAAGAAGCCTTATGCCATCAGTCTCCAATTTCTAGGTGACACGCAGCATACACGCAGGACCAGAGCTTACTGTCTCTACGCAGTGTTCTGGTACCGAAACGGTTGCTTAAGCAAAGTCCCTGGAATGTTGGAAAGCTTACTACCGTGAAACTAAAGCAGAACAGCGATGAAGGCCTCATGGAGCTGCTGCACGCCTCCCGTTTTGCCCGGATAATCAGGGCCTTACTTCGAGGCTAGTGCTCACATTGACTTTCACGTTTGGTATAGAGCAGAGCCGGGTGAGCTTCCAACTAGGAACTGGAAGCACAAGGTTTCTTTCGAGAAAACTCATTTGCTTCTATGAACCATGCCGGCTGTAAGTAAAAGCACGGTAACAACAGTGCTTTTCAGGTAGCTTCGGGGCCCCATCAACGGAGCTTTCATAATGGGAAAACTAGCCTTGTGCCGTCAGTCTCTAATTTCTAGGTTGACACGCAGCATACACGCAGGAGCAGAGCTTCCTGGTTCTACGCAGTGTTCTGGTACTGAAACGGGTGCTGAAGCAAGTCCCCTAGGAGTGTTGAAAAGCTTACTACCTTGAAACTAAAGCAGAACAACGATGAAGGCCTCATGGAGCTGCTGCACGCCTCCCGTTTTGCCAGGATAATCAGGGCCTTACTTCGAGGCTAGTGCTCACATTGACTTTCACGTTTGGTATAGAGCAGAGCAGGGTGAGCTTCCAACAAGGAACTGGAAACCCAAGGTTTCTTAGGAGAAAACTCATTTTTTTCTCAGAACCATGCCGGCAGTGAGGAAAACCCCGGCAACAACAATGCTTTTCAGCTAGCTTCGAGGCCGCATGAACGGAGCTTTCATAATGGGAAAAGAAGCCTTATGCCATCAGTCTCCAATTTCTAGGTTGACACGCAGCATACCCGCAGGACCAGAGCTTACTGTCTCTACGCAGTGTTCTGGTACCGAAACGGTTGCTTAAGCAAAGTCCCTAGGAATGTTGGAAAGCTTACTACCGTGAAACTAAAGCAGAACAGCGATGAAGGCCTCATGGAGCTGCTGCACGCCTCCCGTTTTGCCAGGATAATCAGGGCCTTACTTCGAGGCTAGTGCTCACATTGACTTTCACGTTTGGTATAGAGCAGAGCAGGGTAAGCTTCCAACTAGGAACTGGAAGCACAAGGTTTCTTTCGAGAAAACTCATTTGCTTCTATGAACCATGCCGGCTGTAAGTAAAAGCACGGTAACAACAGTGCTTTTCAGGTAGCTTCGGGGCCGCATCAACGGAGCTTTCATAATGGGAAAACTAGCCTTGTGCCGTCAGTCTCCAATTTCTAGGTTGACACGCAGCATACACGCAGGACCAGAGCTTACTGTCTCTACGCAGTGTTCTGGTACCGAAACGGTTGCTTAAGCAAAGTCCCTAGGAATGTTGGAAAGCTTACTACCGTGAAACTAAAGCAGAACAGCGATGAAGGCCTCATGGAGCTGCTGCACGCCTCCCGTTTTGCCAGGATAATCAGGGCCTTACTTCGAGGCTAGTGCTCACATTGACTTTCACGTTTGGTATAGAGCAGAGCCGGGTGAGCTTCCAACTAGGAACTGGAAGCACAAGGTTTCTTTCGAGAAAACTCATTTTCTTCTATGAACCATGCCGGCTGTAAGTAAAAGCACGGTAACAACAGTGCTTTTCAGGTAGCTTCGGGGCCGCATCAACGGAGCTTTCATAATGGGAAAACTAGCCTTGTGCCATCAGTCTCTAATTTCTAGGTTGACACGCAGCATACACGCAGGAGCAGAGCTTCCTGGTTCTACGCAGTGTTCTGGTACTGAAACGGGTGCTGAAGCAAGGCCCCTAGGAGTGTTGAAAAGCTTACTACCTTGCAACTAAAGCAGAACAACGATGAAGGCCTCATGGAGCTGCTGCACGCCTCTCGTTTTGCAAGGATAATCAGGGCCTTACTTCGAAGCTTGGGCTCACGTTGACTTTCACTTTAGGTATAGCGCAGAGCAGGGTGAGCTTCCAACAAGGAACTGGAAACCCAAGGTTTCTTAGGAGAAAACTCATTGTCTTCTCAGAACCATGCCGGCAGTGAGGAAAACCCCGGAAACAACAATGCTTTTCAAGTAGCTTCGAGGCCGCATGAACGGAGCTTTCATAATGGGAAAAGAAGCCTTATGCCATCAGTCTCCAATTTCTAGGTTGACACGCAGCATACACGCAGGACCAGAGCTTACTGTCTCTACGCAGTGTTCTGGTACCGAAACGGTTGCTTAAGCAAAGTCCCTAGGAATGTTGGAAAGCTTACTACCGTGAAACTAAAGCAGAACAGCGATGAAGGCCTCATGGAGCTGCTGCACGCCTCCCGTTTTGCCAGGATAATCAGGGCCTTACTTCGAGGCTAGTGCTCACATTGACTTTCACGTTTGGTATAGAGCGGAGCCGGGTGAGCTTCCAACTAGGAACTGGAAGCACAAGGTTTCTTTCGAGAAAACTCATTTGCTTCTATGAACCATGCCGGCTGTAAGTAAAAGCACGGTAACAACAGTGCTTTTCAGGTAGCTTCGGGGCCGCATCAACGGAGCTTTCATAATGGGAAAACTAGCCTTGTGCCGTCAGTCTCTAATTTCTAGGTTGACACGCAGCATACACGCAGGAGCAGAGCTTCCTGGTTCTACGCAGTGTTCTGGTACTGAAACCGGTGCTGAAGCAAGGCCCCTAGGAGTGTTGAAAAGCTTACTACCTTGAAACTAAAGCAGAACAACGATGAAGGCCTCATGGAGCTGCTGCACGCCTCTCGTTTTGCAAGGATAATCAGGGCCTTACTTCGAAGCTTGGGCTCACGTTGACTTTCACTTTAGGTATAGCGCAGAGCAGGGTGAGCTTCCAACAAGGAACTGGAACCCCAAGGTTTCTTAGGAGAAAACTCATTTTCTACCCAGAACCATGCCGGCAGTGAGGAAAACCCCGGCAACAACAATGCTTTTCAGGTAGCTTCGAGGCCGCATGAACGGAGCTTCCATAATGGGAAAAGAAGCCTTATGCCATCAGTCTCCAATTTCTAGGTTGACACGCAGCATACACGCAGGACCAGAGCTTACTGTCTCTACGCAGTGTTCTGGTACCGAAACGGTTGCTTAAGCAAAGTCCCTAGGAATGTTGGAAAGCTTACTACCGTGAAACTAAAGCAGAACAGCGATGAAGGCCTCATGGAGCTGCTGCACGCCTCCCGTTTTGCCCGGATAATCAGGGCCTTACTTCGAGGCTAGTGCTCACATTGACTTTCACGTTTGGTATAGAGCGGAGCCGGGTGAGCTTCCAACTAGGAACAGGAAGCACAAGGTTTCTTTCGAGAAAACTCATTTTCTTCTATGAACCATGCCGGCTGTAAGTAAAAGCACGGTAACAACAGTGCTTTTCAGGTAGCTTCGGGGCCGCATCAACGGAGCTTTCATAATGGGAAAACTAGCCTTGTGCCGTCAGTCTCTAATTTCTAGGTTGACACGCAGCATACACGCAGGAGCAGAGCTTCCTGGTTCTACGCAGTGTTCTGGTACTGAAACGGGTGCTGAAGCAAGGCCCCTAGGAGTGTTGAAAAGCTTACTACCTTGAAACTAAAGCAGAACAACGATGAAGGCCTCATGGAGCTGCTGCACGCCTCTCGTTTTGCAAGGATAATCAGGGCCTTACTTCGAAGCTTGGGCTCACGTTGACTTTCACTTTAGGTATAGCGCAGAGCAGGGTGAGCTTCCAACAAGGAACTGGAACCCCAAGGTTTCTTAGGAGAAAACTCATTTTCTTCCCAGAACCATGCCGGCAGTGAGGAAAACCCTGGCAACAACAATGCTTTTCAGGTAGCTTCGAGGCCGCATGAACGGAGCTTTCATAATGGGAAAAGAAGCCTTATGCCATCAGTCTCCAATTTCTAGGTTGACACGCAGCATACACGCAGGACCAGAGCTTACTGTCTCTACGCAGTGTTCTGGTACCGAAACGGTTGCTTAAGCAAAGTCCCTAGGAATGTTGGAAAGCTTACTACCGTGAAACTAAAGCAGAACAGCGATGAAGGCCTCATGGAGCTGCTGCACGCCTCCCGTTTTGCCCGGATAATCAGGGCCTTACTTCGAGGCTAGTGCTCACATTGACTTTCACGTTTGGTATAGAGCAGAGCCGGGTGAGCTTCCAACTAGGAACTGGAAGCACAAGGTTTCTTTCGAGAAAACTCATTTTCTTCTATGAACCATGCCGGCTGTAAGTAAAAGCACGGTAACAACAGTGCTTTTCAGGTAGCTTCGGGGCCGCATCAACGGAGCTTTCATAATGGGAAAACTAGCCTTGTGCCGTCAGTCTCTAATTTCTAGGTTGACACGCAGCATACACGCAGGAGCAGAGCTTCCTGGTTCTACGCAGTGTTCTGGTACTGAAACGGGTGCTGAAGCAAGGCCCCTAGGAGTGTTGAAAAGCTTACTACCTTGAAACTAAAGCAGAACAACGATGAAGGCCTCATGGAGCTGCTGCACGTCTCTCGTTTTGCAAGGATAATCAGGGCCTTACTTCGAAGCTTGGACTCACGTTGACTTTCACTTTAGGTATAGCGCAGAGCAGGGTGAGCTTCCAACAAGGAACTGGAACCCCAAGGTTTCTTAGGACAAAACTCATTTTCTTCCCAGAACCATGCCGGCAGTGAGGAAAACCCCGGCAACAACAATGCTTTTCAGGTAGCTTCGAGGCCGCATGAACGGAGCTTTCATAATGGGAAAAGAAGCCTTATGCCATCAGTCTCCAATTTCTAGGTTGACACGCAGCATACACGCAGGACCAGAGCTTACTGTCTCTACGCAGTGTTCTGGTACCGAAACGGTTGCTTAAGCAAAGTCCCTAGGAATGTTGGAAAGCTTACTACCGTGAAACTAAAGCAGAACAGCGATGAAGGCCTCATGGAGCTGCTGCACGCCTCCCGTTTTGCCCGGATAATCAGGGCCTTACTTCGAGGCTAGTGCTCACATTGACTTTCACGTTTGGTATAGAGCGGAGCCGGGTGAGCTTCCAACTAGGAACTGGAAGCACAAGGTTTCTTTCGAGAAAACTCATTTTCTTCTATGAACCATGCCGGCTGTAAGTAAAAGCACGGTAACAACAGTGCTTTTCAGGTAGCTTCGGGGCCGCATCAACGGAGCTTTCATAATGGGAAAACTAGCCTTGTGCCGTCAGTCTCTAATTTCTAGGTTGACACGCAGCATACACGCAGGAGCAGAGCTTCCTGGTTCTACGCAGTGTTCTGGTACTGAAACGGGTGCTGAAGCAAGGCCCCTAGGAGTGTTGAAAAGCTTACTACCTTGAAACTAAAGCAGAACAACGATGAAGGCCTCATGGAGCTGCTGCACGCCTCTCGTTTTGCAAGGATAATCAGGGCCTTACTTCGAAGCTTGGGCTCACGTTGACTTTCACTTTAGGTATAGCGCAGAGCAGGGTGAGCTTCCAACAAGGAACTGGAACCCCAAGGTTTCTTAGGAGAAAACTCATTTTCTTCCCAGAACCATGCCGGCAGTGAGGAAAACCCCGGCAACAACAATGCTTTTCAGGTAGCTTCGAGGCCGCATGAACGGAGCTTCCATAATGGGAAAAGAAGCCTTATGCCATCAGTCTCCAATTTCTAGGTTGACACGCAGCATACACGCAGGACCAGAGCTTACTGTCTCTACGCAGTGTTCTGGTACCGAAACGGTTGCTTAAGCAAAGTCCCTAGGAATGTTGGAAAGCTTACTACCGTGAAACTAAAGCAGAACAGCGATGAAGGCCTCATGGAGCTGCTGCACGCCTCCCGTTTTGCCCGGATAATCAGGGCCTTACTTCGAGGCTAGTGCTCACATTGACTTTCAAGTTTGGTATAGAGCGGAGCCGGGTGAGCTTCCAACTAGGAACTGGAAGCACAAGGTTTCTTTCGAGAAAACTCATTTGCTTCTATGAACCATGCCGGCTGTAAGTAAAAGCACGGTAACAACAGTGCTTTTCAGGTAGCTTCGGGGCCGCATCAACGGAGCTTTCATAATGGGAAAACTAGCCTTGTGCCGTCAGTCTCTAATTTCTAGGTTGACACGCAGCATACACGCAGGAGCAGAGCTTCCTGGTTCTACGCAGTGTTCTGGTACTGAAACGGGTGCTGAAGCAAGGCCCCTAGGAGTGTTGAAAAGCTTACTACCTTGAAACTAAAGCAGAACAACGATGAAGGCCTCATGGAGCTGCTGCACGCCTCTCGTTTTGCAAGGATAATCAGGGCCTTACTTCGAAGCTTGGGCTCACGTTGACTTTCACTTTAGGTATAGCGCAGAGCAGGGTGAGCTTCCAACAAGGAACTGGAACCCCAAGGTTTCTTAGGAGAAAACTCATTTTCTTCCCAGAACCATGCCGGCAGTGAGGAAAACCCCGGCAACAACAATGCTTTTCAGGTAGCTTCGAGGCCGCATGAACGGAGCTTTCATAATGGCAAAAGAAGCCTTATGCCATCAGTCTCCAATTTCTAGGTTGACACGCAGCATACACGCAGGACCAGAGCTTACTGTCTCTACGCAGTGTTCTGGTACCGAAACGGTTGCTTAAGCAAAGTCCCTAGGAATGTTGGAAAGCTTACTACCGTGAAACTAAAGCAGAACAGCGATGAAGGCCTCATGGAGCTGCTGCACGCCTCCCGTTTTGCCCGGATAATCAGGGCCTTACTTCGAGGCTAGTGCTCACATTGACTTTCACGTTTGGTATAGAGCGGAGCCGGGTGAGCTTCCAACTAGGAACTGGAAGCACAAGGTTTCTTTCGAGAAAACTCATTTGCTTCTATGAACCATGCCGGCTGTAAGTAAAAGCACGGTAACAACAGTGCTTTTCAGGTAGCTTCGGGGCCGCATCAACGGAGCTTTCATAATGGGAAAACTAGCCTTGTGCCGTCAGTCTCTAATTTCTAGGTTGACACGCAGCATACACGCAGGAGCAGAGCTTCCTGGTTCTACGCAGTGTTCTGGTACTGAAACGGGTGCTGAAGCAAGTCCCCTAGGAGTGTTGAAAAGCTTACTACCTTGAAACTAAAGCAGAACAACGATGAAGGCCTCATGGAGCTGCTGCACGCCTCTCGTTTTGCAAGGATAATCAGGGCCTTACTTCGAAGCTTGGGCTCACGTTGACTTTCACTTTAGGTATAGCGCAGAGCAGGGTGAGCTTCCAACAAGGAACTGGAACCCCAAGGTTTCTTAGGAGAAAACTCATTTTCTTCCCAGAACCATGCCGGCAGTGAGGAAAACCCCGGCAACAACAATGCTTTTCAGGTAGCTTCGAGGCCGCATGAACGGAGCTTTCATAATGGGAAAAGAAGCCTTATGCCATCAGTCTCCAATTTCTAGGTTGACACGCAGCATACACGCAGGACCAGAGCTTACTGTCTCTACGCAGTGTTCTGGTACCGAAACGGTTGCTTAAGCAAAGTCCCTAGGAATGTTGGAAAGCTTACTACCGTGAAACTAAAGCAGAACAGCGATGAAGGCCTCATGGAGCTGCTGCACGCCTCCCGTTTTGCCAGGATAATCAGGGCCTTACTTCGAGGCTAGTGCTCACATTGACTTTCACGTTTGGTATAGAGCGGAGCCGGGTGAGCTTCCAACTAGGAACTGGAAGCACAAGGTTTCTTTCGAGAAAACTCATTTGCTTCTATGAACCATGCCGGCTGTAAGTGAAAGCACGGTAACAACAGTGCTTTTCAGGTAGCTTCGGGGCCGCATCAACGGAGCTTTCATAATGGGAAAACTAGCCTTGTGCCGTCAGTCTCTAATTTCTAGGTTGACACGCAGCATACACGCAGGAGCAGAGCTTCCTGGTTCTACGCAGTGTTCTGGTACTGAAACGGGTGCTGAAGCAAGGCCCCTAGGAGTGTTGAAAAGCTTACTACCTTGAAACTAAAGCAGAACAACGATGAAGGCCTCATGGAGCTGCTGCACGCCTCTCGTTTTGCAAGGATAATCAGGGCCTTACTTCGAAGCTTGGGCTCACGTTGACTTTCACTTTAGGTATAGCGCAGAGCAGGGTGAGCTTCCAACAAGGAACTGGAACCCCAAGGTTTCTTAGGAGAAAACTCATTTTCTTCCCAGAACCATGCCGGCAGTGAGGAAAACCCCGGCAACAACAATGCTTTTCAGGTAGCTTCGAGGCCGCATGAACGGAGCTTCCATAATGGGAAAAGAAGCCTTATGCCATCAGTCTCCAATTTCTAGGTTGACACGCAGCATACACGCAGGACCAGAGCTTACTGTCTCTACGCAGTGTTCTGGTACCGAAACGGTTGCTTAAGCAAAGTCCCTAGGAATGTTGGAAAGCTTACTACCGTGAAACTAAAGCAGAACAGCGATGAAGGCCTCATGGAGCTGCTGCACGCCTCCCGTTTTGCCCGGATAATCAGGGCCTTACTTCGAGGCTAGTGCTCACATTGACTTTCACGTTTGGTATAGAGCGGAGCCGGGTGAGCTTCCAACTAGGAACTGGAAGCACAAGGTTTCTTTCGAGAAAACTCATTTGCTTCTATGAACCATGCCGGCTGTAAGTAAAAGCACGGTAACAACAGTGCTTTTCAGGTAGCTTCGGGGCCGCATCAACGGAGCTTTCATAATGGGAAAACTAGCCTTGTGCCGTCAGTCTCTAATTTCTAGGTTGACACGCAGCATACACGCAGGAGCAGAGCTTCCTGGTTCTACGCAGTGTTCTGGTACTGAAACGGGTGCTGAAGCAAGGCCCCTAGGAGTGTTGAAAAGCTTACTACCTTGAAACTAAAGCAGAACAACGATGAAGGCCTCATGGAGCTGCTGCACGCCTCTCGTTTTGCAAGGATAATCAGGGCCTTACTTCGAAGTTGGGCTCACGTTGACTTTCACTTTAGGTATAGCGCAGAGCAGGGTGAGCTTCCAACAAGGAACTGGAACCCCAAGGTTTCTTAGGAGAAAACTCATTTTCTTCCCAGAACCATGCCGGCAGTGAGGAAAACCCCGGCAACAACAATGCTTTTCAGGTAGCTTCGAGGCCGCATGAACGGAGCTTTCATAATGGGAAAAGAAGCCTTATGCCATCAGTCTCCAATTTCTAGGTTGACACGCAGCATACACGCAGGACCAGAGCTTACTGTCTCTACGCAGTGTTCTGGTACCGAAACGGTTGCTTAAGCAAAGTCCCTAGGAATGTTGGAAAGCTTACTACCGTGAAACTAAAGCAGAACAGCGATGAAGGCCTCATGGAGCTGCTGCACGCCTCCCGTTTTGCCCGGATAATCAGGGCCTTACTTCGAGGCTAGTGCTCACATTGACTTTCACGTTTGGTATAGAGCGGAGCCGGGTGAGCTTCCAACTAGGAACTGGAAGCACAAGGTTTCTTTCGAGAAAACTCATTTGCTTCTATGAACCATGCCGGCTGTAAGTAAAAGCACGGTAACAACAGTGCTTTTCAGGTAGCTTCGGGGCCGCATCAACGGAGCTTTCATAATGGGAAAACTAGCCTTGTGCCGTCAGTCTCTAATTTCTAGGTTGACACGCAGCATACACGCAGGAGCAGAGCTTCCTGGTTCTACGCAGTGTTCTGGTACTGAAACGGGTGCTGAAGCAAGGCCCCTAGGAGTGTTGAAAAGCTTACTACCTTGAAACTAAAGCAGAACAACGATGAAGGCCTCATGGAGCTGCTGCACGCCTCTCGTTTTGCAAGGATAATCAGGGCCTTACTTCGAAGCTTGGGCTCACGTTGACTTTCACTTTAGGTATAGCGCAGAGCAGGGTGAGCTTCCAACAAGGAACTGGAACCCCAAGGTTTCTTAGGAGAAAACTCATTTTCTTCCCAGAACCATGCCGGCAGTGAGGAAAACCCCGGCAACAACAATGCTTTTCAGGTAGCTTCGAGGCCGCATGAACGGAGCTTTCATAATGGGAAAAGAAGCCTTATGCCATCAGTCTCCAATTTCTAGGTTGACACGCAGCATACACGCAGGACCAGAGCTTACTGTCTCTACGCAGTGTTCTGGTACGGAAACGGTTGCTTAAGCAAAGTCCCTAGGAAAGTTGGAAAGCTTACTACCGTGAAACTAAAGCAGAACAGCGATGAAGGCCTCATGGAGCTGCTGCACGCCTCCCGTTTTGCCCGGATAATCAGGGCCTTACTTCGAGGCTAGTGCTCACATTGACTTTCACGTTTGGTATAGAGCGGAGCCGGGTGAGCTTCCAACTAGGAACTGGAAGCACAAGGTTTCTTTCGAGAAAACTCATTTGCTTCTATGAACCATGCCGGCTGTAAGTAAAAGCACGGTAACAACAGTGCTTTTCAGGTAGCTTCGGGGCCGCATCAACGGAGCTTTCATAATGGGAAAACTAGCCTTGTGCCGTCAGTCTCTAATTTCTAGGTTGACACGCAGCATACACGCAGGAGCAGAGCTTCCTGGTTCTACGCAGTGTTCTGGTACTGAAACGGGTGCTGAAGCAAGGCCCCTAGGAGTGTTGAAAAGCTTACTACCTTGAAACTAAAGCAGAACAACGATGAAGGCCTCATGGAGCTGCTGCACGCCTCTCGTTTTGCAAGGATAATCAGGGCCTTACTTCGAAGCTTGGGCTCACGTTGACTTTCACTTTAGGTATAGCGCAGAGCAGGGTGAGCTTCCAACAAGGAACTGGAACCCCAAGGTTTCTTAGGAGAAAACTCATTTTCTTCCCAGAACCATGCCGGCAGTGAGGAAAACCCCGGCAACAACAATGCTTTTCAGGTAGCTTCGAGGCCGCATGAACGGAGCTTTCATAATGGCAAAAGAAGCCTTATGCCATCAGTCTCCAATTTCTAGGTTGACACGCAGCATACACGCAGGACCAGAGCTTACTGTCTCTACGCAGTGTTCTGGTACCGAAACGGTTGCTTAAGCAAAGTCCCTAGGAATGTTGGAAAGCTTACTACCGTGAAACTAAAGCAGAACAGCGATGAAGGCCTCATGGAGCTGCTGCACGCCTCCCGTTTTGCCCGGATAATCAGGGCCTTACTTCGAGGCTAGTGCTCACATTGACTTTCACGTTTGGTATAGAGCGGAGCCGGGTGAGCTTCCAACTAGGAACTGGAAGCACAAGGTTTCTTTCGAGAAAACTCATTTGCTTCTATGAACCATGCCGGCTGTAAGTAAAAGCACGGTAACAACAGTGCTTTTCAGGTAGCTTCGGGGCCGCATCAACGGAGCTTTCATAATGGGAAAACTAGCCTTGTGCCGTCAGTCTCTAATTTCTAGGTTGACACGCAGCATACACGCAGGAGCAGAGCTTCCTGGTTCTACGCAGTGTTCTGGTACTGAAACGGGTGCTGAAGCAAGGCCCCTAGGAGTGTTGAAAAGCTTACTACCTTGAAACTAAAGCAGAACAACGATGAAGGCCTCATGGAGCTGCTGCACGCCTCTCGTTTTGCAAGGATAATCAGGGCCTTACTTCGAAGTTGGGCTCACGTTGACTTTCACTTTAGGTATAGCGCAGAGCAGGGTGAGCTTCCAACAAGGAACTGGAACCCCAAGGTTTCTTAGGAGAAAACTCATTTTCTTCCCAGAACCATGCCGGCAGTGAGGAAAACCCCGGCAACAACAATGCTTTTCAGGTAGCTTCGAGGCCGCATGAACGGAGCTTTCATAATGGGAAAAGAAGCCTTATGCCATCAGTCTCCAATTTCTAGGTTGACACGCAGCATACACGCAGGACCAGAGCTTACTGTCTCTACGCAGTGTTCTGGTACCGAAACGGTTGCTTAAGCAAAGTCCCTAGGAATGTTGGAAAGCTTACTACCGTGAAACTAAAGCAGAACAGCGATGAAGGCCTCATGGAGCTGCTGCACGCCTCCCGTTTTGCCCGGATAATCAGGGCCTTACTTCGAGGCTAGTGCTCACATTGACTTTCACGTTTGGTATAGAGCGGAGCCGGGTGAGCTTCCAACTAGGAACTGGAAGCACAAGGTTTCTTTCGAGAAAACTCATTTGCTTCTATGAACCATGCCGGCTGTAAGTAAAAGCACGGTAACAACAGTGCTTTTCAGGTAGCTTCGGGGCCGCATCAACGGAGCTTTCATAATGGGAAAACTAGCCTTGTGCCGTCAGTCTCTAATTTCTAGGTTGACACGCAGCATACACGCAGGAGCAGAGCTTCCTGGTTCTACGCAGTGTTCTGGTACTGAAACGGGTGCTGAAGCAAGGCCCCTAGGAGTGTTGAAAAGCTTACTACCTTGAAACTAAAGCAGAACAACGATGAAGGCCTCATGGAGCTGCTGCACGCCTCTCGTTTTGCAAGGATAATCAGGGCCTTACTTCGAAGCTTGGGCTCACGTTGACTTTCACTTTAGGTATAGCGCAGAGCAGGGTGAGCTTCCAACAAGGAACTGGAACCCCAAGGTTTCTTAGGAGAAAACTCATTTTCTTCCCAGAACCATGCCGGCAGTGAGGAAAACCCCGGCAACAACAATGCTTTTCAGGTAGCTTCGAGGCCGCATGAACGGAGCTTTCATAATGGGAAAAGAAGCCTTATGCCATCAGTCTCCAATTTCTAGGTTGACACGCAGCATACACGCAGGACCAGAGCTTACTGTCTCTACGCAGTGTTCTGGTACGGAAACGGTTGCTTAAGCAAAGTCCCTAGGAAAGTTGGAAAGCTTACTACCGTGAAACTAAAGCAGAACAGCGATGAAGGCCTCATGGAGCTGCTGCACGCCTCCCGTTTTGCCCGGATAATCAGGGCCTTACTTCGAGGCTAGTGCTCACATTGACTTTCACGTTTGGTATAGAGCGGAGCCGGGTGAGCTTCCAACTAGGAACTGGAAGCACAAGGTTTCTTTCGAGAAAACTCATTTGCTTCTATGAACCATGCCGGCTGTAAGTAAAAGCACGGTAACAACAGTGCTTTTCAGGTAGCTTCGGGGCCGCATCAACGGAGCTTTCATAATGGGAAAACTAGCCTTGTGCCGTCAGTCTCTAATTTCTAGGTTGACACGCAGCATACACGCAGGAGCAGAGCTTCCTGGTTCTACGCAGTGTTCTGGTACTGAAACGGGTGCTGAAGCAAGGCCCCTAGGAGTGTTGAAAAGCTTACTACCTTGAAACTAAAGCAGAACAACGATGAAGGCCTCATGGAGCTGCTGCACGCCTCTCGTTTTGCAAGGATAATCAGGGCCTTACTTCGAAGCTTGGGCTCACGTTGACTTTCACTTTAGGTATAGCGCAGAGCAGGGTGAGCTTCCAACAAGGAACTGGAACCCCAAGGTTTCTTAGGAGAAAACTCATTTTCTTCCCAGAACCATGCCGGCAGTGAGGAAAACCCCGGCAACAACAATGCTTTTCAGGTAGCTTCGAGGCCGCATGAACGGAGCTTTCATAATGGCAAAAGAAGCCTTATGCCATCAGTCTCCAATTTCTAGGTTGACACGCAGCATACACGCAGGACCAGAGCTTACTGTCTCTACGCAGTGTTCTGGTACCGAAACGGTTGCTTAAGCAAAGTCCCTAGGAATGTTGGAAAGCTTACTACCGTGAAACTAAAGCAGAACAGCGATGAAGGCCTCATGGAGCTGCTGCACGCCTCCCGTTTTGCCAGGATAATCAGGGCCTTACTTCGAGGCTAGTGCTCACATTGACTTTCACGTTTGGTATAGAGCGGAGCCGGGTGAGCTTCCAACTAGGAACTGGAAGCACAAGGTTTCTTTCGAGAAAACTCATTTGCTTTTATGAACCATGCCGGCTGTAAGTAAAAGCACGGTAACAACAGTGCTTTTCAGGTAGCTTCGGGGCCGCATCAACGGAGCTTTCATAATGGGAAAACTAGCCTTGTGCCGTCAGTCTCTAATTTCTAGGTTGACACGCAGCATACACGCAGGAGCAGAGCTTCCTGGTTCTACGCAGTGTTCTGGTACTGAAACGGGTGCTGAAGCAAGGCCCCTAGGAGTGTTGAAAAGCTTACTACCTTGAAACTAAAGCAGAACAACGATGAAGGCCTCATGGAGCTGCTGCACGCCTCTCGTTTTGCAAGGATAATCAGGGCCTTACTTCGAAGCTTGGGCTCACGTTGACTTTCACTTTAGGTATAGCGCAGAGCAGGGTGAGCTTCCAACAAGGAACTGGAACCCCAAGGTTTCTTAGGAGAAAACTCATTTTCTTCCCAGAACCATGCCGGCAGTGAGGAAAACCCCGGCAACAACAATGCTTTTCAGGTAGCTTCGAGGCCGCATGAACGGAGCTTTCATAATGGGAAAAGAAGCCTTATGCCATCAGTCTCCAATTTCTAGGTTGACACGCAGCATACACGCAGGACCAGAGCTTACTGTCTCTACGCAGTGTTCTGGTACCGAAACGGTTGCTTAAGCAAAGTCCCTAGGAATGTTGGAAAGCTTACTACCGTGAAACTAAAGCAGAACAGCGATGAAGGCCTCATGGAGCTGCTGCACGCCTCCCGTTTTGCCAGGATAATCAGGGCCTTACTTCGAGGCTAGTGCTCACATTGACTTTCACGTTTGGTATAGAGCGGAGCCAGGTGAGCTTCCAACTAGGAACTGGAAGCACAAGGTTTCTTTCGAGAAAACTCATTTTCTTCTATGAACCATGCCGGCTGTAAGTAAAAGCACGGTAACAACAGTGCTTTTCAGGTAGCTTCGGGGCCGCATCAACGGAGCTTTCATAATGGGAAAACTAGCCTTGTGCCGTCAGTCTCTAATTTCTAGGTTGACACGCAGCATACACGCAGGAGCAGAGCTTCCTGGTTCTACGCAGTGTTCCGGTACTGAAACGGGTGCTGAAGCAAGGCCCCTAGGAGTGTTGAAAAGCTTACTACCTTGAAACTAAAGCAGAACAACGATGAAGGCCTCATGGAGCTGCTGCACGCCTCTCGTTTTGCAAGGATAATCAGGGCCTTACTTCGAAGCTTGGGCTCACGTTGACTTTCACTTTAGGTATAGCGCAGAGCAGGGTGAGCTTCCAACAAGGAACTGGAACCCCAAGGTTTCTTAGGAGAAAACTCATTTTCTTCCCAGAACCATGCCGGCAGTGAGGAAAACCCCGGCAACAACAATGCTTTTCAGGTAGCTTCGAGGCCGCATGAACGGAGCTTTCATAATGGGAAAAGAAGCCTTATGCCATCAGTCTCCAATTTCTAGGTTGACACGCAGCATACACGTAGGACCAGAGCTTACTGTCTCTACGCAGTGTTCTGGTACCGAAACGGTTGCTTAAGCAAAGTCCCTAGGAATGTTGGAAAGCTTACTACCGTGAAACTAAAGCAGAACAGCGATGAAGGCCTCATGGAGCTGCTGCACGCCTCCCGTTTTGCCAGGATAATCAGGGCCTTACTTCGAGGCTAGTGCTCACATTGACTTTCACGTTTGGTATAGAGCGGAGCCGGGTGAGCTTCCAACTAGGAACTGGAAGCACAAGGTTTCTTTCGAGAAAACTCATTTTCTTCTATGAACCATGCCGGCTGTAAGTAAAAGCACGGTAACAACAGTGCTTTTCAGGTAGCTTCGGGGCCGCATCAACGGAGCTTTCATAATGGGAAAACTAGCCTTGTGCCGTCAGTCTCTAATTTCTAGGTTGACACGCAGCATACACGCAGGAGCAGAGCTTCCTGGTTCTACGCAGTGTTCTGGTACTGAAACGGGTGCTGAAGCAAGGCCCCTAGGAGTGTTGAAAAGCTTACTACCTTGAAACTAAAGCAGAACAACGATGAAGGCCTCATGGAGCTGCTGCACGCCTCTCGTTTTGCAAGGATAATCAGGGCCTTACTTCGAAGCTTGGGCTCACGTTGACTTTCACTTTAGGTATAGCGCAGAGCAGGGTGAGCTTCCAACAAGGAACTGGAACCCCAAGGTTTCTTAGGAGAAAACTCATTTTCTTCCCAGAACCATGCCGGCAGTGAGGAAAACCCCGGCAACAACAATGCTTTTCAGGTAGCTTCGAGGCCGCATGAACGGAGCTTTCATAATGGGAAAAGAAGCCTTATGCCATCAGTCTCCAATTTCTAGGTTGACACGCAGCATACACGCAGGACCAGAGCTTACTGTCTCTACGCAGTGTTCTGGTACCGAAACGGTTGCTTAAGCAAAGTCCCTAGGAATGTTGGAAAGCTTACTACCGTGAAACTAAAGCAGAACAGCGATGAAGGCCTCATGGAGCTGCTGCACGCCTCCCGTTTTGCCAGGATAATCAGGGCCTTACTTCGAGGCTAGTGCTCACATTGACTTTCACGTTTGGTATAGAGCGGAGCCGGGTGAGCTTCCAACTAGGAACTGGAAGCACAAGGTTTCTTTCGAGAAAACTCATTTTCTTCTATGAACCATGCCGGCTGTAAGTAAAAGCACGGTAACAACAGTGCTTTTCAGGTAGCTTCGGGGCCGCATCAACGGAGCTTTCATAATGGGAAAACTAGCCTTGTGCCGTCAGTCTCTAATTTCTAGGTTGACACGCAGCATACACGCAGGAGCAGAGCTTCCTGGTTCTACGCAGTGTTCTGGTACTGAAACGGGTGCTGAAGCAAGGCCCCTAGGAGTGTTGAAAAGCTTACTACCTTGAAACTAAAGCAGAACAACGATGAAGGCCTCATGGAGCTGCTGCACGCCTCTCGTTTTGCAAGGATAATCAGGGCCTTACTTCGAAGCTTGGGCTCACGTTGACTTTCACTTTAGGTATAGCGCAGAGCAGGGTGAGCTTCCAACAAGGAACTGGAACCCCAAGGTTTCTTAGGAGAAAACTCATTTTCTTCCCAGAACCATGCCGGCAGTGAGGAAAACCCCGGCAACAACAATGCTTTTCAGGTAGCTTCGAGGCCGCATGAACGGAGCTTTCATAATGGGAAAAGAAGCCTTATGCCATCAGTCTCCAATTTCTAGGTTGACACGCAGCATACACGCAGGACCAGAGCTTACTGTCTCTACGCAGTGTTCTGGTACCGAAACGGTTGCTTAAGCAAAGTCCCTAGGAATGTTGGAAAGCTTACTACCGTGAAACTAAAGCAGAACAGCGATGAAGGCCTCATGGAGCTGCTGCACGCCTCCCGTTTTGCCAGGATAATCAGGGCCTTACTTCGAGGCTAGTGCTCACATTGACTTTCACGTTTGGTATAGAGCGGAGCCGGGTGAGCTTCCAACTAGGAACTGGAAGCACAAGGTTTCTTTCGAGAAAACTCATTTGCTTCTATGAACCATGCCGGCTGTAAGTAAAAGCACGGTAACAACAGTGCTTTTCAGGTAGCTTCGGGGCCGCATCAACGGAGCTTTCATAATGGGAAAACTAGCCTTGTGCCGTCAGTCTCTAATTTCTAGGTTGACACGCAGCATACACGCAGGAGCAGAGCTTCCTGGTTCTACGCAGTGTTCTGGTACTGAAACGGGTGCTGAAGCAAGGCCCCTAGGAGTGTTGAAAAGCTTACTACCTTGAAACTAAAGCAGAACAACGATGAAGGCCTCATGGAGCTGCTGCACGCCTCTCGTTTTGCAAGGATAATCAGGGCCTTACTTCGAAGCTTGGGCTCACGTTGACTTTCACTTTAGGTATAGCGCAGAGCAGGGTGAGCTTCCAACAAGGAACTGGAACCCCAAGGTTTCTTAGGAGAAAACTCATTTTCTTCCCAGAACCATGCCGGCAGTGAGGAAAACCCCGGCAACAACAATGCTTTTCAGGTAGCTTCGAGGCCGCATGAACGGAGCTTTCATAATGGCAAAAGAAGCCTTATGCCATCAGTCTCCAATTTCTAGGTTGACACGCAGCATACACGCAGGACCAGAGCTTACTGTCTCTACGCAGTGTTCTGGTACCGAAACGGTTGCTTAAGCAAAGTCCCTAGGAATGTTGGAAAGCTTACTACCGTGAAACTAAAGCAGAACAGCGATGAAGGCCTCATGGAGCTGCTGCACGCCTCCCGTTTTGCCAGGATAATCAGGGCCTTACTTCGAGGCTAGTGCTCACATTGACTTTCACGTTTGGTATAGAGCGGAGCCGGGTGAGCTTCCAACTAGGAACTGGAAGCACAAGGTTTCTTTCGAGAAAACTCATTTGCTTCTATGAACCATGCCGGCTGTAAGTAAAAGCACGGTAACAACAGTGCTTTTCAGGTAGCTTCGGGGCCGCATCAACGGAGCTTTCATAATGGGAAAACTAGCCTTGTGCCGTCAGTCTCTAATTTCTAGGTTGACACGCAGCATACACGCAGGAGCAGAGCTTCCTGGTTCTACGCAGTGTTCTGGTACTGAAACGGGTGCTGAAGCAAGGCCCCTAGGAGTGTTGAAAAGCTTACTACCTTGAAACTAAAGCAGAACAACGATGAAGGCCTCATGGAGCTGCTGCACGCCTCTCGTTTTGCAAGGATAATCAGGGCCTTACTTCGAAGCTTGGGCTCACGTTGACTTTCACTTTAGGTATAGCGCAGAGCAGGGTGAGCTTCCAACAAGGAACTGGAACCCCAAGGTTTCTTAGGAGAAAACTCATTTTCTTCCCAGAACCATGCCGGCAGTGAGGAAAACCCCGGCAACAACAATGTTTTTCAGGTAGCTTCGAGGCCGCATGAACGGAGCTTTCATAATGGGAAAAGAAGCCTTATGCCATCAGTCTCCAATTTCTAGGTTGACACGCAGCATACACGCAGGACCAGAGCTTACTGTCTCTACGCAGTGTTCTGGTACCGAAACGGTTGCTTAAGCAAAGTCCCTAGGAATGTTGGAAAGCTTACTACCGTGAAACTAAAGCAGAACAGCGATGAAGGCCTCATGGAGCTGCTGCACGCCTCCCGTTTTGCCAGGATAATCAGGGCCTTACTTCGAGGCTAGTGCTCACATTGACTTTCACGTTTGGTATAGAGCGGAGCCGGGTGAGCTTCCAACTAGGAACTGGAAGCACAAGGTTTCTTTCGAGAAAACTCATTTGCTTCTATGAACCATGCCGGCTGTAAGTAAAAGCACGGTAACAACAGTGCTTTTCAGGTAGCTTCGGGGCCGCATCAACGGAGCTTTCATAATGGGAAAACTAGCCTTGTGCCGTCAGTCTCTAATTTCTAGGTTGACACGCAGCATACACGCAGGAGCAGAGCTTCCTGGTTCTACGCAGTGTTCTGGTACTGAAACGGGTGCTGAAGCAAGGCCCCTAGGAGTGTTGAAAAGCTTACTACCTTGAAACTAAAGCAGAACAACGATGAAGGCCTCATGGAGCTGCTGCACGCCTCTCGTTTTGCAAGGATAATCAGGGCCTTACTTCGAAGCTTGGGCTCACGTTGACTTTCACTTTAGGTATAGCGCAGAGCAGGGTGAGCTTCCAACAAGGAACTGGAACCCCAAGGTTTCTTAGGAGAAAACTCATTTTCTTCCCAGAACCATGCCGGCAGTGAGGAAAACCCCGGCAACAACAATGCTTTTCAGGTAGCTTCGAGGCCGCATGAACGGAGCTTTCATAATGGGAAAAGAAGCCTTATGCCATCAGTCTCCAATTTCTAGGTTGACACGCAGCATACACGCAGGACCAGAGCTTACTGTCTCTACGCAGTGTTCTGGTACCGAAACGGTTGCTTAAGCAAAGTCCCTAGGAATGTTGGAAAGCTTACTACCGTGAAACTAAAGCAGAACAGCGATGAAGGCCTCATGGAGCTGCTGCACGCCTCCCGTTTTGCCAGGATAATCAGGGCCTTACTTCGAGGCTAGTGCTCACATTGACTTTCACGTTTGGTATAGAGCGGAGCCGGGTGAGCTTCCAACTAGGAACTGGAAGCACAAGGTTTCTTTCGAGAAAACTCATTTGCTTCTATGAACCATGCCGGCTGTAAGTAAAAGCACGGTAACAACAGTGCTTTTCAGGTAGCTTCGGGGCCGCATCAACGGAGCTTTCATAATGGGAAAACTAGCCTTGTGCCGTCAGTCTCTAATTTCTAGGTTGACACGCAGCATACACGCAGGAGCAGAGCTTCCTGGTTCTACGCAGTGTTCTGGTACTGAAACGGGTGCTGAAGCAAGGCCCCTAGGAGTGTTGAAAAGCTTACTACCTTGAAACTAAAGCAGAACAACGATGAAGGCCTCATGGAGCTGCTGCACGCCTCTCGTTTTGCAAGGATAATCAGGGCCTTACTTCGAAGCTTGGGCTCACGTTGACTTTCACTTTAGGTATAGCGCAGAGCAGGGTGAGCTTCCAACAAGGAACTGGAACCCCAAGGTTTCTTAGGAGAAAACTCATTTTCTTCCCAGAACCATGCCGGCAGTGAGGAAAACCCCGGCAACAACAATGCTTTTCAGGTAGCTTCGAGGCCGCATGAACGGAGCTTTCATAATGGGAAAAGAAGCCTTATGCCATCAGTCTCCAATTTCTAGGTTGACACGCAGCATACACGCAGGACCAGAGCTTACTGTCTCTACGCAGTGTTCTGGTACCGAAACGGTTGCTTAAGCAAAGTCCCTAGGAATGTTGGAAAGCTTACTACCGTGAAACTAAAGCAGAACAGCGATGAAGGCCTCATGGAGCTGCTGCACGCCTCCCGTTTTGCCAGGATAATCAGGGCCTTACTTCGAGGCTAGTGCTCACATTGACTTTCACGTTTGGTATAGAGCGGAGCCGGGTGAGCTTCCAACTAGGAACTGGAAGCACAAGGTTTCTTTCGAGAAAACTCATTTTCTTCTATGAACCATGCCGGCTGTAAGTAAAAGCACGGTAACAACAGTGCTTTTCAGGTAGCTTCGGGGCCGCATCAACGGAGTTTTCAAAACGGGAAAACTAGCCTTGTGCCGTCAGTCTCTAATTTCTAGGTTGACACGCATCATACACGCAGGAGCAGAGCTTCCTGGTTCTACGCAGTGTTCTGGTACTGAAACGGGTGCTGAAGCAAGGCCCCTAGGAGTGTTGAAAAGCTTACTACCTTGAAACTAAAGCAGAACAACGATGAAGGCCTCATGGAGCTGCTGCACGCCTCCCGTTTTGCCAGGATAATCAGGGCCTTACTTCGAGGCTAGTGCTCACATTGACTTTCACGTTTGGTATAGAGCCAAGCAGGGTGAGCTTCCAACAAGGAACTGGAACCCCAAGGTTTCTTAGGAGAAAACTCATTTTCTTCCCAGAACCATGCCGGCAGTGAGGAAAACCCCGGCAACAACAATGCTTTTCAGGTAGCTTCGAGGCCGCATGAACGGAGCTTTCATAATGGGAAAAGAAGCCTTATGCCATCAGTCTCCAATTTCTAGGTTGACACGCAGCATACACGCAGGACCAGAGCTTACTGTCTCTACGCAGTGTTCTGGTACCGAAACGGTTGCTTAAGCAAAGTCCCTAGGAATGTTGGAAAGCTTACTACCGTGAAACTAAAGCAGAACAGCGATGAAGGCCTCATGGAGCTGCTGCACGCCTCCCGTTTTGCCCGGATAATCAGGGCCTTACTTCGAGGCTAGTGCTCACATTGACTTTCACGTTTGGTATAGAGCGGAGCCGGGTGAGCTTCCAACTAGGAACTGGAAGCACAAGGTTTCTTTCGAGAAAACTCATTTTCTTCTATGAACCATGCCGGCTGTAAGTAAAAGCACGGTAACAACAGTGCTTTTCAGGTAGCTTCGGGGCCGCATCAATGGAGCTTTCATAATGGGAAAACTAGCCTTGTGCCGTCAGTCTCTAATTTCTAGGTTGACACGCAGCATACACGCAGGAGCAGAGCTTCCTGGTTCTACGCAGTGTTCTGGTACTGAAACGGGTGCTGAAGCAAGGCCCCTAGGAGTGTTGAAAAGCTTACTACTTTGAAACTAAAGCAGAACAACGATGAAGGCCTCATGGAGCTGCTGCACGCCTCTCGTTTTGCAAGGATAATCAGGGCCTTACTTCGAAGCTTGGGCTCACGTTGACTTTCACTTTAGGTATAGCGCAGAGCAGGGTGAGCTTCCAACAAGGAACTGGAACCCCAAGGTTTCTTAGGAGAAAACTCATTTTCTTCCCAGAACCATGCCGGCAGTGAGGAAAACCCCGGCAACAACAATGCTTTTCAGGTAGCTTCGAGGCCGCATGAACGGAGCTTTCATAATGGGAAAAGAAGCCTTATGCCATCAGTCTCCAATTTCTAGGTTGACACGCAGCATACACGCAGGACCAGAGCTTACTCTCTCTACGCAGTGTTCTGGTACCGAAACGGTTGCTTAAGCAAAGTCCCTGGAATGTTGGAAAGCTTACTACCGTGAAACTAAAGCAGAACAGCGATGAAGGCCTCATGGAGCTGCTGCACGCCTCCCGTTTTGCCCGGATAATCAGGGCCTTACTTCGAGGCTAGTGCTCACATTGACTTTCACGTTTGGTATAGTGCAGAGCCGGGTGAGCTTCCAACTAGGAACTGGAAGCACAAGGTTTCTTTCGAGAAAACTCATTTGCTTCTATGAACCATGCCGGCTGTAAGTAAAAGCACGGTAACAACAGTGCTTTTCAGGTAGCTTCGGGGCCCCATCAACGGAGCTTTCATAATGGGAAAACTAGCCTTGTGCCGTCAGTCTCTAATTTCTAGGTTGACACGCAGCATACACGCAGGAGCAGAGCTTCCTGGTTCTACGCAGTGTTCTGGTACTGAAACGGGTGCTGAAGCAAGGCCCCTAGGAGTGTTGAAAAGCTTACTACCTTGAAACTAAAGCAGAACAACGATGAAGGCCTCATGGAGCTGCTGCACGCCTCCCGTTTTGCCAGGATAATCAGGGCCTTACTTCGAGGCTAGTGCTCACATTGACTTTCACGTTTGGTATAGAGCAGAGCAGGGTGAGCTTCCAACAAGGAACTGGAACCCCAAGGTTTCTTAGGAGAAAACTCATTTTCTTCTCAGAACCATGCCGGCAGTGAGGAAAACCCCGGCAACAACAATGCTTTTCAGCTAGCTTCGAGGCCGCATGAACGGAGCTTTCATAATGGGAAAAGAAGCCTTATGCCATCAGTCTCCAATTTCTAGGTTGACACGCAGCATACACGCAGGACCAGAGCTTACTGTCTCTACGCAGTGTTCTGGTACCGAAACGGTTGCTTAAGCAAAGTCCCTAGGAATGTTGGAAAGCTTACTACCGTGAAACTAAAGCAGAACAGCGATGAAGGCCTCATGGAGCTGCTGCACGCCTCCCGTTTTGCCAGGATAATCAGGGCCTTACTTCGAGGCTAGTGCTCACATTGACTTTCACGTTTGGTATAGAGCAGAGCAGGGTGAGCTTCCAACTAGGAACTGGAAGCACAAGGTTTCTTTCGAGAAAACTCATTTTCTTCTCAGAACCATGCCGGCAGTGAGGAAAACCCCGGCAACAACAATGCTTTTCAGGTAGCTTCGAGGCCGCATGAACGGAGCTTTCATAATGGGAAAAGAAGCCTTATGCCATCAGTCTCCAATTTCTAGGTTGACACGCAGCATACACGCAGGACCAGAGCTTACTGTCTCTACGCAGTGTTCTGGTACCGAAACGGTTGCTTAAGCAAAGTCCCTGGAATGTTGGAAAGCTTACTACCGTGAAACTAAAGCAGAACAGCGATGAAGGCCTCATGGAGCTGCTGCACGCCTCTCGTTTTGCAAGGATAATCAGGGCCTTACTTCGAAGCTTGGGCTCACGTTGACTTTCACTTTAGGTATAGCGCAGAGCAGGGTGAGCTTCCAACAAGGAACTGGAACCCCATGGTTTCTTAGGAGAAAACTCATTTTCTTCTCAGAACCATGCCAGCAGTGAGGAAAACCCCGGCAACAGCAATGATTTTCAGGTAGCTTCGAGGCCGCATGAACGGAGCTTTCATAATGGGAAAAGAAGCCTTATGCCATCAGTCTGCAATTTCTAGGTTGACACGCAGCATACACGCAGGACCAGAGCTTACTGTCTCTACGCAGTGTTCTGGTACCGAAACGGTTGCTTAAGCAAAGTCCCTAGGAATGTTGGAAAGCTTACTACCGTGAAACTAAAGCAGAACAGCGATGAAGGCCTCATGGAGCTGCTGCACGCCTCCCGTTTTGCCAGGATAATCAGGGCCTTACTTGGAGGCTAGTGCTCACATTGACTTTCACGTTTGGTATAGAGCGGAGCCGGGTGAGCTTCCAACTAGGAACTGGAAGCACAAGGTTTCTTTCGAGAAAACTCATTTTCTTCTATGAACCATGCCGGCTGTAAGTAAAAGCACGGTAACAACAGTGCTTTTCAGGTAGCTTCGGGGCCGCATCAACGGAGCTTTCATAATGGGAAAACTAGCCTTGTGCCGTCAGTCTCTATTTTCTAGGTTGACACGCAGCATACACGCAGGAGCAGAGCTTCCTGGTTCTACGCAGTGTTCTGGTACTGAAACGGGTGCTGAAGCAAGGCCCCTAGGAGTGTTGAAAAGCTTACTACCTTGAAACTAAAGCAGAACAACGATGAAGGCCTCATGGAGCTGCTGCACGTCTCTCGTTTTGCAAGGATAATCAGGGCCTTACTTCGAAGCTTGGGCTCACGTTGACTTTCACTTTAGGTATAGCGCAGAGCAGGGTGAGCTTCCAACAAGGAACTGGAAACCCAAGGTTTCTTAGGAGAAAACTCATTTTCTTCTCAGAACCATGCCGGCAGTGAGGAAAACCCCGGCAACAACAATGCTTTTCAGGTAGCTTCGAGGCCGCATGACCGGAGCTTTCATAATGGGAAAAGAAGCCTTATGCCATCAGTCTCCAATTTCTATGTTGACACGCAGCATACACGCAGGACCAGAGCTTACTGTCTCTACGCAGTGTTCTGGTACCGAAACGGTTGCTTAAGCAAAGTCCCTAGGAATGTTGGAAAGCTTACTACCGTGAAACTAAAGCAGAACAGCGATGAAGGCCTCATGGAGCTGCTGCACGCCTCCCGTTTTGCCAGGATAATCAGGGCCTTACTTCGAGGCTAGTGCTCACATTGACTTTCACGTTTGGTATAGAGCAGAGCAGGGTGAGCTTCCAACTAGGAACTGGAAGCACAAGGTTTCTTTCGAGAAAACTCATTTTCTTCTCAGAACCATGCCGGCTGTAAGTAAAAGCACGGTAATAACAGTGCTTCTCAGGTAGCTTCGGGGCCGCATCAACGGAGCTTTCATAATGGGAAAACTAGCCTTGTGCCATCAGTCTCTAATTTCTAGGTTGACACGCAGCATACACGCAGGAGAAGAGCTTCCTGGTTCTACGCAGTGTTCTGGTACCGAAACGGTTGCTTAAGCAAAGTCCCTAGGAATGTTGGAAAGCTTACTACCGTGAAACTAAAGCAGAACAGCGATGAAGGCCTCATGGAGCTGCTGCACGCCTCCCGTTTTGCCAGGATAATCAGGGCCTTACTTCGAGGCTAGTGCTCACATTGACTTTCACGTTTGGTATAGAGCAGAGCAGGGTGAGCTTCCAACTAGGAACTGGAAGCACAAGGTTTCTTTCGAGAAAACTCATTTTCTTCTATGAACCATGCCGGCTGTAAGTAAAAGCACGGTAACAACAGTGCTTTTCAGGTAGCTTCGGGGCCGCATCAACGGAGCTTTCATAATGGGAAAACTAGCCTTGTGCCGTCAGTCTCTAATTTCTAGGTTGACACGCAGCATACACGCAGGAGCAGAGCTTCCTGGTTCTACGCAGTGTTCTGGTACTGAAACGGGTGTTGATGCAAGGCCCCTAGGAGTGTTTAAAAGCTTACTACCTTGAAACTAAAGCAGAACAACGATGAAGGCCTCATGGAGCTGCTGCACGCCTCTCGTTTTTCAAGGATAATCAGGGCCTTACTTCGAGGCTTGGGCTCACGTTGACTTTCACTTTAGGTATAGCGCAGAGCAGGGTGAGCTTCCAACAAGGAACTGGAACCCCAAGGTTTCTTAGGAGAAAACTCATTTTCTTCTCAGAACCATGCCGGCAGTGAGGAAAACCCCGGCAACAACAATGCTTTTCAGGTAGCTTCGAGGCCGCATGAACGGAGCTTTCATAATGGGAAAAGAAGCCTTATGCCATCAGTCTCCAATTTCTAGGTTGACACGCAGCATACACGCAGGACCAGAGCTTACTGTCTCTACGCAGTGTTCTGGTACCGAAACGGTTGCTTAAGCAAAGTCCCTGGAATGTTGGAAAGCTTACTACCGTGAAACTAAAGCAGAACAGCGATGAAGGCCTCATGGAGCTGCTGCACGCCTCCCGTTTTGCCCGGATAATCAGGGCCTTACTTCGAGGCTAGTGCTCACATTGACTTTCACGTTTGGTATAGAGCAGAGCCGGGTGAGCTTCCAACTAGGAACTGGAAGCACAAGGTTTCTTTCGAGAAAACTCATTTGCTTCTATGAACCATGCCGGCTGTAAGTAAAAGCACGGTAACAACAGTGCTTTTCAGGTAGCTTCGGGGCCCCATCAACGGAGCTTTCATAATGGGAAAACTAGCCTTGTGCCGTCAGTCTCTAATTTCTAGGTTGACACGCAGCATACACGCAGGAGCAGAGCTTCCTGGTTCTACGCAGTGTTCTGGTACTGAAACGGGTGCTGAAGCAAGGCCCCTAGGAGTGTTGAAAAGCTTACTACCTTGAAACTAAAGCAGAACAACGATGAAGGCCTCATGGAGCTGCTGCACGCCTCCCGTTTTGCCAGGATAATCAGGGCCTTACTTCGAGGCTAGTGCTCACATTGACTTTCACGTTTGGTATAGCGCAGAGCAGGGTGAGCTTCCAACAAGGAACTGGAACCCCAAGGTTTCTTAGGAGAAAACTCATTTTGTTCTCAGAACCATGCCGGCAGTGAGGAAAACCCCGGCAACAACAATGCTTTTCAGGTAGCTTCGAGGCCGCATGAACGGAGCTTTCATAATGGGAAAAGAAGCCTTATGCCATCAGTCTGCAATTTCTAGGTTGACACGCAGCATACACGCAGGACCAGAGCTTACTGTCTCTACGCAGTGTTCTGGTACCGAAACGGTTGCTTAAGCAAAGTCCCTAGGAATGTTGGAAAGCTTACTACCGTGAAACTAAAGCAGAACAGCGATGAAGGCCTCATGGAGCTGCTGCACGCCTCCCGTTTTGCCAGGATAATCAGGGCCTTACTTCGAGGCTAGTGCTCACATTGACTTTCACGTTTGGTATAGAGCGGAGCCGGGTGAGCTTCCAACTAGGAACTGGAAGCACAAGGTTTCTTTCGAGAAAACTCATTTTCTTCTATGAACCATGCCGGCTGTAAGTAAAAGCACGGTAACAACAGTGCTTTTCAGGTAGCTTCGGGGCCGCATCAACGGAGCTTTCATAATGGGAAAACTAGCCTTGTGCCGTCAGTCTCTATTTTCTAGGTTGACACGCAGCATACACGCAGGAGCAGAGCTTCCTGGTTCTACGCAGTGTTCTGGTACTGAAACGGGTGCTGAAGCAAGGCCCCTAGGAGTGTTGAAAAGCTTACTACCTTGAAACTAAAGCAGAACAACGATGAAGGCCTCATGGAGCTGCTGCACGTCTCTCGTTTTGCAAGGATAATCAGGGCCTTACTTCGAAGCTTGGGCTCACGTTGACTTTCACTTTAGGTATAGCGCAGAGCAGGGTGAGCTTCCAACAAGGAAGTGGAAACCCAAGGTTTCTTAGGAGAAAACTCATTTTCTTCTCAGAACCATGCCGGCAGTGAGGAAAACCCCGCAACAACAATGCTTTTCAGGTAGCTTTGAGGCCGCATGACCGGAGCTTTCATAATGGGAAAAGAAGCCTTATGCCATCAGTCTCCAATTTCTAGGTTGACACGCAGCATACACGCAGGACCAGAGCTTACTGTCTCTACGCAGTGTTCTGGTACCGAAACGGTTGCTTAAGCAAAGTCCCTAGGAATGTTGGAAAGCTTACTACCGTGAAACTAAAGCAGAACAGCGATGAAGGCCTCATGGAGCTGCTGCACGCCTCCCGTTTTGCCAGGATAATCAGGGCCTTATTTCGAGGCTAGTGCTCACATTGACTTTCACGTTTGGTATAGAGCAGAGCAGGGTGAGCTTCCAACTAGGAACTGGAAGCACAAGGTTTCTTTCGAGAAAACTCATTTTCTTCTCAGAACCATGCCGGCTGTAAGTAAAAGCACGGTAATAACAGTGCTTCTCAGGTAGCTTCGGGGCCGCATCAACGGAGCTTTCATAATGGGAAAACTAGCCTTGTGCCATCAGTCTCTAATTTCTAGGTTGACACGCAGCATACACGCAGGAGAAGAGCTTCCTGGTTCTACGCAGTGTTCTGGTACCGAAACGGTTGCTTAAGCAAAGTCCCTAGGAATGTTGGAAAGCTTACTACCGTGAAACTAAAGCAGAACAGCGATGAAGGCCTCATGGAGCTGCTGCACGCCTCCCGTTTTGCCAGGATAATCAGGGCCTTACTTCGAGGCTAGTGCTCACATTGACTTTCACGTTTGGTATAGAGCAGAGCAGGGTGAGCTTCCAACTAGGAACTGGAAGCACAAGGTTTCTTTCGAGAAAACTCATTTTCTTCTATGAACCATGCCGGCTGTAAGTAAAAGCACGGTAACAACAGTGCTTTTCAGGTAGCTTCGGGGCCGCATCAACGGAGCTTTCATAATGGGAAAACTAGCCTTGTGCCGTCAGTCTCTAATTTCTAGGTTGACACGCAGCATACACGCAGGAGCAGAGCTTCCTGGTTCTACGCAGTGTTCTGGTACTGAAACGGGTGTTGAAGCAAGGCCCCTAGGAGTGTTTAAAAGCTTACTACCTTGAAACTAAAGCAGAACAACGATGAAGGCCTCATGGAGCTGCTGCACGCCTCTCGTTTTTCAAGGATAATCAGGGCCTTACTTCGAGGCTTGGGCTCACGTTGACTTTCACTTTAGGTATAGCGCAGAGCAGGGTGAGCTTCCAACAAGGAACTGGAACCCCAAGGTTTCTTAGGAGAAAACTCATTTTCTTCTCAGAACCATGCCGGCAGTGAGGAAAACCCCGGCAACAACAATGCTTTTCAGGTAGCTTCGAGGCCGCATGAACGGAGCTTTCATAATGGGAAAAGAAGCCTTATGCCATCAGTCTCCAATTTCTAGGTTGACACGCAGCATACACGCAGGACCAGAGCTTACTGTCTCTACGCAGTGTTCTGGTACCGAAACGGTTGCTTAAGCAAAGTCCCTGGAATGTTGGAAAGCTTACTACCGTGAAACTAAAGCAGAACAGCGATGAAGGCCTCATGGAGCTGCTGCACGCCTCCCGTTTTGCCCGGATAATCAGGGCCTTACTTCGAGGCTAGTGCTCACATTGACTTTCACGTTTGGTATAGAGCAGAGCCGGGTGAGCTTCCAACTAGGAACTGGAAGCACAAGGTTTCTTTCGAGAAAACTCATTTGCTTCTATGAACCATGCCGGCTGTAAGTAAAAGCACGGTAACAACAGTGCTTTTCAGGTAGCTTCGGGGCCCCATCAACGGAGCTTTCATAATGGGAAAACTAGCCTTGTGCCGTCAGTCTCTAATTTCTAGGTTGACACGCAGCATACACGCAGGAGCAGAGCTTCCTGGTTCTACGCAGTGTTCTGGTACTGAAACGGGTGCTGAAGCAAGGCCCCTAGGAGTGTTGAAAAGCTTACTACCTTGAAACTAAAGCAGAACAACGATGAAGGCCTCATGGAGCTGCTGCACGCCTCCCGTTTTGCCAGGATAATCAGGGCCTTACTTCGAGGCTAGTGCTCACATTGACTTTCACGTTTGGTATAGCGCAGAGCAGGGTGAGCTTCCAACAAGGAACTGGAACCCCAAGGTTTCTTAGGAGAAAACTCATTTTGTTCTCAGAACCATGCCGGCAGTGAGGAAAACCCCGGCAACAACAATGCTTTTCAGGTAGCTTCGAGGCCGCATGAACGGAGCTTTCATAATGGGAAAAGAAGCCTTATGCCATCAGTCTGCAATTTCTAGGTTGACACGCAGCATACACGCAGGACCAGAGCTTACTGTCTCTACGCAGTGTTCTGGTACCGAAACGGTTGCTTAAGCAAAGTCCCTAGGAATGTTGGAAAGCTTACTACCGTGAAACTAAAGCAGAACAGCGATGAAGGCCTCATGGAGCTGCTGCACGCCTCCCGTTTTGCCAGGATAATCAGGGCCTTACTTCGAGGCTAGTGCTCACATTGACTTTCACGTTTGGTATAGAGCGGAGCCGGGTGAGCTTCCAACTAGGAACTGGAAGCACAAGGTTTCTTTCGAGAAAACTCATTTTCTTCTATGAACCATGCCGGCTGTAAGTAAAAGCACGGTAACAACAGTGCTTTTCAGGTAGCTTCGGGGCCGCATCAACGGAGCTTTCATAATGGGAAAACTAGCCTTGTGCCGTCAGTCTCTATTTTCTAGGTTGACACGCAGCATACACGCAGGAGCAGAGCTTCCTGGTTCTACGCAGTGTTCTGGTACTGAAACGGGTGCTGAAGCAAGGCCCCTAGGAGTGTTGAAAAGCTTACTACCTTGAAACTAAAGCAGAACAACGATGAAGGCCTCATGGAGCTGCTGCACGTCTCTCGTTTTGCAAGGATAATCAGGGCCTTACTTCGAAGCTTGGGCTCACGTTGACTTTCGCTTTAGGTATAGCGCAGAGCAGGGTGAGCTTCCAACAAGGAAGTGGAAACCCAAGGTTTCTTAGGAGAAAACTCATTTTCTTCTCAGAACCATGCCGGCAGTGAGGAAAACCCCGCAACAACAATGCTTTTCAGGTAGCTTTGAGGCCGCATGACCGGAGCTTTCAAAATGGGAAAAGAAGCCTTATGCCATCAGTCTCCAATTTCTAGGTTGACACGCAGCATACACGCAGGACCAGAGCTTACTGTCTCTACGCAGTGTTCTGGTACCGAAACGGTTGCTTAAGCAAAGTCCCTAGGAATGTTGGAAAGCTTACTACCGTGAAACTAAAGCAGAACAGCGATGAAGGCCTCATGGAGCTGCTGCACGCCTCCCGTTTTGCCAGGATAATCAGGGCCTTATTTCGAGGCTAGTGCTCACATTGACTTTCACGTTTGGTATAGAGCAGAGCAGGGTGAGCTTCCAACTAGGAACTGGAAGCACAAGGTTTCTTTCGAGAAAACTCATTTTCTTCTCAGAACCATGCCGGCTGTAAGTAAAAGCACGGTAATAACAGTGCTTCTCAGGTAGCTTCGGGGCCTCATCAACGGAGCTTTCATAATGGGAAAACTAGCCTTGTGCCATCAGTCTCTAATTTCTAGGTTGACACGCAGCATACACGCAGGAGAAGAGCTTCCTGGTTCTACGCAGTGTTCTGGTACCGAAACGGTTGCTTAAGCAAAGTCCCTAGGAATGTTGGAAAGCTTACTACCGTGAAACTAAAGCAGAACAGCGATGAAGGCCTCATGGAGCTGCTGCACGCCTCCCGTTTTGCCAGGATAATCAGGGCCTTACTTCGAGGCTAGTGCTCACATTGACTTTCACGTTTGGTATAGAGCAGAGCAGGGTGAGCTTCCAACTAGGAACTGGAAGCACAAGGTTTCTTTCGAGAAAACTCATTTTCTTCTATGAACCATGCCGGCTGTAAGTAAAAGCACGGTAACAACAGTGCTTTTCAGGTAGCTTCGGGGCCGCATCAACGGAGCTTTCATAATGGGAAAACTAGCCTTGTGCCGTCAGTCTCTAATTTCTAGGTTGACACGCAGCATACACGCAGGAGCAGAGCTTCCTGGTTCTACGCAGTGTTCTGGTACTGAAACGGGTGTTGAAGCAAGGCCCCTAGGAGTGTTTAAAAGCTTACTACCTTGAAACTAAAGCAGAACAACGATGAAGGCCTCATGGAGCTGCTGCACGCCTCTCGTTTTTCAAGGATAATCAGGGCCTTACTTCGAGGCTTGGGCTCACGTTGACTTTCACTTTAGGTATAGCGCAGAGCAGGGTGAGCTTCCAACAAGGAACTGGAACCCCAAGGTTTCTTAGGAGAAAACTCATTTTCTTCTCAGAACCATGCCGGCAGTGAGGAAAACCCCGGCAACAACAATGCTTTTCAGGTAGCTTCGAGGCCGCATGAACGGAGCTTTCATAATGGGAAAAGAAGCCTTATGCCATCAGTCTGCAATTTCTAGGTTGACACGCAGCATACACGCAGGACCAGAGCTTACTGTCTCTACGCAGTGTTCTGGTACCGAAACGGTTGCTTAAGCAAAGTCCCTAGGAATGTTGGAAAGCTTACTACCGTGAAACTAAAGCAGAACAGCGATGAAGGCCTCATGGAGCTGCTGCACGCCTCCCGTTTTGCCAGGATAATCAGGGCCTTACTTCGAGGCTAGTGCTCACATTGACTTTCACGTTTGGTATAGAGCGGAGCCGGGTGAGCTTCCAACTAGGAACTGGAAGCACAAGGTTTCTTTCGAGAAAACTCATTTTCTTCTATGAACCATGCCGGCTGTAAGTAAAAGCACGGTAACAACAGTGCTTTTCAGGTAGCTTCGGGGCCGCATCAACGGAGCTTTCATAATGGGAAAACTAGCCTTGTGCCGTCAGTCTCTATTTTCTAGGTTGACACGCAGCATACACGCAGGAGCAGAGCTTCCTGGTTCTACGCAGTGTTCTGGTACTGAAACGGGTGCTGAAGCAAGGCCCCTAGGAGTGTTGAAAAGCTTACTACCTTGAAACTAAAGCAGAACAACGATGAAGGCCTCATGGAGCTGCTGCACGTCTCTCGTTTTGCAAGGATAATCAGGGCCTTACTTCGAAGCTTGGGCTCACGTTGACTTTCACTTTAGGTATAGCGCAGAGCAGGGTGAGCTTCCAACAAGGAAGTGGAAACCCAAGGTTTCTTAGGAGAAAACTCATTTTCTTCTCAGAACCATGCCGGCAGTGAGGAAAACCCCGCAACAACAATGCTTTTCAGGTAGCTTTGAGGCCGCATGACCGGAGCTTTCATAATGGGAAAAGAAGCCTTATGCCATCAGTCTCCAATTTCTAGGTTGACACGCAGCATACACGCAGGACCAGAGCTTACTGTCTCTACGCAGTGTTCTGGTACCGAAACGGTTGCTTAAGCAAAGTCCCTAGGAATGTTGGAAAGCTTACTACCGTGAAACTAAAGCAGAACAGCGATGAAGGCCTCATGGAGCTGCTGCACGCCTCCCGTTTTGCCCGGATAATCAGGGCCTTACTTCGAGGCTAGTGCTCACATTGACTTTCACGTTTGGTATAGAGCAGAGCAGGGTGAGCTTCCAACTAGGAACTGGAAGCACAAGGTTTCTTTCGAGAAAACTCATTTTCTTCTCAGAACCATGCCGGCTGTAAGTAAAAGCACGGTAATAACAGTGCTTCTCAGGTAGCTTCGGGGCCTCATCAACGGAGCTTTCATAATGGGAAAACTAGCCTTGTGCCATCAGTCTCTAATTTCTAGGTTGACACGCAGCATACACGCAGGAGAAGAGCTTCCTGGTTCTACGCAGTGTTCTGGTACCGAAACGGTTGCTTAAGCAAAGTCCCTAGGAATGTTGGAAAGCTTACTACCGTGAAACTAAAGCAGAACAACGATGAAGGCCTCATGGAGCTGCTGCACGCCTCCCGTTTTGCCAGGATAATCAGGGCCTTACTTCGAGGCTAGTGCTCACATTGACTTTCACGTTTGGTATAGAGCACAGCAGGGTGAGCTTCCAACAAGGAACTGGAAACCCAAGGTTTCTTAGGAGAAAACTCATTTTCTTCTCAGAACCATGCCGGCAGTGAGGAAAACCCCGGCAACAACAATGCTTTTCAGCTAGCTTCGAGGCCGCATGAACGGAGCTTTCATAATGGGAAAAGAAGCCTTATGCCATCAGTCTCCAATTTCTAGGTTGACACGCAGCATACACGCAGGACCAGAGCTTACTGTCTCTACGCAGTGTTCTGGTACCGAAACGGTTGCTTAAGCAAAGTCCCTAGGAATGTTGGAAAGCTTACTACCGTGAAACTAAAGCAGAACAGCGATGAAGGCCTCATGGAGCTGCTGCACGCCTCCCGTTTTGCCAGGATAATCAGGGCCTTACTTCGAGGCTAGTGCTCACATTGACTTTCACGTTTGGTATAGAGCAGAGCAGGGTAAGCTTCCAACTAGGAACTGGAAGCACAAGGTTTCTTTCGAGAAAACTCATTTGCTTCTATGAACCATGCCGGCTGTAAGTAAAAGCACGGTAACAACAGTGCTTTTCAGGTAGCTTCGGGGCCGCATCAACAGAGCTTTCATAATGGGAAAACTAGCCTTGTGCCGTCAGTCTCCAATTTCTAGGTTGACACGCAGCATACACGCAGGACCAGAGCTTACTGTCTCTACGCAGTGTTCTGGTACCGAAACGGTTGCTTAAGCAAAGTCCCTAGGAATGTTGGAAAGCTTACTACCGTGAAACTAAAGCAGAACAGCGATGAAGGCCTCATGGAGCTGCTGCACGCCTCCCGTTTTGCCAGGATAATCAGGGCCTTACTTCGAGGCTAGTGCTCACATTGACTTTCACGTTTGGTATAGAGCAGAGCCGGGTGAGCTTCCAACTAGGAACTGGAAGCACAAGGTTTCTTTCGAGAAAACTCATTTTCTTCTATGAACCATGCCGGCTGTAAGTAAAAGCACGGTAACAACAGTGCTTTTCAGGTAGCTTCGGGGCCGCATCAACGGAGCTTTCATAATGGGAAAACTAGCCTTGTGCCATCAGTCTCTAATTTCTAGGTTGACACGCAGCATACACGCAGGAGCAGAGCTTCCTGGTTCTACGCAGTGTTCTGGTACTGAAACGGGTGCTGAAGCAAGGCCCCTAGGAGTGTTGAAAAGCTTACTACCTTGCAACTAAAGCAGAACAACGATGAAGGCCTCATGGAGCTACTGCACGCCTCTCGTTTTGCAAGGATAATCAGGGCCTTACTTCGAAGCTTGGGCTCACGTTGACTTTCACTTTAGGTATAGCGCAGAGCAGGGTGAGCTTCCAACAAGGAACTGGAAACCCAAGGTTTCTTAGGAGAAAACTCATTTTCTTCTCAGAACCATGCCGGCAGTGAGGAAAACCCCGGAAACAACAATGCTTTTCAAGTAGCTTCGAGGCCGCATGAACGGAGCTTTCATAATGGGAAAAGAAGCCTTATGCCATCAGTCTCCAATTTCTAGGTTGACACGCAGCATACACGCAGGACCAGAGCTTACTGTCTCTACGCAGTGTTCTGGTACCGAAACGGTTGCTTAAGCAAAGTCCCTAGGAATGTTGGAAAGCTTACTACCGTGAAACTAAAGCAGAACAGCGATGAAGGCCTCATGGAGCTGCTGCACGCCTCCCGTTTTGCCCGGATAATCAGGGCCTTACTTCGAGGCTAGTGCTCACATTGACTTTCACGTTTGGTATAGAGCGGAGCCGGGTGAGCTTCCAACTAGGAACTGGAAGCACAAGGTTTCTTTCGAGAAAACTCATTTGCTTCTATGAACCATGCCGGCTGTAAGTAAAAGCACGGTAACAACAGTGCTTTTCAGGTAGCTTCGGGGCCGCATCAACGGAGCTTTCATAATGGGAAAACTAGCCTTGTGCCGTCAGTCTCTAATTTCTAGGTTGACACGCAGCATACACGCAGGAGCAGAGCTTCCTGGTTCTACGCAGTGTTCTGGTACTGAAACCGGTGCTGAAGCAAGGCCCCTAGGAGTGTTGAAAAGCTTACTACCTTGAAACTAAAGCAGAACAACGATGAAGGCCTCATGGAGCTGCTGCACGCCTCTCGTTTTGCAAGGATAATCAGGGCCTTACTTCGAAGCTTGGGCTCACGTTGACTTTCACTTTAGGTATAGCGCAGAGCAGGGTGAGCTTCCAACAAGGAACTGGAACCCCAAGGTTTCTTAGGAGAAAACTCATTTTCTACCCAGAACCATGCCGGCAGTGAGGAAAACCCCGGCAACAACAATGCTTTTCAGGTAGCTTCGAGGCCGCATGAACGGAGCTTCCATAATGGGAAAAGAAGCCTTATGCCATCAGTCTCCAATTTCTAGGTTGACACGCAGCATACACGCAGGACCAGAGCTTACTGTCTCTACGCAGTGTTCTGGTACCGAAACGGTTGCTTAAGCAAAGTCCCTAGGAATGTTGGAAAGCTTACTACCGTGAAACTAAAGCAGAACAGCGATGAAGGCCTCATGGAGCTGCTGCACGCCTCCCGTTTTGCCCGGATAATCAGGGCCTTACTTCGAGGCTAGTGCTCACATTGACTTTCACGTTTGGTATAGAGCGGAGCCGGGTGAGCTTCCAACTAGGAACAGGAAGCACAAGGTTTCTTTCGAGAAAACTCATTTTCTTCTATGAACCATGCCGGCTGTAAGTAAAAGCACGGTAACAACAGTGCTTTTCAGGTAGCTTCGGGGCCGCATCAACGGAGCTTTCATAATGGGAAAACTAGCCTTGTGCCGTCAGTCTCTAATTTCTAGGTTGACACGCAGCATACACGCAGGAGCAGAGCTTCCTGGTTCTACGCAGTGTTCTGGTACTGAAACGGGTGCTGAAGCAAGGCCCCTAGGAGTGTTGAAAAGCTTACTACCTTGAAACTAAAGCAGAACAACGATGAAGGCCTCATGGAGCTGCTGCACGCCTCTCGTTTTGCAAGGATAATCAGGGCCTTACTTCGAAGCTTGGGCTCACGTTGACTTTCACTTTAGGTATAGCGCAGAGCAGGGTGAGCTTCCAACAAGGAACTGGAACCCCAAGGTTTCTTAGGAGAAAACTCATTTTCTTCCCAGAACCATGCCGGCAGTGAGGAAAACCCCGGCAACAACAATGCTTTTCAGGTAGCTTCGAGGCCGCATGAACGGAGCTTTCATAATGGGAAAAGAAGCCTTATGCCATCAGTCTCCAATTTCTAGGTTGACACGCAGCATACACGCAGGACCAGAGCTTACTGTCTCTACGCAGTGTTCTGGTACCGAAACGGTTGCTTAAGCAAAGTCCCTAGGAATGTTGGAAAGCTTACTACCGTGAAACTAAAGCAGAACAGCGATGAAGGCCTCATGGAGCTGCTGCACGCCTCCCGTTTTGCCAGGATAATCAGGGCCTTACTTCGAGGCTAGTGCTCACATTGACTTTCACGTTTGGTATAGAGCAGAGCCGGGTGAGCTTCCAACTAGGAACTGGAAGCACAAGGTTTCTTTCGAGAAAACTCATTTTCTTCTATGAACCATGCCGGCTGTAAGTAAAAGCACGGTAACAACAGTGCTTTTCAGGTAGCTTCGGGGCCGCATCAACGGAGCTTTCATAATGGGAAAACTAGCCTTGTGCCGTCAGTCTCTAATTTCTAGGTTGACACGCAGCATACACGCAGGAGCAGAGCTTCCTGGTTCTACGCAGTGTTCTGGTACTGAAACGGGTGCTGAAGCAAGGCCCCTAGGAGTGTTGAAAAGCTTACTACCTTGAAACTAAAGCAGAACAACGATGAAGGCCTCATGGAGCTGCTGCACGTCTCTCGTTTTGCAAGGATAATCAGGGCCTTACTTCGAAGCTTGGACTCACGTTGACTTTCACTTTAGGTATAGCGCAGAGCAGGGTGAGCTTCCAACAAGGAACTGGAACCCCAAGGTTTCTTAGGAGAAAACTCATTTTCTTCCCAGAACCATGCCGGCAGTGAGGAAAACCCCGGCAACAACAATGCTTTTCAGGTAGCTTCGAGGCCGCATGAACGGAGCTTTCATAATGGGAAAAGAAGCCTTATGCCATCAGTCTCCAATTTCTAGGTTGACACGCAGCATACACGCAGGACCAGAGCTTACTGTCTCTACGCAGTGTTCTGGTACCGAAACGGTTGCTTAAGCAAAGTCCCTAGGAATGTTGGAAAGCTTACTACCGTGAAACTAAAGCAGAACAGCGATGAAGGCCTCATGGAGCTGCTGCACGCCTCCCGTTTTGCCCGGATAATCAGGGCCTTACTTCGAGGCTAGTGCTCACATTGACTTTCACGTTTGGTATAGAGCGGAGCCGGGTGAGCTTCCAACTAGGAACTGGAAGCACAAGGTTTCTTTCGAGAAAACTCATTTTCTTCTATGAACCATGCCGGCTGTAAGTAAAAGCACGGTAACAACAGTGCTTTTCAGGTAGCTTCGGGGCCGCATCAACGGAGCTTTCATAATGGGAAAACTAGCCTTGTGCCGTCAGTCTCTAATTTCTAGGTTGACACGCAGCATACACGCAGGAGCAGAGCTTCCTGGTTCTACGCAGTGTTCTGGTACTGAAACGGGTGCTGAAGCAAGGCCCCTAGGAGTGTTGAAAAGCTTACTACCTTGAAACTAAAGCAGAACAACGATGAAGGCCTCATGGAGCTGCTGCACGCCTCTCGTTTTGCAAGGATAATCAGGGCCTTACTTCGAAGCTTGGGCTCACGTTGACTTTCACTTTAGGTATAGCGCAGAGCAGGGTGAGCTTCCAACAAGGAACTGGAACCCCAAGGTTTCTTAGGAGAAAACTCATTTTCTTCCCAGAACCATGCCGGCAGTGAGGAAAACCCCGGCAACAACAATGCTTTTCAGGTAGCTTCGAGGCCGCATGAACGGAGCTTCCATAATGGGAAAAGAAGCCTTATGCCATCAGTCTCCAATTTCTAGGTTGACACGCAGCATACACGCAGGACCAGAGCTTACTGTCTCTACGCAGTGTTCTGGTACCGAAACGGTTGCTTAAGCAAAGTCCCTAGGAATGTTGGAAAGCTTACTACCGTGAAACTAAAGCAGAACAGCGATGAAGGCCTCATGGAGCTGCTGCACGCCTCCCGTTTTGCCCGGATAATCAGGGCCTTACTTCGAGGCTAGTGCTCACATTGACTTTCAAGTTTGGTATAGAGCGGAGCCGGGTGAGCTTCCAACTAGGAACTGGAAGCACAAGGTTTCTTTCGAGAAAACTCATTTGCTTCTATGAACCATGCCGGCTGTAAGTAAAAGCACGGTAACAACAGTGCTTTTCAGGTAGCTTCGGGGCCGCATCAACGGAGCTTTCATAATGGGAAAACTAGCCTTGTGCCGTCAGTCTCTAATTTCTAGGTTGACACGCAGCATACACGCAGGAGCAGAGCTTCCTGGTTCTACGCAGTGTTCTGGTACTGAAACGGGTGCTGAAGCAAGGCCCCTAGGAGTGTTGAAAAGCTTACTACCTTGAAACTAAAGCAGAACAACGATGAAGGCCTCATGGAGCTGCTGCACGCCTCTCGTTTTGCAAGGATAATCAGGGCCTTACTTCGAAGCTTGGGCTCACGTTGACTTTCACTTTAGGTATAGCGCAGAGCAGGGTGAGCTTCCAACAAGGAACTGGAACCCCAAGGTTTCTTAGGAGAAAACTCATTTTCTTCTCAGAACCATGCCGGCAGTGAGGAAAACCCCGGCAACAACAATGCTTTTCAGGTAGCTTCGAGGCCGCATGAACGGAGCTTTCATAATGGGAAAAGAAGCCTTATGCCATCAGTCTCCAATTTCTAGGTTGACACGCAGCATACACGCAGGACCAGAGCTTACTGTCTCTACGCAGTGTTCTGGTACCGAAACGGTTGCTTAAGCAAAGTCCCTAGGAATGTTGGAAAGCTTACTACCGTGAAACTAAAGCAGAACAGCGATGAAGGCCTCATGGAGCTGCTGCACGCCTCCCGTTTTGCCCGGATAATCAGGGCCTTACTTCGAGGCTAGTGCTCACATTGACTTTCACGTTTGGTATAGAGCGGAGCCGGGTGAGCTTCCAACTAGGAACTGGAAGCACAAGGTTTCTTTCGAGAAAACTCATTTGCTTCTATGAACCATGCCGGCTGTAAGTAAAAGCACGGTAACAACAGTGCTTTTCAGGTAGCTTCGGGGCCGCATCAACGGAGCTTTCATAATGGGAAAACTAGCCTTGTGCCGTCAGTCTCTAATTTCTAGGTTGACACGCAGCATACACGCAGGAGCAGAGCTTCCTGGTTCTACGCAGTGTTCTGGTACTGAAACGGGTGCTGAAGCAAGTCCCCTAGGAGTGTTGAAAAGCTTACTACCTTGAAACTAAAGCAGAACAACGATGAAGGCCTCATGGAGCTGCTGCACGCCTCTCGTTTTGCAAGGATAATCAGGGCCTTACTTCGAAGCTTGGGCTCACGTTGACTTTCACTTTAGGTATAGCGCAGAGCAGGGTGAGCTTCCAACAAGGAACTGGAACCCCAAGGTTTCTTAGGAGAAAACTCATTTTCTTCCCAGAACCATGCCGGCAGTGAGGAAAACCCCGGCAACAACAATGCTTTTCAGGTAGCTTCGAGGCCGCATGAACGGAGCTTTCATAATGGGAAAAGAAGCCTTATGCCATCAGTCTCCAATTTCTAGGTTGACACGCAGCATACACGCAGGACCAGAGCTTACTGTCTCTACGCAGTGTTCTGGTACCGAAACGGTTGCTTAAGCAAAGTCCCTAGGAATGTTGGAAAGCTTACTACCGTGAAACTAAAGCAGAACAGCGATGAAGGCCTCATGGAGCTGCTGCACGCCTCCCGTTTTGCCAGGATAATCAGGGCCTTACTTCGAGGCTAGTGCTCACATTGACTTTCACGTTTGGTATAGAGCGGAGCCGGGTGAGCTTCCAACTAGGAACTGGAAGCACAAGGTTTCTTTCGAGAAAACTCATTTGCTTCTATGAACCATGCCGGCTGTAAGTAAAAGCACGGTAACAACAGTGCTTTTCAGGTAGCTTCGGGGCCGCATCAACGGAGCTTTCATAATGGGAAAACTAGCCTTGTGCCGTCAGTCTCTAATTTCTAGGTTGACACGCAGCATACACGCAGGAGCAGAGCTTCCTGGTTCTACGCAGTGTTCTGGTACTGAAACGGGTGCTGAAGCAAGGCCCCTAGGAGTGTTGAAAAGCTTACTACCTTGAAACTAAAGCAGAACAACGATGAAGGCCTCATGGAGCTGCTGCACGCCTCTCGTTTTGCAAGGATAATCAGGGCCTTACTTCGAAGCTTGGGCTCACGTTGACTTTCACTTTAGGTATAGCGCAGAGCAGGGTGAGCTTCCAACAAGGAACTGGAACCCCAAGGTTTCTTAGGAGAAAACTCATTTTCTTCCCAGAACCATGCCGGCAGTGAGGAAAACCCCGGCAACAACAATGCTTTTCAGGTAGCTTCGAGGCCGCATGAACGGAGCTTTCATAATGGGAAAAGAAGCCTTATGCCATCAGTCTCCAATTTCTAGGTTGACACGCAGCATACACGCAGGACCAGAGCTTACTGTCTCTACGCAGTGTTCTGGTACCGAAACGGTTGCTTAAGCAAAGTCCCTAGGAATGTTGGAAAGCTTACTACCGTGAAACTAAAGCAGAACAGCGATGAAGGCCTCATGGAGCTGCTGCACGCCTCCCGTTTTGCCCGGATAATCAGGGCCTTACTTCGAGGCTAGTGCTCACATTGACTTTCACGTTTGGTATAGAGCGGAGCCGGGTGAGCTTCCAACTAGGAACTGGAAGCACAAGGTTTCTTTCGAGAAAACTCATTTTCTTCTATGAACCATGCCGGCTGTAAGTAAAAGCACGGTAACAACAGTGCTTTTCAGGTAGCTTCGGGGCCGCATCAACGGAGCTTTCATAATGGGAAAACTAGCCTTGTGCCGTCAGTCTCTAATTTCTAGGTTGACACGCAGCATACACGCAGGAGCAGAGCTTCCTGGTTCTACGCAGTGTTCTGGTACTGAAACGGGTGCTGAAGCAAGGCCCCTAGGAGTGTTGAAAAGCTTACTACCTTGAAACTAAAGCAGAACAACGATGAAGGCCTCATGGAGCTGCTGCACGCCTCTCGTTTTGCAAGGATAATCAGGGCCTTACTTCGAAGCTTGGGCTCACGTTGACTTTCACTTTAGGTATAGCGCAGAGCAGGGTGAGCTTCCAACAAGGAACTGGAACCCCAAGGTTTCTTAGGAGAAAACTCATTTTCTTCCCAGAACCATGCCGGCAGTGAGGAAAACCCCGGCAACAACAATGCTTTTCAGGTAGCTTCGAGGCCGCATGAACGGAGCTTTCATAATGGGAAAAGAAGCCTTATGCCATCAGTCTCCAATTTCTAGGTTGACACGCAGCATACACGCAGGACCAGAGCTTACTGTCTCTACGCAGTGTTCTGGTACCGAAACGGTTGCTTAAGCAAAGTCCCTAGGAATGTTGGAAAGCTTACTACCGTGAAACTAAAGCAGAACAGCGATGAAGGCCTCATGGAGCTGCTGCACGCCTCCCGTTTTGCCCGGATAATCAGGGCCTTACTTCGAGGCTAGTGCTCACATTGACTTTCACGTTTGGTATAGAGCGGAGCCGGGTGAGCTTCCAACTAGGAACTGGAAGCACAAGGTTTCTTTCGAGAAAACTCATTTTCTTCTATGAACCATGCCGGCTGTAAGTAAAAGCACGGTAACAACAGTGCTTTTCAGGTAGCTTCGGGGCCGCATCAACGGAGCTTTCATAATGGGAAAACTAGCCTTGTGCCGTCAGTCTCTAATTTCTAGGTTGACACGCAGCATACACGCAGGAGCAGAGCTTCCTGGTTCTACGCAGTGTTCTGGTACTGAAACGGGTGCTGAAGCAAGGCCCCTAGGAGTGTTGAAAAGCTTACTACCTTGAAACTAAAGCAGAACAACGATGAAGGCCTCATGGAGCTGCTGCACGCCTCTCGTTTTGCAAGGATAATCAGGGCCTTACTTCGAAGCTTGGGCTCACGTTGACTTTCACTTTAGGTATAGCGCAGAGCAGGGTGAGCTTCCAACAAGGAACTGGAACCCCAAGGTTTCTTAGGAGAAAACTCATTTTCTTCCCAGAACCATGCCGGCAGTGAGGAAAACCCCGGCAACAACAATGCTTTTCAGGTAGCTTCGAGGCCGCATGAACGGAGCTTTCATAATGGGAAAAGAAGCCTTATGCCATCAGTCTCCAATTTCTAGGTTGACACGCAGCATACACGCAGGACCAGAGCTTACTGTCTCTACGCAGTGTTCTGGTACCGAAACGGTTGCTTAAGCAAAGTCCCTAGGAATGTTGGAAAGCTTACTACCGTGAAACTAAAGCAGAACAGCGATGAAGGCCTCATGGAGCTGCTGCACGCCTCCCGTTTTGCCAGGATAATCAGGGCCTTACTTCGAGGCTAGTGCTCACATTGACTTTCACGTTTGGTATAGAGCGGAGCCGGGTGAGCTTCCAACTAGGAACTGGAAGCACAAGGTTTCTTTCGAGAAAACTCATTTGCTTCTATGAACCATGCCGGCTGTAAGTGAAAGCACGGTAACAACAGTGCTTTTCAGGTAGCTTCGGGGCCGCATCAACGGAGCTTTCATAATGGGAAAACTAGCCTTGTGCCGTCAGTCTCTAATTTCTAGGTTGACACGCAGCATACACGCAGGAGCAGAGCTTCCTGGTTCTACGCAGTGTTCTGGTACTGAAACGGGTGCTGAAGCAAGGCCCCTAGGAGTGTTGAAAAGCTTACTACCTTGAAACTAAAGCAGAACAACGATGAAGGCCTCATGGAGCTGCTGCACGCCTCTCGTTTTGCAAGGATAATCAGGGCCTTACTTCGAAGCTTGGGCTCACGTTGACTTTCACTTTAGGTATAGCGCAGAGCAGGGTGAGCTTCCAACAAGGAACTGGAACCCCAAGGTTTCTTAGGAGAAAACTCATTTTCTTCCCAGAACCATGCCGGCAGTGAGGAAAACCCCGGCAACAACAATGCTTTTCAGGTAGCTTCGAGGCCGCATGAACGGAGCTTTCATAATGGGAAAAGAAGCCTTATGCCATCAGTCTCCAATTTCTAGGTTGACACGCAGCATACACGCAGGACCAGAGCTTACTGTCTCTACGCAGTGTTCTGGTACCGAAACGGTTGCTTAAGCAAAGTCCCTAGGAATGTTGGAAAGCTTACTACCGTGAAACTAAAGCAGAACAGCGATGAAGGCCTCATGGAGCTGCTGCACGCCTCCCGTTTTGCCCGGATAATCAGGGCCTTACTTCGAGGCTAGTGCTCACATTGACTTTCACGTTTGGTATAGAGCGGAGCCGGGTGAGCTTCCAACTAGGAACTGGAAGCACAAGGTTTCTTTCGAGAAAACTCATTTTCTTCTATGAACCATGCCGGCTGTAAGTAAAAGCACGGTAACAACAGTGCTTTTCAGGTAGCTTCGGGGCCGCATCAACGGAGCTTTCATAATGGGAAAACTAGCCTTGTGCCGTCAGTCTCTAATTTCTAGGTTGACACGCAGCATACACGCAGGAGCAGAGCTTCCTGGTTCTACGCAGTGTTCTGGTACTGAAACGGGTGCTGAAGCAAGGCCCCTAGGAGTGTTGAAAAGCTTACTACCTTGAAACTAAAGCAGAACAACGATGAAGGCCTCATGGAGCTGCTGCACGCCTCTCGTTTTGCAAGGATAATCAGGGCCTTACTTCGAAGCTTGGGCTCACGTTGACTTTCACTTTAGGTATAGCGCAGAGCAGGGTGAGCTTCCAACAAGGAACTGGAACCCCAAGGTTTCTTAGGAGAAAACTCATTTTCTTCCCAGAACCATGCCGGCAGTGAGGAAAACCCCGGCAACAACAATGCTTTTCAGGTAGCTTCGAGGCCGCATGAACGGAGCTTTCATAATGGGAAAAGAAGCCTTATGCCATCAGTCTCCAATTTCTAGGTTGACACGCAGCATACACGCAGGACCAGAGCTTACTGTCTCTACGCAGTGTTCTGGTACCGAAACGGTTGCTTAAGCAAAGTCCCTAGGAATGTTGGAAAGCTTACTACCGTGAAACTAAAGCAGAACAGCGATGAAGGCCTCATGGAGCTGCTGCACGCCTCCCGTTTTGCCCGGATAATCAGGGCCTTACTTCGAGGCTAGTGCTCACATTGACTTTCACGTTTGGTATAGAGCGGAGCCGGGTGAGCTTCCAACTAGGAACTGGAAGCACAAGGTTTCTTTCGAGAAAACTCATTTGCTTCTATGAACCATGCCGGCTGTAAGTGAAAGCACGGTAACAACAGTGCTTTTCAGGTAGCTTCGGGGCCGCATCAACGGAGCTTTCATAATGGGAAAACTAGCCTTGTGCCGTCAGTCTCTAATTTCTAGGTTGACACGCAGCATACACGCAGGAGCAGAGCTTCCTGGTTCTACGCAGTGTTCTGGTACTGAAACGGGTGCTGAAGCAAGGCCCCTAGGAGTGTTGAAAAGCTTACTACCTTGAAACTAAAGCAGAACAACGATGAAGGCCTCATGGAGCTGCTGCACGCCTCTCGTTTTGCAAGGATAATCAGGGCCTTACTTCGAAGCTTGGGCTCACGTTGACTTTCACTTTAGGTATAGCGCAGAGCAGGGTGAGCTTCCAACAAGGAACTGGAACCCCAAGGTTTCTTAGGAGAAAACTCATTTTCTTCCCAGAACCATGCCGGCAGTGAGGAAAACCCCGGCAACAACAATGCTTTTCAGGTAGCTTCGAGGCCGCATGAACGGAGTTTTCATAATGGGAAAAGAAGCCTTATGCCATCAGTCTCCAATTTCTAGGTTGACACGCAGCATACACGCAGGACCAGAGCTTACTGTCTCTACGCAGTGTTCTGGTACCGAAACGGTTGCTTAAGCAAAGTCCCTAGGAATGTTGGAAAGCTTACTACCGTGAAACTAAAGCAGAACAGCGATGAAGGCCTCATGGAGCTGCTGCACGCCTCCCGTTTTGCCCGGATAATCAGGGCCTTACTTCGAGGCTAGTGCTCACATTGACTTTCACGTTTGGTATAGAGCGGAGCCGGGTGAGCTTCCAACTAGGAACTGGAAGCACAAGGTTTCTTTCGAGAAAACTCATTTTCTTCTATGAACCATGCCGGCTGTAAGTGAAAGCACGGTAACAACAGTGCTTTTCAGGTAGCTTCGGGGCCGCATCAACGGAGCTTTCATAATGGGAAAACTAGCCTTGTGCCGTCAGTCTCTAATTTCTAGGTTGACACGCAGCATACACGCAGGAGCAGAGCTTCCTGGTTCTACGCAGTGTTCTGGTACTGAAACGGGTGCTGAAGCAAGGCCCCTAGGAGTGTTGAAAAGCTTACTACCTTGAAACTAAAGCAGAACAACGATGAAGGCCTCATGGAGCTGCTGCACGCCTCTCGTTTTGCAAGGATAATCAGGGCCTTACTTCGAAGCTTGGGCTCACGTTGACTTTCACTTTAGGTATAGCGCAGAGCAGGGTGAGCTTCCAACAAGGAACTGGAACCCCAAGGTTTCTTAGGAGAAAACTCATTTTCTTCCCAGAACCATGCCGGCAGTGAGGAAAACCCCGGCAACAACAATGCTTTTCAGGTAGCTTCGAGGCCGCATGAACGGAGCTTTCATAATGGGAAAAGAAGCCTTATGCCATCAGTCTCCAATTTCTAGGTTGACACGCAGCATACACGCAGGACCAGAGCTTACTGTCTCTACGCAGTGTTCTGGTACCGAAACGGTTGCTTAAGCAAAGTCCCTAGGAATGTTGGAAAGCTTACTACCGTGAAACTAAAGCAGAACAGCGATGAAGGCCTCATGGAGCTGCTGCACGCCTCCCGTTTTGCCCGGATAATCAGGGCCTTACTTCGAGGCTAGTGCTCACATTGACTTTCACGTTTGGTATAGAGCGGAGCCGGGTGAGCTTCCAACTAGGAACTGGAAGCACAAGGTTTCTTTCGAGAAAACTCATTTGCTTCTATGAACCATGCCGGCTGTAAGTAAAAGCACGGTAACAACAGTGCTTTTCAGGTAGCTTCGGGGCCGCATCAACGGAGCTTTCATAATGGGAAAACTAGCCTTGTGCCGTCAGTCTCTAATTTCTAGGTTGACACGCAGCATACACGCAGGAGCAGAGCTTCCTGGTTCTACGCAGTGTTCTGGTACTGAAACGGGTGCTGAAGCAAGGCCCCTAGGAGTGTTGAAAAGCTTACTACCTTGAAACTAAAGCAGAACAACGATGAAGGCCTCATGGAGCTGCTGCACGCCTCTCGTTTTGCAAGGATAATCAGGGCCTTACTTCGAAGCTTGGGCTCACGTTGACTTTCACTTTAGGTATAGCGCAGAGCAGGGTGAGCTTCCAACAAGGAACTGGAACCCCAAGGTTTCTTAGGAGAAAACTCATTTTCTTCCCAGAACCATGCCGGCAGTGAGGAAAACCCCGGCAACAACAATGCTTTCCAGGTAGCTTCGAGGCCGCATGAACGGAGCTTTCATAATGGGAAAAGAAGCCTTATGCCATCAGTCTCCAATTTCTAGGTTGACACGCAGCATACACGCAGGACCAGAGCTTACTGTCTCTACGCAGTGTTCTGGTACCGAAACGGTTGCTTAAGCAAAGTCCCTAGGAATGTTGGAAAGCTTACTACCGTGAAACTAAAGCAGAACAGCGATGAAGGCCTCATGGAGCTGCTGCACGCCTCCCGTTTTGCCCGGATAATCAGGGCCTTACTTCGAGGCTAGTGCTCACATTGACTTTCACGTTTGGTATAGAGCGGAGCCGGGTGAGCTTCCAACTAGGAACTGGAAGCACAAGGTTTCTTTCGAGAAAACTCATTTGCTTCTATGAACCATGCCGGCTGTAAGTGAAAGCACGGTAACAACAGTGCTTTTCAGGTAGCTTCGGGGCCGCATCAACGGAGCTTTCATAATGGGAAAACTAGCCTTGTGCCGTCAGTCTCTAATTTCTAGGTTGACACGCAGCATACACGCAGGAGCAGAGCTTCCTGGTTCTACGCAGTGTTCTGGTACTGAAACGGGTGCTGAAGCAAGGCCCCTAGGAGTGTTGAAAAGCTTACTACCTTGAAACTAAAGCAGAACAACGATGAAGGCCTCATGGAGCTGCTGCACGCCTCTCGTTTTGCAAGGATAATCAGGGCCTTACTTCGAAGCTTGGGCTCACGTTGACTTTCACTTTAGGTATAGCGCAGAGCAGGGTGAGCTTCCAACAAGGAACTGGAACCCCAAGGTTTCTTAGGAGAAAACTCATTTTCTTCCCAGAACCATGCCGGCAGTGAGGAAAACCCCGGCAACAACAATGCTTTTCAGGTAGCTTCGAGGCCGCATGAACGGAGTTTTCATAATGGGAAAAGAAGCCTTATGCCATCAGTCTCCAATTTCTAGGTTGACACGCAGCATACACGCAGGACCAGAGCTTACTGTCTCTACGCAGTGTTCTGGTACCGAAACGGTTGCTTAAGCAAAGTCCCTAGGAATGTTGGAAAGCTTACTACCGTGAAACTAAAGCAGAACAGCGATGAAGGCCTCATGGAGCTGCTGCACGCCTCCCGTTTTGCCCGGATAATCAGGGCCTTACTTCGAGGCTAGTGCTCACATTGACTTTCACGTTTGGTATAGAGCGGAGCCGGGTGAGCTTCCAACTAGGAACTGGAAGCACAAGGTTTCTTTCGAGAAAACTCATTTGCTTCTATGAACCATGCCGGCTGTAAGTAAAAGCACGGTAACAACAGTGCTTTTCAGGTAGCTTCGGGGCCGCATCAACGGAGCTTTCATAATGGGAAAACTAGCCTTGTGCCGTCAGTCTCTAATTTCTAGGTTGACACGCAGCATACACGCAGGAGCAGAGCTTCCTGGTTCTACGCAGTGTTCTGGTACTGAAACGGGTGCTGAAGCAAGGCCCCTAGGAGTGTTGAAAAGCTTACTACCTTGAAACTAAAGCAGAACAACGATGAAGGCCTCATGGAGCTGCTGCACGCCTCTCGTTTTGCAAGGATAATCAGGGCCTTACTTCGAAGCTTGGGCTCACGTTGACTTTCACTTTAGGTATAGCGCAGAGCAGGGTGAGCTTCCAACAAGGAACTGGAACCCCAAGGTTTCTTAGGAGAAAACTCATTTTCTTCCCAGAACCATGCCGGCAGTGAGGAAAACCCCGGCAACAACAATGCTTTTCAGGTAGCTTCGAGGCCGCATGAACGGAGCTTTCATAATGGGAAAAGAAGCCTTATGCCATCAGTCTCCAATTTCTAGGTTGACACGCAGCATACACGCAGGACCAGAGCTTACTGTCTCTACGCAGTGTTCTGGTACCGAAACGGTTGCTTAAGCAAAGTCCCTAGGAATGTTGGAAAGCTTACTACCGTGAAACTAAAGCAGAACAGCGATGAAGGCCTCATGGAGCTGCTGCACGCCTCCCGTTTTGCCCGGATAATCAGGGCCTTACTTCGAGGCTAGTGCTCACATTGACTTTCACGTTTGGTATAGAGCGGAGCCGGGTGAGCTTCCAACTAGGAACTGGAAGCACAAGGTTTCTTTCGAGAAAACTCATTTGCTTCTATGAACCATGCCGGCTGTAAGTAAAAGCACGGTAACAACAGTGCTTTTCAGGTAGCTTCGGGGCCGCATCAACGGAGCTTTCATAATGGGAAAACTAGCCTTGTGCCGTCAGTCTCTAATTTCTAGGTTGACACGCAGCATACACGCAGGAGCAGAGCTTCCTGGTTCTACGCAGTGTTCTGGTACTGAAACGGGTGCTGAAGCAAGGCCCCTAGGAGTGTTGAAAAGCTTACTACCTTGAAACTAAAGCAGAACAACGATGAAGGCCTCATGGAGCTGCTGCACGCCTCTCGTTTTGCAAGGATAATCAGGGCCTTACTTCGAAGCTTGGGCTCACGTTGACTTTCACTTTAGGTATAGCGCAGAGCAGGGTGAGCTTCCAACAAGGAACTGGAACCCCAAGGTTTCTTAGGAGAAAACTCATTTTCTTCTCAGAACCATGCCGGCAGTGAGGAAAACCCCGGCAACAACAATGCTTTTCAGGTAGCTTCGAGGCCGCATGAACGGAGCTTTCATAATGGCAAAAGAAGCCTTATGCCATCAGTCTCCAATTTCTAGGTTGACACGCAGCATACACGCAGGACCAGAGCTTACTGTCTCTACGCAGTGTTCTGGTACCGAAACGGTTGCTTAAGCAAAGTCCCTAGGAATGTTGGAAAGCTTACTACCGTGAAACTAAAGCAGAACAGCGATGAAGGCCTCATGGAGCTGCTGCACGCCTCCCGTTTTGCCCGGATAATCAGGGCCTTACTTCGAGGCTAGTGCTCACATTGACTTTCACGTTTGGTATAGAGCGGAGCCGGGTGAGCTTCCAACTAGGAACTGGAAGCACAAGGTTTCTTTCGAGAAAACTCATTTTCTTCTATGAACCATGCCGGCTGTAAGTAAAAGCACGGTAACAACAGTGCTTTTCAGGTAGCTTCGGGGCCGCATCAACGGAGCTTTCATAATGGGAAAACTAGCCTTGTGCCGTCAGTCTCTAATTTCTAGGTTGACACGCAGCATACACGCAGGAGCAGAGCTTCCTGGTTCTACGCAGTGTTCTGGTACTGAAACGGGTGCTGAAGCAAGGCCCCTAGGAGTGTTGAAAAGCTTACTACCTTGAAACTAAAGCAGAACAACGATGAAGGCCTCATGGAGCTGCTGCACGCCTCTCGTTTTGCAAGGATAATCAGGGCCTTACTTCGAAGCTTGGGCTCACGTTGACTTTCACTTTAGGTATAGCGCAGAGCAGGGTGAGCTTCCAACAAGGAACTGGAACCCCAAGGTTTCTTAGGAGAAAACTCATTTTCTTCCCAGAACCATGCCGGCAGTGAGGAAAACCCCGGCAACAACAATGCTTTTCAGGTAGCTTCGAGGCCGCATGAACGGAGCTTTCATAATGGGAAAAGAAGCCTTATGCCATCAGTCTCCAATTTCTAGGTTGACACGCAGCATACACGCAGGACCAGAGCTTACTGTCTCTACGCAGTGTTCTGGTACCGAAACGGTTGCTTAAGCAAAGTCCCTAGGAATGTTGGAAAGCTTACTACCGTGAAACTAAAGCAGAACAGCGATGAAGGCCTCATGGAGCTGCTGCACGCCTCCCGTTTTGCCCGGATAATCAGGGCCTTACTTCGAGGCTAGTGCTCACATTGACTTTCACGTTTGGTATAGAGCGGAGCCGGGTGAGCTTCCAACTAGGAACTGGAAGCACAAGGTTTCTTTCGAGAAAACTCATTTGCTTCTATGAACCATGCCGGCTGTAAGTAAAAGCACGGTAACAACAGTGCTTTTCAGGTAGCTTCGGGGCCGCATCAACGGAGCTTTCATAATGGGAAAACTAGCCTTGTGCCGTCAGTCTCTAATTTCTAGGTTGACACGCAGCATACACGCAGGAGCAGAGCTTCCTGGTTCTACGCAGTGTTCTGGTACTGAAACGGGTGCTGAAGCAAGGCCCCTAGGAGTGTTGAAAAGCTTACTACCTTGAAACTAAAGCAGAACAACGATGAAGGCCTCATGGAGCTGCTGCACGCCTCTCGTTTTGCAAGGATAATCAGGGCCTTACTTCGAAGCTTGGGCTCACGTTGACTTTCACTTTAGGTATAGCGCAGAGCAGGGTGAGCTTCCAACAAGGAACTGGAACCCCAAGGTTTCTTAGGAGAAAACTCATTTTCTTCCCAGAACCATGCCGGCAGTGAGGAAAACCCCGGCAACAACAATGCTTTTCAGGTAGCTTCGAGGCCGCATGAACGGAGCTTTCATAATGGGAAAAGAAGCCTTATGCCATCAGTCTCCAATTTCTAGGTTGACACGCAGCATACACGCAGGACCAGAGCTTACTGTCTCTACGCAGTGTTCTGGTACCGAAACGGTTGCTTAAGCAAAGTCCCTAGGAATGTTGGAAAGCTTACTACCGTGAAACTAAAGCAGAACAGCGATGAAGGCCTCATGGAGCTGCTGCACGCCTCCCGTTTTGCCCGGATAATCAGGGCCTTACTTCGAGGCTAGTGCTCACATTGACTTTCACGTTTGGTATAGAGCGGAGCCGGGTGAGCTTCCAACTAGGAACTGGAAGCACAAGGTTTCTTTCGAGAAAACTCATTTTCTTCTATGAACCATGCCGGCTGTAAGTAAAAGCACGGTAACAACAGTGCTTTTCAGGTAGCTTCGGGGCCGCATCAACGGAGCTTTCATAATGGGAAAACTAGCCTTGTGCCGTCAGTCTCTAATTTCTAGGTTGACACGCAGCATACACGCAGGAGCAGAGCTTCCTGGTTCTACGCAGTGTTCTGGTACTGAAACGGGTGCTGAAGCAAGGCCCCTAGGAGTGTTGAAAAGCTTACTACCTTGAAACTAAAGCAGAACAACGATGAAGGCCTCATGGAGCTGCTGCACGCCTCTCGTTTTGCAAGGATAATCAGGGCCTTACTTCGAAGCTTGGGCTCACGTTGACTTTCACTTTAGGTATAGCGCAGAGCAGGGTGAGCTTCCAACAAGGAACTGGAACCCCAAGGTTTCTTAGGAGAAAACTCATTTTCTTCCCAGAACCATGCCGGCAGTGAGGAAAACCCCGGCAACAACAATGCTTTTCAGGTAGCTTCGAGGCCGCATGAACGGAGCTTTCATAATGGGAAAAGAAGCCTTATGCCATCAGTCTCCAATTTCTAGGTTGACACGCAGCATACACGCAGGACCAGAGCTTACTGTCTCTACGCAGTGTTCTGGTACCGAAACGGTTGCTTAAGCAAAGTCCCTAGGAATGTTGGAAAGCTTACTACCGTGAAACTAAAGCAGAACAGCGATGAAGGCCTCATGGAGCTGCTGCACGCCTCCCGTTTTGCCCGGATAATCAGGGCCTTACTTCGAGGCTAGTGCTCACATTGACTTTCACGTTTGGTATAGAGCGGAGCCGGGTGAGCTTCCAACTAGGAACTGGAAGCACAAGGTTTCTTTCGAGAAAACTCATTTTCTTCTATGAACCATGCCGGCTGTAAGTAAAAGCACGGTAACAACAGTGCTTTTCAGGTAGCTTCGGGGCCGCATCAACGGAGCTTTCATAATGGGAAAACTAGCCTTGTGCCGTCAGTCTCTAATTTCTAGGTTGACACGCAGCATACACGCAGGAGCAGAGCTTCCTGGTTCTACGCAGTGTTCTGGTACTGAAACGGGTGCTGAAGCAAGTCCCCTAGGAGTGTTGAAAAGCTTACTACCTTGAAACTAAAGCAGAACAACGATGAAGGCCTCATGGAGTTGCTGCACGCCTCTCGTTTTGCAAGGATAATCAGGGCCTTACTTCGAAGCTTGGGCTCACGTTGACTTTCACTTTAGGTATAGCGCAGAGCAGGGTGAGCTTCCAACAAGGAACTGGAACCCCAAGGTTTCTTAGGAGAAAACTCATTTTCTTCCCAGAACCATGCCGGCAGTGAGGAAAACCCCGGCAACAACAATGCTTTTCAGGTAGCTTCGAGGCCGCATGAACGGAGCTTTCATAATGGGAAAAGAAGCCTTATGCCATCAGTCTCCAATTTCTAGGTTGACACGCAGCATACACGCAGGACCAGAGCTTACTGTCTCTACGCAGTGTTCTGGTACCGAAACGGTTGCTTAAGCAAAGTCCCTAGGAATGTTGGAAAGCTTACTACCGTGAAACTAAAGCAGAACAGCGATGAAGGCCTCATGGAGCTGCTGCACGCCTCCCGTTTTGCCAGGATAATCAGGGCCTTACTTCGAGGCTAGTGCTCACATTGACTTTCACGTTTGGTATAGAGCGGAGCCGGGTGAGCTTCCAACTAGGAACTGGAAGCACAAGGTTTCTTTCGAGAAAACTCATTTGCTTCTATGAACCATGCCGGCTGTAAGTGAAAGCACGGTAACAACAGTGCTTTTCAGGTAGCTTCGGGGCCGCATCAACGGAGCTTTCATAATGGGAAAACTAGCCTTGTGCCGTCAGTCTCTAATTTCTAGGTTGACACGCAGCATACACGCAGGAGCAGAGCTTCCTGGTTCTACGCAGTGTTCTGGTACTGAAACGGGTGCTGAAGCAAGGCCCCTAGGAGTGTTGAAAAGCTTACTACCTTGAAACTAAAGCAGAACAACGATGAAGGCCTCATGGAGCTGCTGCACGCCTCTCGTTTTGCAAGGATAATCAGGGCCTTACTTCGAAGCTTGGGCTCACGTTGACTTTCACTTTAGGTATAGCGCAGAGCAGGGTGAGCTTCCAACAAGGAACTGGAACCCCAAGGTTTCTTAGGAGAAAACTCATTTTCTTCCCAGAACCATGCCGGCAGTGAGGAAAACCCCGGCAACAACAATGCTTTTCAGGTAGCTTCGAGGCCGCATGAACGGAGCTTTCATAATGGGAAAAGAAGCCTTATGCCATCAGTCTCCAATTTCTAGGTTGACACGCAGCATACACGCAGGACCAGAGCTTACTGTCTCTACGCAGTGTTCTGGTACCGAAACGGTTGCTTAAGCAAAGTCCCTAGGAATGTTGGAAAGCTTACTACCGTGAAACTAAAGCAGAACAGCGATGAAGGCCTCATGGAGCTGCTGCACGCCTCCCGTTTTGCCCGGATAATCAGGGCCTTACTTCGAGGCTAGTGCTCACATTGACTTTCACGTTTGGTATAGAGCGGAGCCGGGTGAGCTTCCAACTAGGAACTGGAAGCACAAGGTTTCTTTCGAGAAAACTCATTTGCTTCTATGAACCATGCCGGCTGTAAGTGAAAGCACGGTAACAACAGTGCTTTTCAGGTAGCTTCGGGGCCGCATCAACGGAGCTTTCATAATGGGAAAACTAGCCTTGTGCCGTCAGTCTCTAATTTCTAGGTTGACACGCAGCATACACGCAGGAGCAGAGCTTCCTGGTTCTACGCAGTGTTCTGGTACTGAAACGGGTGCTGAAGCAAGGCCCCTAGGAGTGTTGAAAAGCTTACTACCTTGAAACTAAAGCAGAACAACGATGAAGGCCTCATGGAGCTGCTGCACGCCTCTCGTTTTGCAAGGATAATCAGGGCCTTACTTCGAAGCTTGGGCTCACGTTGACTTTCACTTTAGGTATAGCGCAGAGCAGGGTGAGCTTCCAACAAGGAACTGGAACCCCAAGGTTTCTTAGGAGAAAACTCATTTTCTTCCCAGAACCATGCCGGCAGTGAGGAAAACCCCGGCAACAACAATGCTTTTCAGGTAGCTTCGAGGCCGCATGAACGGAGCTTCCATAATGGGAAAAGAAGCCTTATGCCATCAGTCTCCAATTTCTAGGTTGACACGCAGCATACACGCAGGACCAGAGCTTACTGTCTCTACGCAGTGTTCTGGTACCGAAACGGTTGCTTAAGCAAAGTCCCTAGGAATGTTGGAAAGCTTACTACCGTGAAACTAAAGCAGAACAGCGATGAAGGCCTCATGGAGCTGCTGCACGCCTCCCGTTTTGCCAGGATAATCAGGGCCTTACTTCGAGGCTAGTGCTCACATTGACTTTCACGTTTGGTATAGAGCGGAGCCGGGTGAGCTTCCAACTAGGAACTGGAAGCACAAGGTTTCTTTCGAGAAAACTCATTTTTTTCTATGAACCATGCCGGCTGTAAGTAAAAGCACGGTAACAACAGTGCTTTTCAGGTAGCTTCGGGGCCGCATCAACGGAGCTTTCATAATGGGAAAACTAGCCTTGTGCCGTCAGTCTCTAATTTCTAGGTTGACACGCAGCATACACGCAGGAGCAGAGCTTCCTGGTTCTACGCAGTGTTCTGGTACTGAAACGGGTGCTGAAGCAAGGCCCCTAGGAGTGTTGAAAAGCTTACTACCTTGAAACTAAAGCAGAACAACGATGAAGGCCTCATGGAGCTGCTGCACGTCTCTCGTTTTGCAAGGATAATCAGGGCCTTACTTCGAAGCTTGGACTCACGTTGACTTTCACTTTAGGTATAGCGCAGAGCAGGGTGAGCTTCCAACAAGGAACTGGAACCCCAAGGTTTCTTAGGAGAAAACTCATTTTCTTCCCAGAACCATGCCGGCAGTGAGGAAAACCCCGGCAACAACAATGCTTTTCAGGTAGCTTCGAGGCCGCATGAACGGAGCTTTCATAATGGGAAAAGAAGCCTTATGCCATCAGTCTCCAATTTCTAGGTTGACACGCAGCATACACGCAGGACCAGAGCTTACTGTCTCTACGCAGTGTTCTGGTACCGAAACGGTTGCTTAAGCAAAGTCCCTAGGAATGTTGGAAAGCTTACTACCGTGAAACTAAAGCAGAACAGCGATGAAGGCCTCATGGAGCTGCTGCACGCCTCCCGTTTTGCCCGGATAATCAGGGCCTTACTTCGAGGCTAGTGCTCACATTGACTTTCACGTTTGGTATAGAGCGGAGCCGGGTGAGCTTCCAACTAGGAACTGGAAGCACAAGGTTTCTTTCGAGAAAACTCATTTTCTTCTATGAACCATGCCGGCTGTAAGTAAAAGAACGGTAACAACAGTGCTTTTCAGGTAGCTTCGGGGCCGCATCAACGGAGCTTTCATAATGGGAAAACTAGCCTTGTGCCGTCAGTCTCTAATTTCTAGGTTGACACGCAGCATACACGCAGGAGCAGAGCTTCCTGGTTCTACGCAGTGTTCTGGTACTGAAACGGGTGCTGAAGCAAGTCCCCTAGGAGTCTTGAAAAGCTTACTACCTTGAAACTAAAGCAGAACAACGATGAAGGCCTCATGGAGCTGCTGCACGCCTCCCGTTTTGCAAGGATAATCAGGGCCTTACTTCGAAGCTTGGGCTCACGTTGACTTTCACTTTAGGTATAGCGCAGAGCAGGGTGAGCTTCCAACAAGGAACTGGAACCCCAAGGTTTCTTAGGAGAAAACTCATTTTCTTCCCAGAACCATGCCGGCAGTGAGGAAAACCCCGGCAACAACAATGCTTTTCAGGTAGCTTCGAGGCCGCATGAACGGAGCTTTCATAATGGGAAAAGAAGCCTTATGCCATCAGTCTCCAATTTCTAGGTTGACACGCAGCATACACGCAGGACCAGAGCTTACTGTCTCTACGCAGTGTTCTGGTACCGAAACGGTTGCTTAAGCAAAGTCCCTAGGAATGTTGGAAAGCTTACTACCGTGAAACTAAAGCAGAACAGCGATGAAGGCCTCATGGAGCTGCTGCACGCCTCCCGTTTTGCCAGGATAATCAGGGCCTTACTTCGAGGCTAGTGCTCACATTGACTTTCACGTTTGGTATAGAGCGGAGCCGGGTGAGCTTCCAACTAGGAACTGGAAGCACAAGGTTTCTTTCGAGAAAACTCATTTGCTTCTATGAACCATGCCGGCTGTAAGTGAAAGCACGGTAACAACAGTGCTTTTCAGGTAGCTTCGGGGCCGCATCAACGGAGCTTTCATAATGGGAAAACTAGCTTTGTGCCGTCAGTCTCTAATTTCTAGGTTGACACGCAGCATACACGCAGGAGCAGAGCTTCCTGGTTCTACGAAGTGTTCTGGTACTGAAACGGGTGCTGAAGCAAGGCCCCTAGGAGTGTTGAAAAGTTTACTACCTTGAAACTAAAGCAGAACAACGATGAAGGCCTCATGGAGCTGCTGCACGCCTCTCGTTTTGCAAGGATAATCAGGGCCTTACTTCGAAGCTTGGGCTCACGTTGACTTTCACTTTAGGTATAGCGCAGAGCAGGGTGAGCTTCCAACAAGGAACTGGAACCCCAAGGTTTCTTAGGAGAAAACTCATTTTCTTCCCAGAACCATGCCGGCAGTGAGGAAAACCCCGGCAACAACAATGCTTTTCAGGTAGCTTCGAGGCCGCATGAACGGAGCTTTCATAATGGCAAAAGAAGCCTTATGCCATCAGTCTCCAATTTCTAGGTTGACACGCAGCATACACGCAGGACCAGAGCTTACTGTCTCTACGCAGTGTTCTGGTACCGAAACGGTTGCTTAAGCAAAGTCCCTAGGAATGTTGGAAAGCTTACTACCGTGAAACTAAAGCAGAACAGCGATGAAGGCCTCATGGAGCTGCTGCACGCCTCCCGTTTTGCCAGGATAATCAGGGCCTTACTTCGAGGCTAGTGCTCACATTGACTTTCAAGTTTGGTATAGAGCGGAGCCGGGTGAGCTTCCAACTAGGAACTGGAAGCACAAGGTTTCTTTCGAGAAAACTCATTTGCTTCTATGAACCATGCCGGCTGTAAGTAAAAGCACGGTAACAACAGTGCTTTTCAGGTAGCTTCGGGGCCGCATCAACGGAGCTTTCATAATGGGAAAACTAGCCTTGTGCCGTCAGTCTCTAATTTCTAGGTTGACACGCAGCATACACGCAGGAGCAGAGCTTCCTGGTTCTACGCAGTGTTTTGGTACTGAAACGGGTGCTGAAGCAAGTCCCCTAGGAGTGTTGAAAAGCTTACTACCTTGAAACTAAAGCAGAACAACGATGAAGGCCTCATGGAGCTGCTGCACGCCTCTCGTTTTGCAAGGATAATCAGGGCCTTACTTCGAAGCTTGGGCTCACGTTGACTTTCACTTTAGGTATAGCGCAGAGCAGGGTGAGCTTCCAACAAGGAACTGGAACCCCAAGGTTTCTTAGGAGAAAACTCATTTTCTTCCCAGAACCATGCCGGCAGTGAGGAAAACCCCGGCAACAACAATGCTTTTCAGGTAGCTTCGAGGCCGCATGAACGGAGCTTTCATAATGGGAAAAGAAGCCTTATGCCATCAGTCTCCAATTTCTAGGTTGACACGCAGCATACACGCAGGACCAGAGCTTACTGTCTCTACGCAGTGTTCTGGTACCGAAACGGTTGCTTAAGCAAAGTCCCTAGGAATGTTGGAAAGCTTACTACCGTGAAACTAAAGCAGAACAGCGATGAAGGCCTCATGGAGCTGCTGCACGCCTCCCGTTTTGCCAGGATAATCAGGGCCTTACTTCGAGGCTAGTGCTCACATTGACTTTCACGTTTGGTATAGAGCGGAGCCGGGTGAGCTTCCAACTAGGAACTGGAAGCACAAGGTTTCTTTCGAGAAAACTCATTTGCTTCTATGAACCATGCCGGCTGTAAGTGAAAGCACGGTAACAACAGTGCTTTTCAGGTAGCTTCGGGGCCGCATCAACGGAGCTTTCATAATGGGAAAACTAGCCTTGTGCCGTCAGTCTCTAATTTCTAGGTTGACACGCAGCATACACGCAGGAGCAGAGCTTCCTGGTTCTACGCAGTGTTCTGGTACTGAAACGGGTGCTGAAGCAAGGCCCCTAGGAGTGTTGAAAAGCTTACTACCTTGAAACTAAAGCAGAACAACGATGAAGGCCTCATGGAGCTGCTGCACGCCTCTCGTTTTGCAAGGATAATCAGGGCCTTACTTCGAAGCTTGGGCTCACGTTGACTTTCACTTTAGGTATAGCGCAGAGCAGGGTGAGCTTCCAACAAGGAACTGGAACCCCAAGGTTTCTTAGGAGAAAACTCATTTTCTTCCCAGAAACATGCCGGCAGTGAGGAAAACCCCGGCAACAACAATGCTTTTCAGGTAGCTTCGAGGCCGCATGAACGGAGCTTCCATAATGGGAAAAGAAGCCTTATGCCATCAGTCTCCAATTTCTAGGTTGACACGCAGCATACACGCAGGACCAGAGCTTACTGTCTCTACGCAGTGTTCTGGTACCGAAACGGTTGCTTAAGCAAAGTCCCTAGGAATGTTGGAAAGCTTACTACCGTGAAACTAAAGCAGAACAGCGATGAAGGCCTCATGGAGCTGCTGCACGCCTCCCGTTTTGCCAGGATAATCAGGGCCTTACTTCGAGGCTAGTGCTCACATTGACTTTCAAGTTTGGTATAGAGCGGAGCCGGGTGAGCTTCCAACTAGGAACTGGAAGCACAAGGTTTCTTTCGAGAAAACTCATTTGCTTCTATGAACCATGCCGGCTGTAAGTAAAAGCACGGTAACAACAGTGCTTTTCAGGTAGCTTCGGGGCCGCATCAACGGAGCTTTCATAATGGGAAAACTAGCCTTGTGCCGTCAGTCTCTAATTTCTAGGTTGACACGCAGCATACACGCAGGAGCAGAGCTTCCTGGTTCTACGCAGTGTTCTGGTACTGAAACGGGTGCTGAAGCAAGGCCCCTAGGAGTGTTGAAAAGCTTACTACCTTGAAACTAAAGCAGAACAACGATGAAGGCCTCATGGAGCTGCTGCACGCCTCTCGTTTTGCAAGGATAATCAGGGCCTTACTTCGAAGCTTGGGCTCACGTTGACTTTCACTTTAGGTATAGCGCAGAGCAGGGTGAGCTTCCAACAAGGAACTGGAACCCCAAGGTTTCTTAGGAGAAAACTCATTTTCTTCTCAGAACCATGCCGGCAGTGAGGAAAACCCCGGCAACAACAATGCTTTTCAGGTAGCTTCGAGGCCGCATGAACGGAGCTTTCATAATGGCAAAAGAAGCCTTATGCCATCAGTCTCCAATTTCTAGGTTGACACGCAGCATACACGCAGGACCAGAGCTTACTGTCTCTACGCAGTGTTCTGGTACCGAAACGGTTGCTTAAGCAAAGTCCCTAGGAATGTTGGAAAGCTTACTACCGTGAAACTAAAGCAGAACAGCGATGAAGGCCTCATGGAGCTGCTGCACGCCTCCCGTTTTGCCCGGATAATCAGGGCCTTACTTCGAGGCTAGTGCTCACATTGACTTTCACGTTTGGTATAGAGCGGAGCCGGGTGAGCTTCCAACTAGGAACTGGAAGCACAAGGTTTCTTTCGAGAAAACTCATTTGCTTCTATGAACCATGCCGGCTGTAAGTAAAAGCACGGTAACAACAGTGCTTTTCAGGTAGCTTCGGGGCCGCATCAACGGAGCTTTCATAATGGGAAAACTAGCCTTGTGCCGTCAGTCTCTAATTTCTAGGTTGACACGCAGCATACACGCAGGAGCAGAGCTTCCTGGTTCTACGCAGTGTTCTGGTACTGAAACGGGTGCTGAAGCAAGGCCCCTAGGAGTGTTGAAAAGCTTACTACCTTGAAACTAAAGCAGAACAACGATGAAGGCCTCATGGAGCTGCTGCACGCCTCTCGTTTTGCAAGGATAATCAGGGCCTTACTTCGAAGCTTGGGCTCACGTTGACTTTCACTTTAGGTATAGCGCAGAGCAGGGTGAGCTTCCAACAAGGAACTGGAACCCCAAGGTTTCTTAGGAGAAAACTCATTTTCTTCCCAGAACCATGCCGGCAGTGAGGAAAACCCCGGCAACAACAATGCTTTTCAGGTAGCTTCGAGGCCGCATGAACGGAGCTTTCATAATGGGAAAAGAAGCCTTATGCCATCAGTCTCCAATTTCTAGGTTGACACGCAGCATACACGCAGGACCAGAGCTTACTGTCTCTACGCAGTGTTCTGGTACCGAAACGGTTGCTTAAGCAAAGTCCCTAGGAATGTTGGAAAGCTTACTACCGTGAAACTAAAGCAGAACAGCGATGAAGGCCTCATGGAGCTGCTGCACGCCTCCCGTTTTGCCAGGATAATCAGGGCCTTACTTCGAGGCTAGTGCTCACATTGACTTTCACGTTTGGTATAGAGCGGAGCCGGGTGAGCTTCCAACTAGGAACTGGAAGCACAAGGTTTCTTTCGAGAAAACTCATTTGCTTCTATGAACCATGCCGGCTGTAAGTGAAAGCACGGTAACAACAGTGCTTTTCAGGTAGCTTCGGGGCCGCATCAACGGAGCTTTCATAATGGGAAAACTAGCCTTGTGCCGTCAGTCTCTAATTTCTAGGTTGACACGCAGCATACACGCAGGAGCAGAGCTTCCTGGTTCTACGCAGTGTTCTGGTACTGAAACGGGTGCTGAAGCAAGGCCCCTAGGAGTGTTGAAAAGCTTACTACCTTGAAACTAAAGCAGAACAACGATGAAGGCCTCATGGAGCTGCTGCACGCCTCTCGTTTTGCAAGGATAATCAGGGCCTTACTTCGAAGCTTGGGCTCACGTTGACTTTCACTTTAGGTATAGCGCAGAGCAGGGTGAGCTTCCAACAAGGAACTGGAACCCCAAGGTTTCTTAGGAGAAAACTCATTTTCTTCCCAGAACCATGCCGGCAGTGAGGAAAACCCCGGCAACAACAATGCTTTTCAGGTAGCTTCGAGGCCGCATGAACGGAGCTTTCATAATGGGAAAAGAAGCCTTATGCCATCAGTCTCCAATTTCTAGGTTGACACGCAGCATACACGCAGGACCAGAGCTTACTGTCTCTACGCAGTGTTCTGGTACCGAAACGGTTGCTTAAGCAAAGTCCCTAGGAATGTTGGAAAGCTTACTACCGTGAAACTAAAGCAGAACAGCGATGAAGGCCTCATGGAGCTGCTGCACGCCTCCCGTTTTGCCAGGATAATCAGGGCCTTACTTCGAGGCTAGTGCTCACATTGACTTTCACGTTTGGTATAGAGCAGAGCCGGGTGAGCTTCCAACTAGGAACTGGAAGCACAAGGTTTCTTTCGAGAAAACTCATTTTCTTCTATGAACCATGCCGGCTGTAAGTAAAAGCACGGTAACAACAGTGCTTTTCAGGTAGCTTCGGGGCCGCATCAACGGAGCTTTCATAATGGGAAAACTAGCCTTGTGCCGTCAGTCTCTAATTTCTAGGTTGACACGCAGCATACACGCAGGAGCAGAGCTTCCTGGTTCTACGCAGTGTTCTGGTACTGAAACGGGTGCTGAAGCAAGGCCCCTAGGAGTGTTGAAAAGCTTACTACCTTGAAACTAAAGCAGAACAACGATGAAGGCCTCATGGAGCTGCTGCACGCCTCTCGTTTTGCAAGGATAATCAGGGCCTTACTTCGAAGCTTGGGCTCACGTTGACTTTCACTTTAGGTATAGCGCAGAGCAGGGTGAGCTTCCAACAAGGAACTGGAACCCCAAGGTTTCTTAGGAGAAAACTCATTTTCTTCCCAGAACCATGCCGGCAGTGAGGAAAACCCCGGCAACAACAATGCTTTTCAGGTAGCTTCGAGGCCGCATGAACGGAGCTTTCATAATGGGAAAAGAAGCCTTATGCCATCAGTCTCCAATTTCTAGGTTGACACGCAGCATACACGCAGGACCAGAGCTTACTGTCTCTACGCAGTGTTCTGGTACCGAAACGGTTGCTTAAGCAAAGTCCCTAGGAATGTTGGAAAGCTTACTACCGTGAAACTAAAGCAGAACAGCGATGAAGGCCTCATGGAGCTGCTGCACGCCTCCCGTTTTGCCAGGATAATCAGGGCCTTACTTCGAGGCTAGTGCTCACATTGACTTTCACGTTTGGTATAGAGCGGAGCCGGGTGAGCTTCCAACTAGGAACTGGAAGCACAAGGTTTCTTTCGAGAAAACTCATTTGCTTCTATGAACCATGCCGGCTGTAAGTGAAAGCACGGTAACAACAGTGCTTTTCAGGTAGCTTCGGGGCCGCATCAACGGAGCTTTCATAATGGGAAAACTAGCCTTGTGCCGTCAGTCTCTAATTTCTAGGTTGACACGCAGCATACACGCAGGAGCAGAGCTTCCTGGTTCTACGCAGTGTTCTGGTACTGAAACGGGTGCTGAAGCAAGGCCCCTAGGAGTGTTGAAAAGCTTACTACCTTGAAACTAAAGCAGAACAACGATGAAGGCCTCATGGAGCTGCTGCACGCCTCTCGTTTTGCAAGGATAATCAGGGCCTTACTTCGAAGCTTGGGCTCACGTTGACTTTCACTTTAGGTATAGCGCAGAGCAGGGTGAGCTTCCAACAAGGAACTGGAACCCCAAGGTTTCTTAGGAGAAAACTCATTTTCTTCCCAGAACCATGCCGGCAGTGAGGAAAACCCCGGCAACAACAATGCTTTTCAGGTAGCTTCGAGGCCGCATGAACGGAGCTTCCATAATGGGAAAAGAAGCCTTATGCCATCAGTCTCCAATTTCTAGGTTGACACGCAGCATACACGCAGGACCAGAGCTTACTGTCTCTACGCAGTGTTCTGGTACCGAAACGGTTGCTTAAGCAAAGTCCCTAGGAATGTTGGAAAGCTTACTACCGTGAAACTAAAGCAGAACAGCGATGAAGGCCTCATGGAGCTGCTGCACGCCTCCCGTTTTGCCAGGATAATCAGGGCCTTACTTCGAGGCTAGTGCTCACATTGACTTTCACGTTTGGTATAGAGCGGAGCCGGGTGAGCTTCCAACTAGGAACTGGAAGCACAAGGTTTCTTTCGAGAAAACTCATTTGCTTCTATGAACCATGCCGGCTGTAAGTAAAAGCACGGTAACAACAGTGCTTTTCAGGTAGCTTCGGGGCCGCATCAACGGAGCTTTCATAATGGGAAAACTAGCCTTGTGCCGTCTGTCTCTAATTTCTAGGTTGACACGCAGCATACACGCAGGAGCAGAGCTTCCTGGTTCTACGCAGTGTTCTGGTACTGAAACGGGTGCTGAAGCAAGGCCCCTAGGAGTGTTGAAAAGCTTACTACCTTGAAACTAAAGCAGAACAACGATGAAGGCCTCATGGAGCTGCTGCACGTCTCTCGTTTTGCAAGGATAATCAGGGCCTTACTTCGAAGCTTGGACTCACGTTGACTTTCACTTTAGGTATAGCGCAGAGCAGGGTGAGCTTCCAACAAGGAACTGGAACCCCAAGGTTTCTTAGGAGAAAACTCATTTTCTTCCCAGAACCATGCCGGCAGTGAGGAAAACCCCGGCAACAACAATGCTTTTCAGGTAGCTTCGAGGCCGCATGAACGGAGCTTTCATAATGGGAAAAGAAGCCTTATGCCATCAGTCTCCAATTTCTAGGTTGACACGCAGCATACACGCAGGACCAGAGCTTACTGTCTCTACGCAGTGTTCTGGTACCGAAACGGTTGCTTAAGCAAAGTCCCTAGGAATGTTGGAAAGCTTACTACCGTGAAACTAAAGCAGAACAGCGATGAAGGCCTCATGGAGCTGCTGCACGCCTCCCGTTTTGCCCGGATAATCAGGGCCTTACTTCGAGGCTAGTGCTCACATTGACTTTCACGTTTGGTATAGAGCGGAGCCGGGTGAGCTTCCAACTAGGAACTGGAAGCACAAGGTTTCTTTCGAGAAAACTCATTTTCTTCTATGAACCATGCCGGCTGTAAGTAAAAGCACGGTAACAACAGTGCTTTTCAGTTAGCTTCGGGGCCGCATCAACGGAGCTTTCATAATGGGAAAACTAGCCTTGTGCCGTCAGTCTCTAATTTCTAGGTTGACACGCAGCATACACGCAGGAGCAGAGCTTCCTGGTTCTACGCAGTGTTCTGGTACTGAAACGGGTGCTGAAGCAAGTCCCGTAGGAGTGTTGAAAAGCTTACTACCTTGAAACTAAAGCAGAACAACGATGAAGGCCTCATGGAGCTGCTGCACGCCTCTCGTTTTGCAAGGATAATCAGGGCCTTACTTCGAAGCTTGGGCTCACGTTGACTTTCACTTTAGGTATAGCGCAGAGCAGGGTGAGCTTCCAACAAGGAACTGGAACCCCAAGGTTTCTTAGGAGAAAACTCATTTTCTTCCCAGAACCATGCCGGCAGTGAGGAAAACCCCGGCAACAACAATGCTTTTCAGGTAGCTTCGAGGCCGCATGAACGGAGCTTTCATAATGGGAAAAGAAGCCTTATGCCATCAGTCTCCAATTTCTAGGTTGACACGCAGCATACACGCAGGACCAGAGCTTACTGTCTCTACGCAGTGTTCTGGTACCGAAACGGTTGCTTAAGCAAAGTCCCTAGGAATGTTGGAAAGCTTACTACCGTGAAACTAAAGCAGAACAGCGATGAAGGCCTCATGGAGCTGCTGCACGCCTCCCGTTTTGCCAGGATAATCAGGGCCTTACTTCGAGGCTAGTGCTCACATTGACTTTCAAGTTTGGTATAGAGCGGAGCCGGGTGAGCTTCCAACTAGGAACTGGAAGCACAAGGTTTCTTTCGAGAAAACTCATTTGCTTCTATGAACCATGCCGGCTGTAAGTAAAAGCACGGTAACAACAGTGCTTTTCAGGTAGCTTCGGGGCCGCATCAACGGAGCTTTCATAATGGGAAAACTAGCCTTGTGCCGTCAGTCTCTAATTTCTAGGTTGACACGCAGCATACACGCAGGAGCAGAGCTTCCTGGTTCTACGCAGTGTTCTGGTACTGAAACGGGTGCTGAAGCAAGGCCCCTAGGAGTGTTGAAAAGCTTACTACCTTGAAACTAAAGCAGAACAACGATGAAGGCCTCATGGAGCTGCTGCACGCCTCTCGTTTTGCAAGGATAATCAGGGCCTTACTTCGAAGCTTGGGCTCACGTTGACTTTCACTTTAGGTATAGCGCAGAGCAGGGTGAGCTTCCAACAAGGAACTGGAACCCCAAGGTTTCTTAGGAGAAAACTCATTTTCTTCTCAGAACCATGCCGGCAGTGAGGAAAACCCCGGCAACAACAATGCTTTTCAGGTAGCTTCGAGGCCGCATGAACGGAGCTTTCATAATGGCAAAAGAAGCCTTATGCCATCAGTCTCCAATTTCTAGGTTGACACGCAGCATACACGCAGGACCAGAGCTTACTGTCTCTACGCAGTGTTCTGGTACCGAAACGGTTGCTTAAGCAAAGTCCCTAGGAATGTTGGAAAGCTTACTACCGTGAAACTAAAGCAGAACAGCGATGAAGGCCTCATGGAGCTGCTGCACGCCTCCCGTTTTGCCCGGATAATCAGGGCCTTACTTCGAGGCTAGTGCTCACATTGACTTTCACGTTTGGTATAGAGCGGAGCCGGGTGAGCTTCCAACTAGGAACTGGAAGCACAAGGTTTCTTTCGAGAAAACTCATTTGCTTCTATGAACCATGCCGGCTGTAAGTAAAAGCACGGTAACAACAGTGCTTTTCAGGTAGCTTCGGGGCCGCATCAACGGAGCTTTCATAATGGGAAAACTAGCCTTGTGCCGTCAGTCTCTAATTTCTAGGTTGACACGCAGCATACACGCAGGAGCAGAGCTTCCTGGTTCTACGCAGTGTTCTGGTACTGAAACGGGTGCTGAAGCAAGGCCCCTAGGAGTGTTGAAAAGCTTACTACCTTGAAACTAAAGCAGAACAACGATGAAGGCCTCATGGAGCTGCTGCACGCCTCTCGTTTTGCAAGGATAATCAGGGCCTTACTTCGAAGCTTGGGCTCACGTTGACTTTCACTTTAGGTATAGCGCAGAGCAGGGTGAGCTTCCAACAAGGAACTGGAACCCCAAGGTTTCTTAGGAGAAAACTCATTTTCTTCCCAGAACCATGCCGGCAGTGAGGAAAACCCCGGCAACAACAATGCTTTTCAGGTAGCTTCGAGGCCGCATGAACGGAGCTTTCATAATGGCAAAAGAAGCCTTATGCCATCAGTCTCCAATTTCTAGGTTGACACGCAGCATACACGCAGGACCAGAGCTTACTGTCTCTACGCAGTGTTCTGGTACCGAAACGGTTGCTTAAGCAAAGTCCCTAGGAATGTTGGAAAGCTTACTACCGTGAAACTAAAGCAGAACAGCGATGAAGGCCTCATGGAGCTGCTGCACGCCTCCCGTTTTGCCAGGATAATCAGGGCCTTACTTCGAGGCTAGTGCTCACATTGACTTTCACGTTTGGTATAGAGCGGAGCCGGGTGAGCTTCCAACTAGGAACTGGAAGCACAAGGTTTCTTTCGAGAAAACTCATTTGCTTCTATGAACCATGCCGGCTGTAAGTGAAAGCACGGTAACAACAGTGCTTTTCAGGTAGCTTCGGGGCCGCATCAACGGAGCTTTCATAATGGGAAAACTAGCCTTGTGCCGTCAGTCTCTAATTTCTAGGTTGACACGCAGCATACACGCAGGAGCAGAGCTTCCTGGTTCTACGCAGTGTTCTGGTACTGAAACGGGTGCTGAAGCAAGGCCCCTAGGAGTGTTGAAAAGCTTACTACCTTGAAACTAAAGCAGAACAACGATGAAGGCCTCATGGAGCTGCTGCACGCCTCTCGTTTTGCAAGGATAATCAGGGCCTTACTTCGAAGCTTGGGCTCACGTTGACTTTCACTTTAGGTATAGCGCAGAGCAGGGTGAGCTTCCAACAAGGAACTGGAACCCCAAGGTTTCTTAGGAGAAAACTCATTTTCTTCCCAGAACCATGCCGGCAGTGAGGAAAACCCCGGCAACAACAATGCTTTTCAGGTAGCTTCGAGGCCGCATGAACGGAGCTTTCATAATGGGAAAAGAAGCCTTATGCCATCAGTCTCCAATTTCTAGGTTGACACGCAGCATACACGCAGGACCAGAGCTTACTGTCTCTACGCAGTGTTCTGGTACCGAAACGGTTGCTTAAGCAAAGTCCCTAGGAATGTTGGAAAGCTTACTACCGTGAAACTAAAGCAGAACAGCGATGAAGGCCTCATGGAGCTGCTGCACGCCTCCCGTTTTGCCAGGATAATCAGGGCCTTACTTCGAGGCTAGTGCTCACATTGACTTTCACGTTTGGTATAGAGCGGAGCCGGGTGAGCTTCCAACTAGGAACTGGAAGCACAAGGTTTCTTTCGAGAAAACTCATTTTCTTCTATGAACCATGCCGGCTGTAAGTAAAAGCACGGTAACAACAGTGCTTTTCAGGTAGCTTCGGGGCCGCATCAACGGAGCTTTCATAATGGGAAAACTAGCCTTGTGCCGTCAGTCTCTAATTTCTAGGTTGACACGCAGCATACACGCAGGAGCAGAGCTTCCTGGTTCTACGCAGTGTTCTGGTACTGAAACGGGTGCTGAAGCAAGGCCCCTAGGAGTGTTGAAAAGCTTACTACCTTGAAACTAAAGCAGAACAACGATGAAGGCCTCATGGAGCTGCTGCACGTCTCTCGTTTTGCAAGGATAATCAGGGCCTTACTTCGAAGCTTGGACTCACGTTGACTTTCACTTTAGGTATAGCGCAGAGCAGGGTGAGCTTCCAACAAGGAACTGGAACCCCAAGGTTTCTTAGGAGAAAACTCATTTTCTTCCCAGAACCATGCCGGCAGTGAGGAAAACCCCGGCAACAACAATGCTTTTCAGGTAGCTTCGAGGCCGCATGAACGGAGCTTTCATAATGGGAAAAGAAGCCTTATGCCATCAGTCTCCAATTTCTAGGTTGACACGCAGCATACACGCAGGACCAGAGCTTACTGTCTCTACGCAGTGTTCTGGTACCGAAACGGTTGCTTAAGCAAAGTCCCTAGGAATGTTGGAAAGCTTACTACCGTGAAACTAAAGCAGAACAGCGATGAAGGCCTCATGGAGCTGCTGCACGCCTCCCGTTTTGCCCGGATAATCAGGGCCTTACTTCGAGGCTAGTGCTCACATTGACTTTCACGTTTGGTATAGAGCGGAGCCGGGTGAGCTTCCAACTAGGAACTGGAAGCACAAGGTTTCTTTCGAGAAAACTCATTTTCTTCTATGAACCATGCCGGCTGTAAGTAAAAGCACGGTAACAACAGTGCTTTTCAGGTAGCTTCGGGGCCGCATCAACGGAGCTTTCATAATGGGAAAACTAGCCTTGTGCCGTCAGTCTCTAATTTCTAGGTTGACACGCAGCATACACGCAGGAGCAGAGCTTCCTGGTTCTACGCAGTGTTCTGGTACTGAAACGGGTGCTGAAGCAAGTCCCCTAGGAGTGTTGAAAAGCTTACTACCTTGAAACTAAAGCAGAACAACGATGAAGGCCTCATGGAGCTGCTGCACGCCTCTCGTTTTGCAAGGATAATCAGGGCCTTACTTCGAAGCTTGGGCTCACGTTGACTTTCACTTTAGGTATAGCGCAGAGCAGGGTGAGCTTCCAACAAGGAACTGGAACCCCAAGGTTTCTTAGGAGAAAACTCATTTTCTTCCCAGAACCATGCCGGCAGTGAGGAAAACCCCGGCAACAACAATGCTTTTCAGGTAGCTTCGAGGCCGCATGAACGGAGCTTTCATAATGGGAAAAGAAGCCTTATGCCATCAGTCTCCAATTTCTAGGTTGACACGCAGCATACACGCAGGACCAGAGCTTACTGTCTCTACGCAGTGTTCTGGTACCGAAACGGTTGCTTAAGCAAAGTCCCTAGGAATGTTGGAAAGCTTACTACCGTGAAACTAAAGCAGAACAGCGATGAAGGCCTCATGGAGCTGCTGCACGCCTCCCGTTTTGCCAGGATAATCAGGGCCTTACTTCGAGGCTAGTGCTCACATTGACTTTCACGTTTGGTATAGAGCGGAGCCGGGTGAGCTTCCAACTAGGAACTGGAAGCACAAGGTTTCTTTCGAGAAAACTCATTTGCTTCTATGAACCATGCCGGCTGTAAGTGAAAGCACGGTAACAACAGTGCTTTTCAGGTAGCTTCGGGGCCGCATCAACGGAGCTTTCATAATGGGAAAACTAGCCTTGTGCCGTCAGTCTCTAATTTCTAGGTTGACACGCAGCATACACGCAGGAGCAGAGCTTCCTGGTTCTACGCAGTGTTCTGGTACTGAAACGGGTGCTGAAGCAAGGCCCCTAGGAGTGTTGAAAAGCTTACTACCTTGAAACTAAAGCAGAACAACGATGAAGGCCTCATGGAGCTGCTGCACGCCTCTCGTTTTGCAAGGATAATCAGGGCCTTACTTCGAAGCTTGGGCTCACGTTGACTTTCACTTTAGGTATAGCGCAGAGCAGGGTGAGCTTCCAACAAGGAACTGGAACCCCAAGGTTTCTTAGGAGAAAACTCATTTTCTTCCCAGAACCATGCCGGCAGTGAGGAAAACCCCGGCAACAACAATGCTTTTCAGGTAGCTTCGAGGCCGCATGAACGGAGCTTCCATAATGGGAAAAGAAGCCTTATGCCATCAGTCTGCAATTTCTAGGTTGACACGCAGCATACACGCAGGACCAGAGCTTACTGTCTCTACGCAGTGTTCTGGTACCGAAACGGTTGCTTAAGCAAAGTCCCTAGGAATGTTGGAAAGCTTACTACCGTGAAACTAAAGCAGAACAGCGATGAAGGCCTCATGGAGCTGCTGCACGCCTCCCGTTTTGCCAGGATAATCAGGGCCTTACTTCGAGGCTAGTGCTCACATTGACTTTCAAGTTTGGTATAGAGCGGAGCCGGGTGAGCTTCCAACTAGGAACTGGAAGCACAAGGTTTCTTTCCAGAAAACTCATTTGCTTCTATGAACCATGCCGGCTGTAAGTAAAAGCACGGTAACAACAGTGCTTTTCAGGTAGCTTCGGGGCCGCATCAACGGAGCTTTCATAATGGGAAAACTAGCCTTGTGCCGTCAGTCTCTAATTTCTAGGTTGACACGCAGCATACACGCAGGAGCAGAGCTTCCTGGTTCTACGCAGTGTTCTGGTACTGAAACGGGTGCTGAAGCAAGGCCCCTAGGAGTGTTGAAAAGCTTACTACCTTGAAACTAAAGCAGAACAACGATGAAGGCCTCATGGAGCTGCTGCACGCCTCTCGTTTTGCAAGGATAATCAGGGCCTTACTTCGAAGCTTGGGCTCACGTTGACTTTCACTTTAGGTATAGCGCAGAGCAGGGTGAGCTTCCAACAAGGAACTGGAACCCCAAGGTTTCTTAGGAGAAAACTCATTTTCTTCTCAGAACCATGCCGGCAGTGAGGAAAACCCCGGCAACAACAATGCTTTTCAGGTAGCTTCGAGGCCGCATGAACGGAGCTTTCATAATGGCAAAAGAAGCCTTATGCCATCAGTCTCCAATTTCTAGGTTGACACGCAGCATACACGCAGGACCAGAGCTTACTGTCTCTACGCAGTGTTCTGGTACCGAAACGGTTGCTTAAGCAAAGTCCCTAGGAATGTTGGAAAGCTTACTACCGTGAAACTAAAGCAGAACAGCGATGAAGGCCTCATGGAGCTGCTGCACGCCTCCCGTTTTGCCCGGATAATCAGGGCCTTACTTCGAGGCTAGTGCTCACATTGACTTTCACGTTTGGTATAGAGCGGAGCCGGGTGAGCTTCCAACTAGGAACTGGAAGCACAAGGTTTCTTTCGAGAAAACTCATTTGCTTCTATGAACCATGCCGGCTGTAAGTAAAAGCACGGTAACAACAGTGCTTTTCAGGTAGCTTCGGGGCCGCATCAACGGAGCTTTCATAATGGGAAAACTAGCCTTGTGCCGTCAGTCTCTAATTTCTAGGTTGACACGCAGCATACACGCAGGAGCAGAGCTTCCTGGTTCTACGCAGTGTTCTGGTACTGAAACGGGTGCTGAAGCAAGGCCCCTAGGAGTGTTGAAAAGCTTACTACCTTGAAACTAAAGCAGAACAACGATGAAGGCCTCATGGAGCTGCTGCACGCCTCTCGTTTTGCAAGGATAATCAGGGCCTTACTTCGAAGCTTGGGCTCACGTTGACTTTCACTTTAGGTATAGCGCAGAGCAGGGTGAGCTTCCAACAAGGAACTGGAACCCCAAGGTTTCTTAGGAGAAAACTCATTTTCTTCCCAGAACCATGCCGGCAGTGAGGAAAACCCCGGCAACAACAATGCTTTTCAGGTAGCTTCGAGGCCGCATGAACGGAGCTTTCATAATGGCAAAAGAAGCCTTATGCCATCAGTCTGCAATTTCTAGGTTGACACGCAGCATACACGCAGGACCAGAGCTTACTGTCTCTACGCAGTGTTCTGGTACCGAAACGGTTGCTTAAGCAAAGTCCCTAGGAATGTTGGAAAGCTTACTACCGTGAAACTAAAGCAGAACAGCGATGAAGGCCTCATGGAGCTGCTGCACGCCTCCCGTTTTGCCAGGATAATCAGGGCCTTACTTCGAGGCTAGTGCTCACATTGACTTTCACGTTTGGTATAGAGCGGAGCCGGGTGAGCTTCCAACTAGGAACTGGAAGCACAAGGTTTCTTTCGAGAAAACTCATTTGCTTCTATGAACCATGCCGGCTGTAAGTAAAAGCACGGTAACAACAGTGCTTTTCAGGTAGCTTCGGGGCCGCATCAACGGAGCTTTCATAATGGGAAAACTAGCCTTGTGCCGTCAGTCTCTAATTTCTAGGTTGACACGCAGCATACACGCAGGAGCAGAGCTTCCTGGTTCTACGCAGTGTTCTGGTACTGAAACGGGTGCTGAAGCAAGGCCCCTAGGAGTGTTGAAAAGCTTACTACCTTGAAACTAAAGCAGAACAACGATGAAGGCCTCATGGAGCTGCTGCACGCCTCTCGTTTTGCAAGGATAATCAGGGCCTTACTTCGAAGCTTGGGCTCACGTTGACTTTCACTTTAGGTATAGCGCAGAGCAGGGTGAGCTTCCAACAAGGAACTGGAACCCCAAGGTTTCTTAGGAGAAAACTCATTTTCTTCCCAGAACCATGCCGGCAGTGAGGAAAACCCCGGCAACAACAATGCTTTTCAGGTAGCTTCGAGGCCGCATGAACGGAGCTTTCATAATGGGAAAAGAAGCCTTATGCCATCAGTCTCCAATTTCTAGGTTGACACGCAGCATACACGCAGGACCAGAGCTTACTGTCTCTACGCAGTGTTCTGGTACCGAAACGGTTGCTTAAGCAAAGTCCCTAGGAATGTTGGAAAGCTTACTACCGTGAAACTAAAGCAGAACAGCGATGAAGGCCTCATGGAGCTGCTGCACGCCTCCCGTTTTGCCCGGATAATCAGGGCCTTACTTCGAGGCTAGTGCTCACATTGACTTTCAAGTTTGGTATAGAGCGGAGCCGGGTGAGCTTCCAACTAGGAACTGGAAGCACAAGGTTTCTTTCGAGAAAACTCATTTTCTTCTATGAACCATGCCGGCTGTAAGTAAAAGCACGGTAACAACAGTGCTTTTCAGGTAGCTTCGGGGCCGCATCAACGGAGCTTTCATAATGGGAAAACTAGCCTTGTGCCGTCAGTCTCTAATTTCTAGGTTGACACGCAGCATACACGCAGGAGCAGAGCTTCCTGGTTCTACGCAGTGTTCTGGTACTGAAACGGGTGCTGAAGCAAGGCCCCTAGGAGTGTTGAAAAGCTTACTACCTTGAAACTAAAGCAGAACAACGATGAAGGCCTCATGGAGCTGCTGCACGCCTCTCGTTTTGCAAGGATAATCAGGGCCTTACTTCGAAGCTTGGGCTCACGTTGACTTTCACTTTAGGTATAGCGCAGAGCAGGGTGAGCTTCCAACAAGGAACTGGAACCCCAAGGTTTCTTAGGAGAAAACTCATTTTCTTCCCAGAACCATGCCGGCAGTGAGGAAAACCCCGGCAACAACAATGCTTTTCAGGTAGCTTCGAGGCCGCATGAACGGAGCTTTCATAATGGGAAAAGAAGCCTTATGCCATCAGTCTCCAATTTCTAGGTTGACACGCAGCATACACGCAGGACCAGAGCTTACTGTCTCTACGCAGTGTTCTGGTACCGAAACGGTTGCTTAAGCAAAGTCCCTAGGAATGTTGGAAAGCTTACTACCGTGAAACTAAAGCAGAACAGCGATGAAGGCCTCATGGAGCTGCTGCACGCCTCCCGTTTTGCCCGGATAATCAGGGCCTTACTTCGAGGCTAGTGCTCACATTGACTTTCACGTTTGGTATAGAGCGGAGCCGGGTGAGCTTCCAACTAGGAACTGGAAGCACAAGGTTTCTTTCGAGAAAACTCATTTTCTTCTATGAACCATGCCGGCTGTAAGTAAAAGCACGGTAACAACAGTGCTTTTCAGGTAGCTTCGGGGCCGCATCAACGGAGCTTTCATAATGGGAAAACTAGCCTTGTGCCGTCAGTCTCTAATTTCTAGGTTGACACGCAGCATACACGCAGGAGCAGAGCTTCCTGGTTCTACGCAGTGTTCTGGTACTGAAACGGGTGCTGAAGCAAGTCCCCTAGGAGTGTTGAAAAGCTTACTACCTTGAAACTAAAGCAGAACAACGATGAAGGCCTCATGGAGCTGCTGCACGCCTCTCGTTTTGCAAGGATAATCAGGGCCTTACTTCGAAGCTTGGGCTCACGTTGACTTTCACTTTAGGTATAGCGCAGAGCAGGGTGAGCTTCCAACAAGGAACTGGAACCCCAAGGTTTCTTAGGAGAAAACTCATTTTCTTCCCAGAACCATGCCGGCAGTGAGGAAAACCCCGGCAACAACAATGCTTTTCAGGTAGCTTCGAGGCCGCATGAACGGAGCTTTCATAATGGGAAAAGAAGCCTTATGCCATCAGTCTCCAATTTCTAGGTTGACACGCAGCATACACGCAGGACCAGAGCTTACTGTCTCTACGCAGTGTTCTGGTACCGAAACGGTTGCTTAAGCAAAGTCCCTAGGAATGTTGGAAAGCTTACTACCGTGAAACTAAAGCAGAACAGCGATGAAGGCCTCATGGAGCTGCTGCACGCCTCCCGTTTTGCCAGGATAATCAGGGCCTTACTTCGAGGCTAGTGCTCACATTGACTTTCACGTTTGGTATAGAGCGGAGCCGGGTGAGCTTCCAACTAGGAACTGGAAGCACAAGGTTTCTTTCGAGAAAACTCATTTGCTTCTATGAACCATGCCGGCTGTAAGTGAAAGCACGGTAACAACAGTGCTTTTCAGGTAGCTTCGGGGCCGCATCAACGGAGCTTTCATAATGGGAAAACTAGCCTTGTGCCGTCAGTCTCTAATTTCTAGGTTGACACGCAGCATACACGCAGGAGCAGAGCTTCCTGGTTCTACGCAGTGTTCTGGTACTGAAACGGGTGCTGAAGCAAGGCCCCTAGGAGTGTTGAAAAGCTTACTACCTTGAAACTAAAGCAGAACAACGATGAAGGCCTCATGGAGCTGCTGCACGCCTCTCGTTTTGCAAGGATAATCAGGGCCTTACTTCGAAGCTTGGGCTCACGTTGACTTTCACTTTAGGTATAGCGCAGAGCAGGGTGAGCTTCCAACAAGGAACTGGAACCCCAAGGTTTCTTAGGAGAAAACTCATTTTCTTCCCAGAACCATGCCGGCAGTGAGGAAAACCCCGGCAACAACAATGCTTTTCAGGTAGCTTCGAGGCCGCATGAACGGAGCTTCCATAATGGGAAAAGAAGCCTTATGCCATCAGTCTGCAATTTCTAGGTTGACACGCAGCATACACGCAGGACCAGAGCTTACTGTCTCTACGCAGTGTTCTGGTACCGAAACGGTTGCTTAAGCAAAGTCCCTAGGAATGTTGGAAAGCTTACTACCGTGAAACTAAAGCAGAACAGCGATGAAGGCCTCATGGAGCTGCTGCACGCCTCCCGTTTTGCCAGGATAATCAGGGCCTTACTTCGAGGCTAGTGCTCACATTGACTTTCAAGTTTGGTATAGAGCGGAGCCGGGTGAGCTTCCAACTAGGAACTGGAAGCACAAGGTTTCTTTCGAGAAAACTCATTTGCTTCTATGAACCATGCCGGCTGTAAGTAAAAGCACGGTAACAACAGTGCTTTTCAGGTAGCTTCGGGGCCGCATCAACGGAGCTTTCATAATGGGAAAACTAGCCTTGTGCCGTCAGTCTCTAATTTCTAGGTTGACACGCAGCATACACGCAGGAGCAGAGCTTCCTGGTTCTACGCAGTGTTCTGGTACTGAAACGGGTGCTGAAGCAAGGCCCCTAGGAGTGTTGAAAAGCTTACTACCTTGAAACTAAAGCAGAACAACGATGAAGGCCTCATGGAGCTGCTGCACGCCTCTCGTTTTGCAAGGATAATCAGGGCCTTACTTCGAAGCTTGGGCTCACGTTGACTTTCACTTTAGGTATAGCGCAGAGCAGGGTGAGCTTCCAACAAGGAACTGGAACCCCAAGGTTTCTTAGGAGAAAACTCATTTTCTTCTCAGAACCATGCCGGCAGTGAGGAAAACCCCGGCAACAACAATGCTTTTCAGGTAGCTTCGAGGCCGCATGAACGGAGCTTTCATAATGGCAAAAGAAGCCTTATGCCATCAGTCTCCAATTTCTAGGTTGACACGCAGCATACACGCAGGACCAGAGCTTACTGTCTCTACGCAGTGTTCTGGTACCGAAACGGTTGCTTAAGCAAAGTCCCTAGGAATGTTGGAAAGCTTACTACCGTGAAACTAAAGCAGAACAGCGATGAAGGCCTCATGGAGCTGCTGCACGCCTCCCGTTTTGCCCGGATAATCAGGGCCTTACTTCGAGGCTAGTGCTCACATTGACTTTCACGTTTGGTATAGAGCGGAGCCGGGTGAGCTTCCAACTAGGAACTGGAAGCACAAGGTTTCTTTCGAGAAAACTCATTTGCTTCTATGAACCATGCCGGCTGTAAGTAAAAGCACGGTAACAACAGTGCTTTTCAGGTAGCTTCGGGGCCGCATCAACGGAGCTTTCATAATGGGAAAACTAGCCTTGTGCCGTCAGTCTCTAATTTCTAGGTTGACACGCAGCATACACGCAGGAGCAGAGCTTCCTGGTTCTACGCAGTGTTCTGGTACTGAAACGGGTGCTGAAGCAAGGCCCCTAGGAGTGTTGAAAAGCTTACTACCTTGAAACTAAAGCAGAACAACGATGAAGGCCTCATGGAGCTGCTGCACGCCTCTCGTTTTGCAAGGATAATCAGGGCCTTACTTCGAAGCTTGGGCTCACGTTGACTTTCACTTTAGGTATAGCGCAGAGCAGGGTGAGCTTCCAACAAGGAACTGGAACCCCAAGGTTTCTTAGGAGAAAACTCATTTTCTTCCCAGAACCATGCCGGCAGTGAGGAAAACCCCGGCAACAACAATGCTTTTCAGGTAGCTTCGAGGCCGCATGAACGGAGCTTTCATAATGGCAAAAGAAGCCTTATGCCATCAGTCTGCAATTTCTAGGTTGACACGCAGCATACACGCAGGACCAGAGCTTACTGTCTCTACGCAGTGTTCTGGTACCGAAACGGTTGCTTAAGCAAAGTCCCTAGGAATGTTGGAAAGCTTACTACCGTGAAACTAAAGCAGAACAGCGATGAAGGCCTCATGGAGCTGCTGCACGCCTCCCGTTTTGCCAGGATAATCAGGGCCTTACTTCGAGGCTAGTGCTCACATTGACTTTCACGTTTGGTATAGAGCGGAGCCGGGTGAGCTTCCAACTAGGAACTGGAAGCACAAGGTTTCTTTCGAGAAAACTCATTTGCTTCTATGAACCATGCCGGCTGTAAGTAAAAGCACGGTAACAACAGTGCTTTTCAGGTAGCTTCGGGGCCGCATCAACGGAGCTTTCATAATGGGAAAACTAGCCTTGTGCCGTCAGTCTCTAATTTCTAGGTTGACACGCAGCATACACGCAGGAGCAGAGCTTCCTGGTTCTACGCAGTGTTCTGGTACTGAAACGGGTGCTGAAGCAAGGCCCCTAGGAGTGTTGAAAAGCTTACTACCTTGAAACTAAAGCAGAACAACGATGAAGGCCTCATGGAGCTGCTGCACGCCTCTCGTTTTGCAAGGATAATCAGGGCCTTACTTCGAAGCTTGGGCTCACGTTGACTTTCACTTTAGGTATAGCGCAGAGCAGGGTGAGCTTCCAACAAGGAACTGGAACCCCAAGGTTTCTTAGGAGAAAACTCATTTTCTTCCCAGAACCATGCCGGCAGTGAGGAAAACCCCGGCAACAACAATGCTTTTCAGGTAGCTTCGAGGCCGCATGAACGGAGCTTTCATAATGGGAAAAGAAGCCTTATGCCATCAGTCTCCAATTTCTAGGTTGACACGCAGCATACACGCAGGACCAGAGCTTACTGTCTCTACGCAGTGTTCTGGTACCGAAACGGTTGCTTAAGCAAAGTCCCTAGGAATGTTGGAAAGCTTACTACCGTGAAACTAAAGCAGAACAGCGATGAAGGCCTCATGGAGCTGCTGCACGCCTCCCGTTTTGCCCGGATAATCAGGGCCTTACTTCGAGGCTAGTGCTCACATTGACTTTCAAGTTTGGTATAGAGCGGAGCCGGGTGAGCTTCCAACTAGGAACTGGAAGCACAAGGTTTCTTTCGAGAAAACTCATTTTCTTCTATGAACCATGCCGGCTGTAAGTAAAAGCACGGTAACAACAGTGCTTTTCAGGTAGCTTCGGGGCCGCATCAACGGAGCTTTCATAATGGGAAAACTAGCCTTGTGCCGTCAGTCTCTAATTTCTAGGTTGACACGCAGCATACACGCAGGAGCAGAGCTTCCTGGTTCTACGCAGTGTTCTGGTACTGAAACGGGTGCTGAAGCAAGGCCCCTAGGAGTGTTGAAAAGCTTACTACCTTGAAACTAAAGCAGAACAACGATGAAGGCCTCATGGAGCTGCTGCACGCCTCTCGTTTTGCAAGGATAATCAGGGCCTTACTTCGAAGCTTGGGCTCACGTTGACTTTCACTTTAGGTATAGCGCAGAGCAGGGTGAGCTTCCAACAAGGAACTGGAACCCCAAGGTTTCTTAGGAGAAAACTCATTTTCTTCCCAGAACCATGCCGGCAGTGAGGAAAACCCCGGCAACAACAATGCTTTTCAGGTAGCTTCGAGGCCGCATGAACGGAGCTTTCATAATGGGAAAAGAAGCCTTATGCCATCAGTCTGCAATTTCTAGGTTGACACGCAGCATACACGCAGGACCAGAGCTTACTGTCTCTACGCAGTGTTCTGGTACCGAAACGGTTGCTTAAGCAAAGTCCCTAGGAATGTTGGAAAGCTTACTACCGTGAAACTAAAGCAGAACAGCGATGAAGGCCTCATGGAGCTGCTGCACGCCTCCCGTTTTGCCCGGATAATCAGGGCCTTACTTCGAGGCTAGTGCTCACATTGACTTTCACGTTTGGTATAGAGCGGAGCCGGGTGAGCTTCCAACTAGGAACTGGAAGCACAAGGTTTCTTTCGAGAAAACTCATTTGCTTCTATGAACCATGCCGGCTGTAAGTAAAAGCACGGTAACAACAGTGCTTTTCAGGTAGCTTCGGGGCCGCATCAACGGAGCTTTCATAATGGGAAAACTAGCCTTGTGCCGTCAGTCTCTAATTTCTAGGTTGACACGCAGCATACACGCAGGAGCAGAGCTTCCTGGTTCTACGCAGTGTTCTGGTACTGAAACGGGTGCTGAAGCAAGGCCCCTAGGAGTGTTGAAAAGCTTACTACCTTGAAACTAAAGCAGAACAACGATGAAGGCCTCATGGAGCTGCTGCACGCCTCTCGTTTTGCAAGGATAATCAGGGCCTTACTTCGAAGCTTGGGCTCACGTTGACTTTCACTTTAGGTATAGCGCAGAGCAGGGTGAGCTTCCAACAAGGAACTGGAACCCCAAGGTTTCTTAGGAGAAAACTCATTTTCTTCCCAGAACCATGCCGGCAGTGAGGAAAACCCCGGCAACAACAATGCTTTTCAGGTAGCTTCGAGGCCGCATGAACGGAGCTTTCATAATGGCAAAAGAAGCCTTATGCCATCAGTCTCCAATTTCTAGGTTGACACGCAGCATACACGCAGGACCAGAGCTTACTGTCTCTACGCAGTGTTCTGGTACCGAAACGGTTGCTTAAGCAAAGTCCCTAGGAATGTTGGAAAGCTTACTACCGTGAAACTAAAGCAGAACAGCGATGAAGGCCTCATGGAGCTGCTGCACGCCTCCCGTTTTGCCCGGATAATCAGGGCCTTACTTCGAGGCTAGTGCTCACATTGACTTTCACGTTTGGTATAGAGCGGAGCCGGGTGAGCTTCCAACTAGGAAGTGGAAGCACAAGGTTTCTTTCGAGAAAACTCATTTGCTTCTATGAACCATGCCGGCTGTAAGTAAAAGCACGGTAACAACAGTGCTTTTCAGGTAGCTTCGGGGCCGCATCAACGGAGCTTTCATAATGGGAAAACTAGCCTTGTGCCGTCAGTCTCTAATTTCTAGGTTGACACGCAGCATACACGCAGGAGCAGAGCTTCCTGGTTCTACGCAGTGTTCTGGTACTGAAACGGGTGCTGAAGCAAGGCCCCTAGGAGTGTTGAAAAGCTTACTACCTTGAAACTAAAGCAGAACAACGATGAAGGCCTCATGGAGCTGCTGCACGCCTCTCGTTTTGCAAGGATAATCAGGGCCTTACTTCGAAGCTTGGGCTCACGTTGACTTTCACTTTAGGTATAGCGCAGAGCAGGGTGAGCTTCCAACAAGGAACTGGAACCCCAAGGTTTCTTAGGAGAAAACTCATTTTCTTCCCAGAACCATGCCGGCAGTGAGGAAAACCCCGGCAACAACAATGCTTTTCAGGTAGCTTCGAGGCCGCATGAACGGAGCTTTCATAATGGGAAAAGAAGCCTTATGCCATCAGTCTGCAATTTCTAGGTTGACACGCAGCATACACGCAGGACCAGAGCTTACTGTCTCTACGCAGTGTTCTGGTACCGAAACGGTTGCTTAAGCAAAGTCCCTAGGAATGTTGGAAAGCTTACTACCGTGAAACTAAAGCAGAACAGCGATGAAGGCCTCATGGAGCTGCTGCACGCCTCCCGTTTTGCCCGGATAATCAGGGCCTTACTTCGAGGCTAGTGCTCACATTGACTTTCAAGTTTGGTATAGAGCGGAGCCGGGTGAGCTTCCAACTAGGAACTGGAAGCACAAGGTTTCTTTCGAGAAAACTCATTTGCTTCTATGAACCATGCCGGCTGTAAGTAAAAGCACGGTAACAACAGTGCTTTTCAGGTAGCTTCGGGGCCGCATCAACGGAGCTTTCATAATGGGAAAACTAGCCTTGTGCCGTCAGTCTCTAATTTCTAGGTTGACACGCAGCATACACGCAGGAGCAGAGCTTCCTGGTTCTACGCAGTGTTCTGGTACTGAAACGGGTGCTGAAGCAAGGCCCCTAGGAGTGTTGAAAAGCTTACTACCTTGAAACTAAAGCAGAACAACGATGAAGGCCTCATGGAGCTGCTGCACGCCTCTCGTTTTGCAAGGATAATCAGGGCCTTACTTCGAAGCTTGGGCTCACGTTGACTTTCACTTTAGGTATAGCGCAGAGCAGGGTGAGCTTCCAACAAGGAACTGGAACCCCAAGGTTTCTTAGGAGAAAACTCATTTTCTTCCCAGAACCATGCCGGCAGTGAGGAAAACCCCGGCAACAACAATGCTTTTCAGGTAGCTTCGAGGCCGCATGAACGGAGCTTTCATAATGGCAAAAGAAGCCTTATGCCATCAGTCTCCAATTTCTAGGTTGACACGCAGCATACACGCAGGACCAGAGCTTACTGTCTCTACGCAGTGTTCTGGTACCGAAACGGTTGCTTAAGCAAAGTCCCTAGGAATGTTGGAAAGCTTACTACCGTGAAACTAAAGCAGAACAGCGATGAAGGCCTCATGGAGCTGCTGCACGCCTCCCGTTTTGCCCGGATAATCAGGGCCTTACTTCGAGGCTAGTGCTCACATTGACTTTCAAGTTTGGTATAGAGCGGAGCCGGGTGAGCTTCCAACTAGGAACTGGAAGCACAAGGTTTCTTTCGAGAAAACTCATTTGCTTCTATGAACCATGCCGGCTGTAAGTAAAAGCACGGTAACAACAGTGCTTTTCAGGTAGCTTCGGGGCCGCATCAACGGAGCTTTCATAATGGGAAAACTAGCCTTGTGCCGTCAGTCTCTAATTTCTAGGTTGACACGCAGCATACACGCAGGAGCAGAGCTTCCTGGTTCTACGCAGTGTTCTGGTACTGAAACGGGTGCTGAAGCAAGGCCCCTAGGAGTGTTGAAAAGCTTACTACCTTGAAACTAAAGCAGAACAACGATGAAGGCCTCATGGAGCTGCTGCACGCCTCTCGTTTTGCAAGGATAATCAGGGCCTTACTTCGAAGCTTGGGCTCACGTTGACTTTCACTTTAGGTATAGCGCAGAGCAGGGTGAGCTTCCAACAAGGAACTGGAACCCCAAGGTTTCTTAGGAGAAAACTCATTTTCTTCCCAGAACCATGCCGGCAGTGAGGAAAACCCCGGCAACAACAATGCTTTTCAGGTAGCTTCGAGGCCGCATGAACGGAGCTTTCATAATGGCAAAAGAAGCCTTATGCCATCAGTCTCCAATTTCTAGGTTGACACGCAGCATACACGCAGGACCAGAGCTTACTGTCTCTACGCAGTGTTCTGGTACCGAAACGGTTGCTTAAGCAAAGTCCCTAGGAATGTTGGAAAGCTTACTACCGTGAAACTAAAGCAGAACAGCGATGAAGGCCTCATGGAGCTGCTGCACGCCTCCCGTTTTGCCCGGATAATCAGGGCCTTACTTCGAGGCTAGTGCTCACATTGACTTTCACGTTTGGTATAGAGCGGAGCCGGGTGAGCTTCCAACTAGGAACTGGAAGCACAAGGTTTCTTTCGAGAAAACTCATTTGCTTCTATGAACCATGCCGGCTGTAAGTAAAAGCACGGTAACAACAGTGCTTTTCAGGTAGCTTCGGGGCCGCATCAACGGAGCTTTCATAATGGGAAAACTAGCCTTGTGCCGTCAGTCTCTAATTTCTAGGTTGACACGCAGCATACACGCAGGAGCAGAGCTTCCTGGTTCTACGCAGTGTTCTGGTACTGAAACGGGTGCTGAAGCAAGGCCCCTAGGAGTGTTGAAAAGCTTACTACCTTGAAACTAAAGCAGAACAACGATGAAGGCCTCATGGAGCTGCTGCACGCCTCTCGTTTTGCAAGGATAATCAGGGCCTTACTTCGAAGCTTGGGCTCACGTTGACTTTCACTTTAGGTATAGCGCAGAGCAGGGTGAGCTTCCAACAAGGAACTGGAACCCCAAGGTTTCTTAGGAGAAAACTCATTTTCTTCTCAGAACCATGCCGGCAGTGAGGAAAACCCCGGCAACAACAATGCTTTTCAGGTAGCTTCGAGGCCGCATGAACGGAGCTTTCATAATGGCAAAAGAAGCCTTATGCCATCAGTCTCCAATTTCTAGGTTGACACGCAGCATACACGCAGGACCAGAGCTTACTGTCTCTACGCAGTGTTCTGGTACCGAAACGGTTGCTTAAGCAAAGTCCCTAGGAATGTTGGAAAGCTTACTACCGTGAAACTAAAGCAGAACAGCGATGAAGGCCTCATGGAGCTGCTGCACGCCTCCCGTTTTGCCCGGATAATCAGGGCCTTACTTCGAGGCTAGTGCTCACATTGACTTTCACGTTTGGTATAGAGCGGAGCCGGGTGAGCTTCCAACTAGGAAGTGGAAGCACAAGGTTTCTTTCGAGAAAACTCATTTGCTTCTATGAACCATGCCGGCTGTAAGTAAAAGCACGGTAACAACAGTGCTTTTCAGGTAGCTTCGGGGCCGCATCAACGGAGCTTTCATAATGGGAAAACTAGCCTTGTGCCGTCAGTCTCTAATTTCTAGGTTGACACGCAGCATACACGCAGGAGCAGAGCTTCCTGGTTCTACGCAGTGTTCTGGTACTGAAACGGGTGCTGAAGCAAGGCCCCTAGGAGTGTTGAAAAGCTTACTACCTTGAAACTAAAGCAGAACAACGATGAAGGCCTCATGGAGCTGCTGCACGCCTCTCGTTTTGCAAGGATAATCAGGGCCTTACTTCGAAGCTTGGGCTCACGTTGACTTTCACTTTAGGTATAGCGCAGAGCAGGGTGAGCTTCCAACAAGGAACTGGAACCCCAAGGTTTCTTAGGAGAAAACTCATTTTCTTCCCAAAACCATGCCGGCAGTGAGGAAAACCCCGGCAACAACAATGCTTTTCAGGTAGCTTCGAGGCCGCATGAACGGAGCTTTCATAATGGGAAAAGAAGCCTTATGCCATCAGTCTGCAATTTCTAGGTTGACACGCAGCATACACGCAGGACCAGAGCTTACTGTCTCTACGCAGTGTTCTGGTACCGAAACGGTTGCTTAAGCAAAGTCCCTAGGAATGTTGGAAAGCTTACTACCGTGAAACTAAAGCAGAACAGCGATGAAGGCCTCATGGAGCTGCTGCACGCCTCCCGTTTTGCCCGGATAATCAGGGCCTTACTTCGAGGCTAGTGCTCACATTGACTTTCAAGTTTGGTATAGAGCGGAGCCGGGTGAGCTTCCAACTAGGAACTGGAAGCACAAGGTTTCTTTCGAGAAAACTCATTTGCTTCTATGAACCATGCCGGCTGTAAGTAAAAGCACGGTAACAACAGTGCTTTTCAGGTAGCTTCGGGGCCGCATCAACGGAGCTTTCATAATGGGAAAACTAGCCTTGTGCCGTCAGTCTCTAATTTCTAGGTTGACACGCAGCATACACGCAGGAGCAGAGCTTCCTGGTTCTACGCAGTGTTCTGGTACTGAAACGGGTGCTGAAGCAAGGCCCCTAGGAGTGTTGAAAAGCTTACTACCTTGAAACTAAAGCAGAACAACGATGAAGGCCTCATGGAGCTGCTGCACGCCTCTCGTTTTGCAAGGATAATCAGGGCCTTACTTCGAAGCTTGGGCTCACGTTGACTTTCACTTTAGGTATAGCGCAGAGCAGGGTGAGCTTCCAACAAGGAACTGGAACCCCAAGGTTTCTTAGGAGAAAACTCATTTTCTTCCCAGAACCATGCCGGCAGTGAGGAAAACCCCGGCAACAACAATGCTTTTCAGGTAGCTTCGAGGCCGCATGAACGGAGCTTTCATAATGGCAAAAGAAGCCTTATGCCATCAGTCTCCAATTTCTAGGTTGACACGCAGCATACACGCAGGACCAGAGCTTACTGTCTCTACGCAGTGTTCTGGTACCGAAACGGTTGCTTAAGCAAAGTCCCTAGGAATGTTGGAAAGCTTACTACCGTGAAACTAAAGCAGAACAGCGATGAAGGCCTCATGGAGCTGCTGCACGCCTCCCGTTTTGCCCGGATAATCAGGGCCTTACTTCGAGGCTAGTGCTCACATTGACTTTCACGTTTGGTATAGAGCGGAGCCGGGTGAGCTTCCAACTAGGAACTGGAAGCACAAGGTTTCTTTCGAGAAAACTCATTTGCTTCTATGAACCATGCCGGCTGTAAGTAAAAGCACGGTAACAACAGTGCTTTTCAGGTAGCTTCGGGGCCGCATCAACGGAGCTTTCATAATGGGAAAACTAGCCTTGTGCCGTCAGTCTCTAATTTCTAGGTTGACACGCAGCATACACACAGGAGCAGAGCTTCCTGGTTCTACGCAGTGTTCTGGTACTGAAACGGGTGCTGAAGCAAGGCCCCTAGGAGTGTTGAAAAGCTTACTACCTTGAAACTAAAGCAGAACAACGATGAAGGCCTCATGGAGCTGCTGCACGCCTCTCGTTTTGCAAGGATAATCAGGGCCTTACTTCGAAGCTTGGGCTCACGTTGACTTTCACTTTAGGTATAGCGCAGAGCAGGGTGAGCTTCCAACAAGGAACTGGAACCCCAAGGTTTCTTAGGAGAAAACTCATTTTCTTCCCAGAACCATGCCGGCAGTGAGGAAAACCCCGGCAACAACAATGCTTTTCAGGTAGCTTCGAGGCCGCATGAACGGAGCTTTCATAATGGCAAAAGAAGCCTTATGCCATCAGTCTCCAATTTCTAGGTTGACACGCAGCATACACGCAGGACCAGAGCTTACTGTCTCTACGCAGTGTTCTGGTACCGAAACGGTTGCTTAAGCAAAGTCCCTAGGAATGTTGGAAAGCTTACTACCGTGAAACTAAAGCAGAACAGCGATGAAGGCCTCATGGAGCTGCTGCACGCCTCCCGTTTTGCCCGGATAATCAGGGCCTTACTTCGAGGCTAGTGCTCACATTGACTTTCACGTTTGGTATAGAGCGGAGCCGGGTGAGCTTCCAACTAGGAACTGGAAGCACAAGGTTTCTTTCGAGAAAACTCATTTTCTTCTATGAACCATGCCGGCTGTAAGTAAAAGCACGGTAACAACAGTGCTTTTCAGGTAGCTTCGGGGCCGCATCAACGGAGCTTTCATAATGGGAAAACTAGCCTTGTGCCGTCAGTCTCTAATTTCTAGGTTGACACGCAGCATACACGCAGGAGCAGAGCTTCCTGGTTCTACGCAGTGTTCTGGTACTGAAACGGGTGCTGAAGCAAGGCCCCTAGGAGTGTTGAAAAGCTTACTACCTTGAAACTAAAGCAGAACAACGATGAAGGCCTCATGGAGCTGCTGCACGCCTCTCGTTTTGCAAGGATAATCAGGGCCTTACTTCGAAGCTTGGGCTCACGTTGACTTTCACTTTAGGTATAGCGCAGAGCAGGGTGAGCTTCCAACAAGGAACTGGAATCCCAAGGTTTCTTAGGAGAAAACTCATTTTCTTCCCAGAACCATGCCGGCAGTGAGGAAAACCCCGGCAACAACAATGCTTTTCAGGTAGCTTTGAGGCCGCATGAACGGAGCTTTCATAATGGGAAAAGAAGCCTTATGCCATCAGTCTCCAATTTCTAGGTTGACACGCAGCATACACGCAGGACCAGAGCTTACTGTCTCTACGCAGTGTTCTGGTACCGAAACGGTTGCTTAAGCAAAGTCCCTAGGAATGTTGGAAAGCTTACTACCGTGAAACTAAAGCAGAACAGCGATGAAGGCCTCATGGAGCTGCTGCACGCCTCCCGTTTTGCCCGGATAATCAGGGCCTTACTTCGAGGCTAGTGCTCACATTGACTTTCACGTTTGGTATAGAGCGGAGCCGGGTGAGCTTCCAACTAGGAACTGGAAGCACAAGGTTTCTTTCGAGAAAACTCATTTGCTTCTATGAACCATGCCGGCTGTAAGTAAAAGCACGGTAACAACAGTGCTTTTCAGGTAGCTTCGGGGCCGCATCAACGGAGCTTTCATAATGGGAAAACTAGCCTTGTGCCGTCAGTCTCTAATTTCTAGGTTGACACGCAGCATACACGCAGGAGCAGAGCTTCCTGGTTCTACGCAGTGTTCTGGTACTGAAACGGGTGCTGAAGCAAGGCCCCTAGGAGTGTTGAAAAGCTTACTACCTTGAAACTAAAGCAGAACAACGATGAAGGCCTCATGGAGCTGCTGCACGCCTCTCGTTTTGCAAGGATAATCAGGGCCTTACTTCGAAGCTTGGGCTCACGTTGACTTTCACTTTAGGTATAGCGCAGAGCAGGGTGAGCTTCCAACAAGGAACTGGAACCCCAAGGTTTCTTAGGAGAAAACTCATTTTCTTCCCAGAACCATGCCGGCAGTGAGGAAAACCCCGGCAACAACAATGCTTTTCAGGTAGCTTCGAGGCCGCATGAACGGAGCTTTCATAATGGCAAAAGAAGCCTTATGCCATCAGTCTCCAATTTCTAGGTTGACACGCAGCATACACGCAGGACCAGAGCTTACTGTCTCTACGCAGTGTTCTGGTACCGAAACGGTTGCTTAAGCAAAGTCCCTAGGAATGTTGGAAAGCTTACTACCGTGAAACTAAAGCAGAACAGCGATGAAGGCCTCATGGAGCTGCTGCACGCCTCCCGTTTTGCCAGGATAATCAGGGCCTTACTTCGAGGCTAGTGCTCACATTGACTTTCACGTTTGGTATAGAGCGGAGCCGGGTGAGCTTCCAACTAGGAACTGGAAGCACAAGGTTTCTTTCGAGAAAACTCATTTGCTTCTATGAACCATGCCGGCTGTAAGTAAAAGCACGGTAACAACAGTGCTTTTCAGGTAGCTTCGGGGCCGCATCAACGGAGCTTTCATAATGGGAAAACTAGCCTTGTGCCGTCAGTCTCTAATTTCTAGGTTGACACGCAGCATACACGCAGGAGCAGAGCTTCCTGGTTCTACGCAGTGTTCTGGTACTGAAACGGGTGCTGAAGCAAGGCCCCTAGGAGTGTTGAAAAGCTTACTACCTTGAAACTAAAGCAGAACAACGATGAAGGCCTCATGGAGCTGCTGCACGCCTCTCGTTTTGCAAGGATAATCAGGGCCTTACTTCGAAGCTTGGGCTCACGTTGACTTTCACTTTAGGTATAGCGCAGAGCAGGGTGAGCTTCCAACAAGGAACTGGAACCCCAAGGTTTCTTAGGAGAAAACTCATTTTCTTCCCAGAACCATGCCGGCAGTGAGGAAAACCCCGGCAACAACAATGCTTTTCAGGTAGCTTCGAGGCCGCATGAACGGAGCTTTCATAATGGGAAAAGAAGCCTTATGCCATCAGTCTGCAATTTCTAGGTTGACACGCAGCATACACGCAGGACCAGAGCTTACTGTCTCTACGCAGTGTTCTGGTACCGAAACGGTTGCTTAAGCAAAGTCCCTAGGAATGTTGGAAAGCTTACTACCGTGAAACTAAAGCAGAACAGCGATGAAGGCCTCATGGAGCTGCTGCACGCCTCCCGTTTTGCCAGGATAATCAGGGCCTTACTTCGAGGCTAGTGCTCACATTGACTTTCACGTTTGGTATAGAGCGGAGCCGGGTGAGCTTCCAACTAGGAACTGGAAGCACAAGGTTTCTTTCGAGAAAACTCATTTGCTTCTATGAACCATGCCGGCTGTAAGTAAAAGCACGGTAACAACAGTGCTTTTCAGGTAGCTTCGGGGCCGCATCAACGGAGCTTTCATAATGGGAAAACTAGCCTTGTGCCGTCAGTCTCTAATTTCTAGGTTGACACGCAGCATACACGCAGGAGCAGAGCTTCCTGGTTCTACGCAGTGTTCTGGTACTAAAACGGGTGCTGAAGCAAGGCCCCTAGGAGTGTTGAAAAGCTTACTACCTTGAAACTAAAGCAGAACAACGATGAAGGCCTCATGGAGCTGCTGCACGCCTCTCGTTTTGCAAGGATAATCAGGGCCTTACTTCGAAGCTTGGGCTCACGTTGACTTTCACTTTAGGTATAGCGCAGAGCAGGGTGAGCTTCCAACAAGGAACTGGAACCCCAAGGTTTCTTAGGAGAAAACTCATTTTTTCCCAGAACCATGCCGGCAGTGAGGAAAACCCCGGCAACAACAATGCTTTTCAGGTAGCTTCGAGGCCGCATGAACGGAGCTTTCATAATGGCAAAAGAAGCCTTATGCCATCAGTCTCCAATTTCTAGGTTGACACGCAGCATACACGCAGGACCAGAGCTTACTGTCTCTACGCAGTGTTCTGGTACCGAAACGGTTGCTTAAGCAAAGTCCCTAGGAATGTTGGAAAGCTTACTACCGTGAAACTAAAGCAGAACAGCGATGAAGGCCTCATGGAGCTGCTGCACGCCTCCCGTTTTGCCCGGATAATCAGGGCCTTACTTCGAGGCTAGTGCTCACATTGACTTTCACGTTTGGTATAGAGTGGAGCCGGGTGAGCTTCCAACTAGGAACTGGAAGCACAAGGTTTCTTTCGAGAAAACTCATTTGCTTCTATGAACCATGCCGGCTGTAAGTAAAAGCACGGTAACAACAGTGCTTTTCAGGTAGCTTCGGGGCCGCATCAACGGAGCTTTCATAATGGGAAAACTAGCCTTGTGCCGTCAGTCTCTAATTTCTAGGTTGACACGCAGCATACACGCAGGAGCAGAGCTTCCTGGTTCTACGCAGTGTTCTGGTACTGAAACGGGTGCTGAAGCAAGGCCCCTAGGAGTGTTGAAAAGCTTACTACCTTGAAACTAAAGCAGAACAACGATGAAGGCCTCATGGAGCTGCTGCACGCCTCTCGTTTTGCAAGGATAATCAGGGCCTTACTTCGAAGCTTGGGCTCACGTTGACTTTCACTTTAGGTATAGCGCAGAGCAGGGTGAGCTTCCAACAAGGAACTGGAACCCCAAGGTTTCTTAGGAGAAAACTCATTTTCTTCCCAGAACCATGCCGGCAGTGAGGAAAACCCCGGCAACAACAATGCTTTTCAGGTAGCTTTGAGGCCGCATGAACGGAGCTTTCATAATGGCAAAAGAAGCCTTATGCCATCAGTCTGCAATTTCTAGGTTGACACGCAGCATACACGCAAGACCAGAGCTTACTGTCTCTACGCAGTGTTCTGGTACCGAAACGGTTGCTTAAGCAAAGTCCCTAGGAATGTTGGAAAGCTTACTACCGTGAAACTAAAGCAGAACAGCGATGAAGGCCTCATGGAGCTGCTGCACGCCTCCCGTTTTGCCCGGATAATCAGGGCCTTACTTCGAGGCTAGTGCTCACATTGACTTTCACGTTTGGTATAGAGCGGAGCCGGGTGAGCTTCCAACTAGGAACTGGAAGCACAAGGTTTCTTTCGAGAAAACTCATTTGCTTCTATGAACCATGCCGGCTGTAAGTAAAAGCACGGTAACAACAGTGCTTTTCAGGTAGCTTCGGGGCCGCATCAACGGAGCTTTCATAATGGGAAAACTAGCCTTGTGCCGTCAGTCTCTAATTTCTAGGTTGACACGCAGCATACACGCAGGAGCAGAGCTTCCTGGTTCTACGCAGTGTTCTGGTACTGAAACGGGTGCTGAAGCAAGGCCCCTAGGAGTGTTGAAAAGCTTACTACCTTGAAACTAAAGCAGAACAACGATGAAGGCCTCATGGAGCTGCTGCACGCCTCTCGTTTTGCAAGGATAATCAGGGCCTTACTTCGAAGCTTGGGCTCACGTTGACTTTCACTTTAGGTATAGCGCAGAGCAGGGTGAGCTTCCAACAAGGAACTGGAACCCCAAGGTTTCTTAGGAGAAAACTCATTTTCTTCCCAGAACCATGCCGGCAGTGAGGAAAACCCCGGCAACAACAATGCTTTTCAGGTAGCTTCGAGGCCGCATGAACGGAGCTTTCATAATGGCAAAAGAAGCCTTATGCCATCAGTCTGCAATTTCTAGGTTGACACGCAGCATACACGCAAGACCAGAGCTTACTGTCTCTACGCAGTGTTCTGGTACCGAAACGGTTGCTTAAGCAAAGTCCCTAGGAATGTTGGAAAGCTTACTACCGTGAAACTAAAGCAGAACAGCGATGAAGGCCTCATGGAGCTGCTGCACGCCTCCCGTTTTGCCCGGATAATCAGGGCCTTACTTCGAGGCTAGTGCTCACATTGACTTTCACGTTTGGTATAGAGCGGAGCCGGGTGAGCTTCCAACTAGGAACTGGAAGCACAAGGTTTCTTTCGAGAAAACTCATTTGCTTCTATGAACCATGCCGGCTGTAAGTAAAAGCACGGTAACAACAGTGCTTTTCAGGTAGCTTCGGGGCCGCATCAACGGAGCTTTCATAATGGGAAAACTAGCCTTGTGCCGTCAGTCTCTAATTTCTAGGTTGACACGCAGCATACACGCAGGAGCAGAGCTTCCTGGTTCTACGCAGTGTTCTGGTACTGAAACGGGTGCTGAAGCAAGGCCCCTAGGAGTGTTGAAAAGCTTACTACCTTGAAACTAAAGCAGAACAACGATGAAGGCCTCATGGAGCTGCTGCACGCCTCTCGTTTTGCAAGGATAATCAGGGCCTTACTTCGAAGCTTGGGCTCACGTTGACTTTCACTTTAGGTATAGCGCAGAGCAGGGTGAGCTTCCAACAAGGAACTGGAACCCCAAGGTTTCTTAGGAGAAAACTCATTTTCTTCCCAGAACCATGCCGGCAGTGAGGAAAACCCCGGCAACAACAATGCTTTTCAGGTAGCTTCGAGGCCGCATGAACGGAGCTTTCATAATGGGAAAAGAAGCCTTATGCCATCAGTCTCCAATTTCTAGGTTGACACGCAGCATACACGCAGGACCAGAGCTTACTGTCTCTACGCAGTGTTCTGGTACCGAAACGGTTGCTTAAGCAAAGTCCCTAGGAATGTTGGAAAGCTTACTACCGTGAAACTAAAGCAGAACAGCGATGAAGGCCTCATGGAGCTGCTGCACGCCTCCCGTTTTGCCCGGATAATCAGGGCCTTACTTCGAGGCTAGTGCTCACATTGACTTTCACGTTTGGTATAGAGCGGAGCCGGGTGAGCTTCCAACTAGGAACTGGAAGCACAAGGTTTCTTTCGAGAAAACTCATTTGCTTCTATGAACCATGCCGGCTGTAAGTAAAAGCACGGTAACAACAGTGCTTTTCAGGTAGCTTCGGGGCCGCATCAACGGAGCTTTCATAATGGGAAAACTAGCCTTGTGCCGTCAGTCTCTAATTTCTAGGTTGACACGCAGCATACACGCAGGAGCAGAGCTTCCTGGTTCTACGCAGTGTTCTGGTACTGAAACGGGTGCTGAAGCAAGGCCCCTAGGAGTGTTGAAAAGCTTACTACCTTGAAACTAAAGCAGAACAACGATGAAGGCCTCATGGAGCTGCTGCACGCCTCTCGTTTTGCAAGGATAATCAGGGCCTTACTTCGAAGCTTGGGCTCACGTTGACTTTCACTTTAGGTATAGCGCAGAGCAGGGTGAGCTTCCAACAAGGAACTGGAACCCCAAGGTTTCTTAGGAGAAAACTCATTTTCTTCCCAGAACCATGCCGGCAGTGAGGAAAACCCCGGCAACAACAATGCTTTTCAGGTAGCTTTGAGGCCGCATGAACGGAGCTTTCATAATGGGAAAAGAAGCCTTATGCCATCAGTCTCCAATTTCTAGGTTGACACGCAGCATACACGCAGGACCAGAGCTTACTGTCTCTACGCAGTGTTCTGGTACCGAAACGGTTGCTTAAGCAAAGTCCCTAGGAATGTTGGAAAGCTTACTACCGTGAAACTAAAGCAGAACAGCGATGAAGGCCTCATGGAGCTGCTGCACGCCTCCCGTTTTGCCCGGATAATCAGGGCCTTACTTCGAGGCTAGTGCTCACATTGACTTTCACGTTTGGTATAGAGCGGAGCCGGGTGAGCTTCCAACTAGGAACTGGAAGCACAAGGTTTCTTTCGAGAAAACTCATTTGCTTCTATGAACCATGCCGGCTGTAAGTAAAAGCACGGTAACAACAGTGCTTTTCAGGTAGCTTCGGGGCCGCATCAACGGAGCTTTCATAATGGGAAAACTAGCCTTGTGCCGTCAGTCTCTAATTTCTAGGTTGACACGCAGCATACACGCAGGAGCAGAGCTTCCTGGTTCTACGCAGTGTTCTGGTACTGAAACGGGTGCTGAAGCAAGGCCCCTAGGAGTGTTGAAAAGCTTACTACCTTGAAACTAAAGCAGAACAACGATGAAGGCCTCATGGAGCTGCTGCACGCCTCTCGTTTTGCAAGGATAATCAGGGCCTTACTTCGAAGCTTGGGCTCACGTTGACTTTCACTTTAGGTATAGCGCAGAGCAGGGTGAGCTTCCAACAAGGAACTGGAACCCCAAGGTTTCTTAGGAGAAAACTCATTTTCTTCTCAGAACCATGCCGGCAGTGAGGAAAACCCCGGCAACAACAATGCTTTTCAGGTAGCTTCGAGGCCGCATGAACGGAGCTTTCATAATGGCAAAAGAAGCCTTATGCCATCAGTCTGCAATTTCTAGGTTGACACGCAGCATACACGCAGGACCAGAGCTTACTGTCTCTACGCAGTGTTCTGGTACCGAAACGGTTGCTTAAGCAAAGTCCCTAGGAATGTTGGAAAGCTTACTACCGTGAAACTAAAGCAGAACAGCGAAGAAGGCCTCATGGAGCTGCTGCACGCCTCCCGTTTTGCCCGGATAATCAGGGCCTTACTTCGAGGCTAGTGCTCACATTGACTTTCACCTTTGGTATAGAGCGGAGCCGGGTGAGCTTCCAACTAGGAACTGGAAGCACAAGGTTTCTTTCGAGAAAACTCATTTGCTTCTATGAACCATGCCGGCTGTAAGTAAAAGCACGGTAACAACAGTGCTTTTCAGGTAGCTTCGGGGCCGCATCAACGGAGCTTTCATAATGGGAAAACTAGCCTTGTGCCGTCAGTCTCTAATTTCTAGGTTGACACGCAGCATACACGCAGGAGCAGAGCTTCCTGGTTCTACGCAGTGTTCTGGTACTGAAACGGGTGCTGAAGCAAGGCCCCTAGGAGTGTTGAAAAGCTTACTACCTTGAAACTAAAGCAGAACAACGATGAAGGCCTCATGGAGCTGCTGCACGCCTCTCGTTTTGCAAGGATAATCAGGGCCTTACTTCGAAGCTTGGGCTCACGTTGACTTTCACTTTAGGTATAGCGCAGAGCAGGGTGAGCTTCCAACAAGGAACTGGAACCCCAAGGTTTCTTAGGAGAAAACTCATTTTCTTCCCAGAACCATGCCGGCAGTGAGGAAAACCCCGGCAACAACAATGCTTTTCAGGTAGCTTCGAGGCCGCATGAACGGAGCTTTCATAATGGGAAAAGAAGCCTTATGCCATCAGTCTCCAATTTCTAGGTTGACACGCAGCATACACGCAGGACCAGAGCTTACTGTCTCTACGCAGTGTTCTGGTACCGAAACGGTTGCTTAAGCAAAGTCCCTAGGAATGTTGGAAAGCTTACTACCGTGAAACTAAAGCAGAACAGCGATGAAGGCCTCATGGAGCTGCTGCACGCCTCCCGTTTTGCCCGGATAATCAGGGCCTTACTTCGAGGCTAGTGCTCACATTGACTTTCACGTTTGGTATAGAGCGGAGCCGGGTGAGCTTCCAACTAGGAACTGGAAGCACAAGGTTTCTTTCGAGAAAACTCATTTGCTTCTATGAACCATGCCGGCTGTAAGTAAAAGCACGGTAACAACAGTGCTTTTCAGGTAGCTTCGGGGCCGCATCAACGGAGCTTTCATAATGGGAAAACTAGCCTTGTGCCGTCAGTCTCTAATTTCTAGGTTGACACGCAGCATACACGCAGGAGCAGAGCTTCCTGGTTCTACGCAGTGTTCTGGTACTGAAACGGGTGCTGAAGCAAGGCCCCTAGGAGTGTTGAAAAGCTTACTACCTTGAAACTAAAGCAGAACAACGATGAAGGCCTCATGGAGCTGCTGCACGCCTCTCGTTTTGCAAGGATAATCAGGGCCTTACTTCGAAGCTTGGGCTCACGTTGACTTTCACTTTAGGTATAGCGCAGAGCAGGGTGAGCTTCCAACAAGGAACTGGAACCCCAAGGTTTCTTAGGAGAAAACTCATTTTCTTCCCAGAACCATGCCGGCAGTGAGGAAAACCCCGGCAACAACAATGCTTTTCAGGTAGCTTTGAGGCCGCATGAACGGAGCTTTCATAATGGGAAAAGAAGCCTTATGCCATCAGTCTGCAATTTCTAGGTTGACACGCAGCATACACGCAGGACCAGAGCTTACTGTCTCTACGCAGTGTTCTGGTACCGAAACGGTTGCTTAAGCAAAGTCCCTAGGAATGTTGGAAAGCTTACTACCGTGAAACTAAAGCAGAACAGCGATGAAGGCCTCATGGAGCTGCTGCACGCCTCCCGTTTTGCCCGGATAATCAGGGCCTTACCTCGAGGCTAGTGCTCACATTGACTTTCACGTTTGGTATAGAGCGGAGCCGGGTGAGCTTCCAACTAGGAACTGGAAGCACAAGGTTTCTTTCGAGAAAACTCATTTGCTTCTATGAACCATGCCGGCTGTAAGTAAAAGCACGGTAACAACAGTGCTTTTCAGGTAGCTTCGGGGCCGCATCAACGGAGCTTTCATAATGGGAAAACTAGCCTTGTGCCGTCAGTCTCTAATTTCTAGGTTGACACGCAGCATACACGCAGGAGCAGAGCTTCCTGGTTCTACGCAGTGTTCTGGTACTGAAACGGGTGCTGAAGCAAGGCCCCTAGGAGTGTTGAAAAGCTTACTACCTTGAAACTAAAGCAGAACAACGATGAAGGCCTCATGGAGCTGCTGCACGCCTCTCGTTTTGCAAGGATAATCAGGGCCTTACTTCGAAGCTTGGGCTCACGTTGACTTTCACTTTAGGTATAGCGCAGAGCAGGGTGAGCTTCCAACAAGGAACTGGAACCCCAAGGTTTCTTAGGAGAAAACTCATTTTCTTCTCAGAACCATGCCGGCAGTGAGGAAAACCCCGGCAACAACAATGCTTTTCAGGTAGCTTCGAGGCCGCATGAACGGAGCTTTCATAATGGCAAAAGAAGCCTTATGCCATCAGTCTGCAATTTCTAGGTTGACACGCAGCATACACGCAGGACCAGAGCTTACTGTCTCTACGCAGTGTTCTGGTACCGAAACGGTTGCTTAAGCAAAGTCCCTAGGAATGTTGGAAAGCTTACTACCGTGAAACTAAAGCAGAACAGCGAAGAAGGCCTCATGGAGCTGCTGCACGCCTCCCGTTTTGCCCGGATAATCAGGGCCTTACTTCGCGGCTAGTGCTCACATTGACTTTCACCTTTGGTATAGAGCGGAGCCGGGTGAGCTTCCAACTAGGAACTGGAAGCACAAGGTTTCTTTCGAGAAAACTCATTTTCTTCTATGAACCATGCCGGCTGTAAGTAAAAGCACGGTAACAACAGTGCTTTTCAGGTAGCTTCGGGGCCGCATCAACGGAGCTTTCATAATGGGAAAACTAGCCTTGTGCCGTCAGTCTCTAATTTCTAGGTTGACACGCAGCATACACGCAGGAGCAGAGCTTCCTGGTTCTACGCAGTGTTCTGGTACTGAAACGGGTGCAGAAGCAAGGCCCCTAGGAGTGTTGAAAAGCTTACTACCTTGAAACTAAAGCAGAACAACGATGAAGGCCTCATGGAGCTGCTGCACGCCTCTCGTTTTGCAAGGATAATCAGGGCCTTACTTCGAAGCTTGGGCTCACGTTGACTTTCACTTTAGGTATAGCGCAGAGCAGGGTGAGCTTCCAACAAGGAACTGGAACCCCAAGGTTTCTTAGGAGAAAACTCATTTTCTTCCCAGAACCATGCCGGCAGTGAGGAAAACCCCGGCAACAACAATGCTTTTCAGGTAGCTTCGAGGCCGCATGAACGGAGCTTTCATAATGGCAAAAGAAGCCTTATGCCATCAGTCTCCAATTTCTAGGTTGACACGCAGCATACACGCAGGACCAGAGCTTACTGTCTCTACGCAGTGTTCTGGTACCGAAACGGTTGCTTAAGCAAAGTCCCTAGGAATGTTGGAAAGCTTACTACCGTGAAACTAAAGCAGAACAGCGAAGAAGGCCTCATGGAGCTGCTGCACGCCTCCCGTTTTGCCAGGATAATCAGGGCCTTACTTCGAGGCTAGTGCTCACATTGACTTTCACGTTTGGTATAGAGCGGAGCCGGGTGAGCTTCCAACTAGGAACTGGAAGCACAAGGTTTCTTTCGAGAAAACTCATTTGCTTCTATGAACCATGCCGGCTGTAAGTAAAAGCACGGTAACAACAGTGCTTTTCAGGTAGCTTCGGGGCCGCATCAACGGAGCTTTCATAATGGGAAAACTAGCCTTGTGCCGTCAGTCTCTAATTTCTAGGTTGACACGCAGCATACACGCAGGAGCAGAGCTTCCTGGTTCTACGCAGTGTTCTGGTACTGAAACGGGTGCTGAAGCAAGGCCCCTAGGAGTGTTGAAAAGCTTACTACCTTGAAACTAAAGCAGAACAACGATGAAGGCCTCATGGAGCTGCTGCACGCCTCTCGTTTTGCAAGGATAATCAGGGCCTTACTTCGAAGCTTGGGCTCACGTTGACTTTCACTTTAGGTATAGCGCAGAGCAGGGTGAGCTTCCAACAAGGAACTGGAACCCCAAGGTTTCTTAGGAGAAAACTCATTTTCTTCTCAGAACCATGCCGGCAGTGAGGAAAACCCCGGCAACAACAATGCTTTTCAGGTAGCTTCGAGGCCGCATGAACGGAGCTTTCATAATGGGAAAAGAAGCCTTATGCCATCAGTCTGCAATTTCTAGGTTGACACGCAGCATACACGCAGGACCAGAGCTTACTGTCTCTACGCAGTGTTCTGGTACCGAAACGGTTGCTTAAGCAAAGTCCCTAGGAATGTTGGAAAGCTTACTACCGTGAAACTAAAGCAGAACAGCGATGAAGGCCTCATGGAGCTGCTGCACGCCTCCCGTTTTGCCCGGATAATCAGGGCCTTACCTCGAGGCTAGTGCTCACATTGACTTTCACGTTTGGTATAGAGCGGAGCCGGGTGAGCTTCCAACTAGGAACTGGAAGCACAAGGTTTCTTTCGAGAAAACTCATTTTCTTCTATGAACCATGCCGGCTGTAAGTAAAAGCACGGTAACAACAGTGCTTTTCAGGTAGCTTCGGGGCCGCATCAACGGAGCTTTCATGATGGGAAAACTAGCCTTGTGCCGTCAGTCTCTAATTTCTAGGTTGACACGCAGCATACACGCAGGAGCAGAGCTTCCTGGTTCTACGCAGTGTTCTGGTACTGAAACGGGTGCTGAAGCAAGGCCCCTAGGAGTGTTGAAAAGCTTACTACCTTGAAACTAAAGCAGAACAACGATGAAGGCCTCATGGAGCTGCTGCACGCCTCTCGTTTTGCAAGGATAATCAGGGCCTTACTTCGAAGCTTGGGCTCACGTTGACTTTCACTTTAGGTATAGCGCAGAGCAGGGTGAGCTTCCAACAAGGAACTGGAACCCCAAGGTTTCTTAGGAGAAAACTCATTTTCTTCCCAGAACCATGCCGGCAGTGAGGAAAACCCCGGCAACAACAATGCTTTTCAGGTAGCTTCGAGGCCGCATGAACGGAGCTTTCATAATGGCAAAAGAAGCCTTATGCCATCAGTCTGCAATTTCTAGGTTGACACGCAGCATACACGCAGGACCAGAGCTTACTGTCTCTACGCAGTGTTCTGGTACCGAAACGGTTGCTTAAGCAAAGTCCCTAGGAATGTTGGAAAGCTTACTACCGTGAAACTAAAGCAGAACAGCGATGAAGGCCTCATGGAGCTGCTGCACGCCTCCCGTTTTGCCCGGATAATCAGGGCCTTACTTCGAGGCTAGTGCTCACATTGACTTTCACGTTTGGTATAGAGCGGAGCCGGGTGAGCTTCCAACTAGGAACTGGAAGCACAAGGTTTCTTTCGAGAAAACTCATTTGCTTCTATGAACCATGCCGGCTGTAAGTAAAAGCACGGTAACAACAGTGCTTTTCAGGTAGCTTCGGGGCCGCATCAACGGAGCTTTCATAATGGGAAAACTAGCCTTGTGCCGTCAGTCTCTAATTTCTAGGTTGACACGCAGCATACACGCAGGAGCAGAGCTTCCTGGTTCTACGCAGTGTTCTGGTACTGAAACGGGTGCTGAAGCAAGGCCCCTAGGAGTGTTGAAAAGCTTACTACCTTGAAACTAAAGCAGAACAACGATGAAGGCCTCATGGAGCTGCTGCACGCCTCTCGTTTTGCAAGGATAATCAGGGCCTTACTTCGAAGCTTGGGCTCACGTTGACTTTCACTTTAGGTATAGCGCAGAGCAGGGTGAGCTTCCAACAAGGAACTGGAACCCCAAGGTTTCTTAGGAGAAAACTCATTTTCTTCCCAGAACCATGCCGGCAGTGAGGAAAACCCCGGCAACAACAATGCTTTTCAGGTAGCTTCGAGGCCGCATGAACGGAGCTTTCATAATGGGAAAAGAAGCCTTATGCCATCAGTCTCCAATTTCTAGGTTGACACGCAGCATACACGCAGGACCAGAGCTTACTGTCTCTACGCAGTGTTCTGGTACCGAAACGGTTGCTTAAGCAAAGTCCCTAGGAATGTTGGAAAGCTTACTACCGTGAAACTAAAGCAGAACAGCGATGAAGGCCTCATGGAGCTGCTGCACGCCTCCCGTTTTGCCCGGATAATCAGGGCCTTACTTCGAGGCTAGTGCTCACATTGACTTTCAAGTTTGGTATAGAGCGGAGCCGGGTGAGCTTCCAACTAGGAACTGGAAGCACAAGGTTTCTTTCGAGAAAACTCATTTGCTTCTATGAACCATGCCGGCTGTAAGTAAAAGCACGGTAACAACAGTGCTTTTCAGGTAGCTTCGGGGCCGCATCAACGGAGCTTTCATAATGGGAAAACTAGCCTTGTGCCGTCAGTCTCTAATTTCTAGGTTGACACGCAGCATACACGCAGGAGCAGAGCTTCCTGGTTCTACGCAGTGTTCTGGTACTGAAACGGGTGCTGAAGCAAGGCCCCTAGGAGTGTTGAAAAGCTTACTACCTTGAAACTAAAGCAGAACAACGATGAAGGCCTCATGGAGCTGCTGCACGCCTCTCGTTTTGCAAGGATAATCAGGGCCTTACTTCGAAGCTTGGGCTCACGTTGACTTTCACTTTAGGTATAGCGCAGAGCAGGGTGAGCTTCCAACAAGGAACTGGAACCCCAAGGTTTCTTAGGAGAAAACTCATTTTCTTCTCAGAACCATGCCGGCAGTGAGGAAAACCCCGGCAACAACAATGCTTTTCAGGTAGCTTCGAGGCCGCATGAACGGAGCTTTCATAATGGGAAAAGAAGCCTTATGCCATCAGTCTGCAATTTCTAGGTTGACACGCAGCATACACGCAGGACCAGAGCTTACTGTCTCTACGCAGTGTTCTGGTACCGAAACGGTTGCTTAAGCAAAGTCCCTAGGAATGTTGGAAAGCTTACTACCGTGAAACTAAAGCAGAACAGCGATGAAGGCCTCATGGAGCTGCTGCACGCCTCCCGTTTTGCCCGGATAATCAGGGCCTTACCTCGAGGCTAGTGCTCACATTGACTTTCACGTTTGGTATAGAGCGGAGCCGGGTGAGCTTCCAACTAGGAACTGGAAGCACAAGGTTTCTTTCGAGAAAACTCATTTTCTTCTATGAACCATGCCGGCTGTAAGTAAAAGCACGGTAACAACAGTGCTTTTCAGGTAGCTTCGGGGCCGCATCAACGGAGCTTTCATAATGGGAAAACTAGCCTTGTGCCGTCAGTCTCTAATTTCTAGGTTGACACGCAGCATACACGCAGGAGCAGAGCTTCCTGGTTCTACGCAGTGTTCTGGTACTGAAACGGGTGCTGAAGCAAGGCCCCTAGGAGTGTTGAAAAGCTTACTACCTTGAAACTAAAGCAGAACAACGATGAAGGCCTCATGGAGCTGCTGCACGCCTCTCGTTTTGCAAGGATAATCAGGGCCTTACTTCGAAGCTTGGGCTCACGTTGACTTTCACTTTAGGTATAGCGCAGAGCAGGGTGAGCTTCCAACAAGGAACTGGAACCCCAAGGTTTCTTAGGAGAAAACTCATTTTCTTCCCAGAACCATGCCGGCAGTGAGGAAAACCCCGGCAACAACAATGCTTTTCAGGTAGCTTCGAGGCCGCATGAACGGAGCTTCCATAATGGGAAAAGAAGCCTTATGCCATCAGTCTCCAATTTCTAGGTTGACACGCAGCATACACGCAGGACCAGAGCTTACTGTCTCTACGCAGTGTTCTGGTACCGAAACGGTTGCTTAAGCAAAGTCCCTAGGAATGTTGGAAAGCTTACTACCGTGAAACTAAAGCAGAACAGCGATGAAGGCCTCATGGAGCTGCTGCACGCCTCCCGTTTTGCCAGGATAATCAGGGCCTTACTTCGAGGCTAGTGCTCACATTGACTTTCACGTTTGGTATAGAGCGGAGCCGGGTGAGCTTCCAACTAGGAACTGGAAGCACAAGGTTTCTTTCGAGAAAACTCATTTTCTTCTATGAACCATGCCGGCTGTAAGTAAAAGCACGGTAACAACAGTGCTTTTCAGGTAGCTTCGGGGCCGCATCAACGGAGCTTTCATAATGGGAAAACTAGCCTTGTGCCGTCAGTCTCTAATTTCTAGGTTGACACGCAGCATACACGCAGGAGCAGAGCTTCCTGGTTCTACGCAGTGTTCTGGTACTGAAACGGGTGCTGAAGCAAGGCCCCTAGGAGTGTTGAAAAGCTTACTACCTTGAAACTAAAGCAGAACAACGATGAAGGCCTCATGGAGCTGCTGCACGCCTCTCGTTTTGCAAGGATAATCAGGGCCTTACTTCGAAGCTTGGGCTCACGTTGACTTTCACTTTAGGTATAGCGCAGAGCAGGGTGAGCTTCCAACAAGGAACTGGAACCCCAAGGTTTCTTAGGAGAAAACTCATTTTCTTCTCAGAACCATGCCGGCAGTGAGGAAAACCCCGGCAACAACAATGCTTTTCAGGTAGCTTCGAGGCCGCATGAACGGAGCTTTCATAATGGCAAAAGAAGCCTTATGCCATCAGTCTCCAATTTCTAGGTTGACACGCAGCATACACGCAGGACCAGAGCTTACTGTCTCTACGCAGTGTTCTGGTACCGAAACGGTTGCTTAAGCAAAGTCCCTAGGAATGTTGGAAAGCTTACTACCGTGAAACTAAAGCAGAACAGCGATGAAGGCCTCATGGAGCTGCTGCACGCCTCCCGTTTTGCCCGGATAATCAGGGCCTTACTTCGAGGCTAGTGCTCACATTGACTTTCACGTTTGGTATAGAGCGGAGCCGGGTGAGCTTCCAACTAGGAACTGGAAGCACAAGGTTTCTTTCGAGAAAACTCATTTGCTTCTATGAACCATGCCGGCTGTAAGTAAAAGCACGGTAACAACAGTGCTTTTCAGGTAGCTTCGGGGCCGCATCAACGGAGCTTTCATAATGGGAAAACTAGCCTTGTGCCGTCAGTCTCTAATTTCTAGGTTGACACGCAGCATACACGCAGGAGCAGAGCTTCCTGGTTCTACGCAGTGTTCTGGTACTGAAACGGGTGCTGAAGCAAGGCCCCTAGGAGTGTTGAAAAGCTTACTACCTTGAAACTAAAGCAGAACAACGATGAAGGCCTCATGGAGCTGCTGCACGCCTCTCGTTTTGCAAGGATAATCAGGGCCTTACTTCGAAGCTTGGGCTCACGTTGACTTTCACTTTAGGTATAGCGCAGAGCAGGGTGAGCTTCCAACAAGGAACTGGAACCCCAAGGTTTCTTAGGAGAAAACTCATTTTCTTCCCAGAACCATGCCGGCAGTGAGGAAAACCCCGGCAACAACAATGCTTTTCAGGTAGCTTCGAGGCCGCATGAACGGAGCTTTCATAATGGGAAAAGAAGCCTTATGCCATCAGTCTCCAATTTCTAGGTTGACACGCAGCATACACGCAGGACCAGAGCTTACTGTCTCTACGCAGTGTTCTGGTACCGAAACGGTTGCTTAAGCAAAGTCCCTAGGAATGTTGGAAAGCTTACTACCGTGAAACTAAAGCAGAACAGCGATGAAGGCCTCATGGAGCTGCTGCACGCCTCCCGTTTTGCCAGGATAATCAGGGCCTTACTTCGAGGCTAGTGCTCACATTGACTTTCACGTTTGGTATAGAGCGGAGCCGGGTGAGCTTCCAACTAGGAACTGGAAGCACAAGGTTTCTTTCGAGAAAACTCATTTGCTTCTATGAACCATGCCGGCTGTAAGTGAAAGCACGGTAACAACAGTGCTTTTCAGGTAGCTTCGGGGCCGCATCAACGGAGCTTTCATAATGGGAAAACTAGCCTTGTGCCGTCAGTCTCTAATTTCTAGGTTGACACGCAGCATACACGCAGGAGCAGAGCTTCCTGGTTCTACGCAGTGTTCTGGTACTGAAACGGGTGCTGAAGCAAGGCCCCTAGGAGTGTTGAAAAGCTTACTACCTTGAAACTAAAGCAGAACAACGATGAAGGCCTCATGGAGCTGCTGCACGCCTCTCGTTTTGCAAGGATAATCAGGGCCTTACTTCGAAGCTTGGGCTCACGTTGACTTTCACTTTAGGTATAGCGCAGAGCAGGGTGAGCTTCCAACAAGGAACTGGAACCCCAAGGTTTCTTAGGAGAAAACTCATTTTCTTCCCAGAACCATGCCGGCAGTGAGGAAAACCCCGGCAACAACAATGCTTTTCAGGTAGCTTCGAGGCCGCATGAACGGAGCTTTCATAATGGGAAAAGAAGCCTTATGCCATCAGTCTCCAATTTCTAGGTTGACACGCAGCATACACGCAGGACCAGAGCTTACTGTCTCTACGCAGTGTTCTGGTACCGAAACGGTTGCTTAAGCAAAGTCCCTAGGAATGTTGGAAAGCTTACTACCGTGAAACTAAAGCAGAACAGCGATGAAGGCCTCATGGAGCTGCTGCACGCCTCCCGTTTTGCCAGGATAATCAGGGCCTTACTTCGAGGCTAGTGCTCACATTGACTTTCACGTTTGGTATAGAGCGGAGCCGGGTGAGCTTCCAACTAGGAACTGGAAGCACAAGGTTTCTTTCGAGAAAACTCATTTTCTTCTATGAACCATGCCGGCTGTAAGTAAAAGCACGGTAACAACAGTGCTTTTCAGGTAGCTTCGGGGCCGCATCAACGGAGCTTTCATAATGGGAAAACTAGCCTTGTGCCGTCAGTCTCTAATTTCTAGGTTGACACGCAGCATACACGCAGGAGCAGAGCTTCCTGGTTCTACGCAGTGTTCTGGTACTGAAACGGGTGCTGAAGCAAGGCCCCTAGGAGTGTTGAAAAGCTTACTACCTTGAAACTAAAGCAGAACAACGATGAAGGCCTCATGGAGCTGCTGCACGTCTCTCGTTTTGCAAGGATAATCAGGGCCTTACTTCGAAGCTTGGACTCACGTTGACTTTCACTTTAGGTATAGCGCAGAGCAGGGTGAGCTTCCAACAAGGAACTGGAACCCCAAGGTTTCTTAGGAGAAAACTCATTTTCTTCCCAGAACCATGCCGGCAGTGAGGAAAACCCCGGCAACAACAATGCTTTTCAGGTAGCTTCGAGGCCGCATGAACGGAGCTTTCATAATGGGAAAAGAAGCCTTATGCCATCAGTCTCCAATTTCTAGGTTGACACGCAGCATACACGCAGGACCAGAGCTTACTGTCTCTACGCAGTGTTCTGGTACCGAAACGGTTGCTTAAGCAAAGTCCCTAGGAATGTTGGAAAGCTTACTACCGTGAAACTAAAGCAGAACAGCGATGAAGGCCTCATGGAGCTGCTGCACGCCTCCCGTTTTGCCCGGATAATCAGGGCCTTACTTCGAGGCTAGTGCTCACATTGACTTTCACGTTTGGTATAGAGCGGAGCCGGGTGAGCTTCCAACTAGGAACTGGAAGCACAAGGTTTCTTTCGAGAAAACTCATTTGCTTCTATGAACCATGCCGGCTGTAAGTAAAAGCACGGTAACAACAGTGCTTTTCAGGTAGCTTCGGGGCCGCATCAACGGAGCTTTCATAATGGGAAAACTAGCCTTGTGCCGTCAGTCTCTAATTTCTAGGTTGACACGCAGCATACACGCAGGAGCAGAGCTTCCTGGTTCTACGCAGTGTTCTGGTACTGAAACGGGTGCTGAAGCAAGGCCCCTAGGAGTGTTGAAAAGCTTACTACCTTGAAACTAAAGCAGAACAACGATGAAGGCCTCATGGAGCTGCTGCACGCCTCTCGTTTTGCAAGGATAATCAGGGCCTTACTTCGAAGCTTGGGCTCACGTTGACTTTCACTTTAGGTATAGCGCAGAGCAGGGTGAGCTTCCAACAAGGAACTGGAACCCCAAGGTTTCTTAGGAGAAAACTCATTTTCTTCCCAGAACCATGCCGGCAGTGAGGAAAACCCCGGCAACAACAATGCTTTTCAGGTAGCTTCGAGGCCGCATGAACGGAGCTTTCATAATGGCAAAAGAAGCCTTATGCCATCAGTCTCCAATTTCTAGGTTGACACGCAGCATACACGCAGGACCAGAGCTTACTGTCTCTACGCAGTGTTCTGGTACCGAAACGGTTGCTTAAGCAAAGTCCCTAGGAATGTTGGAAAGCTTACTACCGTGAAACTAAAGCAGAACAGCGATGAAGGCCTCATGGAGCTGCTGCACGCCTCCCGTTTTGCCCGGATAATCAGGGCCTTACTTCGAGGCTAGTGCTCACATTGACTTTCACGTTTGGTATAGAGCGGAGCCGGGTGAGCTTCCAACTAGGAACTGGAAGCACAAGGTTTCTTTCGAGAAAACTCATTTGCTTCTATGAACCATGCCGGCTGTAAGTAAAAGCACGGTAACAACAGTGCTTTTCAGGTAGCTTCGGGGCCGCATCAACGGAGCTTTCATAATGGGAAAACTAGCCTTGTGCCGTCAGTCTCTAATTTCTAGGTTGACACGCAGCATACACGCAGGAGCAGAGCTTCCTGGTTCTACGCAGTGTTCTGGTACTGAAACGGGTGCTGAAGCAAGGCCCCTAGGAGTGTTGAAAAGCTTACTACCTTGAAACTAAAGCAGAACAACGATGAAGGCCTCATGGAGCTGCTGCACGCCTCTCGTTTTGCAAGGATAATCAGGGCCTTACTTCGAAGCTTGGGCTCACGTTGACTTTCACTTTAGGTATAGCGCAGAGCAGGGTGAGCTTCCAACAAGGAACTGGAACCCCAAGGTTTCTTAGGAGAAAACTCATTTTCTTCCCAGAACCATGCCGGCAGTGAGGAAAACCCCGGCAACAACAATGCTTTTCAGGTAGCTTCGAGGCCGCATGAACGGAGCTTTCATAATGGCAAAAGAAGCCTTATGCCATCAGTCTCCAATTTCTAGGTTGACACGCAGCATACACGCAGGACCAGAGCTTACTGTCTCTACGCAGTGTTCTGGTACCGAAACGGTTGCTTAAGCAAAGTCCCTAGGAATGTTGGAAAGCTTACTACCGTGAAACTAAAGCAGAACAGCGATGAAGGCCTCATGGAGCTGCTGCACGCCTCCCGTTTTGCCAGGATAATCAGGGCCTTACTTCGAGGCTAGTGCTCACATTGACTTTCACGTTTGGTATAGAGCGGAGCCGGGTGAGCTTCCAACTAGGAACTGGAAGCACAAGGTTTCTTTCGAGAAAACTCATTTGCTTCTATGAACCATGCCGGCTGTAAGTGAAAGCACGGTAACAACAGTGCTTTTCAGGTAGCTTCGGGGCCGCATCAACGGAGCTTTCATAATGGGAAAACTAGCCTTGTGCCGTCAGTCTCTAATTTCTAGGTTGACACGCAGCATACACGCAGGAGCAGAGCTTCCTGGTTCTACGCAGTGTTCTGGTACTGAAACGGGTGCTGAAGCAAGGCCCCTAGGAGTGTTGAAAAGCTTACTACCTTGAAACTAAAGCAGAACAACGATGAAGGCCTCATGGAGCTGCTGCACGCCTCTCGTTTTGCAAGGATAATCAGGGCCTTACTTCGAAGCTTGGGCTCACGTTGACTTTCACTTTAGGTATAGCGCAGAGCAGGGTGAGCTTCCAACAAGGAACTGGAACCCCAAGGTTTCTTAGGAGAAAACTCATTTTCTTCCCAGAACCATGCCGGCAGTGAGGAAAACCCCGGCAACAACAATGCTTTTCAGGTAGCTTCGAGGCCGCATGAACGGAGCTTTCATAATGGGAAAAGAAGCCTTATGCCATCAGTCTCCAATTTCTAGGTTGACACGCAGCATACACGCAGGACCAGAGCTTACTGTCTCTACGCAGTGTTCTGGTACCGAAACGGTTGCTTAAGCAAAGTCCCTAGGAATGTTGGAAAGCTTACTACCGTGAAACTAAAGCAGAACAGCGATGAAGGCCTCATGGAGCTGCTGCACGCCTCCCGTTTTGCCCGGATAATCAGGGCCTTACTTCGAGGCTAGTGCTCACATTGACTTTCACGTTTGGTATAGAGCGGAGCCGGGTGAGCTTCCAACTAGGAACTGGAAGCACAAGGTTTCTTTCGAGAAAACTCATTTTCTTCTATGAACCATGCCGGCTGTAAGTAAAAGCACGGTAACAACAGTGCTTTTCAGGTAGCTTCGGGGCCGCATCAACGGAGCTTTCATAATGGGAAAACTAGCCTTGTGCCGTCAGTCTCTAATTTCTAGGTTGACACGCAGCATACACGCAGGAGCAGAGCTTCCTGGTTCTACGCAGTGTTCTGGTACTGAAACGGGTGCTGAAGCAAGGCCCCTAGGAGTGTTGAAAAGCTTACTACCTTGAAACTAAAGCAGAACAACGATGAAGGCCTCATGGAGCTGCTGCACGTCTCTCGTTTTGCAAGGATAATCAGGGCCTTACTTCGAAGCTTGGACTCACGTTGACTTTCACTTTAGGTATAGCGCAGAGCAGGGTGAGCTTCCAACAAGGAACTGGAACCCCAAGGTTTCTTAGGAGAAAACTCATTTTCTTCCCAGAACCATGCCGGCAGTGAGGAAAACCCCGGCAACAACAATGCTTTTCAGGTAGCTTCGAGGCCGCATGAACGGAGCTTTCATAATGGCAAAAGAAGCCTTATGCCATCAGTCTCCAATTTCTAGGTTGACACGCAGCATACACGCAGGACCAGAGCTTACTGTCTCTACGCAGTGTTCTGGTACCGAAACGGTTGCTTAAGCAAAGTCCCTAGGAATGTTGGAAAGCTTACTACCGTGAAACTAAAGCAGAACAGCGATGAAGGCCTCATGGAGCTGCTGCACGCCTCCCGTTTTGCCCGGATAATCAGGGCCTTACTTCGAGGCTAGTGCTCACATTGACTTTCACGTTTGGTATAGAGCGGAGCCGGGTGAGCTTCCAACTAGGAACTGGAAGCACAAGGTTTCTTTCGAGAAAACTCATTTGCTTCTATGAACCATGCCGGCTGTAAGTAAAAGCACGGTAACAACAGTGCTTTTCAGGTAGCTTCGGGGCCGCATCAACGGAGCTTTCATAATGGGAAAACTAGCCTTGTGCCGTCAGTCTCTAATTTCTAGGTTGACACGCAGCATACACGCAGGAGCAGAGCTTCCTGGTTCTACGCAGTGTTCTGGTACTGAAACGGGTGCTGAAGCAAGGCCCCTAGGAGTGTTGAAAAGCTTACTACCTTGAAACTAAAGCAGAACAACGATGAAGGCCTCATGGAGCTGCTGCACGCCTCTCGTTTTGCAAGGATAATCAGGGCCTTACTTCGAAGCTTGGGCTCACGTTGACTTTCACTTTAGGTATAGCGCAGAGCAGGGTGAGCTTCCAACAAGGAACTGGAACCCCAAGGTTTCTTAGGAGAAAACTCATTTTCTTCCCAGAACCATGCCGGCAGTGAGGAAAACCCCGGCAACAACAATGCTTTTCAGGTAGCTTCGAGGCCGCATGAACGGAGCTTTCATAATGGCAAAAGAAGCCTTATGCCATCAGTCTCCAATTTCTAGGTTGACACGCAGCATACACGCAGGACCAGAGCTTACTGTCTCTACGCAGTGTTCTGGTACCGAAACGGTTGCTTAAGCAAAGTCCCTAGGAATGTTGGAAAGCTTACTACCGTGAAACTAAAGCAGAACAGCGATGAAGGCCTCATGGAGCTGCTGCACGCCTCCCGTTTTGCCCGGATAATCAGGGCCTTACTTCGAGGCTAGTGCTCACATTGACTTTCACGTTTGGTATAGAGCGGAGCCGGGTGAGCTTCCAACTAGGAACTGGAAGCACAAGGTTTCTTTCGAGAAAACTCATTTGCTTCTATGAACCATGCCGGCTGTAAGTAAAAGCACGGTAACAACAGTGCTTTTCAGGTAGCTTCGGGGCCGCATCAACGGAGCTTTCATAATGGGAAAACTAGCCTTGTGCCGTCAGTCTCTAATTTCTAGGTTGACACGCAGCATACACGCAGGAGCAGAGCTTCCTGGTTCTACGCAGTGTTCTGGTACTGAAACGGGTGCTGAAGCAAGGCCCCTAGGAGTGTTGAAAAGCTTACTACCTTGAAACTAAAGCAGAACAACGATGAAGGCCTCATGGAGCTGCTGCACGCCTCTCGTTTTGCAAGGATAATCAGGGCCTTACTTCGAAGCTTGGGCTCACGTTGACTTTCACTTTAGGTATAGCGCAGAGCAGGGTGAGCTTCCAACAAGGAACTGGAACCCCAAGGTTTCTTAGGAGAAAACTCATTTTCTTCCCAGAACCATGCCGGCAGTGAGGAAAACCCCGGCAACAACAATGCTTTTCAGGTAGCTTCGAGGCCGCATGAACGGAGCTTTCATAATGGGAAAAGAAGCCTTATGCCATCAGTCTCCAATTTCTAGGTTGACACGCAGCATACACGCAGGACCAGAGCTTACTGTCTCTACGCAGTGTTCTGGTACCGAAACGGTTGCTTAAGCAAAGTCCCTAGGAATGTTGGAAAGCTTACTACCGTGAAACTAAAGCAGAACAGCGATGAAGGCCTCATGGAGCTGCTGCACGCCTCCCGTTTTGCCAGGATAATCAGGGCCTTACTTCGAGGCTAGTGCTCACATTGACTTTCACGTTTGGTATAGAGCGGAGCCGGGTGAGCTTCCAACTAGGAACTGGAAGCACAAGGTTTCTTTCGAGAAAACTCATTTGCTTCTATGAACCATGCCGGCTGTAAGTGAAAGCACGGTAACAACAGTGCTTTTCAGGTAGCTTCGGGGCCGCATCAACGGAGCTTTCATAATGGGAAAACTAGCCTTGTGCCGTCAGTCTCTAATTTCTAGGTTGACACGCAGCATACACGCAGGAGCAGAGCTTCCTGGTTCTACGCAGTGTTCTGGTACTGAAACGGGTGCTGAAGCAAGGCCCCTAGGAGTGTTGAAAAGCTTACTACCTTGAAACTAAAGCAGAACAACGATGAAGGCCTCATGGAGCTGCTGCACGCCTCTCGTTTTGCAAGGATAATCAGGGCCTTACTTCGAAGCTTGGGCTCACGTTGACTTTCACTTTAGGTATAGCGCAGAGCAGGGTGAGCTTCCAACAAGGAACTGGAACCCCAAGGTTTCTTAGGAGAAAACTCATTTTCTTCCCAGAACCATGCCGGCAGTGAGGAAAACCCCGGCAACAACAATGCTTTTCAGGTAGCTTCGAGGCCGCATGAACGGAGCTTTCATAATGGGAAAAGAAGCCTTATGCCATCAGTCTCCAATTTCTAGGTTGACACGCAGCATACACGCAGGACCAGAGCTTACTGTCTCTACGCAGTGTTCTGGTACCGAAACGGTTGCTTAAGCAAAGTCCCTAGGAATGTTGGAAAGCTTACTACCGTGAAACTAAAGCAGAACAGCGATGAAGGCCTCATGGAGCTGCTGCACGCCTCCCGTTTTGCCAGGATAATCAGGGCCTTACTTCGAGGCTAGTGCTCACATTGACTTTCACGTTTGGTATAGAGCGGAGCCGGGTGAGCTTCCAACTAGGAACTGGAAGCACAAGGTTTCTTTCGAGAAAACTCATTTTCTTCTATGAACCATGCCGGCTGTAAGTAAAAGCACGGTAACAACAGTGCTTTTCAGGTAGCTTCGGGGCCGCATCAACGGAGCTTTCATAATGGGAAAACTAGCCTTGTGCCGTCAGTCTCTAATTTCTAGGTTGACACGCAGCATACACGCAGGAGCAGAGCTTCCTGGTTCTACGCAGTGTTCTGGTACTGAAACGGGTGCTGAAGCAAGGCCCCTAGGAGTGTTGAAAAGCTTACTACCTTGAAACTAAAGCAGAACAACGATGAAGGCCTCATGGAGCTGCTGCACGTCTCTCGTTTTGCAAGGATAATCAGGGCCTTACTTCGAAGCTTGGACTCACGTTGACTTTCACTTTAGGTATAGCGCAGAGCAGGGTGAGCTTCCAACAAGGAACTGGAACCCCAAGGTTTCTTAGGAGAAAACTCATTTTCTTCCCAGAACCATGCCGGCAGTGAGGAAAACCCCGGCAACAACAATGCTTTTCAGGTAGCTTCGAGGCCGCATGAACGGAGCTTTCATAATGGCAAAAGAAGCCTTATGCCATCAGTCTCCAATTTCTAGGTTGACACGCAGCATACACGCAGGACCAGAGCTTACTGTCTCTACGCAGTGTTCTGGTACCGAAACGGTTGCTTAAGCAAAGTCCCTAGGAATGTTGGAAAGCTTACTACCGTGAAACTAAAGCAGAACAGCGATGAAGGCCTCATGGAGCTGCTGCACGCCTCCCGTTTTGCCCGGATAATCAGGGCCTTACTTCGAGGCTAGTGCTCACATTGACTTTCACGTTTGGTATAGAGCGGAGCCGGGTGAGCTTCCAACTAGGAACTGGAAGCACAAGGTTTCTTTCGAGAAAACTCATTTGCTTCTATGAACCATGCCGGCTGTAAGTAAAAGCACGGTAACAACAGTGCTTTTCAGGTAGCTTCGGGGCCGCATCAACGGAGCTTTCATAATGGGAAAACTAGCCTTGTGCCGTCAGTCTCTAATTTCTAGGTTGACACGCAGCATACACGCAGGAGCAGAGCTTCCTGGTTCTACGCAGTGTTCTGGTACTGAAACGGGTGCTGAAGCAAGGCCCCTAGGAGTGTTGAAAAGCTTACTACCTTGAAACTAAAGCAGAACAACGATGAAGGCCTCATGGAGCTGCTGCACGCCTCTCGTTTTGCAAGGATAATCAGGGCCTTACTTCGAAGCTTGGGCTCACGTTGACTTTCACTTTAGGTATAGCGCAGAGCAGGGTGAGCTTCCAACAAGGAACTGGAACCCCAAGGTTTCTTAGGAGAAAACTCATTTTCTTCCCAGAACCATGCCGGCAGTGAGGAAAACCCCGGCAACAACAATGCTTTTCAGGTAGCTTCGAGGCCGCATGAACGGAGCTTTCATAATGGCAAAAGAAGCCTTATGCCATCAGTCTCCAATTTCTAGGTTGACACGCAGCATACACGCAGGACCAGAGCTTACTGTCTCTACGCAGTGTTCTGGTACCGAAACGGTTGCTTAAGCAAAGTCCCTAGGAATGTTGGAAAGCTTACTACCGTGAAACTAAAGCAGAACAGCGATGAAGGCCTCATGGAGCTGCTGCACGCCTCCCGTTTTGCCCGGATAATCAGGGCCTTACTTCGAGGCTAGTGCTCACATTGACTTTCACGTTTGGTATAGAGCGGAGCCGGGTGAGCTTCCAACTAGGAACTGGAAGCACAAGGTTTCTTTCGAGAAAACTCATTTGCTTCTATGAACCATGCCGGCTGTAAGTAAAAGCACGGTAACAACAGTGCTTTTCAGGTAGCTTCGGGGCCGCATCAACGGAGCTTTCATAATGGGAAAACTAGCCTTGTGCCGTCAGTCTCTAATTTCTAGGTTGACACGCAGCATACACGCAGGAGCAGAGCTTCCTGGTTCTACGCAGTGTTCTGGTACTGAAACGGGTGCTGAAGCAAGGCCCCTAGGAGTGTTGAAAAGCTTACTACCTTGAAACTAAAGCAGAACAACGATGAAGGCCTCATGGAGCTGCTGCACGCCTCTCGTTTTGCAAGGATAATCAGGGCCTTACTTCGAAGCTTGGGCTCACGTTGACTTTCACTTTAGGTATAGCGCAGAGCAGGGTGAGCTTCCAACAAGGAACTGGAACCCCAAGGTTTCTTAGGAGAAAACTCATTTTCTTCCCAGAACCATGCCGGCAGTGAGGAAAACCCCGGCAACAACAATGCTTTTCAGGTAGCTTCGAGGCCGCATGAACGGAGCTTCCATAATGGGAAAAGAAGCCTTATGCCATCAGTCTGCAATTTCTAGGTTGACACGCAGCATACACGCAGGACCAGAGCTTACTGTCTCTACGCAGTGTTCTGGTACCGAAACGGTTGCTTAAGCAAAGTCCCTAGGAATGTTGGAAAGCTTACTACCGTGAAACTAAAGCAGAACAGCGATGAAGGCCTCATGGAGCTGCTGCACGCCTCCCGTTTTGCCAGGATAATCAGGGCCTTACTTCGAGGCTAGTGCTCACATTGACTTTCACGTTTGGTATAGAGCGGAGCCGGGTGAGCTTCCAACTAGGAACTGGAAGCACAAGGTTTCTTTCGAGAAAACTCATTTTCTTCTATGAACCATGCCGGCTGTAAGTAAAAGCACGGTAACAACAGTGCTTTTCAGGTAGCTTCGGGGCCGCATCAACGGAGCTTTCATAATGGGAAAACTAGCCTTGTGCCGTCAGTCTCTAATTTCTAGGTTGACACGCAGCATACACGCAGGAGCAGAGCTTCCTGGTTCTACGCAGTGTTCTGGTACTGAAACGGGTGCTGAAGCAAGGCCCCTAGGAGTGTTGAAAAGCTTACTACCTTGAAACTAAAGCAGAACAACGATGAAGGCCTCATGGAGCTGCTGCACGCCTCTCGTTTTGCAAGGATAATCAGGGCCTTACTTCGAAGCTTGGGCTCACGTTGACTTTCACTTTAGGTATAGCGCAGAGCAGGGTGAGCTTCCAACAAGGAACTGGAACCCCAAGGTTTCTTAGGAGAAAACTCATTTTCTTCTCAGAACCATACCGGCAGTGAGGAAAACCCCGGCAACAACAATGCTTTTCAGGTAGCTTCGAGGCCGCATGAACGGAGCTTTCATAATGGCAAAAGAAGCCTTATGCCATCAGTCTCCAATTTCTAGGTTGACACGCAGCATACACGCAGGACCAGAGCTTACTGTCTCTACGCAGTGTTCTGGTACCGAAACGGTTGCTTAAGCAAAGTCCCTAGGAATGTTGGAAAGCTTACTACCGTGAAACTAAAGCAGAACAGCGATGAAGGCCTCATGGAGCTGCTGCACGCCTCCCGTTTTGCCCGGATAATCAGGGCCTTACTTCGAGGCTAGTGCTCACATTGACTTTCACGTTTGGTATAGAGCGGAGCCGGGTGAGCTTCCAACTAGGAACTGGAAGCACAAGGTTTCTTTCGAGAAAACTCATTTTCTTCTATGAACCATGCCGGCTGTAAGTAAAAGCACGGTAACAACAGTGCTTTTCAGGTAGCTTCGGGGCCGCATCAACGGAGCTTTCATAATGGGAAAACTAGCCTTGTGCCGTCAGTCTCTAATTTCTAGGTTGACACGCAGCATACACGCAGGAGCAGAGCTTCCTGGTTCTACGCAGTGTTCTGGTACTGAAACGGGTGCTGAAGCAAGGCCCCTAGGAGTGTTGAAAAGCTTACTACCTTGAAACTAAAGCAGAACAACGATGAAGGCCTCATGGAGCTGCTGCACGCCTCTCGTTTTGCAAGGATAATCAGGGCCTTACTTCGAAGCTTGGGCTCACGTTGACTTTCACTTTAGGTATAGCGCAGAGCAGGGTGAGCTTCCAACAAGGAACTGGAACCCCAAGGTTTCTTAGGAGAAAACTCATTTTCTTCCCAGAACCATGCCGGCAGTGAGGAAAACCCCGGCAACAACAATGCTTTTCAGGTAGCTTCGAGGCCGCATGAACGGAGCTTTCATAATGGCAAAAGAAGCCTTATGCCATCAGTCTCCAATTTCTAGGTTGACACGCAGCATACACGCAGGACCAGAGCTTACTGTCTCTACGCAGTGTTCTGGTACCGAAACGGTTGCTTAAGCAAAGTCCCTAGGAATGTTGGAAAGCTTACTACCGTGAAACTAAAGCAGAACAGCGATGAAGGCCTCATGGAGCTGCTGCACGCCTCCCGTTTTGCCCGGATAATCAGGGCCTTACTTCGAGGCTAGTGCTCACATTGACTTTCACGTTTGGTATAGAGCGGAGCCGGGTGAGCTTCCAACTAGGAACTGGAAGCACAAGGTTTCTTTCGAGAAAACTCATTTGCTTCTATGAACCATGCCGGCTGTAAGTAAAAGCACGGTAACAACAGTGCTTTTCAGGTAGCTTCGGGGCCGCATCAACGGAGCTTTCATAATGGGAAAACTAGCCTTGTGCCGTCAGTCTCTAATTTCTAGGTTGACACGCAGCATACACGCAGGAGCAGAGCTTCCTGGTTCTACGCAGTGTTCTGGTACTGAAACGGGTGCTGAAGCAAGGCCCCTAGGAGTGTTGAAAAGCTTACTACCTTGAAACTAAAGCAGAACAACGATGAAGGCCTCATGGAGCTGCTGCACGCCTCTCGTTTTGCAAGGATAATCAGGGCCTTACTTCGAAGCTTGGGCTCACGTTGACTTTCACTTTAGGTATAGCGCAGAGCAGGGTGAGCTTCCAACAAGGAACTGGAACCCCAAGGTTTCTTAGGAGAAAACTCATTTTCTTCCCAGAACCATGCCGGCAGTGAGGAAAACCCCGGCAACAACAATGCTTTTCAGGTAGCTTCGAGGCCGCATGAACGGAGCTTTCATAATGGCAAAAGAAGCCTTATGCCATCAGTCTCCAATTTCTAGGTTGACACGCAGCATACACGCAGGACCAGAGCTTACTGTCTCTACGCAGTGTTCTGGTACCGAAACGGTTGCTTAAGCAAAGTCCCTAGGAATGTTGGAAAGCTTACTACCGTGAAACTAAAGCAGAACAGCGATGAAGGCCTCATGGAGCTGCTGCACGCCTCCCGTTTTGCCCGGATAATCAGGGCCTTACTTCGAGGCTAGTGCTCACATTGACTTTCACGTTTGGTATAGAGCGGAGCCGGGTGAGCTTCCAACTAGGAACTGGAAGCACAAGGTTTCTTTCGAGAAAACTCATTTGCTTCTATGAACCATGCCGGCTGTAAGTAAAAGCACGGTAACAACAGTGCTTTTCAGGTAGCTTCGGGGCCGCATCAACGGAGCTTTCATAATGGGAAAACTAGCCTTGTGCCGTCAGTCTCTAATTTCTAGGTTGACACGCAGCATACACGCAGGAGCAGAGCTTCCTGGTTCTACGCAGTGTTCTGGTACTGAAACGGGTGCTGAAGCAAGGCCCCTAGGAGTGTTGAAAAGCTTACTACCTTGAAACTAAAGCAGAACAACGATGAAGGCCTCATGGAGCTGCTGCACGCCTCTCGTTTTGCAAGGATAATCAGGGCCTTACTTCGAAGCTTGGGCTCACGTTGACTTTCACTTTAGGTATAGCGCAGAGCAGGGTGAGCTTCCAACAAGGAACTGGAACCCCAAGGTTTCTTAGGAGAAAACTCATTTTCTTCTCAGAACCATGCCGGCAGTGAGGAAAACCCCGGCAACAACAATGCTTTTCAGGTAGCTTCGAGGCCGCATGAACGGAGCTTTCATAATGGCAAAAGAAGCCTTATGCCATCAGTCTCCAATTTCTAGGTTGACACGCAGCATACACGCAGGACCAGAGCTTACTGTCTCTACGCAGTGTTCTGGTACCGAAACGGTTGCTTAAGCAAAGTCCCTAGGAATGTTGGAAAGCTTACTACCGTGAAACTAAAGCAGAACAGCGATGAAGGCCTCATGGAGCTGCTGCACGCCTCCCGTTTTGCCCGGATAATCAGGGCCTTACTTCGAGGCTAGTGCTCACATTGACTTTCACGTTTGGTATAGAGCGGAGCCGGGTGAGCTTCCAACTAGGAACTGGAAGCACAAGGTTTCTTTCGAGAAAACTCATTTGCTTCTATGAACCATGCCGGCTGTAAGTAAAAGCACGGTAACAACAGTGCTTTTCAGGTAGCTTCGGGGCCGCATCAACGGAGCTTTCATAATGGGAAAACTAGCCTTGTGCCGTCAGTCTCTAATTTCTAGGTTGACACGCAGCATACACGCAGGAGCAGAGCTTCCTGGTTCTACGCAGTGTTCTGGTACTGAAACGGGTGCTGAAGCAAGGCCCCTAGGAGTGTTGAAAAGCTTACTACCTTGAAACTAAAGCAGAACAACGATGAAGGCCTCATGGAGCTGCTGCACGCCTCTCGTTTTGCAAGGATAATCAGGGCCTTACTTCGAAGCTTGGGCTCACGTTGACTTTCACTTTAGGTATAGCGCAGAGCAGGGTGAGCTTCCAACAAGGAACTGGAACCCCAAGGTTTCTTAGGAGAAAACTCATTTTCTTCCCAGAACCATGCCGGCAGTGAGGAAAACCCCGGCAACAACAATGCTTTTCAGGTAGCTTCGAGGCCGCATGAACGGAGCTTTCATAATGGGAAAAGAAGCCTTATGCCATCAGTCTCCAATTTCTAGGTTGACACGCAGCATACACGCAGGACCAGAGCTTACTGTCTCTACGCAGTGTTCTGGTACCGAAACGGTTGCTTAAGCAAAGTCCCTAGGAATGTTGGAAAGCTTACTACCGTGAAACTAAAGCAGAACAGCGATGAAGGCCTCATGGAGCTGCTGCACGCCTCCCGTTTTGCCCGGATAATCAGGGCCTTACTTCGAGGCTAGTGCTCACATTGACTTTCACGTTTGGTATAGAGCGGAGCCGGGTGAGCTTCCAACTAGGAACTGGAAGCACAAGGTTTCTTTCGAGAAAACTCATTTGCTTCTATGAACCATGCCGGCTGTAAGTAAAAGCACGGTAACAACAGTGCTTTTCAGGTAGCTTCGGGGCCGCATCAACGGAGCTTTCATAATGGGAAAACTAGCCTTGTGCCGTCAGTCTCTAATTTCTAGGTTGACACGCAGCATACACGCAGGAGCAGAGCTTCCTGGTTCTACGCAGTGTTCTGGTACTGAAACGGGTGCTGAAGCAAGGCCCCTAGGAGTGTTGAAAAGCTTACTACCTTGAAACTAAAGCAGAACAACGATGAAGGCCTCATGGAGCTGCTGCACGCCTCTCGTTTTGCAAGGATAATCAGGGCCTTACTTCGAAGCTTGGGCTCACGTTGACTTTCACTTTAGGTATAGCGCAGAGCAGGGTGAGCTTCCAACAAGGAACTGGAACCCCAAGGTTTCTTAGGAGAAAACTCATTTTCTTCTCAGAACCATGCCGGCAGTGAGGAAAACCCCGGCAACAACAATGCTTTTCAGGTAGCTTCGAGGCCGCATGAACGGAGCTTTCATAATGGCAAAAGAAGCCTTATGCCATCAGTCTCCAATTTCTAGGTTGACACGCAGCATACACGCAGGACCAGAGCTTACTGTCTCTACGCAGTGTTCTGGTACCGAAACGGTTGCTTAAGCAAAGTCCCTAGGAATGTTGGAAAGCTTACTACCGTGAAACTAAAGCAGAACAGCGATGAAGGCCTCATGGAGCTGCTGCACGCCTCCCGTTTTGCCCGGATAATCAGGGCCTTACTTCGAGGCTAGTGCTCACATTGACTTTCACGTTTGGTATAGAGCGGAGCCGGGTGAGCTTCCAACTAGGAACTGGAAGCACAAGGTTTCTTTCGAGAAAACTCATTTGCTTCTATGAACCATGCCGGCTGTAAGTAAAAGCACGGTAAAAACAGTGCTTTTCAGGTAGCTTCGGGGCCGCATCAACGGAGCTTTCATAATGGGAAAACTAGCCTTGTGCCGTCAGTCTCTAATTTCTAGGTTGACACGCAGCATACACGCAGGAGCAGAGCTTCCTGGTTCTACGCAGTGTTCTGGTACTGAAACGGGTGCTGAAGCAAGGCCCCTAGGAGTGTTGAAAAGCTTACTACCTTGAAACTAAAGCAGAACAACGATGAAGGCCTCATGGAGCTGCTGCACGCCTCTCGTTTTGCAAGGATAATCAGGGCCTTACTTCGAAGCTTGGGCTCACGTTGACTTTCACTTTAGGTATAGCGCAGAGCAGGGTGAGCTTCCAACAAGGAACTGGAACCCCAAGGTTTCTTAGGAGAAAACTCATTTTCTTCTCAGAACCATGCCGGCAGTGAGGAAAACCCCGGCAACAACAATGCTTTTCAGGTAGCTTCGAGGCCGCATGAACGGAGCTTTCATAATGGGAAAAGAAGCCTTATGCCATCAGTCTGCAATTTCTAGGTTGACACGCAGCATACACGCAGGACCAGAGCTTACTGTCTCTACGCAGTGTTCTGGTACCGAAACGGTTGCTTAAGCAAAGTCCCTAGGAATGTTGGAAAGCTTACTACCGTGAAACTAAAGCAGAACAGCGATGAAGGCCTCATGGAGCTGCTGCACGCCTCCCGTTTTGCCCGGATAATCAGGGCCTTACTTCGAGGCTAGTGCTCACATTGACTTTCACGTTTGGTATAGAGCGGAGCCGGGTGAGCTTCCAACTAGGAAGTGGAAGCACAAGGTTTCTTTCGAGAAAACTCATTTGCTTCTATGAACCATGCCGGCTGTAAGTAAAAGCACGGTAACAACAGTGCTTTTCAGGTAGCTTCGGGGCCGCATCAACGGAGCTTTCATAATGGGAAAACTAGCCTTGTGCCGTCAGTCTCTAATTTCTAGGTTGACACGCAGCATACACGCAGGAGCAGAGCTTCCTGGTTCTACGCAGTGTTCTGGTACTGAAACGGGTGCTGAAGCAAGGCCCCTAGGAGTGTTGAAAAGCTTACTACCTTGAAACTAAAGCAGAACAACGATGAAGGCCTCATGGAGCTGCTGCACGCCTCTCGTTTTGCAAGGATAATCAGGGCCTTACTTCGAAGCTTGGGCTCACGTTGACTTTCACTTTAGGTATAGCGCAGAGCAGGGTGAGCTTCCAACAAGGAACTGGAACCCCAAGGTTTCTTAGGAGAAAACTCATTTTCTTCCCAGAACCATGCCGGCAGTGAGGAAAACCCCGGCAACAACAATGCTTTTCAGGTAGCTTCGAGGCCGCATGAACGGAGCTTTCATAATGGGAAAAGAAGCCTTATGCCATCAGTCTGCAATTTCTAGGTTGACACGCAGCATACACGCAGGACCAGAGCTTACTGTCTCTACGCAGTGTTCTGGTACCGAAACGGTTGCTTAAGCAAAGTCCCTAGGAATGTTGGAAAGCTTACTACCGTGAAACTAAAGCAGAACAGCGATGAAGGCCTCATGGAGCTGCTGCACGCCTCCCGTTTTGCCCGGATAATCAGGGCCTTACTTCGAGGCTAGTGCTCCCATTGACTTTCAAGTTTGGTATAGAGCGGAGCCGGGTGAGCTTCCAACTAGGAACTGGAAGCACAAGGTTTCTTTCGAGAAAACTCATTTGCTTCTATGAACCATGCCGGCTGTAAGTAAAAGCACGGTAACAACAGTGCTTTTCAGGTAGCTTCGGGGCCGCATCAACGGAGCTTTCATAATGGGAAAACTAGCCTTGTGCCGTCAGTCTCTAATTTCTAGGTTGACACGCAGCATACACGCAGGAGCAGAGCTTCCTGGTTCTACGCAGTGTTCTGGTACTGAAACGGGTGCTGAAGCAAGGCCCCTAGGAGTGTTGAAAAGCTTACTACCTTGAAACTAAAGCAGAACAACGATGAAGGCCTCATGGAGCTGCTGCACGCCTCTCGTTTTGCAAGGATAATCAGGGCCTTACTTCGAAGCTTGGGCTCACGTTGACTTTCACTTTAGGTATAGCGCAGAGCAGGGTGAGCTTCCAACAAGGAACTGGAACCCCAAGGTTTCTTAGGAGAAAACTCATTTTCTTCCCAGAACCATGCCGGCAGTGAGGAAAACCCCGGCAACAACAATGCTTTTCAGGTAGCTTCGAGGCCGCATGAACGGAGCTTTCATAATGGGAAAAGAAGCCTTATGCCATCAGTCTCCAATTTCTAGGTTGACACGCAGCATACACGCAGGACCAGAGCTTACTGTCTCTACGCAGTGTTCTGGTACCGAAACGGTTGCTTAAGCAAAGTCCCTAGGAATGTTGGAAAGCTTACTACCGTGAAACTAAAGCAGAACAGCGATGAAGGCCTCATGGAGCTGCTGCACGCCTCCCGTTTTGCCCGGATAATCAGGGCCTTACTTCGAGGCTAGTGCTCACATTGACTTTCACGTTTGGTATAGAGCGGAGCCGGGTGAGCTTCCAACTAGGAAGTGGAAGCACAAGGTTTCTTTCGAGAAAACTCATTTGCTTCTATGAACCATGCCGGCTGTAAGTAAAAGCACGGTAACAACAGTGCTTTTCAGGTAGCTTCGGGGCCGCATCAACGGAGCTTTCATAATGGGAAAACTAGCCTTGTGCCGTCAGTCTCTAATTTCTAGGTTGACACGCAGCATACACGCAGGAGCAGAGCTTCCTGGTTCTACGCAGTGTTCTGGTACTGAAACGGGTGCTGAAGCAAGGCCCCTAGGAGTGTTGAAAAGCTTACTACCTTGAAACTAAAGCAGAACAACGATGAAGGCCTCATGGAGCTGCTGCACGCCTCTCGTTTTGCAAGGATAATCAGGGCCTTACTTCGAAGCTTGGGCTCACGTTGACTTTCACTTTAGGTATAGCGCAGAGCAGGGTGAGCTTCCAACAAGGAACTGGAATCCCAAGGTTTCTTAGGAGAAAACTCATTTTCTTCCCAGAACCATGCCGGCAGTGAGGAAAACCCCGGCAACAACAATGCTTTTCAGGTAGCTTTGAGGCCGCATGAACGGAGCTTTCATAATGGGAAAAGAAGCCTTATGCCATCAGTCTCCAATTTCTAGGTTGACACGCAGCATACACGCAGGACCAGAGCTTACTGTCTCTACGCAGTGTTCTGGTACCGAAACGGTTGCTTAAGCAAAGTCCCTAGGAATGTTGGAAAGCTTACTACCGTGAAACTAAAGCAGAACAGCGATGAAGGCCTCATGGAGCTGCTGCACGCCTCCCGTTTTGCCCGGATAATCAGGGCCTTACTTCGAGGCTAGTGCTCACATTGACTTTCACGTTTGGTATAGAGCGGAGCCGGGTGAGCTTCCAACTAGGAACTGGAAGCACAAGGTTTCTTTCGAGAAAACTCATTTGCTTCTATGAACCATGCCGGCTGTAAGTAAAAGCACGGTAACAACAGTGCTTTTCAGGTAGCTTCGGGGCCGCATCAACGGAGCTTTCATAATGGGAAAACTAGCCTTGTGCCGTCAGTCTCTAATTTCTAGGTTGACACGCAGCATACACGCAGGAGCAGAGCTTCCTGGTTCTACGCAGTGTTCTGGTACTGAAACGGGTGCTGAAGCAAGGCCCCTAGGAGTGTTGAAAAGCTTACTACCTTGAAACTAAAGCAGAACAACGATGAAGGCCTCATGGAGCTGCTGCACGCCTCTCGTTTTGCAAGGATAATCAGGGCCTTACTTCGAAGCTTGGGCTCACGTTGACTTTCACTTTAGGTATAGCGCAGAGCAGGGTGAGCTTCCAACAAGGAACTGGAACCCCAAGGTTTCTTAGGAGAAAACTCATTTTCTTCCCAGAACCATGCCGGCAGTGAGGAAAACCCCGGCAACAACAATGCTTTTCAGGTAGCTTCGAGGCCGCATGAACGGAGCTTTCATAATGGCAAAAGAAGCCTTATGCCATCAGTCTCCAATTTCTAGGTTGACACGCAGCATACACGCAGGACCAGAGCTTACTGTCTCTACGCAGTGTTCTGGTACCGAAACGGTTGCTTAAGCAAAGTCCCTAGGAATGTTGGAAAGCTTACTACCGTGAAACTAAAGCAGAACAGCGATGAAGGCCTCATGGAGCTGCTGCACGCCTCCCGTTTTGCCCGGATAATCAGGGCCTTACTTCGAGGCTAGTGCTCACATTGACTTTCACGTTTGGTATAGAGTGGAGCCGGGTGAGCTTCCAACTAGGAACTGGAAGCACAAGGTTTCTTTCGAGAAAACTCATTTGCTTCTATGAACCATGCCGGCTGTAAGTAAAAGCACGGTAACAACAGTGCTTTTCAGGTAGCTTCGGGGCCGCATCAACGGAGCTTTCATAATGGGAAAACTAGCCTTGTGCCGTCAGTCTCTAATTTCTAGGTTGACACGCAGCATACACGCAGGAGCAGAGCTTCCTGGTTCTACGCAGTGTTCTGGTACTGAAACGGGTGCTGAAGCAAGGCCCCTAGGAGTGTTGAAAAGCTTACTACCTTGAAACTAAAGCAGAACAACGATGAAGGCCTCATGGAGCTGCTGCACGCCTCTCGTTTTGCAAGGATAATCAGGGCCTTACTTCGAAGCTTGGGCTCACGTTGACTTTCACTTTAGGTATAGCGCAGAGCAGGGTGAGCTTCCAACAAGGAACTGGAACCCCAAGGTTTCTTAGGAGAAAACTCATTTTCTTCCCAGAACCATGCCGGCAGTGAGGAAAACCCCGGCAACAACAATGCTTTTCAGGTAGCTTCGAGGCCGCATGAACGGAGCTTTCATAATGGCAAAAGAAGCCTTATGCCATCAGTCTGCAATTTCTAGGTTGACACGCAGCATACACGCAAGACCAGAGCTTACTGTCTCTACGCAGTGTTCTGGTACCGAAACGGTTGCTTAAGCAAAGTCCCTAGGAATGTTGGAAAGCTTACTACCGTGAAACTAAAGCAGAACAGCGATGAAGGCCTCATGGAGCTGCTGCACGCCTCCCGTTTTGCCCGGATAATCAGGGCCTTACTTCGAGGCTAGTGCTCACATTGACTTTCACGTTTGGTATAGAGCGGAGCCGGGTGAGCTTCCAACTAGGAACTGGAAGCACAAGGTTTCTTTCGAGAAAACTCATTTGCTTCTATGAACCATGCCGGCTGTAAGTAAAAGCACGGTAACAACAGTGCTTTTCAGGTAGCTTCGGGGCCGCATCAACGGAGCTTTCATAATGGGAAAACTAGCCTTGTGCCGTCAGTCTCTAATTTCTAGGTTGACACGCAGCATACACGCAGGAGCAGAGCTTCCTGGTTCTACGCAGTGTTCTGGTACTGAAACGGGTGCTGAAGCAAGGCCCCTAGGAGTGTTGAAAAGCTTACTACCTTGAAACTAAAGCAGAACAACGATGAAGGCCTCATGGAGCTGCTGCACGCCTCTCGTTTTGCAAGGATAATCAGGGCCTTACTTCGAAGCTTGGGCTCACGTTGACTTTCACTTTAGGTATAGCGCAGAGCAGGGTGAGCTTCCAACAAGGAACTGGAACCCCAAGGTTTCTTAGGAGAAAACTCATTTTCTTCCCAGAACCATGCCGGCAGTGAGGAAAACCCCGGCAACAACAATGCTTTTCAGGTAGCTTCGAGGCCGCATGAACGGAGCTTTCATAATGGCAAAAGAAGCCTTATGCCATCAGTCTGCAATTTCTAGGTTGACACGCAGCATACACGCAGGACCAGAGCTTACTGTCTCTACGCAGTGTTCTGGTACCGAAACGGTTGCTTAAGCAAAGTCCCTAGGAATGTTGGAAAGCTTACTACCGTGAAACTAAAGCAGAACAGCGATGAAGGCCTCATGGAGCTGCTGCACGCCTCCCGTTTTGCCCGGATAATCAGGGCCTTACTTCGAGGCTAGTGCTCACATTGACTTTCACGTTTGGTATAGAGCGGAGCCGGGTGAGCTTCCAACTAGGAACTGGAAGCACAAGGTTTCTTTCGAGAAAACTCATTTGCTTCTATGAACCATGCCGGCTGTAAGTAAAAGCACGGTAACAACAGTGCTTTTCAGGTAGCTTCGGGGCCGCATCAACGGAGCTTTCATAATGGGAAAACTAGCCTTGTGCCGTCAGTCTCTAATTTCTAGGTTGACACGCAGCATACACGCAGGAGCAGAGCTTCCTGGTTCTACGCAGTGTTCTGGTACTGAAACGGGTGCTGAAGCAAGGCCCCTAGGAGTGTTGAAAAGCTTACTACCTTGAAACTAAAGCAGAACAACGATGAAGGCCTCATGGAGCTGCTGCACGCCTCTCGTTTTGCAAGGATAATCAGGGCCTTACTTCGAAGCTTGGGCTCACGTTGACTTTCACTTTAGGTATAGCGCAGAGCAGGGTGAGCTTCCAACAAGGAACTGGAACCCCAAGGTTTCTTAGGAGAAAACTCATTTTCTTCCCAGAACCATGCCGGCAGTGAGGAAAACCCCGGCAACAACAATGCTTTTCAGGTAGCTTCGAGGCCGCATGAACGGAGCTTTCATAATGGCAAAAGAAGCCTTATGCCATCAGTCTCCAATTTCTAGGTTGACACGCAGCATACACGCAGGACCAGAGCTTACTGTCTCTACGCAGTGTTCTGGTACCGAAACGGTTGCTTAAGCAAAGTCCCTAGGAATGTTGGAAAGCTTACTACCGTGAAACTAAAGCAGAACAGCGATGAAGGCCTCATGGAGCTGCTGCACGCCTCCCGTTTTGCCCGGATAATCAGGGCCTTACTTCGAGGCTAGTGCTCACATTGACTTTCAAGTTTGGTATAGAGCGGAGCCGGGTGAGCTTCCAACTAGGAACTGGAAGCACAAGGTTTCTTTCGAGAAAACTCATTTGCTTCTATGAACCATGCCGGCTGTAAGTAAAAGCACGGTAACAACAGTGCTTTTCAGGTAGCTTCGGGGCCGCATCAACGGAGCTTTCATAATGGGAAAACTAGCCTTGTGCCGTCAGTCTCTAATTTCTAGGTTGACACGCAGCATACACGCAGGAGCAGAGCTTCCTGGTTCTACGCAGTGTTCTGGTACTGAAACGGGTGCTGAAGCAAGGCCCCTAGGAGTGTTGAAAAGCTTACTACCTTGAAACTAAAGCAGAACAACGATGAAGGCCTCATGGAGCTGCTGCACGCCTCTCGTTTTGCAAGGATAATCAGGGCCTTACTTCGAAGCTTGGGCTCACGTTGACTTTCACTTTAGGTATAGCGCAGAGCAGGGTGAGCTTCCAACAAGGAACTGGAACCCCAAGGTTTCTTAGGAGAAAACTCATTTTCTTCTCAGAACCATGCCGGCAGTGAGGAAAACCCCGGCAACAACAATGCTTTTCAGGTAGCTTCGAGGCCGCATGAACGGAGCTTTCATAATGGGAAAAGAAGCCTTATGCCATCAGTCTCCAATTTCTAGGTTGACACGCAGCATACACGCAGGACCAGAGCTTACTGTCTCTACGCAGTGTTCTGGTACCGAAACGGTTGCTTAAGCAAAGTCCCTAGGAATGTTGGAAAGCTTACTACCGTGAAACTAAAGCAGAACAGCGATGAAGGCCTCATGGAGCTGCTGCACGCCTCCCGTTTTGCCCGGATAATCAGGGCCTTACCTCGAGGCTAGTGCTCACATTGACTTTCACGTTTGGTATAGAGCGGAGCCGGGTGAGCTTCCAACTAGGAACTGGAAGCACAAGGTTTCTTTCGAGAAAACTCATTTTCTTCTATGAACCATGCCGGCTGTAAGTAAAAGCACGGTAACAACAGTGCTTTTCAGGTAGCTTCGGGGCCGCATCAACGGAGCTTTCATAATGGGAAAACTAGCCTTGTGCCGTCAGTCTCTAATTTCTAGGTTGACACGCAGCATACACGCAGGAGCAGAGCTTCCTGGTTCTACGCAGTGTTCTGGTACTGAAACGGGTGCTGAAGCAAGGCCCCTAGGAGTGTTGAAAAGCTTACTACCTTGAAACTAAAGCAGAACAACGATGAAGGCCTCATGGAGCTGCTGCACGCCTCTCGTTTTGCAAGGATAATCAGGGCCTTACTTCGAAGCTTGGGCTCACGTTGACTTTCACTTTAGGTATAGCGCAGAGCAGGGTGAGCTTCCAACAAGGAACTGGAACCCCAAGGTTTCTTAGGAGAAAACTCATTTTCTTCCCAGAACCATGCCGGCAGTGAGGAAAACCCCGGCAACAACAATGCTTTTCAGGTAGCTTCGAGGCCGCATGAACGGAGCTTTCATAATGGGAAAAGAAGCCTTATGCCATCAGTCTGCAATTTCTAGGTTGACACGCAGCATACACGCAGGACCAGAGCTTACTGTCTCTACGCAGTGTTCTGGTACCGAAACGGTTGCTTAAGCAAAGTCCCTAGGAATGTTGGAAAGCTTACTACCGTGAAACTAAAGCAGAACAGCGAAGAAGGCCTCATGGAGCTGCTGCACGCCTCCCGTTTTGCCCGGATAATCAGGGCCTTACTTCGCGGCTAGTGCTCACATTGACTTTCACCTTTGGTATAGAGCGGAGCCGGGTGAGCTTCCAACTAGGAACTGGAAGCACAAGGTTTCTTTCGAGAAAACTCATTTTCTTCTATGAACCATGCCGGCTGTAAGTAAAAGCACGGTAACAACAGTGCTTTTCAGGTAGCTTCGGGGCCGCATCAACGGAGCTTTCATAATGGGAAAACTAGCCTTGTGCCGTCAGTCTCTAATTTCTAGGTTGACACGCAGCATACACGCAGGAGCAGAGCTTCCTGGTTCTACGCAGTGTTCTGGTACTGAAACGGGTGCAGAAGCAAGGCCCCTACGAGTGTTGAAAAGCTTACTACCTTGAAACTAAAGCAGAACAACGATGAAGGCCTCATGGAGCTGCTGCACGCCTCTCGTTTTGCAAGGATAATCAGGGCCTTACTTCGAAGCTTGGGCTCACGTTGACTTTCACTTTAGGTATAGCGCAGAGCAGGGTGAGCTTCCAACAAGGAACTGGAACCCCAAGGTTTCTTAGGAGAAAACTCATTTTCTTCCCAGAACCATGCCGGCAGTGAGGAAAACCCCGGCAACAACAATGCTTTTCAGGTAGCTTCGAGGCCGCATGAACGGAGCTTTCATAATGGGAAAAGAAGCCTTATGCCATCAGTCTCCAATTTCTAGGTTGACACGCAGCATACACGCAGGACCAGAGCTTACTGTCTCTACGCAGTGTTCTGGTACCGAAACGGTTGCTTAAGCAAAGTCCCTAGGAATGTTGGAAAGCTTACTACCGTGAAACTAAAGCAGAACAGCGAAGAAGGCCTCATGGAGCTGCTGCACGCCTCCCGTTTTGCCAGGATAATCAGGGCCTTACTTCGAGGCTAGTGCTCACATTGACTTTCACGTTTGGTATAGAGCGGAGCCGGGTGAGCTTCCAACTAGGAACTGGAAGCACAAGGTTTCTTTCGAGAAAACTCATTTGCTTCTATGAACCATGCCGGCTGTAAGTAAAAGCACGGTAACAACAGTGCTTTTCAGGTAGCTTCGGGGCCGCATCAACGGAGCTTTCATAATGGGAAAACTAGCCTTGTGCCGTCAGTCTCTAATTTCTAGGTTGACACGCAGCATACACGCAGGAGCAGAGCTTCCTGGTTCTACGCAGTGTTCTGGTACTGAAACGGGTGCTGAAGCAAGGCCCCTAGGAGTGTTGAAAAGCTTACTACCTTGAAACTAAAGCAGAACAACGATGAAGGCCTCATGGAGCTGCTGCACGCCTCTCGTTTTGCAAGGATAATCAGGGCCTTACTTCGAAGCTTGGGCTCACGTTGACTTTCACTTTAGGTATAGCGCAGAGCAGGGTGAGCTTCCAACAAGGAACTGGAACCCCAAGGTTTCTTAGGAGAAAACTCATTTTCTTCTCAGAACCATGCCGGCAGTGAGGAAAACCCCGGCAACAACAATGCTTTTCAGGTAGCTTCGAGGCCGCATGAACGGAGCTTTCATAATGGGAAAAGAAGCCTTATGCCATCAGTCTGCAATTTCTAGGTTGACACGCAGCATACACGCAGGACCAGAGCTTACTGTCTCTACGCAGTGTTCTGGTACCGAAACGGTTGCTTAAGCAAAGTCCCTAGGAATGTTGGAAAGCTTACTACCGTGAAACTAAAGCAGAACAGCGATGAAGGCCTCATGGAGCTGCTGCACGCCTCCCGTTTTGCCCGGATAATCAGGGCCTTACCTCGAGGCTAGTGCTCACATTGACTTTCACGTTTGGTATAGAGCGGAGCCGGGTGAGCTTCCAACTAGGAACTGGAAGCACAAGGTTTCTTTCGAGAAAACTCATTTGCTTCTATGAACCATGCCGGCTGTAAGTAAAAGCACGGTAACAACAGTGCTTTTCAGGTAGCTTCGGGGCCGCATCAACGGAGCTTTCATAATGGGAAAACTAGCCTTGTGCCGTCAGTCTCTAATTTCTAGGTTGACACGCAGCATACACGCAGGAGCAGAGCTTCCTGGTTCTACGCAGTGTTCTGGTACTGAAACGGGTGCTGAAGCAAGGCCCCTAGGAGTGTTGAAAAGCTTACTACCTTGAAACTAAAGCAGAACAACGATGAAGGCCTCATGGAGCTGCTGCACGCCTCTCGTTTTGCAAGGATAATCAGGGCCTTACTTCGAAGCTTGGGCTCACGTTGACTTTCACTTTAGGTATAGCGCAGAGCAGGGTGAGCTTCCAACAAGGAACTGGAACCCCAAGGTTTCTTAGGAGAAAACTCATTTTCTTCCCAGAACCATGCCGGCAGTGAGGAAAACCCCAGCAACAACAATGCTTTTCAGGTAGCTTCGAGGCCGCATGAACGGAGCTTTCATAATGGCAAAAGAAGCCTTATGCCATCAGTCTGCAATTTCTAGGTTGACACGCAGCATACACGCAGGACCAGAGCTTACTGTCTCTACGCAGTGTTCTGGTACCGAAACGGTTGCTTAAGCAAAGTCCCTAGGAATGTTGGAAAGCTTACTACCGTGAAACTAAAGCAGAACAGCGATGAAGGCCTCATGGAGCTGCTGCACGCCTCCCGTTTTGCCCGGATAATCAGGGCCTTACTTCGAGGCTAGTGCTCACATTGACTTTCACGTTTGGTATAGAGCGGAGCCGGGTGAGCTTCCAACTAGGAACTGGAAGCACAAGGTTTCTTTCGAGAAAACTCATTTGCTTCTATGAACCATGCCGGCTGTAAGTAAAAGCACGGTAACAACAGTGCTTTTCAGGTAGCTTCGGGGCCGCATCAACGGAGCTTTCATAATGGGAAAACTAGCCTTGTGCCGTCAGTCTCTAATTTCTAGGTTGACACGCAGCATACACGCAGGAGCAGAGCTTCCTGGTTCTACGCAGTGTTCTGGTACTGAAACGGGTGCTGAAGCAAGGCCCCTAGGAGTGTTGAAAAGCTTACTACCTTGAAACTAAAGCAGAACAACGATGAAGGCCTCATGGAGCTGCTGCACGCCTCTCGTTTTGCAAGGATAATCAGGGCCTTACTTCGAAGCTTGGGCTCACGTTGACTTTCACTTTAGGTATAGCGCAGAGCAGGGTGAGCTTCCAACAAGGAACTGGAACCCCAAGGTTTCTTAGGAGAAAACTCATTTTCTTCCCAGAACCATGCCGGCAGTGAGGAAAACCCCGGCAACAACAATGCTTTTCAGGTAGCTTCGAGGCCGCATGAACGGAGCTTTCATAATGGCAAAAGAAGCCTTATGCCATCAGTCTCCAATTTCTAGGTTGACACGCAGCATACACGCAGGACCAGAGCTTACTGTCTCTACGCAGTGTTCTGGTACCGAAACGGTTGCTTAAGCAAAGTCCCTAGGAATGTTGGAAAGCTTACTACCGTGAAACTAAAGCAGAACAGCGATGAAGGCCTCATGGAGCTGCTGCACGCCTCCCGTTTTGCCCGGATAATCAGGGCCTTACTTCGAGGCTAGTGCTCACATTGACTTTCAAGTTTGGTATAGAGCGGAGCCAGGTGAGCTTCCAACTAGGAACTGGAAGCACAAGGTTTCTTTCGAGAAAACTCATTTGCTTCTATGAACCATGCCGGCTGTAAGTAAAAGCACGGTAACAACAGTGCTTTTCAGGTAGCTTCGGGGCCGCATCAACGGAGCTTTCATAATGGGAAAACTAGCCTTGTGCCGTCAGTCTCTAATTTCTAGGTTGACACGCAGCATACACGCAGGAGCAGAGCTTCCTGGTTCTACGCAGTGTTCTGGTACTGAAACGGGTGCTGAAGCAAGGCCCCTAGGAGTGTTGAAAAGCTTACTACCTTGAAACTAAAGCAGAACAACGATGAAGGCCTCATGGAGCTGCTGCACGCCTCTCGTTTTGCAAGGATAATCAGGGCCTTACTTCGAAGCTTGGGCTCACGTTGACTTTCACTTTAGGTATAGCGCAGAGCAGGGTGAGCTTCCAACAAGGAACTGGAACCCCAAGGTTTCTTAGGAGAAAACTCATTTTCTTCTCAGAACCATGCCGGCAGTGAGGAAAACCCCGGCAACAACAATGCTTTTCAGGTAGCTTCGAGGCCGCATGAACGGAGCTTTCATAATGGGAAAAGAAGCCTTATGCCATCAGTATGCAATTTCTAGGTTGACACGCAGCATACACGCAGGACCAGAGCTTACTGTCTCTACGCAGTGTTCTGGTACCGAAACGGTTGCTTAAGCAAAGTCCCTAGGAATGTTGGAAAGCTTACTACCGTGAAACTAAAGCAGAACAGCGATGAAGGCCTCATGGAGCTGCTGCACGCCTCCCGTTTTGCCCGGATAATCAGGGCCTTACCTCGAGGCTAGTGCTCACATTGACTTTCACGTTTGGTATAGAGCGGAGCCGGGTGAGCTTCCAACTAGGAACTGGAAGCACAAGGTTTCTTTCGAGAAAACTCATTTGCTTCTATGAACCATGCCGGCTGTAAGTAAAAGCACGGTAACAACAGTGCTTTTCAGGTAGCTTCGGGGCCGCATCAACGGAGCTTTCATAATGGGAAAACTAGCCTTGTGCCGTCAGTCTCTAATTTCTAGGTTGACACGCAGCATACACGCAGGAGCAGAGCTTCCTGGTTCTACGCAGTGTTCTGGTACTGAAACGGGTGCTGAAGCAAGGCCCCTAGGAGTGTTGAAAAGCTTACTACCTTGAAACTAAAGCAGAACAACGATGAAGGCCTCATGGAGCTGCTGCACGCCTCTCGTTTTGCAAGGATAATCAGGGCCTTACTTCGAAGCTTGGGCTCACGTTGACTTTCACTTTAGGTATAGCGCAGAGCAGGGTGAGCTTCCAACAAGGAACTGGAACCCCAAGGTTTCTTAGGAGAAAACTCATTTTCTTCTCAGAACCATGCCGGCAGTGAGGAAAACCCCGGCAACAACAATGCTTTTCAGGTAGCTTCGAGGCCGCATGAACGGAGCTTTCATAATGGGAAAAGAAGCCTTATGCCATCAGTCTGCAATTTCTAGGTTGACACGCAGCATACACGCAGGACCAGAGCTTACTGTCTCTACGCAGTGTTCTGGTACCGAAACGGTTGCTTAAGCAAAGTCCCTAGGAATGTTGGAAAGCTTACTACCGTGAAACTAAAGCAGAACAGCGAAGAAGTCCTCATGGAGCTGCTGCACGCCTCCCGTTTTGCCCGGATAATCAGGGCCTTACTTCGAGGCTAGTGCTCACATTGACTTTCACGTTTGGTATAGAGCGGAGCCGGGTGAGCTTCCAACTAGGAACTGGAAGCACAAGGTTTCTTTCGAGAAAACTCATTTTCTTCTATGAACCATGCCGGCTGTAAGTAAAAGCACGGTAACAACAGTGCTTTTCAGGTAGCTTCGGGGCCGCATCAACGGAGCTTTCATAATGGGAAAACTAGCCTTGTGCCGTCAGTCTCTAATTTCTAGGTTGACACGCAGCATACACGCAGGAGCAGAGCTTCCTGGTTCTACGCAGTGTTCTGGTACTGAAACGGGTGCTGAAGCAAGACCCCTACGAGTGTTGAAAAGCTTACTACCTTGAAACTAAAGCAGAACAACGATGAAGGCCTCATGGAGCTGCTGCACGCCTCTCGTTTTGCAAGGATAATCAGGGCCTTACTTCGAAGCTTGGGCTCACGTTGACTTTCACTTTAGGTATAGCGCAGAGCAGGGTGAGCTTCCAACAAGGAACTGGAACCCCAAGGTTTCTTAGGAGAAAACTCATTTTCTTCCCAGAACCATGCCGGCAGTGAGGAAAACCCCGGCAACAACAATGCTTTTCAGGTAGCTTCGAGGCCGCATGAACGGAGCTTTCATAATGGGAAAAGAAGCCTTATGCCATCAGTCTCCAATTTCTAGGTTGACACGCAGCATACACGCAGGACCAGAGCTTACTGTCTCTACGCAGTGTTCTGGTACCGAAACGGTTGCTTAAGCAAAGTCCCTAGGAATGTTGGAAAGCTTACTACCGTGAAACTAAAGCAGAACAGCGAAGAAGGCCTCATGGAGCTGCTGCACGCCTCCCGTTTTGCCAGGATAATCAGGGCCTTACTTCGAGGCTAGTGCTCACATTGACTTTCACGTTTGGTATAGAGCGGAGCCGGGTGAGCTTCCAACTAGGAACTGGAAGCACAAGGTTTCTTTCGAGAAAACTCATTTGCTTCTATGAACCATGCCGGCTGTAAGTAAAAGCACGGTAACAACAGTGCTTTTCAGGTAGCTTCGGGGCCGCATCAACGGAGCTTTCATAATGGGAAAACTAGCCTTGTGCCGTCAGTCTCTAATTTCTAGGTTGACACGCAGCATACACGCAGGAGCAGAGCTTCCTGGTTCTACGCAGTGTTCTGGTACTGAAACGGGTGCTGAAGCAAGGCCCCTAGGAGTGTTGAAAAGCTTACTACCTTGAAACTAAAGCAGAACAACGATGAAGGCCTCATGGAGCTGCTGCACGCCTCTCGTTTTGCAAGGATAATCAGGGCCTTACTTCGAAGCTTGGGCTCACGTTGACTTTCACTTTAGGTATAGCGCAGAGCAGGGTGAGCTTCCAACAAGGAACTGGAACCCCAAGGTTTCTTAGGAGAAAACTCATTTTCTTCTCAGAACCATGCCGGCAGTGAGGAAAACCCCGGCAACAACAATGCTTTTCAGGTAGCTTCGAGGCCGCATGAACGGAGCTTTCATAATGGCAAAAGAAGCCTTATGCCATCAGTCTCCAATTTCTAGGTTGACACGCAGCATACACGCAGGACCAGAGCTTACTGTCTCTACGCAGTGTTCTGGTACCGAAACGGTTGCTTAAGCAAAGTCCCTAGGAATGTTGGAAAGCTTACTACCGTGAAACTAAAGCAGAACAGCGATGAAGGCCTCATGGAGCTGCTGCACGCCTCCCGTTTTGCCCGGATAATCAGGGCCTTACCTCGAGGCTAGTGCTCACATTGACTTTCACGTTTGGTATAGAGCGGAGCCGGGTGAGCTTCCAACTAGGAACTGGAAGCACAAGGTTTCTTTCGAGAAAACTCATTTGCTTCTATGAACCATGCCGGCTGTAAGTAAAAGCACGGTAACAACAGTGCTTTTCAGGTAGCTTCGGGGCCGCATCAACGGAGCTTTCATAATGGGAAAACTAGCCTTGTGCCGTCAGTCTCTAATTTCTAGGTTGACACGCAGCATACACGCAGGAGCAGAGCTTCCTGGTTCTACGCAGTGTTCTGGTACTGAAACGGGTGCTGAAGCAAGGCCCCTAGGAGTGTTGAAAAGCTTACTACCTTGAAACTAAAGCAGAACAACGATGAAGGCCTCATGGAGCTGCTGCACGCCTCTCGTTTTGCAAGGATAATCAGGGCCTTACTTCGAAGCTTGGGCTCACGTTGACTTTCACTTTAGGTATAGCGCAGAGCAGGGTGAGCTTCCAACAAGGAACTGGAACCCCAAGGTTTCTTAGGAGAAAACTCATTTTCTTCTCAGAACCATGCCGGCAGTGAGGAAAACCCCGGCAACAACAATGCTTTTCAGGTAGCTTCGAGGCCGCATGAACGGAGCTTTCATAATGGCAAAAGAAGCCTTATGCCATCAGTCTCCAATTTCTAGGTTGACACGCAGCATACACGCAGGACCAGAGCTTACTGTCTCTACGCAGTGTTCTGGTACCGAAACGGTTGCTTAAGCAAAGTCCCTAGGAATGTTGGAAAGCTTACTACCGTGAAACTAAAGCAGAACAGCGATGAAGGCCTCATGGAGCTGCTGCACGCCTCCCGTTTTGCCCGGATAATCAGGGCCTTACCTCGAGGCTAGTGCTCACATTGACTTTCACGTTTGGTATAGAGCGGAGCCGGGTGAGCTTCCAACTAGGAACTGGAAGCACAAGGTTTCTTTCGAGAAAACTCATTTGCTTCTATGAACCATGCCGGCTGTAAGTAAAAGCACGGTAACAACAGTGCTTTTCAGGTAGCTTCGGGGCCGCATCAACGGAGCTTTCATAATGGGAAAACTAGCCTTGTGCCGTCAGTCTCTAATTTCTAGGTTGACACGCAGCATACACGCAGGAGCAGAGCTTCCTGGTTCTACGCAGTGTTCTGGTACTGAAACGGGTGCTGAAGCAAGGCCCCTAGGAGTGTTGAAAAGCTTACTACCTTGAAACTAAAGCAGAACAACGATGAAGGCCTCATGGAGCTGCTGCACGCCTCTCGTTTTGCAAGGATAATCAGGGCCTTACTTCGAAGCTTGGGCTCACGTTGACTTTCACTTTAGGTATAGCGCAGAGCAGGGTGAGCTTCCAACAAGGAACTGGAACCCCAAGGTTTCTTAGGAGAAAACTCATTTTCTTCTCAGAACCATGCCGGCAGTGAGGAAAACCCCGGCAACAACAATGCTTTTCAGGTAGCTTCGAGGCCGCATGAACGGAGCTTTCATAATGGCAAAAGAAGCCTTATGCCATCAGTCTCCAATTTCTAGGTTGACACGCAGCATACACGCAGGACCAGAGCTTACTGTCTCTACGCAGTGTTCTGGTACCGAAACGGTTGCTTAAGCAAAGTCCCTAGGAATGTTGGAAAGCTTACTACCGTGAAACTAAAGCAGAACAGCGAAGAAGGCCTCATGGAGCTGCTGCACGCCTCCCGTTTTGCCAGGATAATCAGGGCCTTACTTCGAGGCTAGTGCTCACATTGACTTTCACGTTTGGTATAGAGCGGAGCCGGGTGAGCTTCCAACTAGGAACTGGAAGCACAAGGTTTCTTTCGAGAAAACTCATTTTCTTCTATGAACCATGCCGGCTGTAAGTAAAAGCACGGTAACAACAGTGCTTTTCAGGTAGCTTCGGGGCCGCATCAACGGAGCTTTCATAATGGGAAAACTAGCCTTGTGCCGTCAGTCTCTAATTTCTAGGTTGACACGCAGCATACACGCAGGAGCAGAGCTTCCTGGTTCTACGCAGTGTTCTGGTACTGAAACGGGTGCTGAAGCAAGGCCCCTAGGAGTGTTGAAAAGCTTACTACCTTGAAACTAAAGCAGAACAACGATGAAGGCCTCATGGAGCTGCTGCACGCCTCTCGTTTTGCAAGGATAATCAGGGCCTTACTTCGAAGCTTGGGCTCACGTTGACTTTCACTTTAGGTATAGCGCAGAGCAGGGTGAGCTTCCAACAAGGAACTGGAACCCCAAGGTTTCTTAGGAGAAAACTCATTTTCTTCCCAGAACCATGCCGGCAGTGAGGAAAACCCCGGCAACAACAATGCTTTTCAGGTAGCTTCGAGGCCGCATGAACGGAGCTTTCATAATGGCAAAAGAAGCCTTATGCCATCAGTCTCCAATTTCTAGGTTGACACGCAGCATACACGCAGGACCAGAGCTTACTGTCTCTACGCAGTGTTCTGGTACCGAAACGGTTGCTTAAGCAAAGTCCCTAGGAATGTTGGAAAGCTTACTACCGTGAAACTAAAGCAGAACAGCGATGAAGGCCTCATGGAGCTGCTGCACGCCTCCCGTTTTGCCCGGATAATCAGGGCCTTACTTCGAGGCTAGTGCTCACATTGACTTTCACGTTTGGTATAGAGCGGAGCCGAGTGAGCTTCCAACTAGGAACTGGAAGCACAAGGTTTCTTTCGAGAAAACTCATTTTCTTCTATGAACCATGCCGGCTGTAAGTAAAAGCACGGTAACAACAGTGCTTTTCAGGTAGCTTCGGGGCCGCATCAACGGAGCTTTCATAATGGGAAAACTAGCCTTGTGCCGTCAGTCTCTAATTTCTAGGTTGACACGCAGCATACACGCAGGAGCAGAGCTTCCTGGTTCTACGCAGTGTTCTGGTACTGAAACGGGTGCTGAAGCAAGGCCCCTAGGAGTGTTGAAAAGCTTACTACCTTGAAACTAAAGCAGAACAACGATGAAGGCCTCATGGAGCTGCTGCACGCCTCTCGTTTTGCAAGGATAATCAGGGCCTTACTTCGAAGCTTGGGCTCACGTTGACTTTCACTTTAGGTATAGCGCAGAGCAGGGTGAGCTTCCAACAAGGAACTGGAACCCCAAGGTTTCTTAGGAGAAAACTCATTTTCTTCTCAGAACCATGCCGGCAGTGAGGAAAACCCCGGCAACAACAATGCTTTTCAGGTAGCTTCGAGGCCGCATGAACGGAGCTTTCATAATGGCAAAAGAAGCCTTATGCCATCAGTCTCCAATTTCTAGGTTGACACGCAGCATACACGCAGGACCAGAGCTTACTGTCTCTACGCAGTGTTCTGGTACCGAAACGGTTGCTTAAGCAAAGTCCCTAGGAATGTTGGAAAGCTTACTACCGTGAAACTAAAGCAGAACAGCGATGAAGGCCTCATGGAGCTGCTGCACGCCTCCCGTTTTGCCCGGATAATCAGGGCCTTACTTCGAGGCTAGTGCTCACATTGACTTTCACGTTTGGTATAGAGCGGAGCCGGGTGAGCTTCCAACTAGGAACTGGAAGCACAAGGTTTCTTTCGAGAAAACTCATTTGCTTCTATGAACCATGCCGGCTGTAAGTAAAAGCACGGTAACAACAGTGCTTTTCAGGTAGCTTCGGGGCCGCATCAACGGAGCTTTCATAATGGGAAAACTAGCCTTGTGCCGTCAGTCTCTAATTTCTAGGTTGACACGCAGCATACACGCAGGAGCAGAGCTTCCTGGTTCTACGCAGTGTTCTGGTACTGAAACGGGTGCTGAAGCAAGGCCCCTAGGAGTGTTGAAAAGCTTACTACCTTGAAACTAAAGCAGAACAACGATGAAGGCCTCATGGAGCTGCTGCACGCCTCTCGTTTTGCAAGGATAATCAGGGCCTTACTTCGAAGCTTGGGCTCACGTTGACTTTCACTTTAGGTATAGCGCAGAGCAGGGTGAGCTTCCAACAAGGAACTGGAACCCCAAGGTTTCTTAGGAGAAAACTCATTTTCTTCTCAGAACCATGCCGGCAGTGAGGAAAACCCCGGCAACAACAATGCTTTTCAGGTAGCTTCGAGGCCGCATGAACGGAGCTTTCATAATGGCAAAAGAAGCCTTATGCCATCAGTCTCCAATTTCTAGGTTGACACGCAGCATACACGCAGGACCAGAGCTTACTGTCTCTACGCAGTGTTCTGGTACCGAAACGGTTGCTTAAGCAAAGTCCCTAGGAATGTTGGAAAGCTTACTACCGTGAAACTAAAGCAGAACAGCGAAGAAGGCCTCATGGAGCTGCTGCACGCCTCCCGTTTTGCCCGGATAATCAGGGCCTTACTTCGAGGCTAGTGCTCACATTGACTTTCACGTTTGGTATAGAGCGGAGCCGGGTGAGCTTCCAACTAGGAACTGGAAGCACAAGGTTTCTTTCGAGAAAACTCATTTGCTTCTATGAACCATGCCGGCTGTAAGTAAAAGCACGGTAACAACAGTGCTTTTCAGGTAGCTTCGGGGCCGCATCAACGGAGCTTTCATAATGGGAAAACTAGCCTTGTGCCGTCAGTCTCTAATTTCTAGGTTGACACGCAGCATACACGCAGGAGCAGAGCTTCCTGGTTCTACGCAGTGTTCTGGTACTGAAACGGGTGCTGAAGCAAGGCCCCTAGGAGTGTTGAAAAGCTTACTACCTTGAAACTAAAGCAGAACAACGATGAAGGCCTCATGGAGCTGCTGCACGCCTCTCGTTTTGCAAGGATAATCAGGGCCTTACTTCGAAGCTTGGGCTCACGTTGACTTTCACTTTAGGTATAGCGCAGAGCAGGGTGAGCTTCCAACAAGGAACTGGAACCCCAAGGTTTCTTAGGAGAAAACTCATTTTCTTCCCAGAACCATGCCGGCAGTGAGGAAAACCCCGGCAACAACAATGCTTTTCAGGTAGCTTCGAGGCCGCATGAACGGAGCTTTCATAATGGCAAAAGAAGCCTTATGCCATCAGTCTCCAATTTCTAGGTTGACACGCAGCATACACGCAGGACCAGAGCTTACTGTCTCTACGCAGTGTTCTGGTACCGAAACGGTTGCTTAAGCAAAGTCCCTAGGAATGTTGGAAAGCTTACTACCGTGAAACTAAAGCAGAACAGCGATGAAGGCCTCATGGAGCTGCTGCACGCCTCCCGTTTTGCCCGGATAATCAGGGCCTTACTTCGAGGCTAGTGCTCACATTGACTTTCACGTTTGGTATAGAGCGGAGCCGGGTGAGCTTCCAACTAGGAACTGGAAGCACAAGGTTTCTTTCGAGAAAACTCATTTGCTTCTATGAACCATGCCGGCTGTAAGTAAAAGCACGGTAACAACAGTGCTTTTCAGGTAGCTTCGGGGCCGCATCAACGGAGCTTTCATAATGGGAAAACTAGCCTTGTGCCGTCAGTCTCTAATTTCTAGGTTGACACGCAGCATACACGCAGGAGCAGAGCTTCCTGGTTCTACGCAGTGTTCTGGTACTGAAACGGGTGCTGAAGCAAGGCCCCTAGGAGTGTTGAAAAGCTTACTACCTTGAAACTAAAGCAGAACAACGATGAAGGCCTCATGGAGCTGCTGCACGCCTCTCGTTTTGCAAGGATAATCAGGGCCTTACTTCGAAGCTTGGGCTCACGTTGACTTTCACTTTAGGTATAGCGCAGAGCAGGGTGAGCTTCCAACAAGGAACTGGAACCCCAAGGTTTCTTAGGAGAAAACTCATTTTCTTCTCAGAACCATGCCGGCAGTGAGGAAAACCCCGGCAACAACAATGCTTTTCAGGTAGCTTCGAGGCCGCATGAACGGAGCTTTCATAATGGCAAAAGAAGCCTTATGCCATCAGTCTCCAATTTCTAGGTTGACACGCAGCATACACGCAGGACCAGAGCTTACTGTCTCTACGCAGTGTTCTGGTACCGAAACGGTTGCTTAAGCAAAGTCCCTAGGAATGTTGGAAAGCTTACTACCGTGAAACTAAAGCAGAACAGCGATGAAGGCCTCATGGAGCTGCTGCACGCCTCCCGTTTTGCCCGGATAATCAGGGCCTTACTTCGAGGCTAGTGCTCACATTGACTTTCACGTTTGGTATAGAGCGGAGCCGGGTGAGCTTCCAACTAGGAACTGGAAGCACAAGGTTTCTTTCGAGAAAACTCATTTGCTTCTATGAACCATGCCGGCTGTAAGTAAAAGCACGGTAACAACAGTGCTTTTCAGGTAGCTTTGGGGCCGCATCAACGGAGCTTTCATAATGGGAAAACTAGCCTTGTGCCGTCAGTCTCTAATTTCTAGGTTGACACGCAGCATACACGCAGGAGCAGAGCTTCCTGGTTCTACGCAGTGTTCTGGTACTGAAACGGGTGCTGAAGCAAGGCCCCTAGGAGTGTTGAAAAGCTTACTACCTTGAAACTAAAGCAGAACAACGATGAAGGCCTCATGGAGCTGCTGCACGCCTCTCGTTTTGCAAGGATAATCAGGGCCTTACTTCGAAGCTTGGACTCACGTTGACTTTCACTTTAGGTATAGCGCAGAGCAGGGTGAGCTTCCAACAAGGAACTGGAACCCCAAGGTTTCTTAGGAGAAAACTCATTTTCTTCCCAGAACCATGCCGGCAGTGAGGAAAACCCCGGCAACAACAATGCTTTTCAGGTAGCTTCGAGGCCGCATGAACGGAGCTTTCATAATGGCAAAAGAAGCCTTATGCCATCAGTCTCCAATTTCTAGGTTGACACGCAGCATACACGCAGGACCAGAGCTTACTGTCTCTACGCAGTGTTCTGGTACCGAAACGGTTGCTTAAGCAAAGTCCCTAGGAATGTTGGAAAGCTTACTACCGTGAAACTAAAGCAGAACAGCGATGAAGGCCTCATGGAGCTGCTGCACGCCTCCCGTTTTGCCCGGATAATCAGGGCCTTACTTCGAGGCTAGTGCTCACATTGACTTTCACGTTTGGTATAGAGCGGAGCCGGGTGAGCTTCCAACTAGGAACTGGAAGCACAAGGTTTCTTTCGAGAAAACTCATTTGCTTCTATGAACCATGCCGGCTGTAAGTAAAAGCACGGTAACAACAGTGCTTTTCAGGTAGCTTCGGGGCCGCATCAACGGAGCTTTCATAATGGGAAAACTAGCCTTGTGCCGTCAGTCTCTATTTTCTAGGTTGACACGCAGCACACACGCAGGAGCAGAGCTTCCTGGTTCTACGCAGTGTTCTGGTACTGAAACGGGTGCTGAAGCAAGGCCCCTAGGAGTGTTGAAAAGCTTACTACCTTGAAACTAAAGCAGAACAACGATGAAGGCCTCATGGAGCTGCTGCACGCCTCTCGTTTTGCAAGGATAATCAGGGCCTTACTTCGAAGCTTGGGCTCACGTTGACTTTCACTTTAGGTATAGCGCAGAGCAGGGTGAGCTTCCAACAAGGAACTGGAACCCCAAGGTTTCTTAGGAGAAAACTCATTTTCTTCCCAGAACCATGCCGGCAGTGAGGAAAACCCCGGCAACAACAATGCTTTTCAGGTAGCTTCGAGGCCGCATGAACGGAGCTTTCATAATGGGAAAAGAAGCCTTATGCCATCAGTCTCCAATTTCTAGGTTGACACGCAGCATACACGCAGGACCAGAGCTTACTGTCTCTACGCAGTGTTCTGGTACCGAAACGGTTGCTTAAGCAAAGTCCCTAGGAATGTTGGAAAGCTTACTACCGTGAAACTAAAGCAGAACAGCGATGAAGGCCTCATGGAGCTGCTGCACGCCTCCCGTTTTGCCCGGATAATCAGGGCCTTACTTCGAGGCTAGTGCTCACATTGACTTTCACGTTTGGTATAGAGCGGAGCCGGGTGAGCTTCCAACTAGGAACTGGAAGCACAAGGTTTCTTTCGAGAAAACTCATTTGCTTCTATGAACCATGCCGGCTGTAAGTAAAAGCACGGTAACAACAGTGCTTTTCAGGTAGCTTCGGGGCCGCATCAACGGAGCTTTCATAATGGGAAAACTAGCCTTGTGCCGTCAGTCTCTAATTTCTAGGTTGACACGCAGCATACACGCAGGAGCAGAGCTTCCTGGTTCTACGCAGTGTTCTGGTACTGAAACGGGTGCTGAAGCAAGGCCCCTAGGAGTGTTGAAAAGCTTACTACCTTGAAACTAAAGCAGAACAACGATGAAGGCCTCCTGGAGCTGCTGCACGCCTCTCGTTTTGCAAGGATAATCAGGGCCTTACTTCGAAGCTTGGGCTCACGTTGACTTTCACTTTAGGTATAGCGCAGAGCAGGGTGAGCTTCCAACAAGGAACTGGAACCCCAAGGTTTCTTAGGAGAAAACTCATTTTCTTCTCAGAACCATGCCGGCAGTGAGGAAAACCCCGGCAACAACAATGCTTTTCAGGTAGCTTCGAGGCCGCATGAACGGAGCTTTCATAATGGCAAAAGAAGCCTTATGCCATCAGTCTCCAATTTCTAGGTTGACACGCAGCATACACGCAGGACCAGAGCTTACTGTCTCTACGCAGTGTTCTGGTACCGAAACGGTTGCTTAAGCAAAGTCCCTAGGAATGTTGGAAAGCTTACTACCGTGAAACTAAAGCAGAACAGCGATGAAGGCCTCATGGAGCTGCTGCACGCCTCCCGTTTTGCCCGGATAATCAGGGCCTTACTTCGAGGCTAGTGCTCACATTGACTTTCACGTTTGGTATAGAGCGGAGCCGGGTGAGCTTCCAACTAGGAACTGGAAGCACAAGGTTTCTTTTGAGAAAACTCATTTGCTTCTATGAACCATGCCGGCTGTAAGTAAAAGCACGGTAACAACAGTGCTTTTCAGGTAGCTTCGGGGCCGCATCAACGGAGCTTTCATAATGGGAAAACTAGCCTTGTGCCGTCAGTCTCTAATTTCTAGGTTGACACGCAGCATACACGCAGGAGCAGAGCTTCCTGGTTCTACGCAGTGTTCTGGTACTGAAACGGGTGCTGAAGCAAGGCCCCTAGGAGTGTTGAAAAGCTTACTACCTTGAAACTAAAGCAGAACAACGATGAAGGCCTCATGGAGCTGCTGCACGCCTCTCGTTTTGCAAGGATAATCAGGGCCTTACTTCGAAGCTTGGGCTCACGTTGACTTTCACTTTAGGTATAGCGCAGAGCAGGGTGAGCTTCCAACAAGGAACTGGAACCCCAAGGTTTCTTAGGAGAAAACTCATTTTCTTCTCAGAACCATGCCGGCAGTGAGGAAAACCCCGGCAACAACAATGCTTTTCAGGTAGCTTCGAGGCCGCATGAACGGAGCTTTCATAATGGCAAAAGAAGCCTTATGCCATCAGTCTCCAATTTCTAGGTTGACACGCAGCATACACGCAGGACCAGAGCTTACTGTCTCTACGCAGTGTTCTGGTACCGAAACGGTTGCTTAAGCAAAGTCCCTAGGAATGTTGGAAAGCTTACTACCGTGAAAGTAAAGCAGAACAGCGAAGAAGGCCTCATGGAGCTGCTGCACGCCTCCCGTTTTGCCCGGATAATCAGGGCCTTACTTCGAGGCTAGTGCTCACATTGACTTTCACGTTTGGTATAGAGCGGAGCCGGGTGAGCTTCCAACTGGGAACTGGAAGCACAAGGTTTCTTTCGAGAAAATTCATTTTCTTCTATGAACCATGCCGGCTGTAAGTAAAAGCACGGTAACAACAGTGCTTTTCAGGTAGCTTCGGGGCCGCATCAACGGAGCTTTCATAATGGGAAAACTAGCCTTGTGCCGTCAGTCTCTAATTTCTAGGTTGACACGCAGCATACACGCAGGAGCAGAGCTTCCTGGTTCTACGCAGTGTTCTGGTACTGAAACGGGTGCTGAAGCAAGGCCCCTAGGAGCGTTGAAAAGCTTACTACCTTGAAACTAAAGCAGAACAACGATGAAGGCCTCATGGAGCTGCTGCACGCCTCTCGTTTTGCAAGGATAATCAGGGCCTTACTTCGAAGCTTGGGCTCACGTTGACTTTCACTTTAGGTATAGCGCAGAGCAGGGTGAGCTTCCAACAAGGAACTGGAACCCCAAGGTTTCTTAGGAGAAAACTCATTTTCTTCTCAGAACCATGCCGGCAGTGAGGAAAACCCCGGCAACAACAATGCTTTTCAGGTAGCTTCGAGGCCGCATGAACGGAGCTTTCATAATGGCAAAAGAAGCCTTATGCCATCAGTCTCCAATTTCTAGGTTGACACGCAGCATACACGCAGGACCAGAGCTTACTGTCTCTACGCAGTGTTCTGGTACCGAAACGGTTGCTTAAGCAAAGTCCCTAGGAATGTTGGAAAGCTTACTACCGTGAAACTAAAGCAGAACAGCGAAGAAGGCCTCATGGAGCTGCTGCACGCCTCCCGTTTTGCCAGGATAATCAGGGCCTTACTTCGAGGCTAGTGCTCACATTGACTTTCACGTTTGGTATAGAGCGGAGCCGGGTGAGCTTCCAACTAGGAACTGGAAGCACAAGGTTTCTTTCGAGAAAACTCATTTTCTTCTATGAACCATGCCGGCTGTAAGTAAAAGCACGGTAACAACAGTGCTTTTCAGGTAGCTTCGGGGCCGCATCAACGGAGCTTTCATAATGGGAAAACTAGCCTTGTGCCGTCAGTCTCTAATTTCTAGGTTGACACGCAGCATACACGCAGGAGCAGAGCTTCCTGGTTCTACGCAGTGTTCTGGTACTGAAACGGGTGCTGAAGCAAGGCCCCTAGGAGTGTTGAAAAGCTTACTACCTTGAAACTAAAGCAGAACAACGATGAAGGCCTCATGGAGCTGCTGCACGCCTCTCGTTTTGCAAGGATAATCAGGGCCTTACTTCGAAGCTTGGGCTCACGTTGACTTTCACTTTAGGTATAGCGCAGAGCAGGGTGAGTTTCCAACAAGGAACTGGAACCCCAAGGTTTCTTAGGAGAAAACTCATTTTCTTCCCAGAACCATGCCGGCAGTGAGGAAAACCCCGGCAACAACAATGCTTTTCAGGTAGCTTCGAGGCCGCATGAACGGAGCTTTCATAATGGCAAAAGAAGCCTTATGCCATCAGTCTCCAATTTCTAGGTTGACACGCAGCATACACGCAAGACCAGAGCTTACTGTCTCTACGCAGTGTTCTGGTACCGAAACGGTTGCTTAAGCAAAGTCCCTAGGAATGTTGGAAAGCTTACTACCGTGAAACTAAAGCAGAACAGCGATGAAGGCCTCATGGAGCTGCTGCACGCCTCCCGTTTTGCCAGGATAATCAGGGCCTTACTTCGAGGCTAGTGCTCACATTGACTTTCACGTTTGGTATAGAGCGGAGCCGGGTGAGCTTCCAACTAGGAACTGGAAGCACAAGGTTTCTTTCGAGAAAACTCATTTGCTTCTATGAACCATGCCGGCTGTAAGTAAAAGCACGGTAACAACAGTGCTTTTCAGGTAGCTTCGGGGCCGCATCAACGGAGCTTTCATAATGGGAAAACTAGCCTTGTGCCGTCAGTCTCTAATTTCTAGGTTGACACGCAGCATACACGCAGGAGCAGAGCTTCCTGGTTCTACGCAGTGTTCTGGTACTGAAACGGGTGCTGAAGCAAGGCCCCTAGGAGTGTTGAAAAGCTTACTACCTTGAAACTAAAGCAGAACAACGATGAAGGCCTCATGGAGCTGCTGCACGCCTCTCGTTTTGCAAGGATAATCAGGGCCTTACTTCGAAGCTTGGGCTCACGTTGACTTTCACTTTAGGTATAGCGCAGAGCAGGGTGAGCTTCCAACAAGGAACTGGAACCCCAAGGTTTCTTAGGAGAAAACTCATTTTCTTCTCAGAACCATGCCGGCAGTGAGGAAAACCCCGGCAACAACAATGCTTTTCAGGTAGCTTCGAGGCCGCATGAACGGAGCTTTCATAATGGCAAAAGAAGCCTTATGCCATCAGTCTCCAATTTCTAGGTTGACACGCAGCATACACGCAGGACCAGAGCTTACTGTCTCTACGCAGTGTTCTGGTACCGAAACGGTTGCTTAAGCAAAGTCCCTAGGAATGTTGGAAAGCTTACTACCGTGAAACTAAAGCAGAACAGCGAAGAAGGCCTCATGGAGCTGCTGCACGCCTCCCGTTTTGCCCGGATAATCAGGGCCTTACTTCGAGGCTAGTGCTCACATTGACTTTCACGTTTGGTATAGAGCGGAGCCGGGTGAGCTTCCAACTAGGAACTGGAAGCACAAGGTTTCTTTCGAGAAAATTCATTTTCTTCTATGAACCATGCCGGCTGTAAGTAAAAGCACGGTAACAACAGTGCTTTTCAGGTAGCTTCGGGGCCGCATCAACGGAGCTTTCATAATGGGAAAACTAGCCTTGTGCCGTCAGTCTCTAATTTCTAGGTTGACACGCAGCATACACGCAGGAGCAGAGCTTCCTGGTTCTACGCAGTGTTCTGGTACTGAAACGGGTGCTGAAGCAAGGCCCCTAGGAGTGTTGAAAAGCTTACTACCTTGAAACTAAAGCAGAACAACGATGAAGGCCTCATGGAGCTGCTGCACGCCTCTCGTTTTGCAAGGATAATCAGGGCCTTACTTCGAAGCTTGGGCTCACGTTGACTTTCACTTTAGGTATAGCGCAGAGCAGGGTGAGCTTCCAACAAGGAACTGGAACCCCAAGGTTTCTTAGGAGAAAACTCATTTTCTTCTCAGAACCATGCCGGCAGTGAGGAAAACCCCGGCAACAACAATGCTTTTCAGGTAGCTTCGAGGCCGCATGAACGGAGCTTTCATAATGGCAAAAGAAGCCTTATGCCATCAGTCTCCAATTTCTAGGTTGACACGCAGCATACACGCAGGACCAGAGCTTACTGTCTCTACGCAGTGTTCTGGTACCGAAACGGTTGCTTAAGCAAAGTCCCTAGGAATGTTGGAAAGCTTACTACCGTGAAACTAAAGCAGAACAGCGAAGAAGGCCTCATGGAGCTGCTGCACGCCTCCCGTTTTGCCAGGATAATCAGGGCCTTACTTCGAGGCTAGTGCTCACATTGACTTTCACGTTTGGTATAGAGCGGAGCCGGGTGAGCTTCCAACTAGGAACTGGAAGCACAAGGTTTCTTTCGAGAAAACTCATTTTCTTCTATGAACCATGCCGGCTGTAAGTAAAAGCACGGTAACAACAGTGCTTTTCAGGTAGCTTCGGGGCCGCATCAACGGAGCTTTCATAATGGGAAAACTAGCCTTGTGCCGTCAGTCTCTAATTTCTAGGTTGACACGCAGCATACACGCAGGAGCAGAGCTTCCTGGTTCTACGCAGTGTTCTGGTACTGAAACGGGTGCTGAAGCAAGGCCCCTAGGAGTGTTGAAAAGCTTACTACCTTGAAACTAAAGCAGAACAACGATGAAGGCCTCATGGAGCTGCTGCACGCCTCTCGTTTTGCAAGGATAATCAGGGCCTTACTTCGAAGCTTGGGCTCACGTTGACTTTCACTTTAGGTATAGCGCAGAGCAGGGTGAGCTTCCAACAAGGAACTGGAACCCCAAGGTTTCTTAGGAGAAAACTCATTTTCTTCCCAGAACCATGCCGGCAGTGAGGAAAACCCCGGCAACAACAATGCTTTTCAGGTAGCTTCGAGGCCGCATGAACGGAGCTTTCATAATGGCAAAAGAAGCCTTATGCCATCAGTCTCCAATTTCTAGGTTGACACGCAGCATACACGCAGGACCAGAGCTTACTGTCTCTACGCAGTGTTCTGGTACCGAAACGGTTGCTTAAGCAAAGTCCCTAGGAATGTTGGAAAGCTTACTACCGTGAAACTAAAGCAGAACAGCGATGAAGGCCTCATGGAGCTGCTGCACGCCTCCCGTTTTGCCCGGATAATCAGGGCCTTACTTCGAGGCTAGTGCTCACATTGACTTTCACGTTTGGTATAGAGCGGAGCCGGGTGAGCTTCCAACTAGGAACTGGAAGCACAAGGTTTCTTTCGAGAAAACTCATTTGCTTCTATGAACCATGCCGGCTGTAAGTAAAAGCACGGTAACAACAGTGCTTTTCAGGTAGCTTCGGGGCCGCATCAACGGAGCTTTCATAATGGGAAAACTAGCCTTGTGCCGTCAGTCTCTAATTTCTAGGTTGACACGCAGCATACACGCAGGAGCAGAGCTTCCTGGTTCTACGCAGTGTTCTGGTACTGAAACGGGTGCTGAAGCAAGGCCCCTAGGAGTGTTGAAAAGCTTACTACCTTGAAACTAAAGCAGAACAACGATGAAGGCCTCATGGAGCTGCTGCACGCCTCTCGTTTTGCAAGGATAATCAGGGCCTTACTTCGAAGCTTGGGCTCACGTTGACTTTCACTTTAGGTATAGCGCAGAGCAGGGTGAGCTTCCAACAAGGAACTGGAACCCCAAGGTTTCTTAGGAGAAAACTCATTTTCTTCTCAGAACCATGCCGGCAGTGAGGAAAACCCCGGCAACAACAATGCTTTTCAGGTAGCTTCGAGGCCGCATGAACGGAGCTTTCATAATGGCAAAAGAAGCCTTATGCCATCAGTCTGCAATTTCTAGGTTGACACGCAGCATACACGCAGGACCAGAGCTTACTGTCTCTACGCAGTGTTCTGGTACCGAAACGGTTGCTTAAGCAAAGTCCCTAGGAATGTTGGAAAGCTTACTACCGTGAAACTAAAGCAGAACAGCGATGAAGGCCTCATGGAGCTGCTGCACGCCTCCCGTTTTGCCCGGATAATCAGGGCCTTACTTCGAGGCTAGTGCTCACATTGACTTTCACGTTTGGTATAGAGCGGAGCCGGGTGAGCTTCCAACTAGGAACTGGAAGCACAAGGTTTCTTTCGAGAAAACTCATTTGCTTCTATGAACCATGCCGGCTGTAAGTAAAAGCACGGTAACAACAGTGCTTTTCAGGTAGCTTCGGGGCTGCATCAACGGAGCTTTCATAATGGGAAAACTAGCCTTGTGCCGTCAGTCTCTAATTTCTAGGTTGACACGCAGCATACACGCAGGAGCAGAGCTTCCTGGTTCTACGCAGTGTTCTGGTACTGAAACGGGTGCTGAAGCAAGGCCCCTAGGAGTGTTGAAAAGCTTACTACCTTGAAACTAAAGCAGAACAACGATGAAGGCCTCATGGAGCTGCTGCACGCCTCTCGTTTTGCAAGGATAATCAGGGCCTTACTTCGAAGCTTGGGCTCACGTTGACTTTCACTTTAGGTATAGCGCAGAGCAGGGTGAGCTTCCAACAAGGAACTGGAACCCCAAGGTTTCTTAGGAGAAAACTCATTTTCTTCTCAGAACCATGCCGGCAGTGAGGAAAACCCCGGCAACAACAATGCTTTTCAGGTAGCTTCGAGGCCGCATGAACGGAGCTTTCATAATGGCAAAAGAAGCCTTATGCCATCAGTCTCCAATTTCTAGGTTGACACGCAGCATACACGCAGGACCAGAGCTTACTGTCTCTACGCAGTGTTCTGGTACCGAAACGGTTGCTTAAGCAAAGTCCCTAGGAATGTTGGAAAGCTTACTACCGTGAAACTAAAGCAGAACAGCGAAGAAGGCCTCATGGAGCTGCTGCACGCCTCCCGTTTTGCCCGGATAATCAGGGCCTTACTTCGAGGCTAGTGCTCACATTGACTTTCACGTTTGGTATAGAGCGGAGCCGGGTGAGCTTCCAACTAGGAACTGGAAGCACAAGGTTTCTTTCGAGAAAATTCATTTTCTTCTATGAACCATGCCGGCTGTAAGTAAAAGCACGGTAACAACAGTGCTTTTCAGGTAGCTTCGGGGCCGCATCAACGGAGCTTTCATAATGGGAAAACTAGCCTTGTGCCGTCAGTCTCTAATTTCTAGGTTGACACGCAGCATACACGCAGGAGCAGAGCTTCCTGGTTCTACGCAGTGTTCTGGTACTGAAACGGGTGCTGAAGCAAGGCCCCTAGGAGTGTTGAAAAGCTTACTACCTTGAAACTAAAGCAGAACAACGATGAAGGCCTCATGGAGCTGCTGCACGCCTCTCGTTTTGCAAGGATAATCAGGGCCTTACTTCGAAGCTTGGGCTCACGTTGACTTTCACTTTAGGTATAGCGCAGAGCAGGGTGAGCTTCCAACAAGGAACTGGAACCCCAAGGTTTCTTAGGAGAAAACTCATTTTCTTCCCAGAACCATGCCGGCAGTGAGGAAAACCCCGGCAACAACAATGCTTTTCAGGTAGCTTCGAGGCCGCATGAACGGAGCTTTCATAATGGCAAAAGAAGCCTTATGCCATCAGTCTCCAATTTCTAGGTTGACACGCAGCATACACGCAGGACCAGAGCTTACTGTCTCTACGCAGTGTTCTGGTACCGAAACGGTTGCTTAAGCAAAGTCCCTAGGAATGTTGGAAAGCTTACTACCGTGAAACTAAAGCAGAACAGCGATGAAGGCCTCATGGAGCTGCTGCACGCCTCCCGTTTTGCCCGGATAATCAGGGCCTTACTTCGAGGCTAGTGCTCACATTGACTTTCACGTTTGGTATAGAGCGGAGCCGGGTGAGCTTCCAACTAGGAACTGGAAGCACAAGGTTTCTTTCGAGAAAACTCATTTGCTTCTATGAACCATGCCGGCTGTAAGTAAAAGCACGGTAACAACAGTGCTTTTCAGGTAGCTTCGGGGCCGCATCAACGGAGCTTTCATAATGGGAAAACTAGCCTTGTGCCGTCAGTCTCTAATTTCTAGGTTGACACGCAGCATACACGCAGGAGCAGAGCTTCCTGGTTCTACGCAGTGTTCTGGTACTGAAACGGGTGCTGAAGCAAGGCCCCTAGGAGTGTTGAAAAGCTTACTACCTTGAAACTAAAGCAGAACAACGATGAAGGCCTCATGGAGCTGCTGCACGCCTCTCGTTTTGCAAGGATAATCAGGGCCTTACTTCGAAGCTTGGGCTCACGTTGACTTTCACTTTAGGTATAGCGCAGAGCAGGGTGAGCTTCCAACAAGGAACTGGAACCCCAAGGTTTCTTAGGAGAAAACTCATTTTCTTCTCAGAACCATGCCGGCAGTGAGGAAAACCCCGGCAACAACAATGCTTTTCAGGTAGCTTCGAGGCCGCATGAACGGAGCTTTCATAATGGCAAAAGAAGCCTTATGCCATCAGTCTGCAATTTCTAGGTTGACACGCAGCATACACGCAGGACCAGAGCTTACTGTCTCTACGCAGTGTTCTGGTACCGAAACGGTTGCTTAAGCAAAGTCCCTAGGAATGTTGGAAAGCTTACTACCGTGAAACTAAAGCAGAACAGCGATGAAGGCCTCATGGAGCTGCTGCACGCCTCCCGTTTTGCCAGGATAATCAGGGCCTTACTTCGAGGCTAGTGCTCACATTGACTTTCACGTTTGGTATAGAGCGGAGCCGGGTGAGCTTCCAACTAGGAACTGGAAGCACAAGGTTTCTTTCGAGAAAACTCATTTGCTTCTATGAACCATGCCGGCTGTAAGTAAAAGCACGGTAACAACAGTGCTTTTCAGGTAGCTTCGGGGCCGCATCAACGGAGCTTTCATAATGGGAAAACTAGCCTTGTGCCGTCAGTCTCTAATTTCTAGGTTGACACGCAGCATACACGCAGGAGCAGAGCTTCCTGGTTCTACGCAGTGTTCTGGTACTGAAACGGGTGCTGAAGCAAGGCCCCTAGGAGTGTTGAAAAGCTTACTACCTTGAAACTAAAGCAGAACAACGATGAAGGCCTCATGGAGCTGCTGCACGCCTCTCGTTTTGCAAGGATAATCAGGGCCTTACTTCGAAGCTTGGGCTCACGTTGACTTTCACTTTAGGTATAGCGCAGAGCAGGGTGAGCTTCCAACAAGGAACTGGAACCCCAAGGTTTCTTAGGAGAAAACTCATTTTCTTCTCAGAACCATGCCGGCAGTGAGGAAAACCCCGGCAACAACAATGCTTTTCAGGTAGCTTCGAGGCCGCATGAACGGAGCTTTCATAATGGCAAAAGAAGCCTTATGCCATCAGTCTCCAATTTCTAGGTTGACACGCAGCATACACGCAGGACCAGAGCTTACTGTCTCTACGCAGTGTTCTGGTACCGAAACGGTTGCTTAAGCAAAGTCCCTAGGAATGTTGGAAAGCTTACTACCGTGAAACTAAAGCAGAACAGCGAAGAAGGCCTCATGGAGCTGCTGCACGCCTCCCGTTTTGCCCGGATAATCAGGGCCTTACTTCGAGGCTAGTGCTCACATTGACTTTCACGTTTGGTATAGAGCGGAGCCGGGTGAGCTTCCAACTAGGAACTGGAAGCACAAGGTTTCTTTCGAGAAAATTCATTTTCTTCTATGAACCATGCCGGCTGTAAGTAAAAGCACGGTAACAACAGTGCTTTTCAGGTAGCTTCGGGGCCGCATCAACGGAGCTTTCATAATGGGAAAACTAGCCTTGTGCCGTCAGTCTCTAATTTCTAGGTTGACACGCAGCATACACGCAGGAGCAGAGCTTCCTGGTTCTACGCAGTGTTCTGGTACTGAAACGGGTGCTGAAGCAAGGCCCCTAGGAGTGTTGAAAAGCTTACTACCTTGAAACTAAAGCAGAACAACGATGAAGGCCTCATGGAGCTGCTGCACGCCTCTCGTTTTGCAAGGATAATCAGGGCCTTACTTCGAAGCTTGGGCTCACGTTGACTTTCACTTTAGGTATAGCGCAGAGCAGGGTGAGCTTCCAACAAGGAACTGGAACCCCAAGGTTTCTTAGGAGAAAACTCATTTTCTTCTCAGAACCATGCCGGCAGTGAGGAAAACCCCGGCAACAACAATGCTTTTCAGGTAGCTTCGAGGCCGCATGAACGGAGCTTTCATAATGGCAAAAGAAGCCTTATGCCATCAGTCTCCAATTTCTAGGTTGACACGCAGCATACACGCAGGACCAGAGCTTACTGTCTCTACGCAGTGTTCTGGTACCGAAACGGTTGCTTAAGCAAAGTCCCTAGGAATGTTGGAAAGCTTACTACCGTGAAACTAAAGCAGAACAGCGAAGAAGGCCTCATGGAGCTGTTGCACGCCTCCCGTTTTGCCAGGATAATCAGGGCCTTACTTCGAGGCTAGTGCTCACATTGACTTTCATGTTTGGTATAGAGCGGAGCCGGGTGAGCTTCCAACTAGGAACTGGAAGCACAAGGTTTCTTTCGAGAAAACTCATTTTCTTCTATGAACCATGCCGGCTGTAAGTAAAAGCACGGTAACAACAGTGCTTTTCAGGTAGCTTCGGGGCCGCATCAACGGAGCTTTCATAATGGGAAAACTAGCCTTGTGCCGTCAGTCTCTAATTTCTAGGTTGACACGCAGCATACACGCAGGAGCAGAGCTTCCTGGTTCTACGCAGTGTTCTGGTACTGAAACGGGTGCTGAAGCAAGGCCCCTAGGAGTGTTGAAAAGCTTACTACCTTGAAACTAAAGCAGAACAACGATGAAGGCCTCATGGAGCTGCTGCACGCCTCTCGTTTTGCAAGGATAATCAGGGCCTTACTTCGAAGCTTGGGCTCACGTTGACTTTCACTTTAGGTATAGCGCAGAGCAGGGTGAGCTTCCAACAAGGAACTGGAACCCCAAGGTTTCTTAGGAGAAAACTCATTTTCTTCCCAGAACCATGCCGGCAGTGAGGAAAACCCCGGCAACAACAATGCTTTTCAGGTAGCTTCGAGGCCGCATGAACGGAGCTTTCATAATGGCAAAAGAAGCCTTATGCCATCAGTCTGCAATTTCTAGGTTGACACGCAGCATACACGCAGGACCAGAGCTTACTGTCTCTACGCAGTGTTCTGGTACCGAAACGGTTGCTTAAGCAAAGTCCCTAGGAATGTTGGAAAGCTTACTACCGTGAAACTAAAGCAGAACAGCGAAGAAGGCCTCATGGAGCTGCTGCACGCCTCCCGTTTTGCCCGGATAATCAGGGCCTTACTTCGAGGCTAGTGCTCACATTGACTTTCACGTTTGGTATAGAGCGGAGCCGGGTGAGCTTCCAACTAGGAACTGGAAGCACAAGGTTTCTTTCGAGAAAATTCATTTTCTTCTATGAACCATGCCGGCTGTAAGTAAAAGCACGGTAACAACAGTGCTTTTCAGGTAGCTTCGGGGCCGCATCAACGGAGCTTTCATAATGGGAAAACTAGCCTTGTGCCGTCAGTCTCTAATTTCTAGGTTGACACGCAGCATACACGCAGGAGCAGAGCTTCCTGGTTCTACGCAGTGTTCTGGTACTGAAACGGGTGCTGAAGCAAGGCCCCTAGGAGTGTTGAAAAGCTTACTACCTTGAAACTAAAGCAGAACAACGATGAAGGCCTCATGGAGCTGCTGCACGCCTCTCGTTTTGCAAGGATAATCAGGGCCTTACTTCGAAGCTTGGGCTCACGTTGACTTTCACTTTAGGTATAGCGCAGAGCAGGGTGAGCTTCCAACAAGGAACTGGAACCCCAAGGTTTCTTAGGAGAAAACTCATTTTCTTCTCAGAACCATGCCGGCAGTGAGGAAAACCCCGGCAACAACAATGCTTTTCAGGTAGCTTCGAGGCCGCATGAACGGAGCTTTCATAATGGCAAAAGAAGCCTTATGCCATCAGTCTCCAATTTCTAGGTTGACACGCAGCATACACGCAGGACCAGAGCTTACTGTCTCTACGCAGTGTTCTGGTACCGAAACGGTTGCTTAAGCAAAGTCCCTAGGAATGTTGGAAAGCTTACTACCGTGAAACTAAAGCAGAACAGCGATGAAGGCCTCATGGAGCTGCTGCACGCCTCCCGTTTTGCCAGGATAATCAGGGCCTTACTTCGAGGCTAGTGCTCACATTGACTTTCACGTTTGGTATAGAGCGGAGCCGGGTGAGCTTCCAACTAGGAACTGGAAGCACAAGGTTTCTTTCGAGAAAACTCATTTTCTTCTATGAACCATGCCGGCTGTAAGTAAAAGCACGGTAACAACAGTGCTTTTCAGGTAGCTTCGGGGCCGCATCAACGGAGCTTTCATAATGGGAAAACTAGCCTTGTGCCGTCAGTCTCTAATTTCTAGGTTGACACGCAGCATACACGCAGGAGCAGAGCTTCCTGGTTCTACGCAGTGTTCTGGTACTGAAACGGGTGCTGAAGCAAGGCCCCTAGGAGTGTTGAAAAGCTTACTACCTTGAAACTAAAGCAGAACAACGATGAAGGCCTCATGGAGCTGCTGCACGCCTCTCGTTTTGCAAGGATAATCAGGGCCTTACTTCGAAGCTTGGGCTCACGTTGACTTTCACTTTAGGTATAGCGCAGAGCAGGGTGAGCTTCCAACAAGGAACTGGAACCCCAAGGTTTCTTAGGAGAAAACTCATTTTCTTCCCAGAACCATGCCGGCAGTGAGGAAAACCCCGGCAACAACAATGCTTTTCAGGTAGCTTCGAGGCCGCATGAACGGAGCTTTCATAATGGCAAAAGAAGCCTTATGCCATCAGTCTCCAATTTCTAGGTTGACACGCAGCATACACGCAGGACCAGAGCTTACTGTCTCTACGCAGTGTTCTGGTACCGAAACGGTTGCTTAAGCAAAGTCCCTAGGAATGTTGGAAAGCTTACTACCGTGAAACTAAAGCAGAACAGCGATGAAGGCCTCATGGAGCTGCTGCACGCCTCCCGTTTTGCCCGGATAATCAGGGCCTTACTTCGAGGCTAGTGCTCACATTGACTTTCACGTTTGGTATAGAGCGGAGCCGGGTGAGCTTCCAACTAGGAACTGGAAGCACAAGGTTTCTTTCGAGAAAACTCATTTGCTTCTATGAACCATGCCGGCTGTAAGTAAAAGCACGGTAACAACAGTGCTTTTCAGGTAGCTTCGGGGCCGCATCAACGGAGCTTTCATAATGGGAAAACTAGCCTTGTGCCGTCAGTCTCTAATTTCTAGGTTGACACGCAGCATACACGCAGGAGCAGAGCTTCCTGGTTCTACGCAGTGTTCTGGTACTGAAACGGGTGCTGAAGCAAGGCCCCTAGGAGTGTTGAAAAGCTTACTACCTTGAAACTAAAGCAGAACAACGATGAAGGCCTCATGGAGCTGCTGCACGCCTCTCGTTTTGCAAGGATAATCAGGGCCTTACTTCGAAGCTTGGGCTCACGTTGACTTTCACTTTAGGTATAGCGCAGAGCAGGGTGAGCTTCCAACAAGGAACTGGAACCCCAAGGTTTCTTAGGAGAAAACTCATTTTCTTCCCAGAACCATGCCGGCAGTGAGGAAAACCCCGGCAACAACAATGCTTTTCAGGTAGCTTCGAGGCCGCATGAACGGAGCTTTCATAATGGCAAAAGAAGCCTTATGCCATCAGTCTGCAATTTCTAGGTTGACACGCAGCATACACGCAGGACCAGAGCTTACTGTCTCTACGCAGTGTTCTGGTACCGAAACGGTTGCTTAAGCAAAGTCCCTAGGAATGTTGGAAAGCTTACTACCGTGAAACTAAAGCAGAACAGCGATGAAGGCCTCATGGAGCTGCTGCACGCCTCCCGTTTTGCCAGGATAATCAGGGCCTTACTTCGAGGCTAGTGCTCACATTGACTTTCACGTTTGGTATAGAGCGGAGCCGGGTGAGCTTCCAACTAGGAACTGGAAGCACAAGGTTTCTTTCGAGAAAACTCATTTGCTTCTATGAACCATGCCGGCTGTAAGTAAAAGCACGGTAACAACAGTGCTTTTCAGGTAGCTTCGGGGCTGCATCAACGGAGCTTTCATAATGGGAAAACTAGCCTTGTGCCGTCAGTCTCTAATTTCTAGGTTGACACGCAGCATACACGCAGGAGCAGAGCTTCCTGGTTCTACGCAGTGTTCTGGTACTGAAACGGGTGCTGAAGCAAGGCCCCTAGGAGTGTTGAAAAGCTTACTACCTTGAAACTAAAGCAGAACAACGATGAAGGCCTCATGGAGCTGCTGCACGCCTCTCGTTTTGCAAGGATAATCAGGGCCTTACTTCGAAGCTTGGGCTCACGTTGACTTTCACTTTTGGTATAGCGCAGAGCAGGGTGAGCTTCCAACAAGGAACTGGAACCCCAAGGTTTCTTAGGAGAAAACTCATTTTCTTCTCAGAACCATGCCGGCAGTGAGGAAAACCCCGGCAACAACAATGCTTTTCAGGTAGCTTCGAGGCCGCATGAACGGAGCTTTCATAATGGCAAAAGAAGCCTTATGCCATCAGTCTCCAATTTCTAGGTTGACACGCAGCATACACGCAGGACCAGAGCTTACTGTCTCTACGCAGTGTTCTGGTACCGAAACGGTTGCTTAAGCAAAGTCCCTAGGAATGTTGGAAAGCTTACTACCGTGAAACTAAAGCAGAACAGCGAAGAAGGCCTCATGGAGCTGCTGCACGCCTCCCGTTTTGCCCGGATAATCAGGGCCTTACTTCGAGGCTAGTGCTCACATTGACTTTCACGTTTGGTATAGAGCGGAGCCGGGTGAGCTTCCAACTAGGAACTGGAAGCACAAGGTTTCTTTCGAGAAAATTCATTTTCTTCTATGAACCATGCCGGCTGTAAGTAAAAGCACGGTAACAACAGTGCTTTTCAGGTAGCTTCGGGGCCGCATCAACGGAGCTTTCATAATGGGAAAACTAGCCTTGTGCCGTCAGTCTCTAATTTCTAGGTTGACACGCAGCATACACGCAGGAGCAGAGCTTCCTGGTTCTACGCAGTGTTCTGGTACTGAAACGGGTGCTGAAGCAAGGCCCCTAGGAGTGTTGAAAAGCTTACTACCTTGAAACTAAAGCAGAACAACGATGAAGGCCTCATGGAGCTGCTGCACGCCTCTCGTTTTGCAAGGATAATCAGGGCCTTACTTCGAAGCTTGGGCTCACGTTGACTTTCACTTTAGGTATAGCGCAGAGCAGGGTGAGCTTCCAACAAGGAACTGGAACCCCAAGGTTTCTTAGGAGAAAACTCATTTTCTTCTCAGAACCATGCCGGCAGTGAGGAAAACCCCGGCAACAACAATGCTTTTCAGGTAGCTTCGAGGCCGCATGAACGGAGCTTTCATAATGGCAAAAGAAGCCTTATGCCATCAGTCTCCAATTTCTAGGTTGACACGCAGCATACACGCAGGACCAGAGCTTACTGTCTCTACGCAGTGTTCTGGTACCGAAACGGTTGCTTAAGCAAAGTCCCTAGGAATGTTGGAAAGCTTACTACCGTGAAACTAAAGCAGAACAGCGAAGAAGGCCTCATGGAGCTGCTGCACGCCTCCCGTTTTGCCAGGATAATCAGGGCCTTACTTCGAGGCTAGTGCTCACATTGACTTTCACGTTTGGTATAGAGCGGAGCCGGGTGAGCTTCCAACTAGGAACTGGAAGCACAAGGTTTCTTTCGAGAAAACTCATTTTCTTCTATGAACCATGCCGGCTGTAAGTAAAAGCACGGTAACAACAGTGCTTTTCAGGTAGCTTCGGGGCCGCATCAACGGAGCTTTCATAATGGGAAAACTAGCCTTGTGCCGTCAGTCTCTAATTTCTAGGTTGACACGCAGCATACACGCAGGAGCAGAGCTTCCTGGTTCTACGCAGTGTTCTGGTACTGAAACGGGTGCTGAAGCAAGGCCCCTAGGAGTGTTGAAAAGCTTACTACCTTGAAACTAAAGCAGAACAACGATGAAGGCCTCATGGAGCTGCTGCACGCCTCTCGTTTTGCAAGGATAATCAGGGCCTTACTTCGAAGCTTGGGCTCACGTTGACTTTCACTTTAGGTATAGCGCAGAGCAGGGTGAGCTTCCAACAAGGAACTGGAACCCCAAGGTTTCTTAGGAGAAAACTCATTTTCTTCCCAGAACCATGCCGGCAGTGAGGAAAACCCCGGCAACAACAATGCTTTTCAGGTAGCTTCGAGGCCGCATGAACGGAGCTTTCATAATGGGAAAAGAAGCCTTATGCCATCAGTCTCCAATTTCTAGGTTGACACGCAGCATACACGCAGGACCAGAGCTTACTGTCTCTACGCAGTGTTCTGGTACCGAAACGGTTGCTTAAGCAAAGTCCCTAGGAATGTTGGAAAGCTTACTACCGTGAAACTAAAGCAGAACAGCGATGAAGGCCTCATGGAGCTGCTGCACGCCTCCCGTTTTGCCCGGATAATCAGGGCCTTACTTCGAGGCTAGTGCTCACATTGACTTTCACGTTTGGTATAGAGCGGAGCCGGGTGAGCTTCCAACTAGGAACTGGAAGCACAAGGTTTCTTTCGAGAAAACTCATTTTCTTCTATGAACCATGCCGGCTGTAAGTAAAAGCACAGTAACAACAGTGCTTTTCAGGTAGCTTCGGGGCCGCATCAACGGAGCTTTCATAATGGGAAAACTAGCCTTGTGCCGTCAGTCTCTAATTTCTAGGTTGACACGCAGCATACACGCAGGAGCAGAGCTTCCTGGTTCTACGCAGTGTTCTGGTACTGAAACGGGTGCTGAAGCAAGGCCCCTAGGAGTGTTGAAAAGCTTACTACCTTGAAACTAAAGCAGAACAACGATGAAGGCCTCATGGAGCTGCTGCACGCCTCTCGTTTTGCAAGGATAATCAGGGCCTTACTTCGAAGCTTGGGCTCACGTTGACTTTCACTTTAGGTATAGCGCAGAGCAGGGTGAGCTTCCAACAAGGAACTGGAACCCCAAGGTTTCTTAGGAGAAAACTCATTTTCTTCCCAGAACCATGCCGGCAGTGAGGAAAACCCCGGCAACAACAATGCTTTTCAGGTAGCTTCGAGGCCGCATGAACGGAGCTTTCATAATGGCAAAAGAAGCCTTATGCCATCAGTCTCCAATTTCTAGGTTGACACGCAGCATACACGCAGGACCAGAGCTTACTGTCTCTACGCAGTGTTCTGGTACCGAAACGGTTGCTTAAGCAAAGTCCCTAGGAATGTTGGAAAGCTTACTACCGTGAAACTAAAGCAGAACAGCGATGAAGGCCTCATGGAGCTGCTGCACGCCTCCCGTTTTGCCCGGATAATCAGGGCCTTACTTCGAGGCTAGTGCTCACATTGACTTTCACGTTTGGTATAGAGCGGAGCCGGGTGAGCTTCCAACTAGGAACTGGAAGCACAAGGTTTCTTTCGAGAAAACTCATTTGCTTCTATGAACCATGCCGGCTGTAAGTAAAAGCACGGTAACAACAGTGCTTTTCAGGTAGCTTCGGGGCCGCATCAACGGAGCTTTCATAATGGGAAAACTAGCCTTGTGCCGTCAGTCTCTAATTTCTAGGTTGACACGCAGCATACACGCAGGAGCAGAGCTTCCTGGTTCTACGCAGTGTTCTGGTACTGAAACGGGTGCTGAAGCAAGGCCCCTAGGAGTGTTGAAAAGCTTACTACCTTGAAACTAAAGCAGAACAACGATGAAGGCCTCATGGAGCTGCTGCACGCCTCTCGTTTTGCAAGGATAATCAGGGCCTTACTTCGAAGCTTGGGCTCACGTTGACTTTCACTTTAGGTATAGCGCAGAGCAGGGTGAGCTTCCAACAAGGAACTGGAACCCCAAGGTTTCTTAGGAGAAAACTCATTTTCTTCCCAGAACCATGCCGGCAGTGAGGAAAACCCCGGCAACAACAATGCTTTTCAGGTAGCTTCGAGGCCGCATGAACGGAGCTTTCATAATGGGAAAAGAAGCCTTATGCCATCAGTCTCCAATTTCTAGGTTGACACGCAGCATACACGCAGGACCAGAGCTTACTGTCTCTACGCAGTGTTCTGGTACCGAAACGGTTGCTTAAGCAAAGTCCCTAGGAATGTTGGAAAGCTTACTACCGTGAAACTAAAGCAGAACAGCGATGAAGGCCTCATGGAGCTGCTGCACGCCTCCCGTTTTGCCAGGATAATCAGGGCCTTACTTCGAGGCTAGTGCTCACATTGACTTTCACGTTTGGTATAGAGCGGAGCCGGGTGAGCTTCCAACTAGGAACTGGAAGCACAAGGTTTCTTTCGAGAAAACTCATTTGCTTCTATGAACCATGCCGGCTGTAAGTAAAAGCACGGTAACAACAGTGCTTTTCAGGTAGCTTCGGGGCCGCATCAACGGAGCTTTCATAATGGGAAAACTAGCCTTGTGCCGTCAGTCTCTAATTTCTAGGTTGACACGCAGCATACACGCAGGAGCAGAGCTTCCTGGTTCTACGCAGTGTTCTGGTACTGAAACGGGTGCTGAAGCAAGGCCCCTAGGAGCGTTGAAAAGCTTACTACCTTGAAACTAAAGCAGAACAACGATGAAGGCCTCATGGAGCTGCTGCACGCCTCTCGTTTTGCAAGGATAATCAGGGCCTTACTTCGAAGCTTGGGCTCACGTTGACTTTCACTTTAGGTATAGCGCAGAGCAGGGTGAGCTTCCAACAAGGAACTGGAACCCCAAGGTTTCTTAGGAGGAAACTCATTTTCTTCCCAGAACCATGCCGGCAGTGAGGAAAACCCCGGCAACAACAATGCTTTTCAGGTAGCTTCGAGGCCGCATGAACGGAGCTTTCATAATGGCAAAAGAAGCCTTATGCCATCAGTCTCCAATTTCTAGGTTGACACGCAGCATACACGCAGGACCAGAGCTTACTGTCTCTACGCAGTGTTCTGGTACCGAAACGGTTGCTTAAGCAAAGTCCCTAGGAATGTTGGAAAGCTTACTACCGTGAAACTAAAGCAGAACAGCGATGAAGGCCTCATGGAGCTGCTGCACGCCTCCCGTTTTGCCCGGATAATCAGGGCCTTACTTCGAGGCTAGTGCTCACATTGACTTTCACGTTTGGTATAGAGCGGAGCCGGGTGAGCTTCCAACTAGGAACTGGAAGCACAAGGTTTCTTTCGAGAAAACTCATTTGCTTCTATGAACCATGCCGGCTGTAAGTAAAAGCACGGTAACAACAGTGCTTTTCAGGTAGCTTCGGGGCCGCATCAACGGAGCTTTCATAATGGGAAAACTAGCCTTGTGCCGTCAGTCTCTAATTTCTAGGTTGACACGCAGCATACACGCAGGAGCAGAGCTTCCTGGTTCTACGCAGTGTTCTGGTACTGAAACGGGTGCTGAAGCAAGGCCCCTAGGAGTGTTGAAAAGCTTACTACCTTGAAACTAAAGCAGAACAACGATGAAGGCCTCATGGAGCTGCTGCACGCCTCTCGTTTTGCAAGGATAATCAGGGCCTTACTTCGAAGCTTGGGCTCACGTTGACTTTCACTTTAGGTATAGCGCAGAGCAGGGTGAGCTTCCAACAAGGAACTGGAACCCCAAGGTTTCTTAGGAGAAAACTCATTTTCTTCTCAGAACCATGCCGGCAGTGAGGAAAACCCCGGCAACAACAATGCTTTTCAGGTAGCTTCGAGGCCGCATGAACGGAGCTTTCATAATGGCAAAAGAAGCCTTATGCCATCAGTCTCCAATTTCTAGGTTGACACGCAGCATACACGCAGGACCAGAGCTTACTGTCTCTACGCAGTGGTCTGGTACCGAAACGGTTGCTTAAGCAAAGTCCCTAGGAATGTTGGAAAGCTTACTACCGTGAAACTAAAGCAGAACAGCGATGAAGACCTCATGGAGCTGCTGCACGCCTCCCGTTTTGCCCGGATAATCAGGGCCTTACTTCGAGGCTAGTGCTCACATTGACTTTCACGTTTGGTATAGAGCGGAGCCGGGTGAGCTTCCAACTAGGAACTGGAAGCACAAGGTTTCTTTCGAGAAAACTCATTTGCTTCTATGAACCATGCCGGCTGTAAGTAAAAGCACGGTAACAACAGTGCTTTTCAGGTAGCTTCGGGGCCGCATCAACGGAGCTTTCATAATGGGAAAACTAGCCTTGTGCCGTCAGTCTCTAATTTCTAGGTTGACACGCAGCATACACGCAGGAGCAGAGCTTCCTGGTTCTACGCAGTGTTCTGGTACTGAAACGGGTGCTGAAGCAAGGCCCCTAGGAGTGTTGAAAAGCTTACTACCTTGAAACTAAAGCAGAACAACGATGAAGGCCTCATGGAGCTGCTGCACGCCTCTCGTTTTGCAAGGATAATCAGGGCCTTACTTCGAAGCTTGGGCTCACGTTGACTTTCACTTTAGGTATAGCGCAGAGCAGGGTGAGCTTCCAACAAGGAACTGGAACCCCAAGGTTTCTTAGGAGAAAACTCATTTTCTTCCCAGAACCATGCCGGCAGTGAGGAAAACCCCGGCAACAACAATGCTTTTCAGGTAGCTTCGAGGCCGCATGAACGGAGCTTTCATAATGGCAAAAGAAGCCTTATGCCATCAGTCTGCAATTTCTAGGTTGACACGCAGCATACACGCAGGACCAGAGCTTACTGTCTCTACGCAGTGTTCTGGTACCGAAACGGTTGCTTAAGCAAAGTCCCTAGGAATGTTGGAAAGCTTACTACCGTGAAACTAAAGCAGAACAGCGATGAAGGCCTCATGGAGCTGCTGCACGCCTCCCGTTTTGCCAGGATAATCAGGGCCTTACTTCGAGGCTAGTGCTCACATTGACTTTCACGTTTGGTATAGAGCGGAGCCGGGTGAGCTTCCAACTAGGAACTGGAAGCACAAGGTTTCTTTCGAGAAAACTCATTTGCTTCTATGAACCATGCCGGCTGTAAGTAAAAGCACGGTAACAACAGTGCTTTTCAGGTAGCTTCGGGGCTGCATCAACGGAGCTTTCATAATGGGAAAACTAGCCTTGTGCCGTCAGTCTCTAATTTCTAGGTTGACACGCAGCATACACGCAGGAGCAGAGCTTCCTGGTTCTACGCAGTGTTCTGGTACTGAAACGGGTGCTGAAGCAAGGCCCCTAGGAGTGTTGAAAAGCTTACTACCTTGAAACTAAAGCAGAACAACGATGAAGGCCTCATGGAGCTGCTGCACGCCTCTCGTTTTGCAAGGATAATCAGGGCCTTACTTCGAAGCTTGGGCTCACGTTGACTTTCACTTTTGGTATAGCGCAGAGCAGGGTGAGCTTCCAACAAGGAACTGGAACCCCAAGGTTTCTTAGGAGAAAACTCATTTTCTTCTCAGAACCATGCCGGCAGTGAGGAAAACCCCGGCAACAACAATGCTTTTCAGGTAGCTTCGAGGCCGCATGAACGGAGCTTTCATAATGGCAAAAGAAGCCTTATGCCATCAGTCTCCAATTTCTAGGTTGACACGCAGCATACACGCAGGACCAGAGCTTACTGTCTCTACGCAGTGTTCTGGTACCGAAACGGTTGCTTAAGCAAAGTCCCTAGGAATGTTGGAAAGCTTACTACCGTGAAACTAAAGCAGAACAGCGAAGAAGGCCTCATGGAGCTGCTGCACGCCTCCCGTTTTGCCCGGATAATCAGGGCCTTACTTCGAGGCTAGTGCTCACATTGACTTTCACGTTTGGTATAGAGCGGAGCCGGGTGAGCTTCCAACTAGGAACTGGAAGCACAAGGTTTCTTTCGAGAAAATTCATTTTCTTCTATGAACCATGCCGGCTGTAAGTAAAAGCACGGTAACAACAGTGCTTTTCAGGTAGCTTCGGGGCCGCATCAACGGAGCTTTCATAATGGGAAAACTAGCCTTGTGCCGTCAGTCTCTAATTTCTAGGTTGACACGCAGCATACACGCAGGAGCAGAGCTTCCTGGTTCTACGCAGTGTTCTGGTACTGAAACGGGTGCTGAAGCAAGGCCCCTAGGAGTGTTGAAAAGCTTACTACCTTGAAACTAAAGCAGAACAACGATGAAGGCCTCATGGAGCTGCTGCACGCCTCTCGTTTTGCAAGGATAATCAGGGCCTTACTTCGAAGCTTGGGCTCACGTTGACTTTCACTTTAGGTATAGCGCAGAGCAGGGTGAGCTTCCAACAAGGAACTGGAACCCCAAGGTTTCTTAGGAGAAAACTCATTTTCTTCTCAGAACCATGCCGGCAGTGAGGAAAACCCCGGCAACAACAATGCTTTTCAGGTAGCTTCGAGGCCGCATGAACGGAGCTTTCATAATGGCAAAAGAAGCCTTATGCCATCAGTCTCCAATTTCTAGGTTGACACGCAGCATACACGCAGGACCAGAGCTTACTGTCTCTACGCAGTGTTCTGGTACCGAAACGGTTGCTTAAGCAAAGTCCCTAGGAATGTTGGAAAGCTTACTACCGTGAAACTAAAGCAGAACAGCGAAGAAGGCCTCATGGAGCTGCTGCACGCCTCCCGTTTTGCCAGGATAATCAGGGCCTTACTTCGAGGCTAGTGCTCACATTGACTTTCACGTTTGGTATAGAGCGGAGCCGGGTGAGCTTCCAACTAGGAACTGGAAGCACAAGGTTTCTTTCGAGAAAACTCATTTTCTTCTATGAACCATGCCGGCTGTAAGTAAAAGCACGGTAACAACAGTGCTTTTCAGGTAGCTTCGGGGCCGCATCAACGGAGCTTTCATAATGGGAAAACTAGCCTTGTGCCGTCAGTCTCTAATTTCTAGGTTGACACGCAGCATACACGCAGGAGCAGAGCTTCCTGGTTCTACGCAGTGTTCTGGTACTGAAACGGGTGCTGAAGCAAGGCCCCTAGGAGTGTTGAAAAGCTTACTACCTTGAAACTAAAGCAGAACAACGATGAAGGCCTCATGGAGCTGCTGCACGCCTCTCGTTTTGCAAGGATAATCAGGGCCTTACTTCGAAGCTTGGGCTCACGTTGACTTTCACTTTAGGTATAGCGCAGAGCAGGGTGAGCTTCCAACAAGGAACTGGAACCCCAAGGTTTCTTAGGAGAAAACTCATTTTCTTCCCAGAACCATGCCGGCAGTGAGGAAAACCCCGGCAACAACAATGCTTTTCAGGTAGCTTCGAGGCCGCATGAACGGAGCTTTCATAATGGCAAAAGAAGCCTTATGCCATCAGTCTCCAATTTCTAGGTTGACACGCAGCATACACGCAGGACCAGAGCTTACTGTCTCTACGCAGTGTTCTGGTACCGAAACGGTTGCTTAAGCAAAGTCCCTAGGAATGTTGGAAAGCTTACTACCGTGAAACTAAAGCAGAACAGCGATGAAGGCCTCATGGAGCTGCTGCACGCCTCCCGTTTTGCCCGGATAATCAGGGCCTTACTTCGAGGCTAGTGCTCACATTGACTTTCACGTTTGGTATAGAGCGGAGCCGGGTGAGCTTCCAACTAGGAACTGGAAGCACAAGGTTTCTTTCGAGAAAACTCATTTGCTTCTATGAACCATGCCGGCTGTAAGTAAAAGCACGGTAACAACAGTGCTTTTCAGGTAGCTTCGGGGCCGCATCAACGGAGCTTTCATAATGGGAAAACTAGCCTTGTGCCGTCAGTCTCTAATTTCTAGGTTGACACGCAGCATACACGCAGGAGCAGAGCTTCCTGGTTCTACGCAGTGTTCTGGTACTGAAACGGGTGCTGAAGCAAGGCCCCTAGGAGTGTTGAAAAGCTTACTACCTTGAAACTAAAGCAGAACAACGATGAAGGCCTCATGGAGCTGCTGCACGCCTCTCGTTTTGCAAGGATAATCAGGGCCTTACTTCGAAGCTTGGGCTCACGTTGACTTTCACTTTAGGTATAGCGCAGAGCAGGGTGAGCTTCCAACAAGGAACTGGAACCCCAAGGTTTCTTAGGAGAAAACTCATTTTCTTCCCAGAACCATGCCGGCAGTGAGGAAAACCCCGGCAACAACAATGCTTTTCAGGTAGCTTCGAGGCCGCATGAACGGAGCTTTCATAATGGGAAAAGAAGCCTTATGCCATCAGTCTCCAATTTCTAGGTTGACACGCAGCATACACGCAGGACCAGAGCTTACTGTCTCTACGCAGTGTTCTGGTACCGAAACGGTTGCTTAAGCAAAGTCCCTAGGAATGTTGGAAAGCTTACTACCGTGAAACTAAAGCAGAACAGCGATGAAGGCCTCATGGAGCTGCTGCACGCCTCCCGTTTTGCCAGGATAATCAGGGCCTTACTTCGAGGCTAGTGCTCACATTGACTTTCACGTTTGGTATAGAGCGGAGCCGGGTGAGCTTCCAACTAGGAACTGGAAGCACAAGGTTTCTTTCGAGAAAACTCATTTGCTTCTATGAACCATGCCGGCTGTAAGTAAAAGCACGGTAACAACAGTGCTTTTCAGGTAGCTTCGGGGCCGCATCAACGGAGCTTTCATAATGGGAAAACTAGCCTTGTGCCGTCAGTCTCTAATTTCTAGGTTGACACGCAGCATACACGCAGGAGCAGAGCTTCCTGGTTCTACGCAGTGTTCTGGTACTGAAACGGGTGCTGAAGCAAGGCCCCTAGGAGCGTTGAAAAGCTTACTACCTTGAAACTAAAGCAGAACAACGATGAAGGCCTCATGGAGCTGCTGCACGCCTCTCGTTTTGCAAGGATAATCAGGGCCTTACTTCGAAGCTTGGGCTCACGTTGACTTTCACTTTAGGTATAGCGCAGAGCAGGGTGAGCTTCCAACAAGGAACTGGAACCCCAAGGTTTCTTAGGAGGAAACTCATTTTCTTCCCAGAACCATGCCGGCAGTGAGGAAAACCCCGGCAACAACAATGCTTTTCAGGTAGCTTCGAGGCCGCATGAACGGAGCTTTCATAATGGCAAAAGAAGCCTTATGCCATCAGTCTCCAATTTCTAGGTTGACACGCAGCATACACGCAGGACCAGAGCTTACTGTCTCTACGCAGTGTTCTGGTACCGAAACGGTTGCTTAAGCAAAGTCCCTAGGAATGTTGGAAAGCTTACTACCGTGAAACTAAAGCAGAACAGCGATGAAGGCCTCATGGAGCTGCTGCACGCCTCCCGTTTTGCCCGGATAATCAGGGCCTTACTTCGAGGCTAGTGCTCACATTGACTTTCACGTTTGGTATAGAGCGGAGCCGGGTGAGCTTCCAACTAGGAACTGGAAGCACAAGGTTTCTTTCGAGAAAACTCATTTGCTTCTATGAACCATGCCGGCTGTAAGTAAAAGCACGGTAACAACAGTGCTTTTCAGGTAGCTTCGGGGCCGCATCAACGGAGCTTTCATAATGGGAAAACTAGCCTTGTGCCGTCAGTCTCTAATTTCTAGGTTGACACGCAGCATACACGCAGGAGCAGAGCTTCCTGGTTCTACGCAGTGTTCTGGTACTGAAACGGGTGCTGAAGCAAGGCCCCTAGGAGTGTTGAAAAGCTTACTACCTTGAAACTAAAGCAGAACAACGATGAAGGCCTCATGGAGCTGCTGCACGCCTCTCGTTTTGCAAGGATAATCAGGGCCTTACTTCGAAGCTTGGGCTCACGTTGACTTTCACTTTAGGTATAGCGCAGAGCAGGGTGAGCTTCCAACAAGGAACTGGAACCCCAAGGTTTCTTAGGAGAAAACTCATTTTCTTCTCAGAACCATGCCGGCAGTGAGGAAAACCCCGGCAACAACAATGCTTTTCAGGTAGCTTCGAGGCCGCATGAACGGAGCTTTCATAATGGCAAAAGAAGCCTTATGCCATCAGTCTCCAATTTCTAGGTTGACACGCAGCATACACGCAGGACCAGAGCTTACTGTCTCTACGCAGTGGTCTGGTACCGAAACGGTTGCTTAAGCAAAGTCCCTAGGAATGTTGGAAAGCTTACTACCGTGAAACTAAAGCAGAACAGCGATGAAGACCTCATGGAGCTGCTGCACGCCTCCCGTTTTGCCCGGATAATCAGGGCCTTACTTCGAGGCTAGTGCTCACATTGACTTTCACGTTTGGTATAGAGCGGAGCCGGGTGAGCTTCCAACTAGGAACTGGAAGCACAAGGTTTCTTTCGAGAAAACTCGTTTGCTTCTATGAACCATGCCGGCTGTAAGTAAAAGCACGGTAACAACAGTGCTTTTCAGGTAGCTTCGGGGCCGCATCAACGGAGCTTTCATAATGGGAAAACTAGCCTTGTGCCGTCAGTCTCTAATTTCTAGGTTGACACGCAGCATACACGCAGGAGCAGAGCTTCCTGGTTCTACGCAGTGTTCTGGTACTGAAACGGGTGCTGAAGCAAGGCCCCTAGGAGTGTTGAAAAGCTTACTACCTTGAAACTAAAGCAGAACAACGATGAAGGCCTCATGGAGCTGCTGCACGCCTCTCGTTTTGCAAGGATAATCAGGGCCTTACTTCGAAGCTTGGGCTCACGTTGACTTTCACTTATGTATAGCGCAGAGCAGGGTGAGCTTCCAACAAGGAACTGGAACCCCAAGGTTTCTTAGGAGAAAACTCATGTTTTTCCCAGAACCATGCCGGCAGTGAGGAAAACCCCGGCAACAACAATGCTTTTCAGGTAGCTTCGAGGCCGCATGAACGGAGCTTTCATAATGGCAAAAGAAGCCTTATGCCATCAGTCTCCAATTTCTAGGTTGACACGCAGCATACACGCAGGACCAGAGCTTACTGTCTCTACGCAGTGTTCTGGTACCGAAACGGTTGCTTAAGCAAAGTCCCTAGGAATGTTGGAAAGCTTACTACCGTGAAACTAAAGCAGAACAGCGATGAAGGCCTCATGGAGCTGCTGCACGCCTCCCGTTTTGCCCGGATAATCAGGGCCTTACTTCGAGGCTAGTGCTCACATTGACTTTCACGTTTGGTATAGAGCGGAGCCGGGTGAGCTTCCAACTAGGAACTGGAAGCACAAGGTTTCTTTCGAGAAAACTCATTTGCTTCTATGAACCATGCCGGCTGTAAGTAAAAGCACGGTAACAACAGTGCTTTTCAGGTAGCTTCGGGGCCGCATCAACGGAGCTTTCATAATGGGAAAACTAGCCTTGTGCCGTCAGTCTCTAATTTCTAGGTTGACACGCAGCATACACGCAGGAGCAGAGCTTCCTGGTTCTACGCAGTGTTCTGGTACTGAAACGGGTGCTGAAGCAAGGCCCCTAGGAGTGTTGAAAAGCTTACTACCTTGAAACTAAAGCAGAACAACGATGAAGGCCTCATGGAGCTGCTGCACGCCTCTCGTTTTGCAAGGATAATCAGGGCCTTACTTCGAAGCTTGGGCTCACGTTGACTTTCACTTTAGGTATAGCGCAGAGCAGGGTGAGCTTCCAACAAGGAACTGGAACCCCAAGGTTTCTTAGGAGAAAACTCATTTTCTTCTCAGAACCATGCCGGCAGTGAGGAAAACCCCGGCAACAACAATGCTTTTCAGGTAGCTTCGAGGCCGCATGAACGGAGCTTTCATAATGGCAAAAGAAGCCTTATGCCATCAGTCTCCAATTTCTAGGTTGACAGGCAGCATACACGCAGGACCAGAGCTTACTGTCTCTACGCAGTGTTCTGGTACCGAAACGGTTGCTTAAGCAAAGTCCCTAGGAATGTTGGAAAGCTTACTACCGTGAAACTAAAGCAGAACAGCGATGAAGGCCTCATGGAGCTGCTGCACGCCTCCCGTTTTGCCCGGATAATCAGGGCCTTACTTCGAGGCTAGTGCTCACATTGACTTTCACGTTTGGTATAGAGCGGAGCCGGGTGAGCTTCCAACTAGGAACTGGAAGCACAAGGTTTCTTTCGAGAAAACTCATTTGCTTCTATGAACCATGCCGGCTGTAAGTAAAAGCACGGTAACAACAGTGCTTTTCAGGTAGCTTCGGGGCCGCATCAACGGAGCTTTCATAATGGGAAAACTAGCCTTGTGCCGTCAGTCTCTAATTTCTAGGTTGACACGCAGCATACACGCAGGAGCAGAGCTTCCTGGTTCTACGCAGTGTTCTGGTACTGAAACGGGTGCTGAAGCAAGGCCCCTAGGAGTGTTGAAAAGCTTACTACCTTGAAACTAAAGCAGAACAACGATGAAGGCCTCATGGAGCTGCTGCACGCCTCTCGTTTTGCAAGGATAATCAGGGCCTTACTTCGAAGCTTGGGCTCACGTTGACTTTCACTTTAGGTATAGCGCAGAGCAGGGTGAGCTTCCAACAAGGAACTGGAACCCCAAGGTTTCTTAGGAGAAAACTCATTTTCTTCTCAGAACCATGCCGGCAGTGAGGAAAACCCCGGCAACAACAATGCTTTTCAGGTAGCTTCGAGGCCGCATGAACGGAGCTTTCATAATGGCAAAAGAAGCCTTATGCCATCAGTCTCCAATTTCTAGGTTGACAGGCAGCATAAACGCAGGACCAGAGCTTACTGTCTCTACGCAGTGTTCTGGTACCGAAACGGTTGCTTAAGCAAAGTCCCTAGGAATGTTGGAAAGCTTACTACCGTGAAACTAAAGCAGAACAGCGATGAAGGCCTCATGGAGCTGCTGCACGCCTCCCGTTTTGCCCGGATAATCAGGGCCTTACTTCGAGGCTAGTGCTCACATTGACTTTCACATTTGGTATAGAGCGGAGCCGGGTGAGCTTCCAACTAGGAACTGGAAGCACAAGGTTTCTTTCGAGAAAACTCATTTGCTTCTATGAACCATGCCGGCTGTAAGTAAAAGCACGGTAACAACAGTGCTTTTCAGGTAGCTTCGGGGCCGCATCAACGGAGCTTTCATAATGGGAAAACTAGCCTTGTGCCGTCAGTCTCTAATTTCTAGGTTGACACGCAGCATACACGCAGGAGCAGAGCTTCCTGGTTCTACGCAGTGTTCTGGTACTGAAACGGGTGCTGAAGCAAGGCCCCTAGGAGTGTTGAAAAGCTTACTACCTTGAAACTAAAGCAGAACAACGATGAAGGCCTCATGGAGCTGCTGCACGCCTCTCGTTTTGCAAGGATAATCAGGGCCTTACTTCGAAGCTTGGGCTCACGTTGACTTTCACTTTAGGTATAGCGCAGAGCAGGGTGAGCTTCCAACAAGGAACTGGAACCCCAAGGTTTCTTAGGAGAAAACTCATTTTCTTCCCAGAACCATGCCGGCAGTGAGGAAAACCCCGGCAACAACAATGCTTTTCAGGTAGCTTCGAGGCCGCATGAACGGAGCTTTCATAATGGCAAATGAAGCCTTATGCCATCAGTCTCCAATTTCTAGGTTGACACGCAGCATACACGCAGGACCAGAGCTTACTGTCTCTACGCAGTGTTCTGGTACCGAAACGGTTGCTTAAGCAAAGTCCCTAGGAATGTTGGAAAGCTTACTACCGTGAAACTAAAGCAGAACAGCGATGAAGGCCTCATGGAGCTGCTGCACGCCTCCCGTTTTGCCCGGATAATCAGGGCCTTACTTCGAGGCTAGTGCTCACATTGACTTTCACGTTTGGTATAGAGCGGAGCCGGGTGAGCTTCCAACTAGGAACTGGAAGCACAAGGTTTCTTTCGAGAAAACTCATTTGCTTCTATGAACCATGCCGGCTGTAAGTAAAAGCACGGTAACAACAGTGCTTTTCAGGTAGCTTCGGGGCCGCATCAACGGAGCTTTCATAATGGGAAAACTAGCCTTGTGCCGTCAGTCTCTAATTTCTAGGTTGACACGCAGCATACACGCAGGAGCAGAGCTTCCTGGTTCTACGCAGTGTTCTGGTACTGAAACGGGTGCTGAAGCAAGGCCCCTAGGAGTGTTGAAAAGCTTACTACCTTGAAACTAAAGCAGAACAACGATGAAGGCCTCATGGAGCTGCTGCACGCCTCTCGTTTTGCAAGGATAATCAGGGCCTTACTTCGAAGCTTGGGCTCACGTTGACTTTCACTTTAGGTATAGTGCAGAGCAGGGTGAGCTTCCAACAAGGAACTGGAACCCCAAGGTTTCTTAGGAGAAAACTGATTTTCTTCTCAGAACCATGCCGGCAGTGAGGAAAACCCCGGCAACAACAATGCTTTTCAGGTAGCTTCGAGGCCGCATGAACGGAGCTTTCATAATGGCAAAAGAAGCCTTATGCCATCAGTCTCCAATTTCTAGGTTGACACGCAGCATACACGCAGGACCAGAGCTTACTGTCTCTACGCAGTGGTCTGGTACCGAAACGGTTGCTTAAGCAAAGTCCCTAGGAATGTTGGAAAGCTTACTACCGTGAAACTAAAGCAGAACAGCGATGAAGGCCTCATGGAGCTGCTGCACGCCTCCCGTTTTGCCCGGATAATCAGGGCCTTACTTCGAGGCTAGTGCTCACATTGACTTTCACATTTGGTATAGAGCGGAGCCGGGTGAGCTTCCAACTAGGAACTGGAAGCACAAGGTTTCTTTCGAGAAAACTCATTTGCTTCTATGAACCATGCCGGCTGTAAGTAAAAGCACGGTAACAACAGTGCTTTTCAGGTAGCTTCGGGGCCGCATCAACGGAGCTTTCATAATGGGAAAACTAGCCTTGTGCCGTCAGTCTCTAATTTCTAGGTTGACACGCAGCATACACGCAGGAGCAGAGCTTCCTGGTTCTACGCAGTGTTCTGGTACTGAAACGGGTGCTGAAGCAAGGCCCCTAGGAGTGTTGAAAAGCTTACTACCTTGAAACTAAAGCAGAACAACGATGAAGGCCTCATGGAGCTGCTGCACGCCTCTCGTTTTGCAAGGATAATCAGGGCCTTACTTCGAAGCTTGGGCTCACGTTGACTTTCACTTTAGGTATAGCGCAGAGCAGGGTGAGCTTCCAACAAGGAACTGGAACCCCAAGGTTTCTTAGGAGAAAACTCATTTTCTTCTCAGAACCATGCCGGCAGTGAGGAAAACCCCGGCAACAACAATGCTTTTCAGGTAGCTTCGAGGCCGCATGAACGGAGCTTTCATAATGGGAAAAGAAGCCTTGTGCCGTCAGTTTCTAATTTCTAGGTTGACACGCAGCATACACGCAGGAGCAGAGCTTCCTGGTTCTACGCAGTGTTCTGGTACTGAAACGGGTGCTGAAGCAAGGCCCCTAGGAGTGTTGAAAAGCTTACTACCTTGAAACTAAAGCAGAACAGCGATGAAGGCCTCATGGAGCTGCTGCACGCCTCCCGTTTTGCCCGGATAATCAGGGCCTTACTTCGAGGCTAGTGCTCACATTGACTTTCACGTTTGGTATAGAGCGGAGCCGGGTGAGCTTCCAACTAGGAACTGGAAGCACAAGGTTTCTTTCGAGAAAACTCATTTTCTTCTATGAACCATGCCGGCTGTAAGTAAAAGCACGGTAACAACAGTGCTTTTCAGGTAGCTTCGGGGCCTCATCAACGGAGCTTTCATAATGGGAAAACTAGCCTTGTGCCGTCAGTCTCTAATTTCTAGGTTGACACGCAGCATACACGCAGGAGCAGAGCTTCCTGGTTCTACGCAGTGTTCTGGTACTGAAACGGGTGCTGAAGCAAGGCCCCTAGGAGTGTTGAAAAGCTTACTACCTTGAAACTAAAGCAGAACAACGATGAAGGCCTCATGGAGCTGCTGCACGCCTCTCGTTTTGCAAGGATAATCAGGGCCTTACTTCGAAGCTTGGGCTCACGTTGACTTTCACTTTAGGTATAGCGCAGAGCAGGGTGAGCTTCCAACAAGGAACTGGAACCCCAAGGTTTCTTAGGAGAAAACTCATTTTCTTCTCAGAACCATGCCGGCAGTGAGGAAAACCCCGGCAACAACAATGCTTTTCAGGTAGCTTCGAGGCCGCATGAACGGAGCTTTCATAATGGGAAAAGAAGCCTTATGCCATCAGTCTGCAATTTCTAGGTTGACACGCAGCATACACGCAGGACCAGAGCTTACTGTCTCTACGCAGTGGTCTGGTACCGAAACGGTTGCTTAAGCAAAGTCCCTAGGAATGTTGGAAAGCTTACTACCGTGAAACTAAAGCAGAACAGCGATGAAGGCCTCATGGAGCTGCTGCACGCCTCCCGTTTTGCCCGGATAATCAGGGCCTTACTTCGAGGCTAGTGCTCACATTGACTTTCACGTTTGGTATAGAGCGGAGCCGGGTGAGCTTCCAACTAGGAACTGGAAGCACAAGGTTTCTTTCGAGAAAACTCATTTGCTTCTATGAACCATGCCGGCTGTAAGTAAAAGCACGGTAACAACAGTGCTTTTCAGGTAGCTTCGGGGCCGCATCAACGGAGCTTTCATAATGGGAAAACTAGCCTTGTGCCGTCAGTCTCTAATTTCTAGGTTGACACGCAGCATACACGCAGGAGCAGAGCTTCCTGGTTCTACGCAGTGTTCTGGTACTGAAACGGGTGCTGAAGCAAGGCCCCTAGGAGTGTTGAAAAGCTTACTACCTTGAAACTAAAGCAGAACAACGATGAAGGCCTCATGGAGCTGCTGCACGCCTCTCGTTTTGCAAGGATAATCAGGGCCTTACTTCGAAGCTTGGGCTCACGTTGACTTTCACTTTAGGTATAGCGCAGAATAGGGTGAGCTTCCAACAAGGAACTGGAACCCCAAGGTTTCTTAGGAGAAAACTCATTTTCTTCTCAGAACCATGCCGGCAGTGAGGAAAACCCCGGCAACAACAATGCTTTTCAGGTAGCTTCGAGGCCGCATGAACGGAGCTTTCATAATGGGAAAAGAAGCCTTATGCCATCAGTCTCCAATTTCTAGGTTGACACGCAGCATACACGCAGGACCAGAGCTTACTGTCTCTACGCAGTGGTCTGGTACCGAAACGGTTGCTTAAGCAAAGTCCCTAGGAATGTTGGAAAGCTTACTACCGTGAAACTAAAGCAGAACAGCGATGAAGGCCTCATGGAGCTGCTGCACGCCTCCCGTTTTGCCCGGATAATCAGGGCCTTACTTCGAGGCTAGTGCTCACATTGACTTTCACGTTTGGTATAGAGCGGAGCCGGGTGAGCTTCCAACTAGGAACTGGAAGCACAAGGTTTCTTTCGAGAAAACTCATTTGCTTCTATGAACCATGCCGGCTGTAAGTAAAAGCACGGTAACAACAGTGCTTTTCAGGTAGCTTCGGGGCCGCATCAACGGAGCTTTCATAATGGGAAAACTAGCCTTGTGCCGTCAGTCTCTAATTTCTAGGTTGACACGCAGCATACACGCAGGAGCAGAGCTTCCTGGTTCTACGCAGTGTTCTGGTACAGAAACGGGTGCTGAAGCAAGGCCCCTAGGAGTGTTGAAAAGCTTACTACCTTGAAACTAAAGCAGAACAACGATGAAGGCCTCATGGAGCTGCTGCACGCCTCTCGTTTTGCAAGGATAATCAGGGCCTTACTTCGAAGCTTGGGCTCACGTTGACTTTCACTTTAGGTATAGCGCAGAGCAGGGTGAGCTTCCAACAAGGAACTGGAACCCCAAGGTTTCTTAGGAGAAAACTCATTTTCTTCCCAGAACCATGCCGGCAGTGAGGAAAACCCCGGCAACAACAATGCTTTTCAGGTAGCTCCGAGGCCGCATGAACGGAGCTTTCATAATGGCAAAAGAAGCCTTATGCCATCAGTCTCCAATTTCTAGGTTGACACGCAGCATACACGCAGGACCAGAGCTTACTGTCTCTACGCAGTGGTCTGGTACCGAAACGGTTGCTTAAGCAAAGTCCCTAGGAATGTTGGAAAGCTTACTACCGTGAAACTAAAGCAGAACAGCGATGAAGGCCTCATGGAGCTGCTGCACGCCTCCCGTTTTGCCAGGATAATCAGGGCCTTACTTCGAGGCTAGTGCTCACATTGACTTTCACGTTTGGTATAGAGCGGAGCCGGGTGAGCTTCCAACTAGGAACTGGAAGCACAAGGTTTCTTTCGAGAAAACTCATTTGCTTCTATGAACCATGCCGGCTGTAAGTAAAAGCACGGTAACAACAGTGCTTTTCAGGTAGCTTCGGGGCCGCATCAACGGAGCTTTCATAATGGGAAAACTAGCCTTGTGCCGTCAGTCTCTAATTTCTAGGTTGACACGCAGCATACACGCAGGAGCAGAGCTTCCTGGTTCTACGCAGTGTTCTGGTACTGAAACGGGTGCTGAAGCAAGGCCCCTAGGAGTGTTGAAAAGCTTACTACCTTGAAACTAAAGCAGAACAACGATGAAGGCCTCATGGAGCTGCTGCACGCCTCTCGTTTTGCAAGGATAATCAGGGCCTTACTTCGAAGCTTGGGCTCACGTTGACTTTCACTTTAGGTATAGCGCAGAGCAGGGTGAGCTTCCAACAAGGAACTGGAACCCCAAGGTTTCTTAGGAGAAAACTCATTTTCTTCCCAGAACCATGCCGGCAGTGAGGAAAACCCCGGCAACAACAATGCTTTTCAGGTAGCTTCGAGGCCGCATGAACGGAGCTTTCATAATGGGAAAAGAAGCCTTATGCCATCAGTCTCCAATTTCTAGGTTGACACGCAGCATACACGCAGGACCAGAGCTTACTGTCTCTACGCAGTGTTCTGGTACCGAAACGGTTGCTTAAGCAAAGTCCCTAGGAATGTTGGAAAGCTTACTACCCAGAAACTAAAGCAGAACAGCGATGAAGGCCTCATGGAGCTGCTGCACGCCTCCCGTTTTGCCAGGATAATCAGGGCCTTACTTCGAAGCTTGGGCTCACGTTGACTTTCACTTTAGGTATAGCGCAGAGCAGGGTGAGCTTCCAACAAGGAACTGGAACCCCAAGGTTTCTTAGGAGAAAACTCATTTTCTTCTCAGAACCATGCCGGCAGTGAGGAAAACCCCGGCAACAACAATGCTTTTCAGGTAGCTTCGAGGCCGCATGAACGGAGCTTTCATAATGGGAAAAGAAGCCTTATGCCATCAGTCTCCAATTTCTAGGTTGACACGCAGCATACACGCAGGACCAGAGCTTACTGTCTCTACGCAGTGGTCTGGTACCGAAACGGTTGCTTAAGCAAAGTCCCTAGGAATGTTGGAAAGCTTACTACCGTGAAACTAAAGCAGAACAGCGATGAAGGCCTCATGGAGCTGCTGCACGCCTCCCGTTTTGCCCGGATAATCAGGGCCTTACTTCGAGGCTAGTGCTCACATTGACTTTCACGTTTGGTATAGAGCGGAGCCGGGTGAGCTTCCAACTAGGAACTGGAAGCACAAGGTTTCTTTCGAGAAAACTCATTTGCTTCTATGAACCATGCCGGCTGTAAGTAAAAGCACGGTAACAACAGTGCTTTTCAGGTAGCTTCGGGGCCTCATCAACGGAGCTTTCATAATGGGAAAACTAGCCTTGTGCCGTCAGTCTCTAATTTCTAGGTTGACACGCAGCATACACGCAGGAGCAGAGCTTCCTGGTTCTACGCAGTGTTCTGGTACTGAAACGGGTGCTGAAGCAAGGCCCCTAGGAGTGTTGAAAAGCTTACTACCTTGAAACTAAAGCAGAACAACGATGAAGGCCTCATGGAGCTGCTGCACGCCTCTCGTTTTGCAAGGATAATCAGGGCCTTACTTCGAAGCTTGGGCTCACGTTGACTTTCACTTTAGGTATAGCGCAGAGCAGGGTGAGCTTCCAACAAGGAACTGGAACCCCAAGGTTTCTTAGGAGAAAACTCATTTTCTTCTCAGAACCATGCCGGCAGTGAGGAAAACCCCGGCAACAACAATGCTTTTCAGGTAGCTTCGAGGCCGCATGAACGGAGCTTTCATAATGGGAAAAGAAGCCTTATGCCATCAGTCTCCAATTTCTAGGTTGACACGCAGCATACACGCAGGACCAGAGCTTACTGTCTCTACGCAGTGGTCTGGTACCGAAACGGTTGCTTAAGCAAAGTCCCTAGGAATGTTGGAAAGCTTACTACCGTGAAACTAAAGCAGAACAGCGATGAAGGCCTCATGGAGCTGCTGCACGCCTCCCGTTTTGCCAGGATAATCAGGGCCTTACTTCGAGGCTAGTGCTCACATTGACTTTCACGTTTGGTATAGAGCGGAGCCGGGTGAGCTTCCAACTAGGAACTGGAAGCACAAGGTTTCTTTCGAGAAAACTCATTTGCTTCTATGAACCATGCCGGCTGTAAGTAAAAGCACGGTAACAACAGTGCTTTTCAGGTAGCTTCGGGGCCGCATCAACGGAGCTTTCATAATGGGAAAACTAGCCTTGTGCCGTCAGTCTCTAATTTCTAGGTTGACACGCAGCATACACGCAGGAGCAGAGCTTCCTGGTTCTACGCAGTGTTCTGGTACTGAAACGGGTGCTGAAGCAAGGCCCCTAGGAGTGTTGAAAAGCTTACTACCTTGAAACTAAAGCAGAACAACGATGAAGGCCTCATGGAGCTGCTGCACGCCTCTCGTTTTGCAAGGATAATCAGGGCCTTACTTCGAAGCTTGGGCTCACGTTGACTTTCACTTTAGGTATAGCGCAGAGCAGGGTGAGCTTCCAACAAGGAACTGGAACCCCAAGGTTTCTTAGGAGAAAACTCATTTTCTTCCCAGAACCATGCCGGCAGTGAGGAAAACCCCGGCAACAACAATGCTTTTCAGGTAGCTCCGAGGCCGCATGAACGGAGCTTTCATAATGGCAAAAGAAGCCTTATGCCATCAGTCTCCAATTTCTAGGTTGACACGCAGCATACACGCAGGACCAGAGCTTACTGTCTCTACGCAGTGGTCTGGTACCGAAACGGTTGCTTAAGCAAAGTCCCTAGGAATGTTGGAAAGCTTACTACCGTGAAACTAAAGCAGAACAGCGATGAAGGCCTCATGGAGCTGCTGCACGCCTCCCGTTTTGCCAGGATAATCAGGGCCTTACTTCGAGGCTAGTGCTCACATTGACTTTCACGTTTGGTATAGAGCGGAGCCGGGTGAGCTTCCAACTAGGAACTGGAAGCACAAGGTTTCTTTCGAGAAAACTCATTTGCTTCTATGAACCATGCCGGCTGTAAGTAAAAGCACGGTAACAACAGTGCTTTTCAGGTAGCTTCGGGGCCGCATCAACGGAGCTTTCATAATGGGAAAACTAGCCTTGTGCCGTCAGTCTCTAATTTCTAGGTTGACACGCAGCATACACGCAGGAGCAGAGCTTCCTGGTTCTACGCAGTGTTCTGGTACTGAAACGGGTGCTGAAGCAAGGCCCCTAGGAGTGTTGAAAAGCTTACTACCTTGAAACTAAAGCAGAACAACGATGAAGGCCTCATGGAGCTGCTGCACGCCTCTCGTTTTGCAAGGATAATCAGGGCCTTACTTCGAAGCTTGGGCTCACGTTGACTTTCACTTTAGGTATAGCGCAGAGCAGGGTGAGCTTCCAACAAGGAACTGGAACCCCAAGGTTTCTTAGGAGAAAACTCATTTTCTTCCCAGAACCATGCCGGCAGTGAGGAAAACCCCGGCAACAACAATGCTTTTCAGGTAGCTTCGAGGCCGCATGAACGGAGCTTTCATAATGGGAAAAGAAGCCTTATGCCATCAGTCTCCAATTTCTAGGTTGACACGCAGCATACACGCAGGACCAGAGCTTACTGTCTCTACGCAGTGTTCTGGTACCGAAACGGTTGCTTAAGCAAAGTCCCTAGGAATGTTGGAAAGCTTACTACCCAGAAACTAAAGCAGAACAGCGATGAAGGCCTCATGGAGCTGCTGCACGCCTCCCGTTTTGCCAGGATAATCAGGGCCTTACTTCGAAGCTTGGGCTCACGTTGACTTTCACTTTAGGTATAGCGCAGAGCAGGGTGAGCTTCCAACAAGGAACTGGAACCCCAAGGTTTCTTAGGAGAAAACTCATTTTCTTCTCAGAACCATGCCGGCAGTGAGGAAAACCCCGGCAACAACAATGCTTTTCAGGTAGCTTCGAGGCCGCATGAACGGAGCTTTCATAATGGGAAAAGAAGCCTTATGCCATCAGTCTCCAATTTCTAGGTTGACACGCAGCATACACGCAGGACCAGAGCTTACTGTCTCTACGCAGTGGTCTGGTACCGAAACGGTTGCTTAAGCAAAGTCCCTAGGAATGTTGGAAAGCTTACTACCGTGAAACTAAAGCAGAACAGCGATGAAGGCCTCATGGAGCTGCTGCACGCCTCCCGTTTTGCCAGGATAATCAGGGCCTTACTTCGAGGCTAGTGCTCACATTGACTTTCACGTTTGGTATAGAGCGGAGCCGGGTGAGCTTCCAACTAGGAACTGGAAGCACAAGGTTTCTTTCGAGAAAACTCATTTGCTTCTATGAACCATGCCGGCTGTAAGTAAAAGCACGGTAACAACAGTGCTTTTCAGGTAGCTTCGGGGCCGCATCAACGGAGCTTTCATAATGGGAAAACTAGCCTTGTGCCGTCAGTCTCTAATTTCTAGGTTGACACGCAGCATACACGCAGGAGCAGAGCTTCCTGGTTCTACGCAGTGTTCTGGTACTGAAACGGGTGCTGAAGCAAGGCCCCTAGGAGTGTTGAAAAGCTTACTACCTTGAAACTAAAGCAGAACAACGATGAAGGCCTCATGGAGCTGCTGCACGCCTCTCGTTTTGCAAGGATAATCAGGGCCTTACTTCGAAGCTTGGGCTCACGTTGACTTTCACTTTAGGTATAGCGCAGAGCAGGGTGAGCTTCCAACAAGGAACTGGAACCCCAAGGTTTCTTAGGAGAAAACTCATTTTCTTCTCAGAACCATGCCGGCAGTGAGGAAAACCCCGGCAACAACAATGCTTTTCAGGTAGCTTCGAGGCCGCATGAACGGAGCTTTCATAATGGCAAAAGAAGCCTTATGCCATCAGTCTCCAATTTCTAGGTTGACACGCAGCATACACGCAGGACCAGAGCTTACTGTCTCTACGCAGTGGTCTGGTACCGAAACGGTTGCTTAAGCAAAGTCCCTAGGAATGTTGGAAAGCTTACTACCGTGAAACTAAAGCAGAACAGCGATGAAGGCCTCATGGAGCTGCTGCACGCCTCCCGTTTTGCCCGGATAATCAGGGCCTTACTTCGAGGCTAGTGCTCACATTGACTTTCACGTTTGGTATAGAGCGGAGCCGGGTGAGCTTCCAACTAGGAACTGGAAGCACAAGGTTTCTTTCGAGAAAACTCATTTGCTTCTATGAACCATGCCGGCTGTAAGTAAAAGCACGGTAACAACAGTGCTTTTCAGGTAGCTTCGGGGCCGCATCAACGGAGCTTTCATAATGGGAAAACTAGCCTTGTGCCGTCAGTCTCTAATTTCTAGGTTGACACGCAGCATACACGCAAGAGCAGAGCTTCCTGGTTCTACGCAGTGTTCTGGTACTGAAACGGGTGCTGAAGCAAGGCCCCTAGGAGTGTTGAAAAGCTTACTACCTTGAAACTAAAGCAGAACAACGATGAAGGCCTCATGGAGCTGCTGCACGCCTCTCGTTTTGCAAGGATAATCAGGGCCTTACTTCGAAGCTTGGGCTCACGTTGACTTTCACTTTAGGTATAGCGCAGAGCAGGGTGAGCTTCCAACAAGGAACTGGAACCCCAAGGTTTCTTAGGAGAAAACTCCTTTTCTTCCCAGAACCATGCCGGCAGTGAGGAAAACCCCGGCAACAACAATGCTTTTCAGGTAGCTTCGAGGCCGCATGAACGGAGCTTTCATAATGGCAAAAGAAGCCTTATGCCATCAGTCTCCAATTTCTAGGTTGACACGCAGCATACACGCAGGACCAGAGCTTACTGTCTCTACGCAGTGTTCTGGTACCGAAACGGTTGCTTAAGCAAAGTCCCTAGGAATGTTGGAAAGCTTACTACCGTGAAACTAAAGCAGAACAGCGATGAAGGCCTCATGGAGCTGCTGCACGCCTCCCGTTTTGCCCGGATAATCAGGGCCTTACTTCGAGGCTAGTGCTCACATTGACTTTCACGTTTGGTATAGAGCGGAGCCGGGTGAGCTTCCAACTAGGAACTGGAAGCACAAGGTTTCTTTCGAGAAAACTCATTTGCTTCTATGAACCACGCCGGCTGTAAGTAAAAGCACGGTAACAACAGTGCTTTTCAGGTAGCTTCGGGGCCTCATCAACGGAGCTTTCATAATGGGAAAACTAGCCTTGTGCCGTCAGTCTCTAATTTCTAGGTTGACACGCAGCATACACGCAGGAGCAGAGCTTCCTGGTTCTACGCAGTGTTCTGGTACTGAAACGGGTGCTGAAGCAAGGCCCCTAGGAGTGTTGAAAAGCTTACTACCTTGAAACTAAAGCAGAACAACGATGAAGGCCTCATGGAGCTGCTGCACGCCTCTCGTTTTGCAAGGATAATCAGGGCCTTACTTCGAAGCTTGGGCTCACGTTGACTTTCACTTTAGGTATAGCGCAGAGCAGGGTGAGCTTCCAACAAGGAACTGGAACCCCAAGGTTTCTTAGGAGAAAACTCATTTTCTTCTCAGGACCATGCCGGCAGTGAGGAAAACCCCGGCAACAACAATGCTTTTCAGGTAGCTTCGAGGCCGCATGAACGGAGCTTTCATAATGGCAAAAGAAGCCTTATGCCATCAGTCTCCAATTTCTAGGTTGACACGCAGCATACACGCAGGACCAGAGCTTACTGTCTCTACGCAGTGGTCTGGTACCGAAACGGTTGCTTAAGCAAAGTCCCTAGGAATGTTGGAAAGCTTACTACCGTGAAACTAAAGCAGAACAGCGATGAAGGCCTCATGGAGCTGCTGCACGCCTCCCGTTTTGCCAGGATAATCAGGGCCTTACTTCGAGGCTAGTGCTCACATTGACTTTCACGTTTGGTATAGAGCGGAGCCGGGTGAGCTTCCAACTAGGAACTGGAAGCACAAGGTTTCTTTCGAGAAAACTCATTTGCTTCTATGAACCATGCCGGCTGTAAGTAAAAGCACGGTAACAACAGTGCTTTTCAGGTAGCTTCGGGGCCTCATCAACGGAGCTTTCATAATGGGAAAACTAGCCTTGTGCCGTCAGTCTCTAATTTCTAGGTTGACACGCAGCATACACGCAGGAGCAGAGCTTCCTGGTTCTACGCAGTGTTCTGGTACTGAAACGGGTGCTGAAGCAAGGCCCCTAGGAGTGTTGAAAAGCTTACTACCTTGAAACTAAAGCAGAACAACGATGAAGGCCTCATGGAGCTGCTGCACGCCTCTCGTTTTGCAAGGATAATCAAGGCCTTACTTCGAAGCTTGGGCTCACGTTGACTTTCACTTTAGGTATAGCGCAGAGCAGGGTGAGCTTCCAACAAGGAACTGGAACCCCAAGGTTTCTTAGGAGAAAACTCATTTTCTTCTCAGAACCATGCCGGCAGTGAGGAAAACCCCGGCAACAACAATGCTTTTCAGGTAGCTTCGAGGCCGCATGAACGGAGCTTTCATAATGGGAAAAGAAGCCTTATGCCATCAGTCTCCAATTTCTAGGTTGACACGCAGCATACACGCAGGACCAGAGCTTACTGTCTCTACGCAGTGGTCTGGTACCGAAACGGTTGCTTAAGCAAAGTCCCTAGGAATGTTGGAAAGCTTACTACCGTGAAACTAAAGCAGAACAGCGATGAAGGCCTCATGGAGCTGCTGCACGCCTCCCGTTTTGCCCGGATAATCAGGGCCTTACTTCGAGGCTAGTGCTCACATTGACTTTCACGTTTGGTATAGAGCGGAGCCGGGTGAGCTTCCAACTAGGAACTGGAAGCACAAGGTTTCTTTCGAGAAAACTCATTTGCTTCTATGAACCATGCCGGCTGTAAGTAAAAGCACGGTAACAACAGTGCTTTTCAGGTAGCTTCGGGGCCGCATCAACGGAGCTTTCATAATGGGAAAACTAGCCTTGTGCCGTCAGTCTCTAATTTCTAGGTTGACACGCAGCATACACGCAGGAGCAGAGCTTCCTGGTTCTACGCAGTGTTCTGGTACTGAAACGGGTGCTGAAGCAAGGCCCCTAGGAGTGTTGAAAAGCTTACTACCTTGAAACTAAAGCAGAACAACGATGAAGGCCTCATGGAGCTGCTGCACGCCTCTCGTTTTGCAAGGATAATCAGGGCCTTACTTCGAAGCTTGGGCTCACGTTGACTTTCACTTTAGGTATAGCGCAGAGCAGGGTGAGCTTCCAACAAGGAACTGGAACCCCAAGGTTTCTTAGGAGAAAACTCATTTTCTTCTCAGAACCATGCCGGCAGTGAGGAAAACCCCGGCAACAACAATGCTTTTCAGGTAGCTTCGAGGCCGCATGAACGGAGCTTTCATAATGGGAAAAGAAGCCTTATGCCATCAGTCTCCAATTTCTAGGTTGACACGCAGCATACACGCAGGACCAGAGCTTACTGTCTCTACGCAGTGGTCTGGTACCGAAACGGTTGCTTAAGCAAAGTCCCTAGGAATGTTGGAAAGCTTACTACCGTGAAACTAAAGCAGAACAGCGATGAAGGCCTCATGGAGCTGCTGCACGCCTCCCGTTTTGCCCGGATAATCAGGGCCTTACTTCGAGGCTAGTGCTCACATTGACTTTCACGTTTGGTATAGAGCGGAGCCGGGTGAGCTTCCAACTAGGAACTGGAAGCACAAGGTTTCTTTCGAGAAAACTCATTTGCTTCTATGAACCATGCCGGCTGTAAGTAAAAGCACGGTAACAACAGTGCTTTTCAGGTAGCTTCGGGGCCGCATCAACGGAGCTTTCATAATGGGAAAACTAGCCTTGTGCCGTCAGTCTCTAATTTCTAGGTTGACACGCAGCATACACGCAGGAGCAGAGCTTCCTGGTTCTACGCAGTGTTCTGGTACTGAAACGGGTGCTGAAGCAAGGCCCCTAGGAGTGTTGAAAAGCTTACTACCTTGAAACTAAAGCAGAACAACGATGAAGGCCTCATGGAGCTGCTGCACGCCTCTCGTTTTGCAAGGATAATCAGGGCCTTACTTCGAAGCTTGGGCTCACGTTGACTTTCACTTTAGGTATAGCGCAGAGCAGGGTGAGCTTCCAACAAGGAACTGGAACCCCAAGGTTTCTTAGGAGAAAACTCATTTTCTTCTCAGAACCATGCCGGCAGTGAGGAAAACCCCGGCAACAACAATGCTTTTCAGGTAGCTTCGAGGCCGCATGAACGGAGCTTTCATAATGGGAAAAGAAGCCTTATGCCATCAGTCTCCAATTTCTAGGTTGACACGCAGCATACACGCAGGACCAGAGCTTACTGTCTCTACGCAGTGTTCTGGTACCGAAACGGTTGCTTAAGCAAAGTCCCTAGGAATGTTGGAAAGCTTACTACCGTGAAACTAAAGCAGAACAGCGATGAAGGCCTCATGGAGCTGCTGCACGCCTCCCGTTTTGCCCGGATAATCAGGGCCTTACTTCGAGGCTAGTGCTCACATTGACTTTCACGTTTGGTATAGAGCGGAGCCGGGTGAGCTTCCAACTAGGAACTGGAAGCACAAGGTTTCTTTCGAGAAAACTCATTTGCTTCTATGAACCATGCCGGCTGTAAGTAAAAGCACGGTAACAACAGTGCTTTTCAGGTAGCTTCGGGGCCGCATCAACGGAGCTTTCATAATGGGAAAACTAGCCTTGTGCCGTCAGTCTCTAATTTCTAGGTTGACACGCAGCATACACGCAGGAGCAGAGCTTCCTGGTTCTACGCAGTGTTCTGGTACTGAAACGGGTGCTGAAGCAAGGCCCCTAGGAGTGTTGAAAAGCTTACTACCTTGAAACTAAAGCAGAACAACGATGAAGGCCTCATGGAGCTGCTGCACGCCTCTCGTTTTGCAAGGATAATCAGGGCCTTACTTCGAAGCTTGGGCTCACGTTGACTTTCACTTTAGGTATAGCGCAGAGCAGGGTGAGCTTCCAACAAGGAACTGGAACCCCAAGGTTTCTTAGGAGAAAACTCATTTTCTTCTCAGAACCATGCCGGCAGTGAGGAAAACCCCGGCAACAACAATGCTTTTCAGGTAGCTTCGAGGCCGCATGAACGGAGCTTTCATAATGGGAAAAGAAGCCTTATGCCATCAGTCTCCAATTTCTAGGTTGACACGCAGCATACACGCAGGACCAGAGCTTACTGTCTCTACGCAGTGGTCTGGTACCGAAACGGTTGCTTAAGCAAAGTCCCTAGGAATGTTGGAAAGCTTACTACCGTGAAACTAAAGCAGAACAGCGATGAAGGCCTCATGGAGCTGCTGCACGCCTCCCGTTTTGCCCGGATAATCAGGGCCTTACTTCGAGGCTAGTGCTCACATTGACTTTCACGTTTGGTATAGAGCGGAGCCGGGTGAGCTTCCAACTAGGAACTGGAAGCACAAGGTTTCTTTCGAGAAAACTCATTTGCTTCTATGAACCATGCCGGCTGTAAGTAAAAGCACGGTAACAACAGTGCTTTTCAGGTAGCTTCGGGGCCGCATCAACGGAGCTTTCATAATGGGAAAACTAGCCTTGTGCCGTCAGTCTCTAATTTCTAGGTTGACACGCAGCATACACGCAGGAGCAGAGCTTCCTGGTTCTACGCAGTGTTCTGGTACTGAAACGGGTGCTGAAGCAAGGCCCTTAGGAGTGTTGAAAAGCTTACTACCTTGAAACTAAAGCAGAACAACGATGAAGGCCTCATGGAGCTGCTGCACGCCTCTCGTTTTGCAAGGATAATCAGGGCCTTACTTCGAAGCTTGGGCTCACGTTGACTTTCACTTTAGGTATAGCGCAGAGCAGGGTGAGCTTCCAACAAGGAACTGGAACCCCAAGGTTTCTTAGGAGAAAACTCATTTTCTTCTCAGAACCATGCCGGCAGTGAGGAAAACCCCGGCAACAACAATGCTTTTCAGGTAGCTTCGAGGCCGCATGAACGGAGCTTTCATAATGGGAAAAGAAGCCTTATGCCATCAGTCTCCAATTTCTAGGTTGACACGCAGCATACACGCAGGACCAGAGCTTACTGTCTCTACGCAGTGTTCTGGTACCGAAACGGTTGCTTAAGCAAAGTCCCTAGGAGTGTTGGAAAGCTTACTACCGTGAAACTAAAGCAGAACAGCGATGAAGGCCTCATGGAGCTGCTGCACGCCTCCCGTTTTGCCCGGATAATCAGGGCCTTACTTCGAGGCTAGTGCTCACATTGACTTTCACGTTTGGTATAGAGCGGAGCCGGGTGAGCTTCCAACTAGGAACTGGAAGCACAAGGTTTCTTTCGAGAAAACTCATTTGCTTCTATGAACCATGCCGGCTGTAAGTAAAAGCACGGTAACAACAGTGCTTTTCAGGTAGCTTCGGGGCCGCATCAACGGAGCTTTCATAATGGGAAAACTAGCCTTGTGCCGTCAGTCTCTAATTTCTAGGTTGACACGCAGCATACACGCAGGAGCAGAGCTTCCTGGTTCTACGCAGTGTTCTGGTACTGAAACGGGTGCTGAAGCAAGGCCCCTAGGAGTGTTGAAAAGCTTACTACCTTGAAACTAAAGCAGAACAACGATGAAGGCCTCATGGAGCTGCTGCACGCCTCTTGTTTTGCAAGGATAATCAGGGCCTTACTTCGAAGCTTGGGCTCACGTTGACTTTCACTTTAGGTATAGCGCAGAGCAGGGTGAGCTTCCAACAAGGAACTGGAACCCCAAGGTTTCTTAGGAGAAAACTCATTTTCTTCCCAGAACCATGCCGGCAGTGAGGAAAACCCCGGCAACAACAATGCTTTTCAGGTAGCTTCGAGGCCGCATGAACGGAGCTTTCATAATGGCAAAAGAAGCCTTATGCCATCAGTCTCCAATTTCTAGGTTGACACGCAGCATACACGCAGGACCAGAGCTTACTGTCTCTACGCAGTGGTCTGGTACCGAAACGGTTGCTTAAGCAAAGTCCCTAGGAATGTTGGAAAGCTTACTACCGTGAAACTAAAGCAGAACAGCGATGAAGGCCTCATGGAGCTGCTGCACGCCTCCCGTTTTGCCAGGATAATCAGGGCCTTACTTCGAGGCTAGTGCTCACATTGACTTTCACGTTTGGTATAGAGCGGAGCCGGGTGAGCTTCCAACTAGGAACTGGAAGCACAAGGTTTCTTTCGAGAAAACTCATTTGCTTCTATGAACCATGCCGGCTGTAAGTAAAAGCACGGTAACAACAGTGCTTTTCAGGTAGCTTCGGGGCCTCATCAACGGAGCTTTCATAATGGGAAAACTAGCCTTGTGCCGTCAGTCTCTAATTTCTAGGTTGACACGCAGCATACACGCAGGAGCAGAGCTTCCTGGTTCTACGCAGTGTTCTGGTACTGAAACGGGTGCTGAAGCAAGGCCCCTAGGAGTGTTGAAAAGCTTACTACCTTGAAACTAAAGCAGAACAACGATGAAGGCCTCATGGAGCTGCTGCACGCCTCTCGTTTTGCAAGGATAATCAAGGCCTTACTTCGAAGCTTGGGCTCACGTTGACTTTCACTTTAGGTATAGCGCAGAGCAGGGTGAGCTTCCAACAAGGAACTGGAACCCCAAGGTTTCTTAGGAGAAAACTCATTTTCTTCTCAGAACCATGCCGGCAGTGAGGAAAACCCCGGCAACAACAATGCTTTTCAGGTAGCTTCGAGGCCGCATGAACGGAGCTTTCATAATGGGAAAAGAAGCCTTATGCCATCAGTCTCCAATTTCTAGGTTGACACGCAGCATACACGCAGGACCAGAGCTTACTGTCTCTACGCAGTGGTCTGGTACCGAAACGGTTGCTTAAGCAAAGTCCCTAGGAATGTTGGAAAGCTTACTACCGTGAAACTAAAGCAGAACAGCGATGAAGGCCTCATGGAGCTGCTGCACGCCTCCCGTTTTGCCCGGATAATCTGGGCCTTACTTCGAGGCTAGTGCTCACATTGACTTTCACGTTTGGTATAGAGCGGAGCCGGGTGAGCTTCCAACTAGGAACTGGAAGCACAAGGTTTCTTTCGAGAAAACTCATTTGCTTCTATGAACCATGCCGGCTGTAAGTAAAAGCACGGTAACAACAGTGCTTTTCAGGTAGCTTCGGGGCCGCATCAACGGAGCTTTCATAATGGGAAAACTAGCCTTGTGCCGTCAGTCTCTAATTTCTAGGTTGACACGCAGCATACACGCAGGAGCAGAGCTTCCTGGTTCTACGCAGTGTTCTGGTACTGAAACGGGTGCTGAAGCAAGGCCCCTAGGAGTGTTGAAAAGCTTACTACCTTGAAACTAAAGCAGAACAACGATGAAGGCCTCATGGAGCTGCTGCACGCCTCTCGTTTTGCAAGGATAATCAGGGCCTTACTTCGAAGCTTGGGCTCACGTTGACTTTCACTTTAGGTATAGCGCAGAGCAGGGTGAGCTTCCAACAAGGAACTGGAACCCCAAGGTTTCTTAGGAGAAAACTCATTTTCTTCTCAGAACCATGCCGGCAGTGAGGAAAACCCCGGCAACAACAATGCTTTTCAGGTAGCTTCGAGGCCGCATGAACGGAGCTTTCATAATGGGAAAAGAAGCCTTATGCCATCAGTCTCCAATTTCTAGGTTGACACGCAGCATACACGCAGGACCAGAGCTTACTGTCTCTACGCAGTGGTCTGGTACCGAAACGGTTGCTTAAGCAAAGTCCCTAGGAATGTTGGAAAGCTTACTACCGTGAAACTAAAGCAGAACAGCGATGAAGGCCTCATGGAGCTGCTGCACGCCTCCCGTTTTGCCCGGATAATCAGGGCCTTACTTCGAGGCTAGTGCTCACATTGACTTTCACGTTTGGTATAGAGCGGAGCCGGGTGAGCTTCCAACTAGGAACTGGAAGCACAAGGTTTCTTTCGAGAAAACTCATTTGCTTCTATGAACCATGCCGGCTGTAAGTAAAAGCACGGTAACAACAGTGCTTTTCAGGTAGCTTCGGGGCCGCATCAACGGAGCTTTCATAATGGGAAAACTAGCCTTGTGCCGTCAGTCTCTAATTTCTAGGTTGACACGCAGCATACACGCAGGAGCAGAGCTTCCTGGTTCTACGCAGTGTTCTGGTACTGAAACGGGTGCTGAAGCAAGGCCCCTAGGAGTGTTGAAAAGCTTACTACCTTGAAACTAAAGCAGAACAACGATGAAGGCCTCATGGAGCTGCTGCACGCCTCTCGTTTTGCAAGGATAATCAGGGCCTTACTTCGAAGCTTGGGCTCACGTTGACTTTCACTTTAGGTATAGCGCAGAGCAGGGTGAGCTTCCAACAAGGAACTGGAACCCCAAGGTTTCTTAGGAGAAAACTCATTTTCTTCTCAGAACCATGCCGGCAGTGAGGAAAACCCCGGCAACAACAATGCTTTTCAGGTAGCTTCGAGGCCGCATGAACGGAGCTTTCATAATGGGAAAAGAAGCCTTATGCCATCAGTCTCCAATTTCTAGGTTGACACGCAGCATACACGCAGGACCAGAGCTTACTGTCTCTACGCAGTGTTCTGGTACCGAAACGGTTGCTTAAGCAAAGTCCCTAGGAATGTTGGAAAGCTTACTACCGTGAAACTAAAGCAGAACAGCGATGAAGGCCTCATGGAGCTGCTGCACGCCTCCCGTTTTGCCCGGATAATCAGGGCCTTACTTCGAGGCTAGTGCTCACATTGACTTTCACGTTTGGTATAGAGCGGAGCCGGGTGAGCTTCCAACTAGGAACTGGAAGCACAAGGTTTCTTTCGAGAAAACTCATTTGCTTCTATGAACCATGCCGGCTGTAAGTAAAAGCACGGTAACAACAGTGCTTTTCAGGTAGCTTCGGGGCCGCATCAACGGAGCTTTCATAATGGGAAAACTAGCCTTGTGCCGTCAGTCTCTAATTTCTAGGTTGACACGCAGCATACACGCAGGAGCAGAGCTTCCTGGTTCTACGCAGTGTTCTGGTACTGAAACGGGTGCTGAAGCAAGGCCCCTAGGAGTGTTGAAAAGCTTACTACCTTGAAACTAAAGCAGAACAACGATGAAGGCCTCATGGAGCTGCTGCACGCCTCTCGTTTTGCAAGGATAATCAGGGCCTTACTTCGAAGCTTGGGCTCACGTTGACTTTCACTTTAGGTATAGCGCAGAGCAGGGTGAGCTTCCAACAAGGAACTGGAACCCCAAGGTTTCTTAGGAGAAAACTCATTTTCTTCTCAGAACCATGCCGGCAGTGAGGAAAACCCCGGCAACAACAATGCTTTTCAGGTAGCTTCGAGGCCGCATGAACGGAGCTTTCATAATGGGAAAAGAAGCCTTATGCCATCAGTCTCCAATTTCTAGGTTGACACGCAGCATACACGCAGGACCAGAGCTTACTGTCTCTACGCAGTGGTCTGGTACCGAAACGGTTGCTTAAGCAAAGTCCCTAGGAATGTTGGAAAGCTTACTACCGTGAAACTAAAGCAGAACAGCGATGAAGGCCTCATGGAGCTGCTGCACGCCTCCCGTTTTGCCCGGATAATCAGGGCCTTACTTCGAGGCTAGTGCTCACATTGACTTTCACGTTTGGTATAGAGCGGAGCCGGGTGAGCTTCCAACTAGGAACTGGAAGCACAAGGTTTCTTTCGAGAAAACTCATTTGCTTCTATGAACCATGCCGGCTGTAAGTAAAAGCACGGTAACAACAGTGCTTTTCAGGTAGCTTCGGGGCCGCATCAACGGAGCTTTCATAATGGGAAAACTAGCCTTGTGCCGTCAGTCTCTAATTTCTAGGTTGACACGCAGCATACACGCAGGAGCAGAGCTTCCTGGTTCTACGCAGTGTTCTGGTACTGAAACGGGTGCTGAAGCAAGGCCCTTAGGAGTGTTGAAAAGCTTACTACCTTGAAACTAAAGCAGAACAACGATGAAGGCCTCATGGAGCTGCTGCACGCCTCTCGTTTTGCAAGGATAATCAGGGCCTTACTTCGAAGCTTGGGCTCACGTTGACTTTCACTTTAGGTATAGCGCAGAGCAGGGTGAGCTTCCAACAAGGAACTGGAACCCCAAGGTTTCTTAGGAGAAAACTCATTTTCTTCTCAGAACCATGCCGGCAGTGAGGAAAACCCCGGCAACAACAATGCTTTTCAGGTAGCTTCGAGGCCGCATGAACGGAGCTTTCATAATGGGAAAAGAAGCCTTATGCCATCAGTCTCCAATTTCTAGGTTGACACGCAGCATACACGCAGGACCAGAGCTTACTGTCTCTACGCAGTGTTCTGGTACCGAAACGGTTGCTTAAGCAAAGTCCCTAGGAGTGTTGGAAAGCTTACTACCGTGAAACTAAAGCAGAACAGCGATGAAGGCCTCATGGAGCTGCTGCACGCCTCCCGTTTTGCCCGGATAATCAGGGCCTTACTTCGAGGCTAGTGCTCACATTGACTTTCACGTTTGGTATAGAGCGGAGCCGGGTGAGCTTCCAACTAGGAACTGGAAGCACAAGGTTTCTTTCGAGAAAACTCATTTGCTTCTATGAACCATGCCGGCTGTAAGTAAAAGCACGGTAACAACAGTGCTTTTCAGGTAGCTTCGGGGCCGCATCAACGGAGCTTTCATAATGGGAAAACTAGCCTTGTGCCGTCAGTCTCTAATTTCTAGGTTGACACGCAGCATACACGCAGGAGCAGAGCTTCCTGGTTCTACGCAGTGTTCTGGTACTGAAACGGGTGCTGAAGCAAGGCCCCTAGGAGTGTTGAAAAGCTTACTACCTTGAAACTAAAGCAGAACAACGATGAAGGCCTCATGGAGCTGCTGCACGCCTCTTGTTTTGCAAGGATAATCAGGGCCTTACTTCGAAGCTTGGGCTCACGTTGACTTTCACTTTAGGTATAGCGCAGAGCAGGGTGAGCTTCCAACAAGGAACTGGAACCCCAAGGTTTCTTAGGAGAAAACTCATTTTCTTCCCAGAACCATGCCGGCAGTGAGGAAAACCCCGGCAACAACAATGCTTTTCAGGTAGCTTCGAGGCCGCATGAACGGAGCTTTCATAATGGCAAAAGAAGCCTTATGCCATCAGTCTCCAATTTCTAGGTTGACACGCAGCATACACGCAGGACCAGAGCTTACTGTCTCTACGCAGTGTTCTGGTACCGAAACGGTTGCTTAAGCAAAGTCCCTAGGAATGTTGGAAAGCTTACTACCGTGAAACTAAAGCAGAACAGCGATGAAGGCCTCATGGAGCTGCTGCACGCCTCCCGTTTTGCCCGGATAATCAGGGCCTTACTTCGAGGCTAGTGCTCACATTGACTTTCACGTTTGGTATAGAGCGGAGCCGGGTGAGCTTCCAACTAGGAACTGGAAGCACAAGGTTTCTTTCGAGAAAACTCATTTGCTTCTATGAACCATGCCGGCTGTAAGTAAAAGCACGGTAACAACAGTGCTTTTCAGGTAGCTTCGGGGCCTCATCAACGGAGTTTTCATAATGGGAAAACTAGCCTTGTGCCGTCAGTCTCTAATTTCTAGGTTGACACGCAGCATACACGCAGGAGCAGAGCTTCCTGGTTCTACGCAGTGTTCTGGTACTGAAACGGGTGCTGAAGCAAGGCCCCTAGGAGTGTTGAAAAGCTTACTACCTTGAAACTAAAGCAGAACAACGATGAAGGCCTCATGGAGCTGCTGCACGCCTCTCGTTTTGCAAGGATAATCAGGGCCTTACTTCGAAGCTTGGGCTCACGTTGACTTTCACTTTAGGTATAGCGCAGAGCAGGGTGAGCTTCCAACAAGGAACTGGAACCCCAAGGTTTCTTAGGAGAAAATTCCTTTTCTTCCCAGAACCATGCCGGCAGTGAGGAAAACCCCGGCAACAACAATGCTTTTCAGGTAGCTTCGAGGCCGCATGAACGGAGCTTTCATAATGGCAAAAGAAGCCTTATGCCATCAGTCTCCAATTTCTAGGTTGACACGCAGCATACACGCAGGACCAGAGCTTACTGTCTCTACGCAGTGGTCTGGTACCGAAACGGTTGCTTAAGCAAAGTCCCTAGGAATGTTGGAAAGCTTACTACCGTGAAACTAAAGCAGAACAGCGATGAAGGCCTCATGGAGCTGCTGCACGCCTCCCGTTTTGCCAGGATAATCAGGGCCTTACTTCGAGGCTAGTGCTCACATTGACTTTCACGTTTGGTATAGAGCGGAGCCGGGTGAGCTTCCAACTAGGAACTGGAAGCACAAGGTTTCTTTCGAGAAAACTCATTTGCTTCTATGAACCATGCCGGCTGTAAGTAAAAGCACGGTAACAACAGTGCTTTTCAGGTAGCTTCGGGGCCGCATCAACGGAGCTTTCATAATGGGAAAACTAGCCTTGTGCCGTCAGTCTCTAATTTCTAGGTTGACACGCAGCATACACGCAGGAGCAGAGCTTCCTGGTTCTACGCAGTGTTCTGGTACTGAAACGGGTGCTGAAGCAAGGCCCCTAGGAGTGTTGAAAAGCTTACTACCTTGAAACTAAAGCAGAACAACGATGAAGGCCTCATGGAGCTGCTGCACGCCTCTCGTTTTGCAAGGATAATCAGGGCCTTACTTCGAAGCTTGGGCTCACGTTGACTTTCACTTTAGGTATAGCGCAGAGCAGGGTGAGCTTCCAACAAGGAACTGGAACCCCAAGGTTTCTTAGGAGAAAACTCATTTTCTTCTCAGAACCATGCCGGCAGTGAGGAAAACCCCGGCAACAACAATGCTTTTCAGGTAGCTTCGAGGCCGCATGAACGGAGCTTTCATAATGGGAAAAGAAGCCTTATGCCATCAGTCTCCAATTTCTAGGTTGACACGCAGCATACACGCAGGACCAGAGCTTACTGTCTCTACGCAGTGTTCTGGTACCGAAACGGTTGCTTAAGCAAAGTCCCTAGGAATGTTGGAAAGCTTACTACCGTGAAACTAAAGCAGAACAGCGATGAAGGCCTCATGGAGCTGCTGCACGCCTCCCGTTTTGCCCGGATAATCAGGGCCTTACTTCGAGGCTAGTGCTCACATTGACTTTCACGTTTGGTATAGAGCGGAGCCGGGTGAGCTTCCAACTAGGAACTGGAAGCACAAGGTTTCTTTCGAGAAAACTCATTTGCTTCTATGAACCATGCCGGCTGTAAGTAAAAGCACGGTAACAACAGTGCTTTTCAGGTAGCTTCGGGGCCGCATCAACGGAGCTTTCATAATGGGAAAACTAGCCTTGTGCCGTCAGTCTCTAATTTCTAGGTTGACACGCAGCATACACGCAGGAGCAGAGCTTCCTGGTTCTACGCAGTGTTCTGGTACTGAAACGGGTGCTGAAGCAAGGCCCCTAGGAGTGTTGAAAAGCTTACTACCTTGAAACTAAAGCAGAACAACGATGAAGGCCTCATGGAGCTGCTGCACGCCTCTCGTTTTGCAAGGATAATCAGGGCCTTACTTCGAAGCTTGGGCTCACGTTGACTTTCACTTTAGGTATAGCGCAGAGCAGGGTGAGCTTCCAACAAGGAACTGGAACCCCAAGGTTTCTTAGGAGAAAACTCATTTTCTTCTCAGAACCATGCCGGCAGTGAGGAAAACCCCGGCAACAACAATGCTTTTCAGGTAGCTTCGAGGCCGCATGAACGGAGCTTTCATAATGGGAAAAGAAGCCTTATGCCATCAGTCTCCAATTTCTAGGTTGACACGCAGCATACACGCAGGACCAGAGCTTACTGTCTCTACGCAGTGTTCTGGTACCGAAACGGTTGCTTAAGCAAAGTCCCTAGGAATGTTGGAAAGCTTACTACCGTGAAACTAAAGCAGAACAGCGATGAAGGCCTCATGGAGCTGCTGCACGCCTCCCGTTTTGCCCGGATAATCAGGGCCTTACTTCGAGGCTAGTGCTCACATTGACTTTCACGTTTGGTATAGAGCGGAGCCGGGTGAGCTTCCAACTAGGAACTGGAAGCACAAGGTTTCTTTCGAGAAAACTCATTTGCTTCTATGAACCATGCCGGCTGTAAGTAAAAGCACGGTAACAACAGTGCTTTTCAGGTAGCTTCGGGGCCGCATCAACGGAGCTTTCATAATGGGAAAACTAGCCTTGTGCCGTCAGTCTCTAATTTCTAGGTTGACACGCAGCATACACGCAGGAGCAGAGCTTCCTGGTTCTACGCAGTGTTCTGGTACTGAAACGGGTGCTGAAGCAAGGCCCCTAGGAGTGTTGAAAAGCTTACTACCTTGAAACTAAAGCAGAACAACGATGAAGGCCTCATGGAGCTGCTGCACGCCTCTCGTTTTGCAAGGATAATCAGGGCCTTACTTCGAAGCTTGGGCTCACGTTGACTTTCACTTTAGGTATAGCGCAGAGCAGGGTGAGCTTCCAACAAGGAACTGGAACCCCAAGGTTTCTTAGGAGAAAACTCATTTTCTTCTCAGAACCATGCCGGCAGTGAGGAAAACCCCGGCAACAACAATGCTTTTCAGGTAGCTTCGAGGCCGCATGAACGGAGCTTTCATAATGGGAAAAGAAGCCTTATGCCATCAGTCTCCAATTTCTAGGTTGACACGCAGCATACACGCAGGACCAGAGCTTACTGTCTCTACGCAGTGTTCTGGTACCGAAACGGTTGCTTAAGCAAAGTCCCTAGGAATGTTGGAAAGCTTACTACCGTGAAACTAAAGCAGAACAGCGATGAAGGCCTCATGGAGCTGCTGCACGCCTCCCGTTTTGCCAGGATAATCAGGGCCTTACTTCGAGGCTAGTGCTCACATTGACTTTCACGTTTGGTATAGAGCGGAGCCGGGTGAGCTTCCAACTAGGAACTGGAAGCACAAGGTTTCTTTCGAGAAAACTCATTTGCTTCTATGAACCATGCCGGCTGTAAGTAAAAGCACGGTAACAACAGTGCTTTTCAGGTAGCTTCGGGGCCGCATCAACGGAGCTTTCATAATGGGAAAACTAGCCTTGTGCCGTCAGTCTCTAATTTCTAGGTTGACACGCAGCATACACGCAGGAGCAGAGCTTCCTGGTTCTACGCAGTGTTCTGGTACTGAAACGGGTGCTGAAGCAAGGCCCCTAGGAGTGTTGAAAAGCTTACTACCTTGAAACTAAAGCAGAACAACGATGAAGGCCTCATGGAGCTGCTGCACGCCTCTCGTTTTGCAAGGATAATCAGGGCCTTACTTCGAAGCTTGGGCTCACGTTGACTTTCACTTTAGGTATAGCGCAGAGCAGGGTGAGCTTCCAACAAGGAACTGGAAACCCAAGGTTTCTTAGGAGAAAACTCATTTTCTTCCCAGAACCATGCCGGCAGTGAGGAAAACCCCGGCAACAACAATGCTTTTCAGGTAGCTTCGAGGCCGCATGAACGGAGCTTTCATAATGGGAAAAGAAGCCTTATGCCATCAGTCTGCAATTTCTAGGTTGACACGCAGCATACACGCAGGACCAGAGCTTACTGTCTCTACGCAGTGTTCTGGTACCGAAACGGTTGCTTAAGCAAAGTCCCTAGGAATGTTGGAAAGCTTACTACCGTGAAACTAAAGCAGAACAGCGATGAAGGCCTCATGGAGCTGCTGCACGCCTCCCGTTTTGCCAGGATAATCAGGGCCTTACTTCGAGGCTAGTGCTCACATTGACTTTCACGTTTGGTATAGAGCGGAGCCGGGTGAGCTTCCAACTAGGAACTGGAAGCACAAGGTTTCTTTCGAGAAAACTCATTTGCTTCTATGAACCATGCCGGCTGTAAGTAAAAGCACGGTAATAACAGTGCTTTTCAGGTAGCTTCGGGGCCGCATCAACGGAGCTTTCATAATGGGAAAACTAGCCTTGTGCCGTCAGTCTCTAATTTCTAGGTTGACACGCAGCATACACGCAGGAGCAGAGCTTCCTGGTTCTACGCAGTGTTCTGGTACTGAAACGGGTGCTGAAGCAAGGCCCCTAGGAGTGTTGAAAAGCTTACTACCTTGAAACTAAAGCAGAACAACGATGAAGGCCTCATGGAGCTGCTGCACGCCTCTCGTTTTGCAAGGATAATCAGGGCCTTACTTCGAAGCTTGGGCTCACGTTGACTTTCACTTTAGGTATAGCGCAGAGCAGGGTGAGCTTCCAACAAGGAACTGGAACCCCAAGGTTTCTTAGGAGAAAACTCATTTTCTTCTCAGAACCATGCCGGCAGTGAGGAAAACCCCGGCAACAACAATGCTTTTCAGGTAGCTTCGAGGCCGCATGAACGGAGCTTTCATAATGGGAAAAGAAGCCTTATGCCATCAGTCTCCAATTTCTAGGTTGACACGCAGCATACACGCAGGACCAGAGCTTACTGTCTCTACGCAGTGTTCTGGTACCGAAACGGTTGCTTAAGCAAAGTCCCTAGGAATGTTGGAAAGCTTACTACCGTGAAACTAAAGCAGAACAGCGATGAAGGCCTCATGGAGCTGCTGCACGCCTCCCGTTTTGCCAGGATAATCAGGGCCTTACTTCGAGGCTAGTGCTCACATTGACTTTCACGTTTGGTATAGAGCGGAGCCGGGTGAGCTTCCAACTAGGAACTGGAAGCACAAGGTTTCTTTCGAGAAAACTCATTTGCTTCTATGAACCATGCCAGCTGTAAGTAAAAGCACGGTAACAACAGTGCTTTTCAGGTAGCTTCGGGGCCGCATCAACGGAGCTTTCATAATGGGAAAACTAGCCTTGTGCCGTCAGTCTCTAATTTCTAGGTTGACACGCAGCATACACGCAGGAGCAGAGCTTCCTGGTTCTACGCAGTGTTCTGGTACTGAAACGGGTGCTGAAGCAAGGCCCCTAGGAGTGTTGAAAAGCTTACTACCTTGAAACTAAAGCAGAACAACGATGAAGGCCTCATGGAGCTGCTGCACGCCTCTCGTTTTGCAAGGATAATCAGGGCCTTACTTCGAAGCTTGGGCTCACGTTGACTTTCACTTTAGGTATAGCGCAGAGCAGGGTGAGCTTCCAACAAGGAACTGGAACCCCAAGGTTTCTTAGGAGAAAACTCATTTTCTTCTCAGAACCATGCCGGCAGTGAGGAAAACCCCGGCAACAACAATGCTTTTCAGGTAGCTTCGAGGCCGCATGAACGGAGCTTTCATAATGGGAAAAGAAGCCTTATGCCATCAGTCTCCAATTTCTAGGTTGACACGCAGCATACACGCAGGACCAGAGCTTACTGTCTCTACGCAGTGTTCTGGTACCGAAACGGTTGCTTAAGCAAAGTCCCTAGGAATGTTGGAAAGCTTACTACCGTGAAACTAAAGCAGAACAGCGATGAAGGCCTCATGGAGCTGCTGCACGCCTCCCGTTTTGCCCGGATAATCAGGGCCTTACTTCGAGGCTAGTGCTCACATTGACTTTCACGTTTGGTATAGAGCGGAGCCGGGTGAGCTTCCAACTAGGAACTGGAAGCACAAGGTTTCTTTCGAGAAAACTCATTTTCTTCTATGAACCATGCCGGCTGTAAGTAAAAGCACGGTAACAACAGTGCTTTTCAGGTAGCTTCGGGGCCGCATCAACGGAGCTTTCATAATGGGAAAACTAGCCTTGTGCCGTCAGTCTCTAATTTCTAGGTTGACACGCAGCATACACGCAGGAGCAGAGCTTCCTGGTTCTACGCAGTGTTCTGGTACTGAAACGGGTGCTGAAGCAAGGCCCCTAGGAGTGTTGAAAAGCTTACTACCTTGAAACTAAAGCAGAACAACGATGAAGGCCTCATGGAGCTGCTGCACGCCTCTCGTTTTGCAAGGATAATCAGGGCCTTACTTCGAAGCTTGGGCTCACGTTGACTTTCACTTTAGGTATAGCGCAGAGCAGGGTGAGCTTCCAACAAGGAACTGGAACCCCAAGGTTTCTTAGGAGAAAACTCATTTTCTTCTCAGAACCATGCCGGCAGTGAGGAAAACCCCGGCAACAACAATGCTTTTCAGGTAGCTTCGAGGCCGCATGAACGGAGCTTTCATAATGGGAAAAGAAGCCTTATGCCATCAGTCTCCAATTTCTAGGTTGACACGCAGCATACACGCAGGACCAGAGCTTACTGTCTCTACGCAGTGTTCTGGTACCGAAACGGTTGCTTAAGCAAAGTCCCTAGGAATGTTGGAAAGCTTACTACCGTGAAACTAAAGCAGAACAGCGATGAAGGCCTCATGGAGCTGCTGCACGCCTCCCGTTTTGCCAGGATAATCAGGGCCTTACTTCGAGGCTAGTGCTCACATTGACTTTCACGTTTGGTATAGAGCGGAGCCGGGTGAGCTTCCAACTAGGAACTGGAAGCACAAGGTTTCTTTCGAGAAAACTCATTTGCTTCTATGAACCATGCCAGCTGTAAGTAAAAGCACGGTAACAACAGTGCTTTTCAGGTAGCTTCGGGGCCGCATCAACGGAGCTTTCATAATGGGAAAACTAGCCTTGTGCCGTCAGTCTCTAATTTCTAGGTTGACACGCAGCATACACGCAGGAGCAGAGCTTCCTGGTTCTACGCAGTGTTCTGGTACTGAAACGGGTGCTGAAGCAAGTCCCCTAGGAGTGTTGAAAAGCTTACTACCTTGAAACTAAAGCAGAACAACGATGAAGGCCTCATGGAGCTGCTGCACGCCTCTCGTTTTGCAAGGATAATCAGGGCCTTACTTCGAAGCTTGGGCTCACGTTGACTTTCACTTTAGGTATAGCGCAGAGCAGGGTGAGCTTCCAACAAGGAACTGGAACCCCAAGGTTTCTTAGGAGAAAACTCATTTTCTTCTCAGAACCATGCCGGCAGTGAGGAAAACCCCGGCAACAACAATGCTTTTCAGGTAGCTTCGAGGCCGCATGAACGGAGCTTTCATAATGGGAAAAGAAGCCTTATGCCATCAGTCTCCAATTTCTAGGTTGACACGCAGCATACACGCAGGACCAGAGCTTACTGTCTCTACGCAGTGTTCTGGTACCGAAACGGTTGCTTAAGCAAAGTCCCTAGGAATGTTGGAAAGCTTACTACCGTGAAACTAAAGCAGAACAGCGATGAAGGCCTCATGGAGCTGCTGCACGCCTCCCGTTTTGCCCGGATAATCAGGGCCTTACTTCGAGGCTAGTGCTCACATTGACTTTCACGTTTGGTATAGAGCGGAGCCGGGTGAGCTTCCAACTAGGAACTGGAAGCACAAGGTTTCTTTCGAGAAAACTCATTTTCTTCTATGAACCATGCCGGCTGTAAGTAAAAGCACGGTAACAACAGTGCTTTTCAGGTAGCTTCGGGGCCGCATCAACGGAGCTTTCATAATGGGAAAACTAGCCTTGTGCCGTCAGTCTCTAATTTCTAGGTTGACACGCAGCATACACGCAGGAGCAGAGCTTCCTGGTTCTACGCAGTGTTCTGGTACTGAAACGGGTGCTGAAGCAAGGCCCCTAGGAGTGTTGAAAAGCTTACTACCTTGAAACTAAAGCAGAACAACGATGAAGGCCTCATGGAGCTGCTGCACGCCTCTCGTTTTGCAAGGATAATCAGGGCCTTACTTCGAAGCTTGGGCTCACGTTGACTTTCACTTTAGGTATAGCGCAGAGCAGGGTGAGCTTCCAACAAGGAACTGGAACCCCAAGGTTTCTTAGGAGAAAACTCATTTTCTTCCCAGAACCATGCCGGCAGTGAGGAAAACCCCGGCAACAACAATGCTTTTCAGGTAGCTTCGAGGCCGCATGAACGGAGCTTTCATAATGGCAAAAGAAGCCTTATGCCATCAGTCTCCAATTTCTAGGTTGACACGCAGCATACACGCAGGACCAGAGCTTACTGTCTCTACGCAGTGTTCTGGTACCGAAACGGTTGCTTAAGCAAAGTCCCTAGGAATGTTGGAAAGCTTACTACCGTGAAACTAAAGCAGAACAGCGATGAAGGCCTCATGGAGCTGCTGCACGCCTCCCGTTTTGCCCGGATAATCAGGGCCTTACTTCGAGGCTAGTGCTCACATTGACTTTCACGTTTGGTATAGAGCGGAGCCGGGTGAGCTTCCAACTAGGAACTGGAAGCACAAGGTTTCTTTCGAGAAAACTCATTTGCTTCTATGAACCATGCCGGCTGTAAGTAAAAGCACGGTAACAACAGTGCTTTTCAGGTAGCTTCGGGGCCTCATCAACGGAGCTTTCATAATGGGAAAACTAGCCTTGTGCCGTCAGTCTCTAATTTCTAGGTTGACACGCAGCATACACGCAGGAGCAGAGCTTCCTGGTTCTACGCAGTGTTCTGGTACTGAAACGGGTGCTGAAGCAAGGCCCCTAGGAGTGTTGAAAAGCTTACTACCTTGAAACTAAAGCAGAACAACGATGAAGGCCTCATGGAGCTGCTGCACGCCTCTCGTTTTGCAAGGATAATCAGGGCCTTACTTCGAAGCTTGGGCTCACGTTGACTTTCACTTTAGGTATAGCGCAGAGCAGGGTGAGCTTCCAACAAGGAACTGGAACCCCAAGGTTTCTTAGGAGAAAATTCCTTTTCTTCCCAGAACCATGCCGGCAGTGAGGAAAACCCCGGCAACAACAATGCTTTTCAGGTAGCTTCGAGGCCGCATGAACGGAGCTTTCATAATGGCAAAAGAAGCCTTATGCCATCAGTCTCCAATTTCTAGGTTGACACGCAGCATACACGCAGGACCAGAGCTTACTGTCTCTACGCAGTGGTCTGGTACCGAAACGGTTGCTTAAGCAAAGTCCCTAGGAATGTTGGAAAGCTTACTACCGTGAAACTAAAGCAGAACAGCGATGAAGGCCTCATGGAGCTGCTGCACGCCTCCCGTTTTGCCAGGATAATCAGGGCCTTACTTCGAGGCTAGTGCTCACATTGACTTTCACGTTTGGTATAGAGCGGAGCCGGGTGAGCTTCCAACTAGGAACTGGAAGCACAAGGTTTCTTTCGAGAAAACTCATTTGCTTCTATGAACCATGCCGGCTGTAAGTAAAAGCACGGTAACAACAGTGCTTTTCAGGTAGCTTCGGGGCCGCATCAACGGAGCTTTCATAATGGGAAAACTAGCCTTGTGCCGTCAGTCTCTAATTTCTAGGTTGACACGCAGCATACACGCAGGAGCAGAGCTTCCTGGTTCTACGCAGTGTTCTGGTACTGAAACGGGTGCTGAAGCAAGGCCCCTAGGAGTGTTGAAAAGCTTACTACCTTGAAACTAAAGCAGAACAACGATGAAGGCCTCATGGAGCTGCTGCACGCCTCTCGTTTTGCAAGGATAATCAGGGCCTTACTTCGAAGCTTGGGCTCACGTTGACTTTCACTTTAGGTATAGCGCAGAGCAGGGTGAGCTTCCAACAAGGAACTGGAACCCCAAGGTTTCTTAGGAGAAAACTCATTTTCTTCTCAGAACCATGCCGGCAGTGAGGAAAACCCCGGCAACAACAATGCTTTTCAGGTAGCTTCGAGGCCGCATGAACGGAGCTTTCATAATGGGAAAAGAAGCCTTATGCCATCAGTCTCCAATTTCTAGGTTGACACGCAGCATACACGCAGGACCAGAGCTTACTGTCTCTACGCAGTGTTCTGGTACCGAAACGGTTGCTTAAGCAAAGTCCCTAGGAATGTTGGAAAGCTTACTACCGTGAAACTAAAGCAGAACAGCGATGAAGGCCTCATGGAGCTGCTGCACGCCTCCCGTTTTGCCAGGATAATCAGGGCCTTACTTCGAGGCTAGTGCTCACATTGACTTTCACGTTTGGTATAGAGCGGAGCCGGGTGAGCTTCCAACTAGGAACTGGAAGCACAAGGTTTCTTTCGAGAAAACTCATTTGCTTCTATGAACCATGCCAGCTGTAAGTAAAAGCACGGTAACAACAGTGCTTTTCAGGTAGCTTCGGGGCCGCATCAACGGAGCTTTCATAATGGGAAAACTAGCCTTGTGCCGTCAGTCTCTAATTTCTAGGTTGACACGCAGCATACACGCAGGAGCAGAGCTTCCTGGTTCTACGCAGTGTTCTGGTACTGAAACGGGTGCTGAAGCAAGGCCCCTAGGAGTGTTGAAAAGCTTACTACCTTGAAACTAAAGCAGAACAACGATGAAGGCCTCATGGAGCTGCTGCACGCCTCTCGTTTTGCAAGGATAATCAGGGCCTTACTTCGAAGCTTGGGCTCACGTTGACTTTCACTTTAGGTATAGCGCAGAGCAGGGTGAGCTTCCAACAAGGAACTGGAACCCCAAGGTTTCTTAGGAGAAAACTCATTTTCTTCTCAGAACCATGCCGGCAGTGAGGAAAACCCCGGCAACAACAATGCTTTTCAGGTAGCTTCGAGGCCGCATGAACGGAGCTTTCATAATGGGAAAAGAAGCCTTATGCCATCAGTCTCCAATTTCTAGGTTGACACGCAGCATACACGCAGGACCAGAGCTTACTGTCTCTACGCAGTGTTCTGGTACCGAAACGGTTGCTTAAGCAAAGTCCCTAGGAATGTTGGAAAGCTTACTACCGTGAAACTAAAGCAGAACAGCGATGAAGGCCTCATGGAGCTGCTGCACGCCTCCCGTTTTGCCCGGATAATCAGGGCCTTACTTCGAGGCTAGTGCTCACATTGACTTTCACGTTTGGTATAGAGCGGAGCCGGGTGAGCTTCCAACTAGGAACTGGAAGCACAAGGTTTCTTTCGAGAAAACTCATTTTCTTCTATGAACCATGCCGGCTGTAAGTAAAAGCACGGTAACAACAGTGCTTTTCAGGTAGCTTCGGGGCCGCATCAACGGAGCTTTCATAATGGGAAAACTAGCCTTGTGCCGTCAGTCTCTAATTTCTAGGTTGACACGCAGCATACACGCAGGAGCAGAGCTTCCTGGTTCTACGCAGTGTTCTGGTACTGAAACGGGTGCTGAAGCAAGGCCCCTAGGAGTGTTGAAAAGCTTACTACCTTGAAACTAAAGCAGAACAACGATGAAGGCCTCATGGAGCTGCTGCACGCCTCTCGTTTTGCAAGGATAATCAGGGCCTTACTTCGAAGCTTGGGCTCACGTTGACTTTCACTTTAGGTATAGCGCAGAGCAGGGTGAGCTTCCAACAAGGAACTGGAACCCCAAGGTTTCTTAGGAGAAAACTCATTTTCTTCTCAGAACCATGCCGGCAGTGAGGAAAACCCCGGCAACAACAATGCTTTTCAGGTAGCTTCGAGGCCGCATGAACGGAGCTTTCATAATGGGAAAAGAAGCCTTATGCCATCAGTCTCCAATTTCTAGGTTGACACGCAGCATACACGCAGGACCAGAGCTTACTGTCTCTACGCAGTGTTCTGGTACCGAAACGGTTGCTTAAGCAAAGTCCCTAGGAATGTTGGAAAGCTTACTACCGTGAAACTAAAGCAGAACAGCGATGAAGGCCTCATGGAGCTGCTGCACGCCTCCCGTTTTGCCAGGATAATCAGGGCCTTACTTCGAGGCTAGTGCTCACATTGACTTTCACGTTTGGTATAGAGCGGAGCCGGGTGAGCTTCCAACTAGGAACTGGAAGCACAAGGTTTCTTTCGAGAAAACTCATTTGCTTCTATGAACCATGCCAGCTGTAAGTAAAAGCACGGTAACAACAGTGCTTTTCAGGTAGCTTCGGGGCCGCATCAACGGAGCTTTCATAATGGGAAAACTAGCCTTGTGCCGTCAGTCTCTAATTTCTAGGTTGACACGCAGCATACACGCAGGAGCAGAGCTTCCTGGTTCTACGCAGTGTTCTGGTACTGAAACGGGTGCTGAAGCAAGTCCCCTAGGAGTGTTGAAAAGCTTACTACCTTGAAACTAAAGCAGAACAACGATGAAGGCCTCATGGAGCTGCTGCACGCCTCTCGTTTTGCAAGGATAATCAGGGCCTTACTTCGAAGCTTGGGCTCACGTTGACTTTCACTTTAGGTATAGCGCAGAGCAGGGTGAGCTTCCAACAAGGAACTGGAACCCCAAGGTTTCTTAGGAGAAAACTCATTTTCTTCTCAGAACCATGCCGGCAGTGAGGAAAACCCCGGCAACAACAATGCTTTTCAGGTAGCTTCGAGGCCGCATGAACGGAGCTTTCATAATGGGAAAAGAAGCCTTATGCCATCAGTCTCCAATTTCTAGGTTGACACGCAGCATACACGCAGGACCAGAGCTTACTGTCTCTACGCAGTGTTCTGGTACCGAAACGGTTGCTTAAGCAAAGTCCCTAGGAATGTTGGAAAGCTTACTACCGTGAAACTAAAGCAGAACAGCGATGAAGGCCTCATGGAGCTGCTGCACGCCTCCCGTTTTGCCCGGATAATCAGGGCCTTACTTCGAGGCTAGTGCTCACATTGACTTTCACGTTTGGTATAGAGCGGAGCCGGGTGAGCTTCCAACTAGGAACTGGAAGCACAAGGTTTCTTTCGAGAAAACTCATTTTCTTCTATGAACCATGCCGGCTGTAAGTAAAAGCACGGTAACAACAGTGCTTTTCAGGTAGCTTCGGGGCCGCATCAACGGAGCTTTCATAATGGGAAAACTAGCCTTGTGCCGTCAGTCTCTAATTTCTAGGTTGACACGCAGCATACACGCAGGAGCAGAGCTTCCTGGTTCTACGCAGTGTTCTGGTACTGAAACGGGTGCTGAAGCAAGGCCCCTAGGAGTGTTGAAAAGCTTACTACCTTGAAACTAAAGCAGAACAACGATGAAGGCCTCATGGAGCTGCTGCACGCCTCTCGTTTTGCAAGGATAATCAGGGCCTTACTTCGAAGGTTGGGCTCACGTTGACTTTCACTTTAGGTATAGCGCAGAGCAGGGTGAGCTTCCAACAAGGAACTGGAACCCCAAGGTTTCTTAGGAGAAAACTCATTTTCTTCTCAGAACCATGCCGGCAGTGAGGAAAACCCCGGCAACAACAATGCTTTTCAGGTAGCTTCGAGGCCGCATGAACGGAGCTTTCATAATGGGAAAAGAAGCCTTATGCCATCAGTCTCCAATTTCTAGGTTGACACGCAGCATACACGCAGGACCAGAGCTTACTGTCTCTACGCAGTGTTCTGGTACCGAAACGGTTGCTTAAGCAAAGTCCCTAGGAATGTTGGAAAGCTTACTACCGTGAAACTAAAGCAGAACAGCGATGAAGGCCTCATGGAGCTGCTGCACGCCTCCCGTTTTGCCAGGATAATCAGGGCCTTACTTCGAGGCTAGTGCTCACATTGACTTTCACGTTTGGTATAGAGCGGAGCCGGGTGAGCTTCCAACTAGGAACTGGAAGCACAAGGTTTCTTTCGAGAAAACTCATTTGCTTCTATGAACCATGCCGGCTGTAAGTAAAAGCACGGTAACAACAGTGCTTTTCAGGTAGCTTCGGGGCCGCATCAACGGAGCTTTCATAATGGGAAAACTAGCCTTGTGCCGTCAGTCTCTAATTTCTAGGTTGACACGCAGCATACACGCAGGAGCAGAGCTTCCTGGTTCTACGCAGTGTTCTGGTACTGAAACGGGTGCTGAAGCAAGGCCCCTAGGAGTGTTGAAAAGCTTACTACCTTGAAACTAAAGCAGAACAACGATGAAGGCCTCATGGAGCTGCTGCACGCCTCTCGTTTTGCAAGGATAATCAGGGCCTTACTTCGAAGCTTGGGCTCACGTTGACTTTCACTTTAGGTATAGCGCAGAGCAGGGTGAGCTTCCAACAAGGAACTGGAACCCCAAGGTTTCTTAGGAGAAAACTCATTTTCTTCTCAGAACCATGCCGGCAGTGAGGAAAACCCCGGCAACAACAATGCTTTTCAGGTAGCTTCGAGGCCGCATGAACGGAGCTTTCATAATGGGAAAAGAAGCCTTATGCCATCAGTCTCCAATTTCTAGGTTGACACGCAGCATACACGCAGGACCAGAGCTTACTGTCTCTACGCAGTGTTCTGGTACCGAAACGGTTGCTTAAGCAAAGTCCCTAGGAATGTTGGAAAGCTTACTACCGTGAAACTAAAGCAGAACAGCGATGAAGGCCTCATGGAGCTGCTGCACGCCTCCCGTTTTGCCCGGATAATCAGGGCCTTACTTCGAGGCTAGTGCTCACATTGACTTTCACGTTTGGTATAGAGCGGAGCCGGGTGAGCTTCCAACTAGGAACTGGAAGCACAAGGTTTCTTTCGAGAAAACTCATTTTCTTCTATGAACCATGCCGGCTGTAAGTAAAAGCACGGTAACAACAGTGCTTTTCAGGTAGCTTCGGGGCCGCATCAACGGAGCTTTCATAATGGGAAAACTAGCCTTGTGCCGTCAGTCTCTAATTTCTAGGTTGACACGCAGCATACACGCAGGAGCAGAGCTTCCTGGTTCTACGCAGTGTTCTGGTACTGAAACGGGTGCTGAAGCAAGGCCCCTAGGAGTGTTGAAAAGCTTACTACCTTGAAACTAAAGCAGAACAACGATGAAGGCCTCATGGAGCTGCTGCACGCCTCTCGTTTTGCAAGGATAATCAGGGCCTTACTTCGAAGCTTGGGCTCACGTTGACTTTCACTTTAGGTATAGCGCAGAGCAGGGTGAGCTTCCAACAAGGAACTGGAACCCCAAGGTTTCTTAGGAGAAAACTCATTTTCTTCTCAGAACCATGCCGGCAGTGAGGAAAACCCCGGCAACAACAATGCTTTTCAGGTAGCTTCGAGGCCGCATGAACGGAGCTTTCATAATGGGAAAAGAAGCCTTATGCCATCAGTCTCCAATTTCTAGGTTGACACGCAGCATACACGCAGGACCAGAGCTTACTGTCTCTACGCAGTGTTCTGGTACCGAAACGGTTGCTTAAGCAAAGTCCCTAGGAATGTTGGAAAGCTTACTACCGTGAAACTAAAGCAGAACAGCGATGAAGGCCTCATGGAGCTGCTGCACGCCTCCCGTTTTGCCAGGATAATCAGGGCCTTACTTCGAGGCTAGTGCTCACATTGACTTTCACGTTTGGTATAGAGCGGAGCCGGGTGAGCTTCCAACTAGGAACTGGAAGCACAAGGTTTCTTTCGAGAAAACTCATTTGCTTCTATGAACCATGCCAGCTGTAAGTAAAAGCACGGTAACAACAGTGCTTTTCAGGTAGCTTCGGGGCCGCATCAACGGAGCTTTCATAATGGGAAAACTAGCCTTGTGCCGTCAGTCTCTAATTTCTAGGTTGACACGCAGCATACACGCAGGAGCAGAGCTTCCTGGTTCTACGCAGTGTTCTGGTACTGAAACGGGTGCTGAAGCAAGGCCCCTAGGAGTGTTGAAAAGCTTACTACCTTGAAACTAAAGCAGAACAACGATGAAGGCCTCATGGAGCTGCTGCACGCCTCTCGTTTTGCAAGGATAATCAGGGCCTTACTTCGAAGCTTGGGCTCACGTTGACTTTCACTTTAGGTATAGCGCAGAGCAGGGTGAGCTTCCAACAAGGAACTGGAACCCCAAGGTTTCTTAGGAGAAAACTCATTTTCTTCTCAGAACCATGCCGGCAGTGAGGAAAACCCCGGCAACAACAATGCTTTTCAGGTAGCTTCGAGGCCGCATGAACGGAGCTTTCATAATGGGAAAAGAAGCCTTATGCCATCAGTCTCCAATTTCTAGGTTGACACGCAGCATACACGCAGGACCAGAGCTTACTGTCTCTACGCAGTGTTCTGGTACCGAAACGGTTGCTTAAGCAAAGTCCCTAGGAATGTTGGAAAGCTTACTACCGTGAAACTAAAGCAGAACAGCGATGAAGGCCTCATGGAGCTGCTGCACGCCTCCCGTTTTGCCCGGATAATCAGGGCCTTACTTCGAGGCTAGTGCTCACATTGACTTTCACGTTTGGTATAGAGCGGAGCCGGGTGAGCTTCCAACTAGGAACTGGAAGCACAAGGTTTCTTTCGAGAAAACTCATTTTCTTCTATGAACCATGCCGGCTGTAAGTAAAAGCACGGTAACAACAGTGCTTTTCAGGTAGCTTCGGGGCCGCATCAACGGAGCTTTCATAATGGGAAAACTAGCCTTGTGCCGTCAGTCTCTAATTTCTAGGTTGACACGCAGCATACACGCAGGAGCAGAGCTTCCTGGTTCTACGCAGTGTTCTGGTACTGAAACGGGTGCTGAAGCAAGGCCCCTAGGAGTGTTGAAAAGCTTACTACCTTGAAACTAAAGCAGAACAACGATGAAGGCCTCATGGAGCTGCTGCACGCCTCTCGTTTTGCAAGGATAATCAGGGCCTTACTTCGAAGCTTGGGCTCACGTTGACTTTCACTTTAGGTATAGCGCAGAGCAGGGTGAGCTTCCAACAAGGAACTGGAACCCCAAGGTTTCTTAGGAGAAAACTCATTTTCTTCTCAGAACCATGCCGGCAGTGAGGAAAACCCCGGCAACAACAATGCTTTTCAGGTAGCTTCGAGGCCGCATGAACGGAGCTTTCATAATGGGAAAAGAAGCCTTATGCCATCAGTCTCCAATTTCTAGGTTGACACGCAGCATACACGCAGGACCAGAGCTTACTGTCTCTACGCAGTGTTCTGGTACCGAAACGGTTGCTTAAGCAAAGTCCCTAGGAATGTTGGAAAGCTTACTACCGTGAAACTAAAGCAGAACAGCGATGAAGGCCTCATGGAGCTGCTGCACGCCTCCCGTTTTGCCAGGATAATCAGGGCCTTACTTCGAGGCTAGTGCTCACATTGACTTTCACGTTTGGTATAGAGCGGAGCCGGGTGAGCTTCCAACTAGGAACTGGAAGCACAAGGTTTCTTTCGAGAAAACTCATTTGCTTCTATGAACCATGCCAGCTGTAAGTAAAAGCACGGTAACAACAGTGCTTTTCAGGTAGCTTCGGGGCCGCATCAACGGAGCTTTCATAATGGGAAAACTAGCCTTGTGCCGTCAGTCTCTAATTTCTAGGTTGACACGCAGCATACACGCAGGAGCAGAGCTTCCTGGTTCTACGCAGTGTTCTGGTACTGAAACGGGTGCTGAAGCAAGTCCCCTAGGAGTGTTGAAAAGCTTACTACCTTGAAACTAAAGCAGAACAACGATGAAGGCCTCATGGAGCTGCTGCACGCCTCTCGTTTTGCAAGGATAATCAGGGCCTTACTTCGAAGCTTGGGCTCACGTTGACTTTCACTTTAGGTATAGCGCAGAGCAGGGTGAGCTTCCAACAAGGAACTGGAACCCCAAGGTTTCTTAGGAGAAAACTCATTTTCTTCTCAGAACCATGCCGGCAGTGAGGAAAACCCCGGCAACAACAATGCTTTTCAGGTAGCTTCGAGGCCGCATGAACGGAGCTTTCATAATGGGAAAAGAAGCCTTATGCCATCAGTCTCCAATTTCTAGGTTGACACGCAGCATACACGCAGGACCAGAGCTTACTGTCTCTACGCAGTGTTCTGGTACCGAAACGGTTGCTTAAGCAAAGTCCCTAGGAATGTTGGAAAGCTTACTACCGTGAAACTAAAGCAGAACAGCGATGAAGGCCTCATGGAGCTGCTGCACGCCTCCCGTTTTGCCCGGATAATCAGGGCCTTACTTCGAGGCTAGTGCTCACATTGACTTTCACGTTTGGTATAGAGCGGAGCCGGGTGAGCTTCCAACTAGGAACTGGAAGCACAAGGTTTCTTTCGAGAAAACTCATTTTCTTCTATGAACCATGCCGGCTGTAAGTAAAAGCACGGTAACAACAGTGCTTTTCAGGTAGCTTCGGGGCCGCATCAACGGAGCTTTCATAATGGGAAAACTAGCCTTGTGCCGTCAGTCTCTAATTTCTAGGTTGACACGCAGCATACACGCAGGAGCAGAGCTTCCTGGTTCTACGCAGTGTTCTGGTACTGAAACGGGTGCTGAAGCAAGGCCCCTAGGAGTGTTGAAAAGCTTACTACCTTGAAACTAAAGCAGAACAACGATGAAGGCCTCATGGAGCTGCTGCACGCCTCTCGTTTTGCAAGGATAATCAGGGCCTTACTTCGAAGGTTGGGCTCACGTTGACTTTCACTTTAGGTATAGCGCAGAGCAGGGTGAGCTTCCAACAAGGAACTGGAACCCCAAGGTTTCTTAGGAGAAAACTCATTTTCTTCTCAGAACCATGCCGGCAGTGAGGAAAACCCCGGCAACAACAATGCTTTTCAGGTAGCTTCGAGGCCGCATGAACGGAGCTTTCATAATGGGAAAAGAAGCCTTATGCCATCAGTCTCCAATTTCTAGGTTGACACGCAGCATACACGCAGGACCAGAGCTTACTGTCTCTACGCAGTGTTCTGGTACCGAAACGGTTGCTTAAGCAAAGTCCCTAGGAATGTTGGAAAGCTTACTACCGTGAAACTAAAGCAGAACAGCGATGAAGGCCTCATGGAGCTGCTGCACGCCTCCCGTTTTGCCAGGATAATCAGGGCCTTACTTCGAGGCTAGTGCTCACATTGACTTTCACGTTTGGTATAGAGCGGAGCCGGGTGAGCTTCCAACTAGGAACTGGAAGCACAAGGTTTCTTTCGAGAAAACTCATTTGCTTCTATGAACCATGCCGGCTGTAAGTAAAAGCACGGTAACAACAGTGCTTTTCAGGTAGCTTCGGGGCCGCATCAACGGAGCTTTCATAATGGGAAAACTAGCCTTGTGCCGTCAGTCTCTAATTTCTAGGTTGACACGCAGCATACACGCAGGAGCAGAGCTTCCTGGTTCTACGCAGTGTTCTGGTACTGAAACGGGTGCTGAAGCAAGGCCCCTAGGAGTGTTGAAAAGCTTACTACCTTGAAACTAAAGCAGAACAACGATGAAGGCCTCATGGAGCTGCTGCACGCCTCTCGTTTTGCAAGGATAATCAGGGCCTTACTTCGAAGCTTGGGCTCACGTTGACTTTCACTTTAGGTATAGCGCAGAGCAGGGTGAGCTTCCAACAAGGAACTGGAACCCCAAGGTTTCTTAGGAGAAAACTCATTTTCTTCTCAGAACCATGCCGGCAGTGAGGAAAACCCCGGCAACAACAATGCTTTTCAGGTAGCTTCGAGGCCGCATGAACGGAGCTTTCATAATGGGAAAAGAAGCCTTATGCCATCAGTCTCCAATTTCTAGGTTGACACGCAGCATACACGCAGGACCAGAGCTTACTGTCTCTACGCAGTGTTCTGGTACCGAAACGGTTGCTTAAGCAAAGTCCCTAGGAATGTTGGAAAGCTTACTACCGTGAAACTAAAGCAGAACAGCGATGAAGGCCTCATGGAGCTGCTGCACGCCTCCCGTTTTGCCCGGATAATCAGGGCCTTACTTCGAGGCTAGTGCTCACATTGACTTTCACGTTTGGTATAGAGCGGAGCCGGGTGAGCTTCCAACTAGGAACTGGAAGCACAAGGTTTCTTTCGAGAAAACTCATTTTCTTCTATGAACCATGCCGGCTGTAAGTAAAAGCACGGTAACAACAGTGCTTTTCAGGTAGCTTCGGGGCCGCATCAACGGAGCTTTCATAATGGGAAAACTAGCCTTGTGCCGTCAGTCTCTAATTTCTAGGTTGACACGCAGCATACACGCAGGAGCAGAGCTTCCTGGTTCTACGCAGTGTTCTGGTACTGAAACGGGTGCTGAAGCAAGGCCCCTAGGAGTGTTGAAAAGCTTACTACCTTGAAACTAAAGCAGAACAACGATGAAGGCCTCATGGAGCTGCTGCACGCCTCTCGTTTTGCAAGGATAATCAGGGCCTTACTTCGAAGCTTGGGCTCACGTTGACTTTCACTTTAGGTATAGCGCAGAGCAGGGTGAGCTTCCAACAAGGAACTGGAACCCCAAGGTTTCTTAGGAGAAAACTCATTTTCTTCTCAGAACCATGCCGGCAGTGAGGAAAACCCCGGCAACAACAATGCTTTTCAGGTAGCTTCGAGGCCGCATGAACGGAGCTTTCATAATGGGAAAAGAAGCCTTATGCCATCAGTCTCCAATTTCTAGGTTGACACGCAGCATACACGCAGGACCAGAGCTTACTGTCTCTACGCAGTGTTCTGGTACCGAAACGGTTGCTTAAGCAAAGTCCCTAGGAATGTTGGAAAGCTTACTACCGTGAAACTAAAGCAGAACAGCGATGAAGGCCTCATGGAGCTGCTGCACGCCTCCCGTTTTGCCAGGATAATCAGGGCCTTACTTCGAGGCTAGTGCTCACATTGACTTTCACGTTTGGTATAGAGCGGAGCCGGGTGAGCTTCCAACTAGGAACTGGAAGCACAAGGTTTCTTTCGAGAAAACTCATTTGCTTCTATGAACCATGCCAGCTGTAAGTAAAAGCACGGTAACAACAGTGCTTTTCAGGTAGCTTCGGGGCCGCATCAACGGAGCTTTCATAATGGGAAAACTAGCCTTGTGCCGTCAGTCTCTAATTTCTAGGTTGACACGCAGCATACACGCAGGAGCAGAGCTTCCTGGTTCTACGCAGTGTTCTGGTACTGAAACGGGTGCTGAAGCAAGTCCCCTAGGAGTGTTGAAAAGCTTACTACCTTGAAACTAAAGCAGAACAACGATGAAGGCCTCATGGAGCTGCTGCACGCCTCTCGTTTTGCAAGGATAATCAGGGCCTTACTTCGAAGCTTGGGCTCACGTTGACTTTCACTTTAGGTATAGCGCAGAGCAGGGTGAGCTTCCAACAAGGAACTGGAACCCCAAGGTTTCTTAGGAGAAAACTCATTTTCTTCTCAGAACCATGCCGGCAGTGAGGAAAACCCCGGCAACAACAATGCTTTTCAGGTAGCTTCGAGGCCGCATGAACGGAGCTTTCATAATGGGAAAAGAAGCCTTATGCCATCAGTCTCCAATTTCTAGGTTGACACGCAGCATACACGCAGGACCAGAGCTTACTGTCTCTACGCAGTGTTCTGGTACCGAAACGGTTGCTTAAGCAAAGTCCCTAGGAATGTTGGAAAGCTTACTACCGTGAAACTAAAGCAGAACAGCGATGAAGGCCTCATGGAGCTGCTGCACGCCTCCCGTTTTGCCCGGATAATCAGGGCCTTACTTCGAGGCTAGTGCTCACATTGACTTTCACGTTTGGTATAGAGCGGAGCCGGGTGAGCTTCCAACTAGGAACTGGAAGCACAAGGTTTCTTTCGAGAAAACTCATTTTCTTCTATGAACCATGCCGGCTGTAAGTAAAAGCACGGTAACAACAGTGCTTTTCAGGTAGCTTCGGGGCCGCATCAACGGAGCTTTCATAATGGGAAAACTAGCCTTGTGCCGTCAGTCTCTAATTTCTAGGTTGACACGCAGCATACACGCAGGAGCAGAGCTTCCTGGTTCTACGCAGTGTTCTGGTACTGAAACGGGTGCTGAAGCAAGGCCCCTAGGAGTGTTGAAAAGCTTACTACCTTGAAACTAAAGCAGAACAACGATGAAGGCCTCATGGAGCTGCTGCACGCCTCTCGTTTTGCAAGGATAATCAGGGCCTTACTTCGAAGGTTGGGCTCACGTTGACTTTCACTTTAGGTATAGCGCAGAGCAGGGTGAGCTTCCAACAAGGAACTGGAACCCCAAGGTTTCTTAGGAGAAAACTCATTTTCTTCTCAGAACCATGCCGGCAGTGAGGAAAACCCCGGCAACAACAATGCTTTTCAGGTAGCTTCGAGGCCGCATGAACGGAGCTTTCATAATGGGAAAAGAAGCCTTATGCCATCAGTCTCCAATTTCTAGGTTGACACGCAGCATACACGCAGGACCAAAGCTTACTGTCTCTACGCAGTGTTCTGGTACCGAAACGGTTGCTTAAGCAAAGTCCCTAGGAATGTTGGAAAGCTTACTACCGTGAAACTAAAGCAGAACAGCGATGAAGGCCTCATGGAGCTGCTGCACGCCTCCCGTTTTGCCAGGATAATCAGGGCCTTACTTCGAGGCTAGTGCTCACATTGACTTTCACGTTTGGTATAGAGCGGAGCCGGGTGAGCTTCCAACTAGGAACTGGAAGCACAAGGTTTCTTTCGAGAAAACTCATTTGCTTCTATGAACCATGCCAGCTGTAAGTAAAAGCACGGTAACAACAGTGCTTTTCAGGTAGCTTCGGGGCCGCATCAACGGAGCTTTCATAATGGGAAAACTAGCCTTGTGCCGTCAGTCTCTAATTTCTAGGTTGACACGCAGCATACACGCAGGAGCAGAGCTTCCTGGTTCTACGCAGTGTTCTGGTACTGAAACGGGTGCTGAAGCAAGTCCCCTAGGAGTGTTGAAAAGCTTACTACCTTGAAACTAAAGCAGAACAACGATGAAGGCCTCATGGAGCTGCTGCACGCCTCTCGTTTTGCAAGGATAATCAGGGCCTTACTTCGAAGCTTGGGCTCACGTTGACTTTCACTTTAGGTATAGCGCAGAGCAGGGTGAGCTTCCAACAAGGAACTGGAACCCCAAGGTTTCTTAGGAGAAAACTCATTTTCTTCTCAGAACCATGCCGGCAGTGAGGAAAACCCCGGCAACAACAATGCTTTTCAGGTAGCTTCGAGGCCGCATGAACGGAGCTTTCATAATGGGAAAAGAAGCCTTATGCCATCAGTCTCCAATTTCTAGGTTGACACGCAGCATACACGCAGGACCAGAGCTTACTGTCTCTACGCAGTGTTCTGGTACCGAAACGGTTGCTTAAGCAAAGTCCCTAGGAATGTTGGAAAGCTTACTACCGTGAAACTAAAGCAGAACAGCGATGAAGGCCTCATGGAGCTGCTGCACGCCTCCCGTTTTGCCAGGATAATCAGGGCCTTACTTCGAGGCTAGTGCTCACATTGACTTTCACGTTTGGTATAGAGCGGAGCCGGGTGAGCTTCCAACTAGGAACTGGAAGCACAAGGTTTCTTTCGAGAAAACTCATTTTCTTCTATGAACCATGCCGGCTGTAAGTAAAAGCACGGTAACAACAGTGCTTTTCAGGTAGCTTCGGGGCCGCATCAACGGAGCTTTCATAATGGGAAAACTAGCCTTGTGCCGTCAGTCTCTAATTTCTAGGTTGACACGCAGCATACACGCAGGAGCAGAGCTTCCTGGTTCTACGCAGTGTTCTGGTACTGAAACGGGTGCTGAAGCAAGGCCCCTAGGAGTGTTGAAAAGCTTACTACCTTGAAACTAAAGCAGAACGACGATGAAGGCCTCATGGAGCTGCTGCACGCCTCTCGTTTTGCAAGGATAATCAGGGCCTTACTTCGAAGCTTGGGCTCACGTTGACTTTCACTTTAGGTATAGCGCAGAGCAGGGGGAGCTTCCAACAAGGAACTGGAACCCCAAGGTTTCTTAGGAGAAAACTCATTTTCTTCTCAGAACCATGCCGGCAGTGAGGAAAACCCCGGCAACAACAATGCTTTTCAGGTAGCTTCGAGGCCGCATGAACGGAGCTTTCATAATGGGAAAAGAAGCCTTATGCCATCAGTCTCCAATTTCTAGGTTGACACGCAGCATACACGCAGGACCAGAGCTTACTGTCTCTACGCAGTGTTCTGGTACCGAAACGGTTGCTTAAGCAAAGTCCCTAGGAATGTTGGAAAGCTTACTACCGTGAAACTAAAGCAGAACAGCGATGAAGGCCTCATGGAGCTGCTGCACGCCTCCCGTTTTGCCCGGATAATCAGGGCCTTACTTCGAGGCTAGTGCTCACATTGACTTTCACGTTTGGTATAGAGCGGAGCCGGGTGAGCTTCCAACTAGGAACTGGAAGCACAAGGTTTCTTTCGAGAAAACTCATTTTCTTCTATGAACCATGCCGGCTGTAAGTAAAAGCACGGTAACAACAGTGCTTTTCAGGTAGCTTCGGGGCCGCATCAACGGAGCTTTCATAATGGGAAAACTAGCCTTGTGCCGTCAGTCTCTAATTTCTAGGTTGACACGCAGCATACACGCAGGAGCAGAGCTTCCTGGTTCTACGCAGTGTTCTGGTACTGAAACGGGTGCTGAAGCAAGGCCCCTAGGAGTGTTGAAAAGCTTACTACCTTGAAACTAAAGCAGAACAACGATGAAGGCCTCATGGAGCTGCTGCACGCCTCTCGTTTTGCAAGGATAATCAGGGCCTTACTTCGAAGCTTGGGCTCACGTTGACTTTCACTTTAGGTATAGCGCAGAGCAGGGTGAGCTTCCAACAAGGAACTGGAACCCCAAGGTTTCTTAGGAGAAAACTCATTTTCTTCTCAGAACCATGCCGGCAGTGAGGAAAACCCCGGCAACAACAATGCTTTTCAGGTAGCTTCGAGGCCGCATGAACGGAGCTTTCATAATGGGAAAAGAAGCCTTATGCCATCAGTCTCCAATTTCTAGGTTGACACGCAGCATACACGCAGGACCAGAGCTTACTGTCTCTACGCAGTGTTCTGGTACCGAAACGGTTGCTTAAGCAAAGTCCCTAGGAATGTTGGAAAGCTTACTACCGTGAAACTAAAGCAGAACAGCGATGAAGGCCTCATGGAGCTGCTGCACGCCTCCCGTTTTGCCAGGATAATCAGGGCCTTACTTCGAGGCTAGTGCTCACATTGACTTTCACGTTTGGTATAGAGCGGAGCCGGGTGAGCTTCCAACTAGGAACTGGAAGCACAAGGTTTCTTTCGAGAAAACTCATTTGCTTCTATGAACCATGCCAGCTGTAAGTAAAAGCACGGTAACAACAGTGCTTTTCAGGTAGCTTCGGGGCCGCATCAACGGAGCTTTCATAATGGGAAAACTAGCCTTGTGCCGTCAGTCTCTAATTTCTAGGTTGACACGCAGCATACACGCAGGAGCAGAGCTTCCTGGTTCTACGCAGTGTTCTGGTACTGAAACGGGTGCTGAAGCAAGGCCCCTAGGAGTGTTGAAAAGCTTACTACCTTGAAACTAAAGCAGAACAACGATGAAGGCCTCATGGAGCTGCTGCACGCCTCTCGTTTTGCAAGGATAATCAGGGCCTTACTTCGAAGCTTGGGCTCACGTTGACTTTCACTTTAGGTATAGCGCAGAGCAGGGTGAGCTTCCAACAAGGAACTGGAACCCCAAGGTTTCTTAGGAGAAAACTCATTTTCTTCTCAGAACCATGCCGGCAGTGAGGAAAACCCCGGCAACAACAATGCTTTTCAGGTAGCTTCGAGGCCGCATGAACGGAGCTTTCATAATGGGAAAAGAAGCCTTATGCCATCAGTCTCCAATTTCTAGGTTGACACGCAGCATACACGCAGGACCAGAGCTTACTGTCTCTACGCAGTGTTCTGGTACCGAAACGGTTGCTTAAGCAAAGTCCCTAGGAATGTTGGAAAGCTTACTACCGTGAAACTAAAGCAGAACAGCGATGAAGGCCTCATGGAGCTGCTGCACGCCTCCCGTTTTGCCAGGATAATCAGGGCCTTACTTCGAGGCTAGTGCTCACATTGACTTTCACGTTTGGTATAGAGCGGAGCCGGGTGAGCTTCCAACTAGGAACTGGAAGCACAAGGTTTCTTTCGAGAAAACTCATTTTCTTCTATGAACCATGCCGGCTGTAAGTAAAAGCACGGTAACAACAGTGCTTTTCAGGTAGCTTCGGGGCCGCATCAACGGAGCTTTCATAATGGGAAAACTAGCCTTGTGCCGTCAGTCTCTAATTTCTAGGTTGACACGCAGCATACACGCAGGAGCAGAGCTTCCTGGTTCTACGCAGTGTTCTGGTACTGAAACGGGTGCTGAAGCAAGGCCCCTAGGAGTGTTGAAAAGCTTACTACCTTGAAACTAAAGCAGAACAACGATGAAGGCCTCATGGAGCTGCTGCACGCCTCTCGTTTTGCAAGGATAATCAGGGCCTTACTTCGAAGCTTGGGCTCACGTTGACTTTCACTTTAGGTATAGCGCAGAGCAGGGTGAGCTTCCAACAAGGAACTGGAACCCCAAGGTTTCTTAGGAGAAAACTCATTTTCTTCTCAGAACCATGCCGGCAGTGAGGAAAACCCCGGCAACAACAATGCTTTTCAGGTAGCTTCGAGGCCGCATGAACGGAGCTTTCATAATGGGAAAAGAAGCCTTATGCCATCAGTCTCCAATTTCTAGGTTGACACGCAGCATACACGCAGGACCAGAGCTTACTGTCTCTACGCAGTGTTCTGGTACCGAAACGGTTGCTTAAGCAAAGTCCCTAGGAATGTTGGAAAGCTTACTACCGTGAAACTAAAGCAGAACAGCGATGAAGGCCTCATGGAGCTGCTGCACGCCTCCCGTTTTGCCAGGATAATCAGGGCCTTACTTCGAGGCTAGTGCTCACATTGACTTTCACGTTTGGTATAGAGCGGAGCCGGGTGAGCTTCCAACTAGGAACTGGAAGCACAAGGTTTCTTTCGAGAAAACTCATTTGCTTCTATGAACCATGCCAGCTGTAAGTAAAAGCACGGTAACAACAGTGCTTTTCAGGTAGCTTCGGGGCCGCATCAACGGAGCTTTCATAATGGGAAAACTAGCCTTGTGCCGTCAGTCTCTAATTTCTAGGTTGACACGCAGCATACACGCAGGAGCAGAGCTTCCTGGTTCTACGCAGTGTTCTGGTACTGAAACGGGTGCTGAAGCAAGTCCCCTAGGAGTGTTGAAAAGCTTACTACCTTGAAACTAAAGCAGAACAACGATGAAGGCCTCATGGAGCTGCTGCACGCCTCTCGTTTTGCAAGGATAATCAGGGCCTTACTTCGAAGCTTGGGCTCACGTTGACTTTCACTTTAGGTATAGCGCAGAGCAGGGTGAGCTTCCAACAAGGAACTGGAACCCCAAGGTTTCTTAGGAGAAAACTCATTTTCTTCTCAGAACCATGCCGGCAGTGAGGAAAACCCCGGCAACAACAATGCTTTTCAGGTAGCTTCGAGGCCGCATGAACGGAGCTTTCATAATGGGAAAAGAAGCCTTATGCCATCAGTCTCCAATTTCTAGGTTGACACGCAGCATACACGCAGGACCAGAGCTTACTGTCTCTACGCAGTGTTCTGGTACCGAAACGGTTGCTTAAGCAAAGTCCCTAGGAATGTTGGAAAGCTTACTACCGTGAAACTAAAGCAGAACAGCGATGAAGGCCTCATGGAGCTGCTGCACGCCTCCCGTTTTGCCCGGATAATCAGGGCCTTACTTCGAGGCTAGTGCTCACATTGACTTTCACGTTTGGTATAGAGCGGAGCCGGGTGAGCTTCCAACTAGGAACTGGAAGCACAAGGTTTCTTTCGAGAAAACTCATTTGCTTCTATGAACCATGCCAGCTGTAAGTAAAAGCACGGTAACAACAGTGCTTTTCAGGTAGCTTCGGGGCCGCATCAACGGAGCTTTCATAATGGGAAAACTAGCCTTGTGCCGTCAGTCTCTAATTTCTAGGTTGACACGCAGCATACACGCAGGAGCAGAGCTTCCTGGTTCTACGCAGTGTTCTGGTACTGAAACGGGTGCTGAAGCAAGGCCCCTAGGAGTGTTGAAAAGCTTACTACCTTGAAACTAAAGCAGAACAACGATGAAGGCCTCATGGAGCTGCTGCACGCCTCTCGTTTTGCAAGGATAATCAGGGCCTTACTTCGAAGCTTGGGCTCACGTTGACTTTCACTTTAGGTATAGCGCAGAGCAGGGTGAGCTTCCAACAAGGAACTGGAACCCCAAGGTTTCTTAGGAGAAAACTCATTTTCTTCTCAGAACCATGCCGGCAGTGAGGAAAACCCCGGCAACAACAATGCTTTTCAGGTAGCTTCGAGGCCGCATGAACGGAGCTTTCATAATGGGAAAAGAAGCCTTATGCCATCAGTCTCCAATTTCTAGGTTGACACGCAGCATACACGCAGGACCAGAGCTTACTGTCTCTACGCAGTGTTCTGGTACCGAAACGGTTGCTTAAGCAAAGTCCCTAGGAATGTTGGAAAGCTTACTACCGTGAAACTAAAGCAGAACAGCGATGAAGGCCTCATGGAGCTGCTGCACGCCTCCCGTTTTGCCAGGATAATCAGGGCCTTACTTCGAGGCTAGTGCTCACATTGACTTTCACGTTTGGTATAGAGCGGAGCCGGGTGAGCTTCCAAGTAGGAACTGGAAGCACAAGGTTTCTTTCGAGAAAACTCATTTGCTTCTATGAACCATGCCGGCTGTAAGTAAAAGCACGGTAACAACAGTGCTTTTCAGGTAGCTTCGGGGCCGCATCAACGGAGCTTTCATAATGGGAAAACTAGCCTTGTGCCGTCAGTCTCTAATTTCTAGGTTGACACGCAGCATACACGCAGGAGCAGAGCTTCCTGGTTCTACGCAGTGTTCTGGTACTGAAACGGGTGCTGAAGCAAGTCCCCTAGGAGTGTTGAAAAGCTTACTACCTTGAAACTAAAGCAGAACGACGATGAAGGCCTCATGGAGCTGCTGCACACCTCTCGTTTTGCAAGGATAATCAGGGCCTTACTTCGAAGCTTGGGCTCACGTTGACTTTCACTTTAGGTATAGCGCAGAGCAGGGTGAGCTTCCAACAAGGAACTGGAACCCCAAGGTTTCTTAGGAGAAAACTCATTTTCTTCTCAGAACCATGCCGGCAGTGAGGAAAACCCCGGCAACAACAATCCTTTTCAGGTAGCTTCGAGGCCGCATGAACGGAGCTTTCATAATGGGAAAAGAAGCCTTATGCCATCAGTCTCCAATTTCTAGGTTGACACGCAGCATACACGCAGGACCAGAGCTTACTGTCTCTACGCAGTGTTCTGGTACCGAAACGGTTGCTTAAGCAAAGTCCCTAGGAATGTTGGAAAGCTTACTACCGTGAAACTAAAGCAGAACAGCGATGAAGGCCTCATGGAGCTGCTGCACGCCTCCCGTTTTGCCCGGATAATCAGGGCCTTACTTCGAGGCTAGTGCTCACATTGACTTTCACGTTTGGTATAGAGCGGAGCCGGGTGAGCTTCCAACTAGGAACTGGAAGCACAAGGTTTCTTTCGAGAAAACTCATTTGCTTCTATGAACCATGCCGGCTGTAAGTAAAAGCACGGTAACAACAGTGCTTTTCAGGTAGCTTCGGGGCCGCATCAACGGAGCTTTCATAATGGGAAAACTAGCCTTGTGCCGTCAGTCTCTAATTTCTAGGTTGACACGCAGCATACACGCAGGAGCAGAGCTTCCTGGTTCTACGCAGTGTTCTGGTACTGAAACGGGTGCTGAAGCAAGGCCCCTAGGAGTGTTGAAAAGCTTACTACCTTGAAACTAAAGCAGAACAACGATGAAGGCCTCATGGAGCTGCTGCACGCCTCTCGTTTTGCAAGGATGATCAGGGCCTTACTTCGAAGCTTGGGCTCACGTTGACTTTCACTTTAGGTATAGCGCAGAGCAGGGTGAGCTTCCAACAAGGAACTGGAACCCCAAGGTTTCTTAGGAGAAAACTCATTTTCTTCTCAGAACCATGCCGGCAGTGAGGAAAACCCCGGCAACAACAATGCTTTTCAGGTAGCTTCGAGGCCGCATGAACGGAGCTTTCATAATGGGAAAAGAAGCCTTATGCCATCAGTCTCCAATTTCTAGGTTGACACGCAGCATACACGCAGGACCAGAGCTTACTGTCTCTACGCAGTGTTCTGGTACCGAAACGGTTGCTTAAGCAAAGTCCCTAGGAATGTTGGAAAGCTTACTACCGTGAAACTAAAGCAGAACAGCGATGAAGGCCTCATGGAGCTGCTGCACGCCTCCCGTTTTGCCCGGATAATCAGGGCCTTACTTCGAGGCTAGTGCTCACATTGACTTTCACGTTTGGTATAGAGCGGAGCCGGGTGAGCTTCCAACTAGGAACTGGAAGCACAAGGTTTCTTTCGAGAAAACTCATTTGCTTCTATGAACCATGCCGGCTGTAAGTAAAAGCACGGTAACAACAGTGCTTTTCAGGTAGCTTCGGGGCCGCATCAACGGAGCTTTCATAATGGGAAAACTAGCCTTGTGCCGTCAGTCTCTAATTTCTAGGTTGACACGCAGCATACACGCAGGAGCAGAGCTTCCTGGTTCTACGCAGTGTTCTGGTACTGAAACGGGTGCTGAAGCAAGGCCCCTAGGAGTGTTGAAAAGCTTACTACCTTGAAACTAAAGCAGAACAACGATGAAGGCCTCATGGAGCTGCTGCACGCCTCTCGTTTTGCAAGGATGATCAGGGCCTTACTTCGAAGCTTGGGCTCACGTTGACTTTCACTTTAGGTATAGCGCAGAGCAGGGTGAGCTTCCAACAAGGAACTGGAACCCCAAGGTTTCTTAGGAGAAAACTCATTTTCTTCTCAGAACCATGCCGGCAGTGAGGAAAACCCCGGCAACAACAATGCTTTTCAGGTAGCTTCGAGGCCGCATGAACGGAGCTTTCATAATGGGAAAAGAAGCCTTATGCCATCAGTCTCCAATTTCTAGGTTGACACGCAGCATACACGCAGGACCAGAGCTTACTGTCTCTACGCAGTGTTCTGGTACCGAAACGGTTGCTTAAGCAAAGTCCCTAGGAATGTTGGAAAGCTTACTACCGTGAAACTAAAGCAGAACAGCGATGAAGGCCTCATGGAGCTGCTGCACGCCTCCCGTTTTGCCCGGATAATCAGGGCCTTACTTCGAGGCTAGTGCTCACATTGACTTTCACGTTTGGTATAGAGCGGAGCCGGGTGAGCTTCCAACTAGGAACTGGAAGCACAAGGTTTCTTTCGAGAAAACTCATTTGCTTCTATGAACCATGCCGGCTGTAAGTAAAAGCACGGTAACAACAGTGCTTTTCAGGTAGCTTCGGGGCCGCATCAACGGAGCTTTCATAATGGGAAAACTAGCCTTGTGCCGTCAGTCTCTAATTTCTAGGTTGACACGCAGCATACACGCAGGAGCAGAGCTTCCTGGTTCTACGCAGTGTTCTGGTACTGAAACGGGTGCTGAAGCAAGGCCCCTAGGAGTGTTGAAAAGCTTACTACCTTGAAACTAAAGCAGAACAACGATGAAGGCCTCATGGAGCTGCTGCACGCCTCTCGTTTTGCAAGGATGATCAGGGCCTTACTTCGAAGCTTGGGCTCACGTTGACTTTCACTTTAGGTATAGCGCAGAGCAGGGTGAGCTTCCAACAAGGAACTGGAACCCCAAGGTTTCTTAGGAGAAAACTCATTTTCTTCTCAGAACCATGCCGGCAGTGAGGAAAACCCCGGCAACAACAATGCTTTTCAGGTAGCTTCGAGGCCGCATGAACGGAGCTTTCATAATGGGAAAAGAAGCCTTATGCCATCAGTCTCCAATTTCTAGGTTGACACGCAGCATACACGCAGGACCAGAGCTTACTGTCTCTACGCAGTGTTCTGGTACCGAAACGGTTGCTTAAGCAAAGTCCCTAGGAATGTTGGAAAGCTTACTACCGTGAAACTAAAGCAGAACAGCGATGAAGGCCTCATGGAGCTGCTGCACGCCTCCCGTTTTGCCCGGATAATCAGGGCCTTACTTCGAGGCTAGTGCTCACATTGACTTTCACGTTTGGTATAGAGCGGAGCCGGGTGAGCTTCCAACTAGGAACTGGAAGCACAAGGTTTCTTTCGAGAAAACTCATTTGCTTCTATGAACCATGCCGGCTGTAAGTAAAAGCACGGTAACAACAGTGCTTTTCAGGTAGCTTCGGGGCCGCATCAACGGAGCTTTCATAATGGGAAAACTAGCCTTGTGCCGTCAGTCTCTAATTTCTAGGTTGACACGCAGCATACACGCAGGAGCAGAGCTTCCTGGTTCTACGCAGTGTTCTGGTACTGAAACGGGTGCTGAAGCAAGGCCCCTAGGAGTGTTGAAAAGCTTACTACCTTGAAACTAAAGCAGAACAACGATGAAGGCCTCATGGAGCTGCTGCACGCCTCTCGTTTTGCAAGGATGATCAGGGCCTTACTTCGAAGCTTGGGCTCACGTTGACTTTCACTTTAGGTATAGCGCAGAGCAGGGTGAGCTTCCAACAAGGAACTGGAACCCCAAGGTTTCTTAGGAGAAAACTCATTTTCTTCTCAGAACCATGCCGGCAGTGAGGAAAACCCCGGCAACAACAATGCTTTTCAGGTAGCTTCGAGGCCGCATGAACGGAGCTTTCATAATGGGAAAAGAAGCCTTATGCCATCAGTCTCCAATTTCTAGGTTGACACGCAGCATACACGCAGGACCAGAGCTTACTGTCTCTACGCAGTGTTCTGGTACCGAAACGGTTGCTTAAGCAAAGTCCCTAGGAATGTTGGAAAGCTTACTACCGTGAAACTAAAGCAGAACAGCGATGAAGGCCTCATGGAGCTGCTGCACGCCTCCCGTTTTGCCCGGATAATCAGGGCCTTACTTCGAGGCTAGTGCTCACATTGACTTTCACGTTTGGTATAGAGCGGAGCCGGGTGAGCTTCCAACTAGGAACTGGAAGCACAAGGTTTCTTTCGAGAAAACTCATTTTCTTCTATGAACCATGCCGGCTGTAAGTAAAAGCACGGTAACAACAGTGCTTTTCAGGTAGCTTCGGGGCCGCATCAACGGAGCTTTCATAATGGGAAAACTAGCCTTGTGCCGTCAGTCTCTAATTTCTAGGTTGACACGCAGCATACACGCAGGAGCAGAGCTTCCTGGTTCTACGCAGTGTTCTGGTACTGAAACGGGTGCTGAAGCAAGGCCCCTAGGAGTGTTGAAAAGCTTACTACCTTGAAACTAAAGCAGAACGACGATGAAGGCCTCATGGAGCTGCTGCACGCCTCTCGTTTTGCAAGGATGATCAGGGCCTTACTTCGAAGCTTGGGCTCACGTTGACTTTCACTTTAGGTATAGCGCAGAGCAGGGTGAGCTTCCAACAAGGAACTGGAACCCCAAGGTTTCTTAGGAGAAAACTCATTTTCTTCTCAGAACCATGCCGGCAGTGAGGAAAACCCCGGCAACAACAATGCTTTTCAGGTAGCTTCGAGGCCGCATGAACGGAGCTTTCATAATGGGAAAAGAAGCCTTATGCCATCAGTCTCCAATTTCTAGGTTGACACGCAGCATACACGCAGGACCAGAGCTTACTGTCTCTACGCAGTGTTCTGGTACCGAAACGGTTGCTTAAGCAAAGTCCCTAGGAATGTTGGAAAGCTTACTACCGTGAAACTAAAGCAGAACAGCGATGAAGGCCTCATGGAGCTGCTGCACGCCTCCCGTTTTGCCCGGATAATCAGGGCCTTACTTCGAGGCTAGTGCTCACATTGACTTTCACGTTTGGTATAGAGCGGAGCCGGGTGAGCTTCCAACTAGGAACTGGAAGCACAAGGTTTCTTTCGAGAAAACTCATTTTCTTCTATGAACCATGCCGGCTGTAAGTAAAAGCACGGTAACAACAGTGCTTTTCAGGTAGCTTCGGGGCCGCATCAACGGAGCTTTCATAATGGGAAAACTAGCCTTGTGCCGTCAGTCTCTAATTTCTAGGTTGACACGCAGCATACACGCAGGAGCAGAGCTTCCTGGTTCTACGCAGTGTTCTGGTACTGAAACGGGTGCTGAAGCAAGGCCCCTAGGAGTGTTGAAAAGCTTACTACCTTGAAACTAAAGCAGAACGACGATGAAGGCCTCATGGAGCTGCTGCACGCCTCTCGTTTTGCAAGGATAATCAGGGCCTTACTTCGAAGCTTGGGCTCACGTTGACTTTCACTTTAGGTATAGCGCAGAGCAGGGTGAGCTTCCAACAAGGAACTGGAACCCCAAGGTTTCTTAGGAGAAAACTCATTTTCTTCTCAGAACCATGCCGGCAGTGAGGAAAACCCCGGCAACAACAATCCTTTTCAGGTAGCTTCGAGGCCGCATGAACGGAGCTTTCATAATGGGAAAAGAAGCCTTATGCCATCAGTCTCCAATTTCTAGGTTGACACGCAGCATACACGCAGGACCAGAGCTTACTGTCTCTACGCAGTGTTCTGGTACCGAAACGGTTGCTTAAGCAAAGTCCCTAGGAATGTTGGAAAGCTTACTACCGTGAAACTAAAGCAGAACAGCGATGAAGGCCTCATGGAGCTGCTGCACGCCTCCCGTTTTGCCCGGATAATCAGGGCCTTACTTCGAGGCTAGTGCTCACATTGACTTTCACGTTTGGTATAGAGCGGAGCCGGGTGAGCTTCCAACTAGGAACTGGAAGCACAAGGTTTCTTTCGAGAAAACTCATTTTCTTCTATGAACCATGCCGGCTGTAAGTAAAAGCACGGTAACAACAGTGCTTTTCAGGTAGCTTCGGGGCCGCATCAACGGAGCTTTCATAATGGGAAAACTAGCCTTGTGCCGTCAGTCTCTAATTTCTAGGTTGACACGCAGCATACACGCAGGAGCAGAGCTTCCTGGTTCTACGCAGTGTTCTGGTACTGAAACGGGTGCTGAAGCAAGGCCCCTAGGAGTGTTGAAAAGCTTACTACCTTGAAACTAAAGCAGAACAACGATGAAGGCCTCATGGAGCTGCTGCACGCCTCTCGTTTTGCAAGGATAATCAGGGCCTTACTTCGAAGCTTGGGCTCACGTTGACTTTCACTTTAGGTATAGCGCAGAGCAGGGTGAGCTTCCAACAAGGAACTGGAACCCCAAGGTTTCTTAGGAGAAAACTCATTTTCTTCTCAGAACCATGCCGGCAGTGAGGAAAACCCCGGCAACAACAATGCTTTTCAGGTAGCTTCGAGGCCGCATGAACGGAGCTTTCATAATGGGAAAAGAAGCCTTATGCCATCAGTCTCCAATTTCTAGGTTGACACGCAGCATACACGCAGGACCAGAGCTTACTGTCTCTACGCAGTGTTCTGGTACCGAAACGGTTGCTTAAGCAAAGTCCCTAGGAATGTTGGAAAGCTTACTACCGTGAAACTAAAGCAGAACAGCGATGAAGGCCTCATGGAGCTGCTGCACGCCTCCCGTTTTGCCAGGATAATCAGGGCCTTACTTCGAGGCTAGTGCTCACATTGACTTTCACGTTTGGTATAGAGCGGAGCCGGGTGAGCTTCCAACTAGGAACTGGAAGCACAAGGTTTCTTTCGAGAAAACTCATTTGCTTCTATGAACCATGCCAGCTGTAAGTAAAAGCACGGTAACAACAGTGCTTTTCAGGTAGCTTCGGGGCCGCATCAACGGAGCTTTCATAATGGGAAAACTAGCCTTGTGCCGTCAGTCTCTAATTTCTAGGTTGACACGCAGCATACACGCAGGAGCAGAGCTTCCTGGTTCTACGCAGTGTTCTGGTACTGAAACGGGTGCTGAAGCAAGTCCCCTAGGAGTGTTGAAAAGCTTACTACCTTGAAACTAAAGCAGAACAACGATGAAGGCCTCATGGAGCTGCTGCACGCCTCTCGTTTTGCAAGGATGATCAGGGCCTTACTTCGAAGCTTGGGCTCACGTTGACTTTCACTTTAGGTATAGCGCAGAGCAGGGTGAGCTTCCAACAAGGAACTGGAACCCCAAGGTTTCTTAGGAGAAAACTCATTTTCTTCTCAGAACCATGCCGGCAGTGAGGAAAACCCCGGCAACAACAATGCTTTTCAGGTAGCTTCGAGGCCGCATGAACGGAGCTTTCATAATGGGAAAAGAAGCCTTATGCCATCAGTCTCCAATTTCTAGGTTGACACGCAGCATACACGCAGGACCAGAGCTTACTGTCTCTACGCAGTGTTCTGGTACCGAAACGGTTGCTTAAGCAAAGTCCCTAGGAATGTTGGAAAGCTTACTACCGTGAAACTAAAGCAGAACAGCGATGAAGGCCTCATGGAGCTGCTGCACGCCTCCCGTTTTGCCCGGATAATCAGGGCCTTACTTCGAGGCTAGTGCTCACATTGACTTTCACGTTTGGTATAGAGCGGAGCCGGGTGAGCTTCCAACTAGGAACTGGAAGCACAAGGTTTCTTTCGAGAAAACTCATTTTCTTCTATGAACCATGCCGGCTGTAAGTAAAAGCACGGTAACAACAGTGCTTTTCAGGTAGCTTCGGGGCCGCATCAACGGAGCTTTCATAATGGGAAAACTAGCCTTGTGCCGTCAGTCTCTAATTTCTAGGTTGACACGCAGCATACACGCAGGAGCAGAGCTTCCTGGTTCTACGCAGTGTTCTGGTACTGAAACGGGTGCTGAAGCAAGGCCCCTAGGAGTGTTGAAAAGCTTACTACCTTGAAACTAAAGCAGAACGACGATGAAGGCCTCATGGAGCTGCTGCACGCCTCTCGTTTTGCAAGGATAATCAGGGCCTTACTTCGAAGCTTGGGCTCACGTTGACTTTCACTTTAGGTATAGCGCAGAGCAGGGTGAGCTTCCAACAAGGAACTGGAACCCCAAGGTTTCTTAGGAGAAAACTCATTTTCTTCTCAGAACCATGCCGGCAGTGAGGAAAACCCCGGCAACAACAATGCTTTTCAGGTAGCTTCGAGGCCGCATGAACGGAGCTTTCATAATGGGAAAAGAAGCCTTATGCCATCAGTCTCCAATTTCTAGGTTGACACGCAGCATACACGCAGGACCAGAGCTTACTGTCTCTACGCAGTGTTCTGGTACCGAAACGGTTGCTTAAGCAAAGTCCCTAGGAATGTTGGAAAGCTTACTACCGTGAAACTAAAGCAGAACAGCGATGAAGGCCTCATGGAGCTGCTGCACGCCTCCCGTTTTGCCCGGATAATCAGGGCCTTACTTCGAGGCTAGTGCTCACATTGACTTTCACGTTTGGTATAGAGCGGAGCCGGGTGAGCTTCCAACTAGGAACTGGAAGCACAAGGTTTCTTTTGAGAAAACTCATTTTCTTCTATGAACCATGCCGGCTGTAAGTAAAAGCACGGTAACAACAGTGCTTTTCAGGTAGCTTCGGGGCCGCATCAACGGAGCTTTCATAATGGGAAAACTAGCCTTGTGCCGTCAGTCTCTAATTTCTAGGTTGACACGCAGCATACACGCAGGAGCAGAGCTTCCTGGTTCTACGCAGTGTTCTGGTACTGAAACGGGTGCTGAAGCAAGGCCCCTAGGAGTGTTGAAAAGCTTACTACCTTGAAACTAAAGCAGAACGACGATGAAGGCCTCATGGAGCTGCTGCACGCCTCTCGTTTTGCAAGGATAATCAGGGCCTTACTTCGAAGCTTGGGCTCACGTTGACTTTCACTTTAGGTATAGCGCAGAGCAGGGTGAGCTTCCAACAAGGAACTGGAACCCCAAGGTTTCTTAGGAGAAAACTCATTTTCTTCTCAGAACCATGCCGGCAGTGAGGAAAACCCCGGCAACAACAATGCTTTTCAGGTAGCTTCGAGGCCGCATGAACGGAGCTTTCATAATGGGAAAAGAAGCCTTATGCCATCAGTCTCCAATTTCTAGGTTGACACGCAGCATACACGCAGGACCAGAGCTTACTGTCTCTACGCAGTGTTCTGGTACCGAAACGGTTGCTTAAGCAAAGTCCCTAGGAATGTTGGAAAGCTTACTACCGTGAAACTAAAGCAGAACAGCGATGAAGGCCTCATGGAGCTGCTGCACGCCTCCCGTTTTGCCCGGATAATCAGGGCCTTACTTCGAGGCTAGTGCTCACATTGACTTTCACGTTTGGTATAGAGCGGAGCCGGGTGAGCTTCCAACTAGGAACTGGAAGCACAAGGTTTCTTTCGAGAAAACTCATTTTCTTCTATGAACCATGCCGGCTGTAAGTAAAAGCACGGTAACAACAGTGCTTTTCAGGTAGCTTCGGGGCCGCATCAACGGAGCTTTCATAATGGGAAAACTAGCCTTGTGCCGTCAGTCTCTAATTTCTAGGTTGACACGCAGCATACACGCAGGAGCAGAGCTTCCTGGTTCTACGCAGTGTTCTGGTACTGAAACGGGTGCTGAAGCAAGGCCCCTAGGAGTGTTGAAAAGCTTACTACCTTGAAACTAAAGCAGAACAACGATGAAGGCCTCATGGAGCTGCTGCACGCCTCTCGTTTTGCAAGGATAATCAGGGCCTTACTTCGAAGCTTGGGCTCACGTTGACTTTCACTTTAGGTATAGCGCAGAGCAGGGTGAGCTTCCAACAAGGAACTGGAACCCCAAGGTTTCTTAGGAGAAAACTCATTTTCTTCTCAGAACCATGCCGGCAGTGAGGAAAACCCCGGCAACAACAATGCTTTTCAGGTAGCTTCGAGGCCGCATGAACGGAGCTTTCATAATGGGAAAAGAAGCCTTATGCCATCAGTCTCCAATTTCTAGGTTGACACGCAGCATACACGCAGGACCAGAGCTTACTGTCTCTACGCAGTGTTCTGGTACCGAAACGGTTGCTTAAGCAAAGTCCCTAGGAATGTTGGAAAGCTTACTACCGTGAAACTAAAGCAGAACAGCGATGAAGGCCTCATGGAGCTGCTGCACGCCTCCCGTTTTGCCAGGATAATCAGGGCCTTACTTCGAGGCTAGTGCTCACATTGACTTTCACGTTTGGTATAGAGCGGAGCCGGGTGAGCTTCCAACTAGGAACTGGAAGCACAAGGTTTCTTTCGAGAAAACTCATTTGCTTCTATGAACCATGCCAGCTGTAAGTAAAAGCACGGTAACAACAGTGCTTTTCAGGTAGCTTCGGGGCCGCATCAACGGAGCTTTCATAATGGGAAAACTAGCCTTGTGCCGTCAGTCTCTAATTTCTAGGTTGACACGCAGCATACACGCAGGAGCAGAGCTTCCTGGTTCTACGCAGTGTTCTGGTACTGAAACGGGTGCTGAAGCAAGTCCCCTAGGAGTGTTGAAAAGCTTACTACCTTGAAACTAAAGCAGAACAACGATGAAGGCCTCATGGAGCTGCTGCACGCCTCTCGTTTTGCAAGGATAATCAGGGCCTTACTTCGAAGCTTGGGCTCACGTTGACTTTCACTTTAGGTATAGCGCAGAGCAGGGTGAGCTTCCAACAAGGAACTGGAACCCCAAGGTTTCTTAGGAGAAAACTCATTTTCTTCTCAGAACCATGCCGGCAGTGAGGAAAACCCCGGCAACAACAATGCTTTTCAGGTAGCTTCGAGGCCGCATGAACGGAGCTTTCATAATGGGAAAAGAAGCCTTATGCCATCAGTCTCCAATTTCTAGGTTGACACGCAGCATACACGCAGGACCAGAGCTTACTGTCTCTACGCAGTGTTCTGGTACCGAAACGGTTGCTTAAGCAAAGTCCCTAGGAATGTTGGAAAGCTTACTACCGTGAAACTAAAGCAGAACAGCGATGAAGGCCTCATGGAGCTGCTGCACGCCTCCCGTTTTGCCCGGATAATCAGGGCCTTACTTCGAGGCTAGTGCTCACATTGACTTTCACGTTTGGTATAGAGCGGAGCCGGGTGAGCTTCCAACTAGGAACTGGAAGCACAAGGTTTCTTTCGAGAAAACTCATTTTCTTCTATGAACCATGCCGGCTGTAAGTAAAAGCACGGTAACAACAGTGCTTTTCAGGTAGCTTCGGGGCCGCATCAACGGAGCTTTCATAATGGGAAAACTAGCCTTGTGCCGTCAGTCTCTAATTTCTAGGTTGACACGCAGCATACACGCAGGAGCAGAGCTTCCTGGTTCTACGCAGTGTTCTGGTACTGAAACGGGTGCTGAAGCAAGGCCCCTAGGAGTGTTGAAAAGCTTACTACCTTGAAACTAAAGCAGAACGACGATGAAGGCCTCATGGAGCTGCTGCACGCCTCTCGTTTTGCAAGGATAATCAGGGCCTTACTTCGAAGCTTGGGCTCACGTTGACTTTCACTTTAGGTATAGCGCAGAGCAGGGTGAGCTTCCAACAAGGAACTGGAACCCCAAGGTTTCTTAGGAGAAAACTCATTTTCTTCTCAGAACCATGCCGGCAGTGAGGAAAACCCCGGCAACAACAATGCTTTTCAGGTAGCTTCGAGGCCGCATGAACGGAGCTTTCATAATGGGAAAAGAAGCCTTATGCCATCAGTCTCCAATTTCTAGGTTGACACGCAGCATACACGCAGGACCAGAGCTTACTGTCTCTACGCAGTGTTCTGGTACCGAAACGGTTGCTTAAGCAAAGTCCCTAGGAATGTTGGAAAGCTTACTACCGTGAAACTAAAGCAGAACAGCGATGAAGGCCTCATGGAGCTGCTGCACGCCTCCCGTTTTGCCCGGATAATCAGGGCCTTACTTCGAGGCTAGTGCTCACATTGACTTTCACGTTTGGTATAGAGCGGAGCCGGGTGAGCTTCCAACTAGGAACTGGAAGCACAAGGTTTCTTTCGAGAAAACTCATTTGCTTCTATGAACCATGCCAGCTGTAAGTAAAAGCACGGTAACAACAGTGCTTTTCAGGTAGCTTCGGGGCCGCATCAACGGAGCTTTCATAATGGGAAAACTAGCCTTGTGCCGTCAGTCTCTAATTTCTAGGTTGACACGCAGCATACACGCAGGAGCAGAGCTTCCTGGTTCTACGCAGTGTTCTGGTACTGAAACGGGTGCTGAAGCAAGTCCCCTAGGAGTGTTGAAAAGCTTACTACCTTGAAACTAAAGCAGAACAACGATGAAGGCCTCATGGAGCTGCTGCACGCCTCTCGTTTTGCAAGGATAATCAGGGCCTTACTTCGAAGCTTGGGCTCACGTTGACTTTCACTTTAGGTATAGCGCAGAGCAGGGTGAGCTTCCAACAAGGAACTGGAACCCCAAGGTTTCTTAGGAGAAAACTCATTTTCTTCTCAGAACCATGCCGGCAGTGAGGAAAACCCCGGCAACAACAATGCTTTTCAGGTAGCTTCGAGGCCGCATGAACGGAGCTTTCATAATGGGAAAAGAAGCCTTATGCCATCAGTCTCCAATTTCTAGGTTGACACGCAGCATACACGCAGGACCAGAGCTTACTGTCTCTACGCAGTGTTCTGGTACCGAAACGGTTGCTTAAGCAAAGTCCCTAGGAATGTTGGAAAGCTTACTACCGTGAAACTAAAGCAGAACAGCGATGAAGGCCTCATGGAGCTGCTGCACGCCTCCCGTTTTGCCCGGATAATCAGGGCCTTACTTCGAGGCTAGTGCTCACATTGACTTTCACGTTTGGTATAGAGCGGAGCCGGGTGAGCTTCCAACTAGGAACTGGAAGCACAAGGTTTCTTTCGAGAAAACTCATTTTCTTCTATGAACCATGCCGGCTGTAAGTAAAAGCACGGTAACAACAGTGCTTTTCAGGTAGCTTCGGGGCCGCATCAACGGAGCTTTCATAATGGGAAAACTAGCCTTGTGCCGTCAGTCTCTAATTTCTAGGTTGACACGCAGCATACACGCAGGAGCAGAGCTTCCTGGTTCTACGCAGTGTTCTGGTACTGAAACGGGTGCTGAAGCAAGGCCCCTAGGAGTGCTGAAAAGCTTACTACCTTGAAACTAAAGCAGAACGACGATGAAGGCCTCATGGAGCTGCTGCACGCCTCTCGTTTTGCAAGGATAATCAGGGCCTTACTTCGAAGCTTGGGCTCACGTTGACTTTCACTTTAGGTATAGCGCAGAGCAGGGTGAGCTTCCAACAAGGAACTGGAACCCCAAGGTTTCTTAGGAGAAAACTCATTTTCTTCTCAGAACCATGCCGGCAGTGAGGAAAACCCCGGCAACAACAATGCTTTTCAGGTAGCTTCGAGGCCGCATGAACGGAGCTTTCATAATGGGAAAAGAAGCCTTATGCCATCAGTCTCCAATTTCTAGGTTGACACGCAGCATACACGCAGGACCAGAGCTTACTGTCTCTACGCAGTGTTCTGGTACCGAAACGGTTGCTTAAGCAAAGTCCCTAGGAATGTTGGAAAGCTTACTACCGTGAAACTAAAGCAGAACAGCGATGAAGGCCTCATGGAGCTGCTGCACGCCTCCCGTTTTGCCCGGATAATCAGGGCCTTACTTCGAGGCTAGTGCTCACATTGACTTTCACGTTTGGTATAGAGCGGAGCCGGGTGAGCTTCCAACTAGGAACTGGAAGCACAAGGTTTCTTTCGAGAAAACTCATTTGCTTCTATGAACCATGCCAGCTGTAAGTAAAAGCACGGTAACAACAGTGCTTTTCAGGTAGCTTCGGGGCCGCATCAACGGAGCTTTCATAATGGGAAAACTAGCCTTGTGCCGTCAGTCTCTAATTTCTAGGTTGACACGCAGCATACACGCAGGAGCAGAGCTTCCTGGTTCTACGCAGTGTTCTGGTACTGAAACGGGTGCTGAAGCAAGGCCCCTAGGAGTGTTGAAAAGCTTACTACCTTGAAACTAAAGCAGAACGACGATGAAGGCCTCATGGAGCTGCTGCACGCCTCTCGTTTTGCAAGGATAATCAGGGCCTTACTTCGAAGCTTGGGCTCACGTTGACTTTCACTTTAGGTATAGCGCAGAGCAGGGTGAGCTTCCAACAAGGAACTGGAACCCCAAGGTTTCTTAGGAGAAAACTCATTTTCTTCTCAGAACCATGCCGGCAGTGAGGAAAACCCCGGCAACAACAATGCTTTTCAGGTAGCTTCGAGGCCGCATGAACGGAGCTTTCATAATGGGAAAAGAAGCCTTATGCCATCAGTCTCCAATTTCTAGGTTGACACGCAGCATACACGCAGGACCAGAGCTTACTGTCTCTACGCAGTGTTCTGGTACCGAAACGGTTGCTTAAGCAAAGTCCCTAGGAATGTTGGAAAGCTTACTACCGTGAAACTAAAGCAGAACAGCGATGAAGGCCTCATGGAGCTGCTGCACGCCTCCCGTTTTGCCCGGATAATCAGGGCCTTACTTCGAGGCTAGTGCTCACATTGACTTTCACGTTTGGTATAGAGCGGAGCCGGGTGAGCTTCCAACTAGGAACTGGAAGCACAAGGTTTCTTTCGAGAAAACTCATTTGCTTCTATGAACCATGCCGGCTGTAAGTAAAAGCACGGTAACAACAGTGCTTTTCAGGTAGCTTCGGGGCCGCATCAACGGAGCTTTCATAATGGGAAAACTAGCCTTGTGCCGTCAGTCTCTAATTTCTAGGTTGACACGCAGCATACACGCAGGAGCAGAGCTTCCTGGTTCTACGCAGTGTTCTGGTACTGAAACGGGTGCTGAAGCAAGGCCCCTAGGAGTGTTGAAAAGCTTACTACCTTGAAACTAAAGCAGAACAACGATGAAGGCCTCATGGAGCTGCTGCACGCCTCTCGTTTTGCAAGGATAATCAGGGCCTTACTTCGAAGCTTGGGCTCACGTTGACTTTCACTTTAGGTATAGCGCAGAGCAGGGTGAGCTTCCAACAAGGAACTGGAACCCCAAGGTTTCTTAGGAGAAAACTCATTTTCTTCTCAGAACCATGCCGGCAGTGAGGAAAACCCCGGCAACAACAATGCTTTTCAGGTAGCTTCGAGGCCGCATGAACGGAGCTTTCATAATGGGAAAAGAAGCCTTATGCCATCAGTCTCCAATTTCTAGGTTGACACGCAGCATACACGCAGGACCAGAGCTTACTGTCTCTACGCAGTGTTCTGGTACCGAAACGGTTGCTTAAGCAAAGTCCCTAGGAATGTTGGAAAGCTTACTACCGTGAAACTAAAGCAGAACAGCGATGAAGGCCTCATGGAGCTGCTGCACGCCTCCCGTTTTGCCCGGATAATCAGGGCCTTACTTCGAGGCTAGTGCTCACATTGACTTTCACGTTTGGTATAGAGCGGAGCCGGGTGAGCTTCCAACTAGGAACTGGAAGCACAAGGTTTCTTTCGAGAAAACTCATTTGCTTCTATGAACCATGCCAGCTGTAAGTAAAAGCACGGTAACAACAGTGCTTTTCAGGTAGCTTCGGGGCCGCATCAACGGAGCTTTCATAATGGGAAAACTAGCCTTGTGCCGTCAGTCTCTAATTTCTAGGTTGACACGCAGCATACACGCAGGAGCAGAGCTTCCTGGTTCTACGCAGTGTTCTGGTACTGAAACGGGTGCTGAAGCAAGGCCCCTAGGAGTGTTGAAAAGCTTACTACCTTGAAACTAAAGCAGAACAACGATGAAGGCCTCATGGAGCTGCTGCACGCCTCTCGTTTTGCAAGGATAATCAGGGCCTTACTTCGAAGCTTGGGCTCACGTTGACTTTCACTTTAGGTATAGCGCAGAGCAGGGTGAGCTTCCAACAAGGAACTGGAACCCCAAGGTTTCTTAGGAGAAAACTCATTTTCTTCTCAGAACCATGCCGGCAGTGAGGAAAACCCCGGCAACAACAATGCTTTTCAGGTAGCTTCGAGGCCGCATGAACGGAGCTTTCATAATGGGAAAAGAAGCCTTATGCCATCAGTCTCCAATTTCTAGGTTGACACGCAGCATACACGCAGGACCAGAGCTTACTGTCTCTACGCAGTGTTCTGGTACCGAAACGGTTGCTTAAGCAAAGTCCCTAGGAATGTTGGAAAGCTTACTACCGTGAAACTAAAGCAGAACAGCGATGAAGGCCTCATGGAGCTGCTGCACGCCTCCCGTTTTGCCCGGATAATCAGGGCCTTACTTCGAGGCTAGTGCTCACATTGACTTTCACGTTTGGTATAGAGCGGAGCCGGGTGAGCTTCCAACTAGGAACTGGAAGCACAAGGTTTCTTTCGAGAAAACTCATTTTCTTCTATGAACCATGCCGGCTTTAAGTAAAAGCACGGTAACAACAGTGCTTTTCAGGTAGCTTCGGGGCCGCATCAACGGAGCTTTCATAATGGGAAAACTAGCCTTGTGCCGTCAGTCTCTAATTTCTAGGTTGACACGCAGCATACACGCAGGAGCAGAGCTTCCTGGTTCTACGCAGTGTTCTGGTACTGAAACGGGTGCTGAAGCAAGGCCCCTAGGAGTGTTGAAAAGCTTACTACCTTGAAACTAAAGCAGAACAACGATGAAGGCCTCATGGAGCTGCTGCACGCCTCTCGTTTTGCAAGGATAATCAGGGCCTTACTTCGAAGCTTGGGCTCACGTTGACTTTCACTTTAGGTATAGCGCAGAGCAGGGTGAGCTTCCAACAAGGAACTGGAACCCCAAGGTTTCTTAGGAGAAAACTCATTTTCTTCTCAGAACCATGCCGGCAGTGAGGAAAACCCCGGCAACAACAATGCTTTTCAGGTAGCTTCGAGGCCGCATGAACGGAGCTTTCATAATGGGAAAAGAAGCCTTATGCCATCAGTCTCCAATTTCTAGGTTGACACGCAGCATACACGCAGGACCAGAGCTTACTGTCTCTACGCAGTGTTCTGGTACCGAAACGGTTGCTTAAGCAAAGTCCCTAGGAATGTTGGAAAGCTTACTACCGTGAAACTAAAGCAGAACAGCGATGAAGGCCTCATGGAGCTGCTGCACGCCTCCCGTTTTGCCCGGATAATCAGGGCCTTACTTCGAGGCTAGTGCTCACATTGACTTTCACGTTTGGTATAGAGCGGAGCCGGGTGAGCTTCCAACTAGGAACTGGAAGCACAAGGTTTCTTTCGAGAAAACTCATTTGCTTCTATGAACCATGCCAGCTGTAAGTAAAAGCACGGTAACAACAGTGCTTTTCAGGTAGCTTCGGGGCCGCATCAACGGAGCTTTCATAATGGGAAAACTAGCCTTGTGCCGTCAGTCTCTAATTTCTAGGTTGACACGCAGCATACACGCAGGAGCAGAGCTTCCTGGTTCTACGCAGTGTTCTGGTACTGAAACGGGTGCTGAAGCAAGGCCCCTAGGAGTGTTGAAAAGCTTACTACCTTGAAACTAAAGCAGAACAACGATGAAGGCCTCATGGAGCTGCTGCACGCCTCTCGTTTTGCAAGGATAATCAGGGCCTTACTTCGAAGCTTGGGCTCACGTTGACTTTCACTTTAGGTATAGCGCAGAGCAGGGTGAGCTTCCAACAAGGAACTGGAACCCCAAGGTTTCTTAGGAGAAAACTCATTTTCTTCTCAGAACCATGCCGGCAGTGAGGAAAACCCCGGCAACAACAATGCTTTTCAGGTAGCTTCGAGGCCGCATGAACGGAGCTTTCATAATGGGAAAAGAAGCCTTATGCCATCAGTCTCCAATTTCTAGGTTGACACGCAGCATACACGCAGGACCAGAGCTTACTGTCTCTACGCAGTGTTCTGGTACCGAAACGGTTGCTTAAGCAAAGTCCCTAGGAATGTTGGAAAGCTTACTACCGTGAAACTAAAGCAGAACAGCGATGAAGGCCTCATGGAGCTGCTGCACGCCTCCCGTTTTGCCCGGATAATCAGGGCCTTACTTCGAGGCTAGTGCTCACATTGACTTTCACGTTTGGTATAGAGCGGAGCCGGGTGAGCTTCCAACTAGGAACTGGAAGCACAAGGTTTCTTTCGAGAAAACTCATTTGCTTCTATGAACCATGCCGGCTGTAAGTAAAAGCACGGTAACAACAGTGCTTTTCAGGTAGCTTCGGGGCCGCATCAACGGAGCTTTCATAATGGGAAAACTAGCCTTGTGCCGTCAGTCTCTAATTTCTAGGTTGACACGCAGCATACACGCAGGAGCAGAGCTTCCTGGTTCTACGCAGTGTTCTGGTACTGAAACGGGTGCTGAAGCAAGGCCCCTAGGAGTGTTGAAAAGCTTACTACCTTGAAACTAAAGCAGAACAACGATGAAGGCCTCATGGAGCTGCTGCACGCCTCTCGTTTTGCAAGGATAATCAGGGCCTTACTTCGAAGCTTGGGCTCACGTTGACTTTCACTTTAGGTATAGCGCAGAGCAGGGTGAGCTTCCAACAAGGAACTGGAACCCCAAGGTTTCTTAGGAGAAAACTCATTTTCTTCTCAGAACCATGCCGGCAGTGAGGAAAACCCCGGCAACAACAATGCTTTTCAGGTAGCTTCGAGGCCGCATGAACGGAGCTTTCATAATGGGAAAAGAAGCCTTATGCCATCAGTCTCCAATTTCTAGGTTGACACGCAGCATACACGCAGGACCAGAGCTTACTGTCTCTACGCAGTGTTCTGGTACCGAAACGGTTGCTTAAGCAAAGTCCCTAGGAATGTTGGAAAGCTTACTACCGTGAAACTAAAGCAGAACAGCGATGAAGGCCTCATGGAGCTGCTGCACGCCTCCCGTTTTGCCAGGATAATCAGGGCCTTACTTCGAGGCTAGTGCTCACATTGACTTTCACGTTTGGTATAGAGCGGAGCCGGGTGAGCTTCCAACTAGGAACTGGAAGCACAAGGTTTCTTTCGAGAAAACTCATTTGCTTCTATGAACCATGCCAGCTGTAAGTAAAAGCACGGTAACAACAGTGCTTTTCAGGTAGCTTCGGGGCCGCATCAACGGAGCTTTCATAATGGGAAAACTAGCCTTGTGCCGTCAGTCTCTAATTTCTAGGTTGACACGCAGCATACACGCAGGAGCAGAGCTTCCTGGTTCTACGCAGTGTTCTGGTACTGAAACGGGTGCTGAAGCAAGTCCCCTAGGAGTGTTGAAAAGCTTACTACCTTGAAACTAAAGCAGAACAACGATGAAGGCCTCATGGAGCTGCTGCACGCCTCTCGTTTTGCAAGGATAATCAGGGCCTTACTTCGAAGCTTGGGCTCACGTTGACTTTCACTTTAGGTATAGCGCAGAGCAGGGTGAGCTTCCAACAAGGAACTGGAACCCCAAGGTTTCTTAGGAGAAAACTCATTTTCTTCTCAGAACCATGCCGGCAGTGAGGAAAACCCCGGCAACAACAATGCTTTTCAGGTAGCTTCGAGGCCGCATGAACGGAGCTTTCATAATGGGAAAAGAAGCCTTATGCCATCAGTCTCCAATTTCTAGGTTGACACGCAGCATACACGCAGGACCAGAGCTTACTGTCTCTACGCAGTGTTCTGGTACCGAAACGGTTGCTTAAGCAAAGTCCCTAGGAATGTTGGAAAGCTTACTACCGTGAAACTAAAGCAGAACAGCGATGAAGGCCTCATGGAGCTGCTGCACGCCTCCCGTTTTGCCCGGATAATCAGGGCCTTACTTCGAGGCTAGTGCTCACATTGACTTTCACGTTTGGTATAGAGCGGAGCCGGGTGAGCTTCCAACTAGGAACTGGAAGCACAAGGTTTCTTTCGAGAAAACTCATTTGCTTCTATGAACCATGCCAGCTGTAAGTAAAAGCACGGTAACAACAGTGCTTTTCAGGTAGCTTCGGGGCCGCATCAACGGAGCTTTCATAATGGGAAAACTAGCCTTGTGCCGTCAGTCTCTAATTTCTAGGTTGACACGCAGCATACACGCAGGAGCAGAGCTTCCTGGTTCTACGCAGTGTTCTGGTACTGAAACGGGTGCTGAAGCAAGGCCCCTAGGAGTGTTGAAAAGCTTACTACCTTGAAACTAAAGCAGAACAACGATGAAGGCCTCATGGAGCTGCTGCACGCCTCTCGTTTTGCAAGGATAATCAGGGCCTTACTTCGAAGCTTGGGCTCACGTTGACTTTCACTTTAGGTATAGCGCAGAGCAGGGTGAGCTTCCAACAAGGAACTGGAACCCCAAGGTTTCTTAGGAGAAAACTCATTTTCTTCTCAGAACCATGCCGGCAGTGAGGAAAACCCCGGCAACAACAATGCTTTTCAGGTAGCTTCGAGGCCGCATGAACGGAGCTTTCATAATGGGAAAAGAAGCCTTATGCCATCAGTCTCCAATTTCTAGGTTGACACGCAGCATACACGCAGGACCAGAGCTTACTGTCTCTACGCAGTGTTCTGGTACCGAAACGGTTGCTTAAGCAAAGTCCCTAGGAATGTTGGAAAGCTTACTACCGTGAAACTAAAGCAGAACAGCGATGAAGGCCTCATGGAGCTGCTGCACGCCTCCCGTTTTGCCCGGATAATCAGGGCCTTACTTCGAGGCTAGTGCTCACATTGACTTTCACGTTTGGTATAGAGCGGAGCCGGGTGAGCTTCCAACTAGGAACTGGAAGCACAAGGTTTCTTTCGAGAAAACTCATTTTCTTCTATGAACCATGCCGGCTGTAAGTAAAAGCACGGTAACAACAGTGCTTTTCAGGTAGCTTCGGGGCCGCATCAACGGAGCTTTCATAATGGGAAAACTAGCCTTGTGCCGTCAGTCTCTAATTTCTAGGTTGACACGCAGCATACACGCAGGAGCAGAGCTTCCTGGTTCTACGCAGTGTTCTGGTACTGAAACGGGTGCTGAAGCAAGGCCCCTAGGAGTGTTGAAAAGCTTACTACCTTGAAACTAAAGCAGAACAACGATGAAGGCCTCATGGAGCTGCTGCACGCCTCTCGTTTTGCAAGGATAATCAGGGCCTTACTTCGAAGCTTGGGCTCACGTTGACTTTCACTTTAGGTATAGCGCAGAGCAGGGTGAGCTTCCAACAAGGAACTGGAACCCCAAGGTTTCTTAGGAGAAAACTCATTTTCTTCTCAGAACCATGCCGGCAGTGAGGAAAACCCCGGCAACAACAATGCTTTTCAGGTAGCTTCGAGGCCGCATGAACGGAGCTTTCATAATGGGAAAAGAAGCCTTATGCCATCAGTCTCCAATTTCTAGGTTGACACGCAGCATACACGCAGGACCAGAGCTTACTGTCTCTACGCAGTGTTCTGGTACCGAAACGGTTGCTTAAGCAAAGTCCCTAGGAATGTTGGAAAGCTTACTACCGTGAAACTAAAGCAGAACAGCGATGAAGGCCTCATGGAGCTGCTGCACGCCTCCCGTTTTGCCCGGATAATCAGGGCCTTACTTCGAGGCTAGTGCTCACATTGACTTTCACGTTTGGTATAGAGCGGAGCCGGGTGAGCTTCCAACTAGGAACTGGAAGCACAAGGTTTCTTTCGAGAAAACTCATTTGCTTCTATGAACCATGCCAGCTGTAAGTAAAAGCACGGTAACAACAGTGCTTTTCAGGTAGCTTCGGGGCCGCATCAACGGAGCTTTCATAATGGGAAAACTAGCCTTGTGCCGTCAGTCTCTAATTTCTAGGTTGACACGCAGCATACACGCAGGAGCAGAGCTTCCTGGTTCTACGCAGTGTTCTGGTACTGAAACGGGTGCTGAAGCAAGGCCCCTAGGAGTGTTGAAAAGCTTACTACCTTGAAACTAAAGCAGAACAACGATGAAGGCCTCATGGAGCTGCTGCACGCCTCTCGTTTTGCAAGGATAATCAGGGCCTTACTTCGAAGCTTGGGCTCACGTTGACTTTCACTTTAGGTATAGCGCAGAGCAGGGTGAGCTTCCAACAAGGAACTGGAACCCCAAGGTTTCTTAGGAGAAAACTCATTTTCTTCTCAGAACCATGCCGGCAGTGAGGAAAACCCCGGCAACAACAATGCTTTTCAGGTAGCTTCGAGGCCGCATGAACGGAGCTTTCATAATGGGAAAAGAAGCCTTATGCCATCAGTCTCCAATTTCTAGGTTGACACGCAGCATACACGCAGGACCAGAGCTTACTGTCTCTACGCAGTGTTCTGGTACCGAAACGGTTGCTTAAGCAAAGTCCCTAGGAATGTTGGAAAGCTTACTACCGTGAAACTAAAGCAGAACAGCGATGAAGGCCTCATGGAGCTGCTGCACGCCTCCCGTTTTGCCCGGATAATCAGGGCCTTACTTCGAGGCTAGTGCTCACATTGACTTTCACGTTTGGTATAGAGCGGAGCCGGGTGAGCTTCCAACTAGGAACTGGAAGCACAAGGTTTCTTTCGAGAAAACTCATTTTCTTCTATGAACCATGCCGGCTGTAAGTAAAAGCACGGTAACAACAGTGCTTTTCAGGTAGCTTCGGGGCCGCATCAACGGAGCTTTCATAATGGGAAAACTAGCCTTGTGCCGTCAGTCTCTAATTTCTAGGTTGACACGCAGCATACACGCAGGAGCAGAGCTTCCTGGTTCTACGCAGTGTTCTGGTACTGAAACGGGTGCTGAAGCAAGGCCCCTAGGAGTGTTGAAAAGCTTACTACCTTGAAACTAAAGCAGAACAACGATGAAGGCCTCATGGAGCTGCTGCACGCCTCTCGTTTTGCAAGGATAATCAGGGCCTTACTTCGAAGCTTGGGCTCACGTTGACTTTCACTTTAGGTATAGCGCAGAGCAGGGTGAGCTTCCAACAAGGAACTGGAACCCCAAGGTTTCTTAGGAGAAAACTCATTTTCTTCTCAGAACCATGCCGGCAGTGAGGAAAACCCCGGCAACAACAATGCTTTTCAGGTAGCTTCGAGGCCGCATGAACGGAGCTTTCATAATGGGAAAAGAAGCCTTATGCCATCAGTCTCCAATTTCTAGGTTGACACGCAGCATACACGCAGGACCAGAGCTTACTGTCTCTACGCAGTGTTCTGGTACCGAAACGGTTGCTTAAGCAAAGTCCCTAGGAATGTTGGAAAGCTTACTACCGTGAAACTAAAGCAGAACAGCGATGAAGGCCTCATGGAGCTGCTGCACGCCTCCCGTTTTGCCAGGATAATCAGGGCCTTACTTCGAGGCTAGTGCTCACATTGACTTTCACGTTTGGTATAGAGCGGAGCCGGGTGAGCTTCCAACTAGGAACTGGAAGCACAAGGTTTCTTTCGAGAAAACTCATTTGCTTCTATGAACCATGCCAGCTGTAAGTAAAAGCACGGTAACAACAGTGCTTTTCAGGTAGCTTCGGGGCCGCATCAACGGAGCTTTCATAATGGGAAAACTAGCCTTGTGCCGTCAGTCTCTAATTTCTAGGTTGACACGCAGCATACACGCAGGAGCAGAGCTTCCTGGTTCTACGCAGTGTTCTGGTACTGAAACGGGTGCTGAAGCAAGGCCCCTAGGAGTGTTGAAAAGCTTACTACCTTGAAACTAAAGCAGAACAACGATGAAGGCCTCATGGAGCTGCTGCACGCCTCTCGTTTTGCAAGGATAATCAGGGCCTTACTTCGAAGCTTGGGCTCACGTTGACTTTCACTTTAGGTATAGCGCAGAGCAGGGTGAGCTTCCAACAAGGAACTGGAACCCCAAGGTTTCTTAGGAGAAAACTCATTTTCTTCTCAGAACCATGCCGGCAGTGAGGAAAACCCCGGCAACAACAATGCTTTTCAGGTAGCTTCGAGGCCGCATGAACGGAGCTTTCATAATGGGAAAAGAAGCCTTATGCCATCAGTCTCCAATTTCTAGGTTGACACGCAGCATACACGCAGGACCAGAGCTTACTGTCTCTACGCAGTGTTCTGGTACCGAAACGGTTGCTTAAGCAAAGTCCCTAGGAATGTTGGAAAGCTTACTACCGTGAAACTAAAGCAGAACAGCGATGAAGGCCTCATGGAGCTGCTGCACGCCTCCCGTTTTGCCCGGATAATCAGGGCCTTACTTCGAGGCTAGTGCTCACATTGACTTTCACGTTTGGTATAGAGCGGAGCCGGGTGAGCTTCCAACTAGGAACTGGAAGCACAAGGTTTCTTTCGAGAAAACTCATTTTCTTCTATGAACCATGCCGGCTGTAAGTAAAAGCACGGTAACAACAGTGCTTTTCAGGTAGCTTCGGGGCCGCATCAACGGAGCTTTCATAATGGGAAAACTAGCCTTGTGCCGTCAGTCTCTAATTTCTAGGTTGACACGCAGCATACACGCAGGAGCAGAGCTTCCTGGTTCTACGCAGTGTTCTGGTACTGAAACGGGTGCTGAAGCAAGGCCCCTAGGAGTGTTGAAAAGCTTACTACCTTGAAACTAAAGCAGAACAACGATGAAGGCCTCATGGAGCTGCTGCACGCCTCTCGTTTTGCAAGGATAATCAGGGCCTTACTTCGAAGCTTGGGCTCACGTTGACTTTCACTTTAGGTATAGCGCAGAGCAGGGTGAGCTTCCAACAAGGAACTGGAACCCCAAGGTTTCTTAGGAGAAAACTCATTTTCTTCTCAGAACCATGCCGGCAGTGAGGAAAACCCCGGCAACAACAATGCTTTTCAGGTAGCTTCGAGGCCGCATGAACGGAGCTTTCATAATGGGAAAAGAAGCCTTATGCCATCAGTCTCCAATTTCTAGGTTGACACGCAGCATACACGCAGGACCAGAGCTTACTGTCTCTACGCAGTGTTCTGGTACCGAAACGGTTGCTTAAGCAAAGTCCCTAGGAATGTTGGAAAGCTTACTACCGTGAAACTAAAGCAGAACAGCGATGAAGGCCTCATGGAGCTGCTGCACGCCTCCCGTTTTGCCCGGATAATCAGGGCCTTACTTCGAGGCTAGTGCTCACATTGACTTTCACGTTTGGTATAGAGCGGAGCCGGGTGAGCTTCCAACTAGGAACTGGAAGCACAAGGTTTCTTTCGAGAAAACTCATTTGCTTCTATGAACCATGCCAGCTGTAAGTAAAAGCACGGTAACAACAGTGCTTTTCAGGTAGCTTCGGGGCCGCATCAACGGAGCTTTCATAATGGGAAAACTAGCCTTGTGCCGTCAGTCTCTAATTTCTAGGTTGACACGCAGCATACACGCAGGAGCAGAGCTTCCTGGTTCTACGCAGTGTTCTGGTACTGAAACGGGTGCTGAAGCAAGTCCCCTAGGAGTGTTGAAAAGCTTACTACCTTGAAACTAAAGCAGAACAACGATGAAGGCCTCATGGAGCTGCTGCACGCCTCTCGTTTTGCAAGGATAATCAGGGCCTTACTTCGAAGCTTGGGCTCACGTTGACTTTCACTTTAGGTATAGCGCAGAGCAGGGTGAGCTTCCAACAAGGAACTGGAACCCCAAGGTTTCTTAGGAGAAAACTCATTTTCTTCTCAGAACCATGCCGGCAGTGAGGAAAACCCCGGCAACAACAATGCTTTTCAGGTAGCTTCGAGGCCGCATGAACGGAGCTTTCATAATGGGAAAAGAAGCCTTATGCCATCAGTCTCCAATTTCTAGGTTGACACGCAGCATACACGCAGGACCAGAGCTTACTGTCTCTACGCAGTGTTCTGGTACCGAAACGGTTGCTTAAGCAAAGTCCCTAGGAATGTTGGAAAGCTTACTACCGTGAAACTAAAGCAGAACAGCGATGAAGGCCTCATGGAGCTGCTGCACGCCTCCCGTTTTGCCCGGATAATCAGGGCCTTACTTCGAGGCTAGTGCTCACATTGACTTTCACGTTTGGTATAGAGCGGAGCCGGGTGAGCTTCCAACTAGGAACTGGAAGCACAAGGTTTCTTTCGAGAAAACTCATTTGCTTCTATGAACCATGCCAGCTGTAAGTAAAAGCACGGTAACAACAGTGCTTTTCAGGTAGCTTCGGGGCCGCATCAACGGAGCTTTCATAATGGGAAAACTAGCCTTGTGCCGTCAGTCTCTAATTTCTAGGTTGACACGCAGCATACACGCAGGAGCAGAGCTTCCTGGTTCTACGCAGTGTTCTGGTACTGAAACGGGTGCTGAAGCAAGGCCCCTAGGAGTGTTGAAAAGCTTACTACCTTGAAACTAAAGCAGAACAACGATGAAGGCCTCATGGAGCTGCTGCACGCCTCTCGTTTTGCAAGGATAATCAGGGCCTTACTTCGAAGCTTGGGCTCACGTTGACTTTCACTTTAGGTATAGCGCAGAGCAGGGTGAGCTTCCAACAAGGAACTGGAACCCCAAGGTTTCTTAGGAGAAAACTCATTTTCTTCTCAGAACCATGCCGGCAGTGAGGAAAACCCCGGCAACAACAATGCTTTTCAGGTAGCTTCGAGGCCGCATGAACGGAGCTTTCATAATGGGAAAAGAAGCCTTATGCCATCAGTCTCCAATTTCTAGGTTGACACGCAGCATACACGCAGGACCAGAGCTTACTGTCTCTACGCAGTGTTCTGGTACCGAAACGGTTGCTTAAGCAAAGTCCCTAGGAATGTTGGAAAGCTTACTACCGTGAAACTAAAGCAGAACAGCGATGAAGGCCTCATGGAGCTGCTGCACGCCTCCCGTTTTGCCCGGATAATCAGGGCCTTACTTCGAGGCTAGTGCTCACATTGACTTTCACGTTTGGTATAGAGCGGAGCCGGGTGAGCTTCCAACTAGGAACTGGAAGCACAAGGTTTCTTTCGAGAAAACTCATTTGCTTCTATGAACCATGCCGGCTGTAAGTAAAAGCACGGTAACAACAGTGCTTTTCAGGTAGCTTCGGGGCCGCATCAACGGAGCTTTCATAATGGGAAAACTAGCCTTGTGCCGTCAGTCTCTAATTTCTAGGTTGACACGCAGCATACACGCAGGAGCAGAGCTTCCTGGTTCTACGCAGTGTTCTGGTACTGAAACGGGTGCTGAAGCAAGGCCCCTAGGAGTGTTGAAAAGCTTACTACCTTGAAACTAAAGCAGAACAACGATGAAGGCCTCATGGAGCTGCTGCACGCCTCTCGTTTTGCAAGGATGATCAGGGCCTTACTTCGAAGCTTGGGCTCACGTTGACTTTCACTTTAGGTATAGCGCAGAGCAGGGTGAGCTTCCAACAAGGAACTGGAACCCCAAGGTTTCTTAGGAGAAAACTCATTTTCTTCTCAGAACCATGCCGGCAGTGAGGAAAACCCCGGCAACAACAATGCTTTTCAGGTAGCTTCGAGGCCGCATGAACGGAGCTTTCATAATGGGAAAAGAAGCCTTATGCCATCAGTCTCCAATTTCTAGGTTGACACGCAGCATACACGCAGGACCAGAGCTTACTGTCTCTACGCAGTGTTCTGGTACCGAAACGGTTGCTTAAGCAAAGTCCCTAGGAATGTTGGAAAGCTTACTACCGTGAAACTAAAGCAGAACAGCGATGAAGGCCTCATGGAGCTGCTGCACGCCTCCCGTTTTGCCCGGATAATCAGGGCCTTACTTCGAGGCTAGTGCTCACATTGACTTTCACGTTTGGTATAGAGCGGAGCCGGGTGAGCTTCCAACTAGGAACTGGAAGCACAAGGTTTCTTTCGAGAAAACTCATTTGCTTCTATGAACCATGCCGGCTGTAAGTAAAAGCACGGTAACAACAGTGCTTTTCAGGTAGCTTCGGGGCCGCATCAACGGAGCTTTCATAATGGGAAAACTAGCCTTGTGCCGTCAGCCTCTAATTTCTAGGTTGACACGCAGCATACACGCAGGAGCAGAGCTTCCTGGTTCTACGCAGTGTTCTGGTACTGAAACGGGTGCTGAAGCAAGGCCCCTAGGAGTGTTGAAAAGCTTACTACCTTGAAACTAAAGCAGAACAACGATGAAGGCCTCATGGAGCTGCTGCACGCCTCTCGTTTTGCAAGGATGATCAGGGCCTTACTTCGAAGCTTGGGCTCACGTTGACTTTCACTTTAGGTATAGCGCAGAGCAGGGTGAGCTTCCAACAAGGAACTGGAACCCCAAGGTTTCTTAGGAGAAAACTCATTTTCTTCTCAGAACCATGCCGGCAGTGAGGAAAACCCCGGCAACAACAATGCTTTTCAGGTAGCTTCGAGGCCGCATGAACGGAGCTTTCATAATGGGAAAAGAAGCCTTATGCCATCAGTCTCCAATTTCTAGGTTGACACGCAGCATACACGCACGACCAGAGCTTACTGTCTCTACGCAGTGTTCTGGTACCGAAACGGTTGCTTAAGCAAAGTCCCTAGGAATGTTGGAAAGCTTACTACCGTGAAACTAAAGCAGAACAGCGATGAAGGCCTCATGGAGCTGCTGCACGCCTCCCGTTTTGCCCGGATAATCAGGGCCTTACTTCGAGGCTAGTGCTCACATTGACTTTCACGTTTGGTATAGAGCGGAGCCGGGTGAGCTTCCAACTAGGAACTGGAAGCACAAGGTTTCTTTCGAGAAAACTCATTTGCTTCTATGAACCATGCCGGCTGTAAGTAAAAGCACGGTAACAACAGTGCTTTTCAGGTAGCTTCGGGGCCGCATCAACGGAGCTTTCATAATGGGAAAACTAGCCTTGTGCCGTCAGTCTCTAATTTCTAGGTTGACACGCAGCATACACGCAGGAGCAGAGCTTCCTGGTTCTACGCAGTGTTCTGGTACTGAAACGGGTGCTGAAGCAAGGCCCCTAGGAGTGTTGAAAAGCTTACTACCTTGAAACTAAAGCAGAACAACGATGAAGGCCTCATGGAGCTGCTGCACGCCTCTCGTTTTGCAAGGATAATCAGGGCCTTACTTCGAAGCTTGGGCTCACGTTGACTTTCACTTTAGGTATAGCGCAGAGCAGGGTGAGCTTCCAACAAGGAACTGGAACCCCAAGGTTTCTTAGGAGAAAACTCATTTTCTTCTCAGAACCATGCCGGCAGTGAGGAAAACCCCGGCAACAACAATCCTTTTCAGGTAGCTTCGAGGCCGCATGAACGGAGCTTTCATAATGGGAAAAGAAGCCTTATGCCATCAGTCTCCAATTTCTAGGTTGACACGCAGCATACACGCAGGACCAGAGCTTACTGTCTCTACGCAGTGTTCTGGTACCGAAACGGTTGCTTAAGCAAAGTCCCTAGGAATGTTGGAAAGCTTACTACCGTGAAACTAAAGCAGAACAGCGATGAAGGCCTCATGGAGCTGCTGCACGCCTCCCGTTTTGCCCGGATAATCAGGGCCTTACTTCGAGGCTAGTGCTCACATTGACTTTCACGTTTGGTATAGAGCGGAGCCGGGTGAGCTTCCAACTAGGAACTGGAAGCACAAGGTTTCTTTCGAGAAAACTCATTTTCTTCTATGAACCATGCCGGCTGTAAGTAAAAGCACGGTAACAACAGTGCTTTTCAGGTAGCTTCGGGGCCGCATCAACGGAGCTTTCATAATGGGAAAACTAGCCTTGTGCCGTCAGTCTCTAATTTCTAGGTTGACACGCAGCATACACGCAGGAGCAGAGCTTCCTGGTTCTACGCAGTGTTCTGGTACTGAAACGGGTGCTGAAGCAAGTCCCTTAGGAGTGTTGAAAAGCTTACTACCTTGAAACTAAAGCAGAACAACGATGAAGGCCTCATGGAGCTGCTGCACGCCTCTCGTTTTGCAAGGATGATCAGGGCCTTACTTCGAAGCTTGGGCTCACGTTGACTTTCACTTTAGGTATAGCGCAGAGCAGGGTGAGCTTCCAACAAGGAACTGGAACCCCAAGGTTTCTTAGGAGAAAACTCATTTTCTTCTCAGAACCATGCCGGCAGTGAGGAAAACCCCGGCAACAACAATGCTTTTCAGGTAGCTTCGAGGCCGCATGAACGGAGCTTTCATAATGGGAAAAGAAGCCTTATGCCATCAGTCTCCAATTTCTAGGTTGACACGCAGCATACACGCAGGACCAGAGCTTACTGTCTCTACGCAGTGTTCTGGTACCGAAACGGTTGCTTAAGCAAAGTCCCTAGGAATGTTGGAAAGCTTACTACCGTGAAACTAAAGCAGAACAGCGATGAAGGCCTCATGGAGCTGCTGCACGCCTCCCGTTTTGCCCGGATAATCAGGGCCTTACTTCGAGGCTAGTGCTCACATTGACTTTCACGTTTGGTATAGAGCGGAGCCGGGTGAGCTTCCAACTAGGAACTGGAAGCACAAGGTTTCTTTCGAGAAAACTCATTTGCTTCTATGAACCATGCCGGCTGTAAGTAAAAGCACGGTAACAACAGTGCTTTTCAGGTAGCTTCGGGGCCGCATCAACGGAGCTTTCATAATGGGAAAACTAGCCTTGTGCCGTCAGTCTCTAATTTCTAGGTTGACACGCAGCATACACGCAGGAGCAGAGCTTCCTGGTTCTACGCAGTGTTCTGGTACTGAAACGGGTGCTGAAGCAAGGCCCCTAGGAGTGTTGAAAAGCTTACTACCTTGAAACTAAAGCAGAACAACGATGAAGGCCTCATGGAGCTGCTGCACGCCTCTCGTTTTGCAAGGATAATCAGGGCCTTACTTCGAAGCTTGGGCTCACGTTGACTTTCACTTTAGGTATAGCGCAGAGCAGGGTGAGCTTCCAACAAGGAACTGGAACCCCAAGGTTTCTTAGGAGAAAACTCATTTTCTTCTCAGAACCATGCCGGCAGTGAGGAAAACCCCGGCAACAACAATCCTTTTCAGGTAGCTTCGAGGCCGCATGAACGGAGCTTTCATAATGGGAAAAGAAGCCTTATGCCATCAGTCTCCAATTTCTAGGTTGACACGCAGCATACACGCAGGACCAGAGCTTACTGTCTCTACGCAGTGTTCTGGTACCGAAACGGTTGCTTAAGCAAAGTCCCTAGGAATGTTGGAAAGCTTACTACCGTGAAACTAAAGCAGAACAGCGATGAAGGCCTCATGGAGCTGCTGCACGCCTCCCGTTTTGCCCGGATAATCAGGGCCTTACTTCGAGGCTAGTGCTCACATTGACTTTCACGTTTGGTATAGAGCGGAGCCGGGTGAGCTTCCAACTAGGAACTGGAAGCACAAGGTTTCTTTCGAGAAAACTCATTTTCTTCTATGAACCATGCCGGCTGTAAGTAAAAGCACGGTAACAACAGTGCTTTTCAGGTAGCTTCGGGGCCGCATCAACGGAGCTTTCATAATGGGAAAACTAGCCTTGTGCCGTCAGTCTCTAATTTCTAGGTTGACACGCAGCATACACGCAGGAGCAGAGCTTCCTGGTTCTACGCAGTGTTCTGGTACTGAAACGGGTGCTGAAGCAAGTCCCTTAGGAGTGTTGAAAAGCTTACTACCTTGAAACTAAAGCAGAACAACGATGAAGGCCTCATGGAGCTGCTGCACGCCTCTCGTTTTGCAAGGATGATCAGGGCCTTACTTCGAAGCTTGGGCTCACGTTGACTTTCACTTTAGGTATAGCGCAGAGCAGGGTGAGCTTCCAACAAGGAACTGGAACCCCAAGGTTTCTTAGGAGAAAACTCATTTTCTTCTCAGAACCATGCCGGCAGTGAGGAAAACCCCGGCAACAACAATGCTTTTCAGGTAGCTTCGAGGCCGCATGAACGGAGCTTTCATAATGGGAAAAGAAGCCTTATGCCATCAGTCTCCAATTTCTAGGTTGACACGCAGCATACACGCAGGACCAGAGCTTACTGTCTCTACGCAGTGGTCTGGTACCGAAACGGTTGCTTAAGCAAAGTCCCTAGGAATGTTGGAAAGCTTACTACCGTGAAACTAAAGCAGAACAGCGATGAAGGCCTCATGGAGCTGCTGCACGCCTCCCGTTTTGCCCGGATAATCAGGGCCTTACTTCGAGGCTAGTGCTCACATTGACTTTCACGTTTGGTATAGAGCGGAGCCGGGTGAGCTTCCAACTAGGAACTGGAAGCACAAGGTTTCTTTCGAGAAAACTCATTTTCTTCTATGAACCATGCCGGCTGTAAGTAAAAGCACGGTAACAACAGTGCTTTTCAGGTAGCTTCGGGGCCGCATCAACGGAGCTTTCATAATGGGAAAACTAGCCTTGTGCCGTCAGTCCTAATTTCTAGGTTGACACGCAGCATACACGCAGGAGCAGAGCTTCCTGGTTCTACGCAGTGTTCTGGTACTGAAACGGGTGCTGAAGCAAGGCCCCTAGGAGTGTTGAAAAGCTTACTACCTTGAAACTAAAGCAGAACAACGATGAAGGCCTCATGGAGCTGCTGCACGCCTCTCGTTTTGCAAGGATGATCAGGGCCTTACTTCGAAGCTTGGGCTCACGTTGACTTTCACTTTAGGTATAGCGCAGAGCAGGGTGAGCTTCCAACAAGGAACTGGAACCCCAAGGTTTCTTAGGAGAAAACTCATTTTCTTCTCAGAACCATGCCGGCAGTGAGGAAAACCCCGGCAACAACAATGCTTTTCAGGTAGCTTCGAGGCCGCATGAACGGAGCTTTCATAATGGGAAAAGAAGCCTTATGCCATCAGTCTCCAATTTCTAGGTTGACACGCAGCATACACGCAGGACCAGAGCTTACTGTCTCTACGCAGTGTTCTGGTACCGAAACGGTTGCTTAAGCAAAGTCCCTAGGAATGTTGGAAAGCTTACTACCGTGAAACTAAAGCAGAACAGCGATGAAGGCCTCATGGAGCTGCTGCACGCCTCCCGTTTTGCCAGGATAATCAGGGCCTTACTTCGAGGCTAGTGCTCACATTGACTTTCACGTTTGGTATAGAGTGGAGCCGGGTGAGCTTCCAACTAGGAACTGGAAGCACAAGGTTTCTTTCGAGAAAACTCATTTTCTTCTATGAACCATGCCGGCTGTAAGTAAAAGCACGGTAACAACAGTGCTTTTCAGGTAGCTTCGGGGCCGCATCAACGGAGCTTTCATAATGGGAAAACTAGCCTTGTGCCGTCAGTCTCTAATTTCTAGGTTGACACGCAGCATACACGCAGGAGCAGAGCTTCCTGGTTCTACGCAGTGTTCTGGTACTGAAACGGGTGCTGAAGCAAGGCCCCTAGGAGTGTTGAAAAGCTTACTACCTTGAAACTAAAGCAGAACAACGATGAAGGCCTCATGGAGCTGCTGCACGCCTCTCGTTTTGCAAGGATGATCAGGGCCTTACTTCGAAGCTTGGGCTCACGTTGACTTTCACTTTAGGTATAGCGCAGAGCAGGGTGAGCTTCCAACAAGGAACTGGAACCCCAAGGTTTCTTAGGAGAAAACTCATTTTCTTCTCAGAACCATGCCGGCAGTGAGGAAAACCCCGGCAACAACAATGCTTTTCAGGTAGCTTCGAGGCCGCATGAACGGAGCTTTCATAATGGGAAAAGAAGCCTTATGCCATCAGTCTCCAATTTCTAGGTTGACACGCAGCATACACGCAGGACCAGAGCTTACTGTCTCTACGCAGTGGTCTGGTACCGAAACGGTTGCTTAAGCAAAGTCCCTAGGAATGTTGGAAAGCTTACTACCGTGAAACTAAAGCAGAACAGCGATGAAGGCCTCATGGAGCTGCTGCACGCCTCCCGTTTTGCCCGGATAATCAGGGCCTTACTTCGAGGCTAGTGCTCACATTGACTTTCACGTTTGGTATAGAGCGGAGCCGGGTGAGCTTCCAACTAGGAACTGGAAGCACAAGGTTTCTTTCGAGAAAACTCATTTTCTTCTATGAACCATGCCGGCTGTAAGTAAAAGCACGGTAACAACAGTGCTTTTCAGGTAGCTTCGGGGCCGCATCAACGGAGCTTTCATAATGGGAAAACTAGCCTTGTGCCGTCAGTCTCTAATTTCTAGGTTGACACGCAGCATACACGCAGGAGCAGAGCTTCCTGGTTCTACGCAGTGTTCTGGTACTGAAACGGGTGCTGAAGCAAGGCCCCTAGGAGTGTTGAAAAGCTTACTACCTTGAAACTAAAGCAGAACAACGATGAAGGCCTCATGGAGCTGCTGCACGCCTCTCGTTTTGCAAGGATGATCAGGGCCTTACTTCGAAGCTTGGGCTCACGTTGACTTTCACTTTAGGTATAGCGCAGAGCAGGGTGAGCTTCCAACAAGGAACTGGAACCCCAAGGTTTCTTAGGAGAAAACTCATTTTCTTCTCAGAACCATGCCGGCAGTGAGGAAAACCCCGGCAACAACAATGCTTTTCAGGTAGCTTCGAGGCCGCATGAACGGAGCTTTCATAATGGGAAAAGAAGCCTTATGCCATCAGTCTCCAATTTCTAGGTTGACACGCAGCATACACGCAGGACCAGAGCTTACTGTCTCTACGCAGTGTTCTGGTACCGAAACGGTTGCTTAAGCAAAGTCCCTAGGAATGTTGGAAAGCTTACTACCGTGAAACTAAAGCAGAACAGCGATGAAGGCCTCATGGAGCTGCTGCACGCCTCCCGTTTTGCCCGGATAATCAGGGCCTTACTTCGAGGCTAGTGCTCACATTGACTTTCACGTTTGGTATAGAGCGGAGCCGGGTGAGCTTCCAACTAGGAACTGGAAGCACAAGGTTTCTTTCGAGAAAACTCATTTTCTTCTATGAACCATGCCGGCTGTAAGTAAAAGCACGGTAACAACAGTGCTTTTCAGGTAGCTTCGGGGCCGCATCAACGGAGCTTTCATAATGGGAAAACTAGCCTTGTGCCGTCAGTCTCTAATTTCTAGGTTGACACGCAGCATACACGCAGGAGCAGAGCTTCCTGGTTCTACGCAGTGTTCTGGTACTGAAACGGGTGCTGAAGCAAGGCCCCTAGGAGTGTTGAAAAGCTTACTACCTTGAAACTAAAGCAGAACAACGATGAAGGCCTCATGGAGCTGCTGCACGCCTCTCGTTTTGCAAGGATGATCAGGGCCTTACTTCGAAGCTTGGGCTCACGTTGACTTTCACTTTAGGTATAGCGCAGAGCAGGGTGAGCTTCCAACAAGGAACTGGAACCCCAAGGTTTCTTAGGAGAAAACTCATTTTCTTCTCAGAACCATGCCGGCAGTGAGGAAAACCCCGGCAACAACAATGCTTTTCAGGTAGCTTCGAGGCCGCATGAACGGAGCTTTCATAATGGGAAAAGAAGCCTTATGCCATCAGTCTCCAATTTCTAGGTTGACACGCAGCATACACGCAGGACCAGAGCTTACTGTCTCTACGCAGTGTTCTGGTACCGAAACGGTTGCTTAAGCAAAGTCCCTAGGAATGTTGGAAAGCTTACTACCGTGAAACTAAAGCAGAACAGCGATGAAGGCCTCATGGAGCTGCTGCACGCCTCCCGTTTTGCCCGGATAATCAGGGCCTTACTTCGAGGCTAGTGCTCACATTGACTTTCACGTTTGGTATAGAGCGGAGCCGGGTGAGCTTCCAACTAGGAACTGGAAGCACAAGGTTTCTTTCGAGAAAACTCATTTGCTTCTATGAACCATGCCGGCTGTAAGTAAAAGCACGGTAACAACAGTGCTTTTCAGGTAGCTTCGGGGCCGCATCAACGGAGCTTTCATAATGGGAAAACTAGCCTTGTGCCGTCAGTCTCTAATTTCTAGGTTGACACGCAGCATACACGCAGGAGCAGAGCTTCCTGGTTCTACGCAGTGTTCTGGTACTGAAACGGGTGCTGAAGCAAGGCCCCTAGGAGTGTTGAAAAGCTTACTACCTTGAAACTAAAGCAGAACAACGATGAAGGCCTCATGGAGCTGCTGCACGCCTCTCGTTTTGCAAGGATGATCAGGGCCTTACTTCGAAGCTTGGGCTCACGTTGACTTTCACTTTAGGTATAGCGCAGAGCAGGGTGAGCTTCCAACAAGGAACTGGAACCCCAAGGTTTCTTAGGAGAAAACTCATTTTCTTCTCAGAACCATGCCGGCAGTGAGGAAAACCCCGGCAACAACAATGCTTTTCAGGTAGCTTCGAGGCCGCATGAACGGAGCTTTCATAATGGGAAAAGAAGCCTTATGCCATCAGTCTCCAATTTCTAGGTTGACACGCAGCATACACGCAGGACCAGAGCTTACTGTCTCTACGCAGTGTTCTGGTACCGAAACGGTTGCTTAAGCAAAGTCCCTAGGAATGTTGGAAAGCTTACTACCGTGAAACTAAAGCAGAACAGCGATGAAGGCCTCATGGAGCTGCTGCACGCCTCCCGTTTTGCCCGGATAATCAGGGCCTTACTTCGAGGCTAGTGCTCACATTGACTTTCACGTTTGGTATAGAGCGGAGCCGGGTGAGCTTCCAACTAGGAACTGGAAGCACAAGGTTTCTTTCGAGAAAACTCATTTTCTTCTATGAACCATGCCGGCTGTAAGTAAAAGCACGGTAACAACAGTGCTTTTCAGGTAGCTTCGGGGCCGCATCAACGGAGCTTTCATAATGGGAAAACTAGCCTTGTGCCGTCAGTCTCTAATTTCTAGGTTGACACGCAGCATACACGCAGGAGCAGAGCTTCCTGGTTCTACGCAGTGTTCTGGTACTGAAACGGGTGCTGAAGCAAGGCCCCTAGGAGTGTTGAAAAGCTTACTACCTTGAAACTAAAGCAGAACAACGATGAAGGCCTCATGGAGCTGCTGCACGCCTCTCGTTTTGCAAGGATGATCAGGGCCTTACTTCGAAGCTTGGGCTCACGTTGACTTTCACTTTAGGTATAGCGCAGAGCAGGGTGAGCTTCCAACAAGGAACTGGAACCCCAAGGTTTCTTAGGAGAAAACTCATTTTCTTCTCAGAACCATGCTGGCAGTGAGGAAAACCCCGGCAACAACAATGCTTTTCAGGTAGCTTCGAGGCCGCATGAACGGAGCTTTCATAATGGGAAAAGAAGCCTTATGCCATCAGTCTCCAATTTCTAGGTTGACACGCAGCATACACGCAGGACCAGAGCTTACTGTCTCTACGCAGTGTTCTGGTACCGAAACGGTTGCTTAAGCAAAGTCCCTAGGAATGTTGGAAAGCTTACTACCGTGAAACTAAAGCAGAACAGCGATGAAGGCCTCATGGAGCTGCTGCACGCCTCCCGTTTTGCCCGGATAATCAGGGCCTTACTTCGAGGCTAGTGCTCACATTGACTTTCACGTTTGGTATAGAGCGGAGCCGGGTGAGCTTCCAACTAGGAACTGGAAGCACAAGGTTTCTTTCGAGAAAACTCATTTTCTTCTATGAACCATGCCGGCTGTAAGTAAAAGCACGGTAACAACAGTGCTTTTCAGGTAGCTTCGGGGCCGCATCAACGGAGCTTTCATAATGGGAAAACTAGCCTTGTGCCGTCAGTCTCTAATTTCTAGGTTGACACGCAGCATACACGCAGGAGCAGAGCTTCCTGGTTCTACGCAGTGTTCTGGTACTGAAACGGGTGCTGAAGCAAGGCCCCTAGGAGTGTTGAAAAGCTTACTACCTTGAAACTAAAGCAGAACAACGATGAAGGCCTCATGGAGCTGCTGCACGCCTCTCGTTTTGCAAGGATGATCAGGGCCTTACTTCGAAGCTTGGGCTCACGTTGACTTTCACTTTAGGTATAGCGCAGAGCAGGGTGAGCTTCCAACAAGGAACTGGAACCCCAAGGTTTCTTAGGAGAAAACTCATTTTCTTCTCAGAACCATGCCGGCAGTGAGGAAAACCCCGGCAACAACAATGCTTTTCAGGTAGCTTCGAGGCCGCATGAACGGAGCTTTCATAATGGGAAAAGAAGCCTTATGCCATCAGTCTCCAATTTCTAGGTTGACACGCAGCATACACGCAGGACCAGAGCTTACTGTCTCTACGCAGTGTTCTGGTACCGAAACGGTTGCTTAAGCAAAGTCCCTAGGAATGTTGGAAAGCTTACTACCGTGAAACTAAAGCAGAACAGCGATGAAGGCCTCATGGAGCTGCTGCACGCCTCCCGTTTTGCCCGGATAATCAGGGCCTTACTTCGAGGCTAGTGCTCACATTGACTTTCACGTTTGGTATAGAGCGGAGCCGGGTGAGCTTCCAACTAGGAACTGGAAGCACAAGGTTTCTTTCGAGAAAACTCATTTTCTTCTATGAACCATGCCGGCTGTAAGTAAAAGCACGGTAACAACAGTGCTTTTCAGGTAGCTTCGGGGCCGCATCAACGGAGCTTTCATAATGGGAAAACTAGCCTTGTGCCGTCAGTCTCTAATTTCTAGGTTGACACGCAGCATACACGCAGGAGCAGAGCTTCCTGGTTCTACGCAGTGTTCTGGTACTGAAACGGGTGCTGAAGCAAGGCCCCTAGGAGTGTTGAAAAGCTTACTACCTTGAAACTAAAGCAGAACAACGATGAAGGCCTCATGGAGCTGCTGCACGCCTCTCATTTTGCAAGGATGATCAGGGCCTTACTTCGAAGCTTGGGCTCACGTTGACTTTCACTTTAGGTATAGCGCAGAGCAGGGTGAGCTTCCAACAAGGAACTGGAACCCCAAGGTTTCTTAGGAGAAAACTCATTTTCTTCTCAGAACCATGCCGGCAGTGAGGAAAACCCCGGCAACAACAATGCTTTTCAGGTAGCTTCGAGGCCGCATGAACGGAGCTTTCATAATGGGAAAAGAAGCCTTATGCCATCAGTCTCCAATTTCTAGGTTGACACGCAGCATACACGCAGGACCAGAGCTTACTGTCTCTACGCAGTGTTCTGGTACCGAAACGGTTGCTTAAGCAAAGTCCCTAGGAATGTTGGAAAGCTTACTACCGTGAAACTAAAGCAGAACAGCGATGAAGGCCTCATGGAGCTGCTGCACGCCTCCCGTTTTGCCCGGATAATCAGGGCCTTACTTCGAGGCTAGTGCTCACATTGACTTTCACGTTTGGTATAGAGCGGAGCCGGGTGAGCTTCCAACTAGGAACTGGAAGCACAAGGTTTCTTTCGAGAAAACTCATTTTCTTCTATGAACCATGCCGGCTGTAAGTAAAAGCACGGTAACAACAGTGCTTTTCAGGTAGCTTCGGGGCCCCATCAACGGAGCTTTCATAATGGGAAAACTAGCCTTGTGCCGTCAGTCTCTAATTTCTAGGTTGACACGCAGCATACACGCAGGAGCAGAGCTTCCTGGTTCTACGCAGTGTTCTGGTACTGAAACGGGTGCTGAAGCAAGGCCCCTAGGAGTGTTGAAAAGCTTACTACCTTGAAACTAAAGCAGAACAACGATGAAGGCCTCATGGAGCTGCTGCACGCCTCTCGTTTTGCAAGGATGATCAGGGCCTTACTTCGAAGCTTGGGCTCACGTTGACTTTCACTTTAGGTATAGCGCAGAGCAGGGTGAGCTTCCAACAAGGAACTGGAACCCCAAGGTTTCTTAGGAGAAAACTCATTTTCTTCTCAGAACCATGCCGGCAGTGAGGAAAACCCCGGCAACAACAATGCTTTTCAGGTAGCTTCGAGGCCGCATGAACGGAGCTTTCATAATGGGAAAAGAAGCCTTATGCCATCAGTCTCCAATTTCTAGGTTGACACGCAGCATACACGCAGGACCAGAGCTTACTGTCTCTACGCAGTGTTCTGGTACCGAAACGGTTGCTTAAGCAAAGTCCCTAGGAATGTTGGAAAGCTTACTACCGTGAAACTAAAGCAGAACAGCGATGAAGGCCTCATGGAGCTGCTGCACGCCTCCCGTTTTGCCCGGATAATCAGGGCCTTACTTCGAGGCTAGTGCTCACATTGACTTTCACGTTTGGTATAGAGCGGAGCCGGGTGAGCTTCCAACTAGGAACTGGAAGCACAAGGTTTCTTTCGAGAAAACTCATTTTCTTCTATGAACCATGCCGGCTGTAAGTAAAAGCACGGTAACAACAGTGCTTTTCAGGTAGCTTCGGGGCCGCATCAACGGAGCTTTCATAATGGGAAAACTAGCCTTGTGCCGTCAGTCTCTAATTTCTAGGTTGACACGCAGCATACACGCAGGAGCAGAGCTTCCTGGTTCTACGCAGTGTTCTGGTACTGAAACGGGTGCTGAAGCAAGGCCCCTAGGAGTGTTGAAAAGCTTACTACCTTGAAACTAAAGCAGAACAACGATGAAGGCCTCATGGAGCTGCTGCACGCCTCTCGTTTTGCAAGGATGATCAGGGCCTTACTTCGAAGCTTGGGCTCACGTTGACTTTCACTTTAGGTATAGCGCAGAGCAGGGTGAGCTTCCAACAAGGAACTGGAACCCCAAGGTTTCTTAGGAGAAAACTCATTTTCTTCTCAGAACCATGCCGGCAGTGAGGAAAACCCCGGCAACAACAATGCTTTTCAGGTAGCTTCGAGGCCGCATGAACGGAGCTTTCATAATGGGAAAAGAAGCCTTATGCCATCAGTCTCCAATTTCTAGGTTGACACGCAGCATACACGCAGGACCAGAGCTTACTGTCTCTACGCAGTGTTCTGGTACCGAAACGGTTGCTTAAGCAAAGTCCCTAGGAATGTTGGAAAGCTTACTACCGTGAAACTAAAGCAGAACAGCGATGAAGGCCTCATGGAGCTGCTGCACGCCTCCCGTTTTGCCCGGATAATCAGGGCCTTACTTCGAGGCTAGTGCTCACATTGACTTTCACGTTTGGTATAGAGCGGAGCCGGGTGAGCTTCCAACTAGGAACTGGAAGCACAAGGTTTCTTTCGAGAAAACTCATTTTCTTCTATGAACCATGCCGGCTGTAAGTAAAAGCACGGTAACAACAGTGCTTTTCAGGTAGCTTCGGGGCCGCATCAACGGAGCTTTCATAATGGGAAAACTAGCCTTGTGCCGTCAGTCTCTAATTTCTAGGTTGACACGCAGCATACACGCAGGAGCAGAGCTTCCTGGTTCTACGCAGTGTTCTGGTACTGAAACGGGTGCTGAAGCAAGGCCCCTAGGAGTGTTGAAAAGCTTACTACCTTGAAACTAAAGCAGAACAACGATGAAGGCCTCATGGAGCTGCTGCACGCCTCTCATTTTGCAAGGATGATCAGGGCCTTACTTCGAAGCTTGGGCTCACGTTGACTTTCACTTTAGGTATAGCGCAGAGCAGGGTGAGCTTCCAACAAGGAACTGGAACCCCAAGGTTTCTTAGGAGAAAACTCATTTTCTTCTCAGAACCATGCCGGCAGTGAGGAAAACCCCGGCAACAACAATGCTTTTCAGGTAGCTTCGAGGCCGCATGAACGGAGCTTTCATAATGGGAAAAGAAGCCTTATGCCATCAGTCTCCAATTTCTAGGTTGACACGCAGCATACACGCAGGACCAGAGCTTACTGTCTCTACGCAGTGTTCTGGTACCGAAACGGTTGCTTAAGCAAAGTCCCTAGGAATGTTGGAAAGCTTACTACCGTGAAACTAAAGCAGAACAGCGATGAAGGCCTCATGGAGCTGCTGCACGCCTCCCGTTTTGCCCGGATAATCAGGGCCTTACTTCGAGGCTAGTGCTCACATTGACTTTCACGTTTGGTATAGAGCGGAGCCGGGTGAGCTTCCAACTAGGAACTGGAAGCACAAGGTTTCTTTCGAGAAAACTCATTTTCTTCTATGAACCATGCCGGCTGTAAGTAAAAGCACGGTAACAACAGTGCTTTTCAGGTAGCTTCGGGGCCCCATCAACGGAGCTTTCATAATGGGAAAACTAGCCTTGTGCCGTCAGTCTCTAATTTCTAGGTTGACACGCAGCATACACGCAGGAGCAGAGCTTCCTGGTTCTACGCAGTGTTCTGGTACTGAAACGGGTGCTGAAGCAAGGCCCCTAGGAGTGTTGAAAAGCTTACTACCTTGAAACTAAAGCAGAACAACGATGAAGGCCTCATGGAGCTGCTGCACGCCTCTCGTTTTGCAAGGATGATCAGGGCCTTACTTCGAAGCTTGGGCTCACGTTGACTTTCACTTTAGGTATAGCGCAGAGCAGGGTGAGCTTCCAACAAGGAACTGGAACCCCAAGGTTTCTTAGGAGAAAACTCATTTTCTTCTCAGAACCATGCCGGCAGTGAGGAAAACCCCGGCAACAACAATGCTTTTCAGGTAGCTTCGAGGCCGCATGAACGGAGCTTTCATAATGGGAAAAGAAGCCTTATGCCATCAGTCTCCAATTTCTAGGTTGACACGCAGCATACACGCAGGACCAGAGCTTACTGTCTCTACGCAGTGTTCTGGTACCGAAACGGTTGCTTAAGCAAAGTCCCTAGGAATGTTGGAAAGCTTACTACCGTGAAACTAAAGCAGAACAGCGATGAAGGCCTCATGGAGCTGCTGCACGCCTCCCGTTTTGCCCGGATAATCAGGGCCTTACTTCGAGGCTAGTGCTCACATTGACTTTCACGTTTGGTATAGAGCGGAGCCGGGTGAGCTTCCAACTAGGAACTGGAAGCACAAGGTTTCTTTCGAGAAAACTCATTTTCTTCTATGAACCATGCCGGCTGTAAGTAAAAGCACGGTAACAACAGTGCTTTTCAGGTAGCTTCGGGGCCGCATCAACGGAGCTTTCATAATGGGAAAACTAGCCTTGTGCCATCAGTCTCTAATTTCTAGGTTGACACGCAGCATACACGCAGGAGCAGAGCTTCCTGGTTCTACGCAGTGTTCTGGTACTGAAACGGGTGCTGAAGCAAGGCCCCTAGGAGTGTTGAAAAGCTTACTACCTTGAAACTAAAGCAGAACAACGATGAAGGCCTCATGGAGCTGCTGCACGCCTCTCGTTTTGCAAGGATGATCAGGGCCTTACTTCGAAGCTTGGGCTCACGTTGACTTTCACTTTAGGTATAGCGCAGAGCAGGGTGAACTTCCAACAAGGAACTGGAACCCCAAGGTTTCTTAGGAGAAAACTCATTTTCTTCTCAGAACCATGCCGGCAGTGAGGAAAACCCCGGCAACAACAATGCTTTTCAGGTAGCTTCGAGGCCGCATGAACGGAGCTTTCATAATGGGAAAAGAAGCCTTATGCCATCAGTCTCCAATTTCTAGGTTGACACGCAGCATACACGCAGGACCAGAGCTTACTGTCTCTACGCAGTGTTCTGGTACCGAAACGGTTGCTTAAGCAAAGTCCCTAGGAATGTTGGAAAGCTTACTACCGTGAAACTAAAGCAGAACAGCGATGAAGGCCTCATGGAGCTGCTGCACGCCTCCCGTTTTGCCCGGATAATCAGGGCCTTACTTCGAGGCTAGTGCTCACATTGACTTTCACGTTTGGTATAGAGCGGAGCCGGGTGAGCTTCCAACTAGGAACTGGAAGCACAAGGTTTCTTTCGAGAAAACTCATTTTCTTCTATGAACCATGCCGGCTGTAAGTAAAAGCACGGTAACAACAGTGCTTTTCAGGTAGCTTCGGGGCCGCATCAACGGAGCTTTCATAATGGGAAAACTAGCCTTGTGCCGTCAGTCTCTAATTTCTAGGTTGACACGCAGCATACACGCAGGAGCAGAGCTTCCTGGTTCTACGCAGTGTTCTGGTACTGAAACGGGTGCTGAAGCAAGTCCCCTAGGAGTGATGAAAAGCTTACTACCTTGAAACTAAAGCAGAACAACGATGAAGGCCTCATGGAGCTGCTGCACGCCTCTCGTTTTGCAAGGATAATCAGGGCCTTACTTCGAAGCTTGGGCTCACGTTGACTTTCACTTTAGGTATAGCGCAGAGCAGGGTGAGCTTCCAACAAGGAACTGGAACCCCAAGGTTTCTTAGGAGAAAACTCATTTTCTTCTCAGAACCATGCCGGCAGTGAGGAAAACCCCGGCAACAACAATGCTTTTCAGGTAGCTTCGAGGCCGCATGAACGGAGCTTTCATAATGGGAAAAGAAGCCTTATGCCATCAGTCTCCAATTTCTAGGTTGACACGCAGCATACACGCAGGACCAGAGCTTACTGTCTCTACGCAGTGTTCTGGTACCGAAACGGTTGCTTAAGCAAAGTCCCTAGGAATGTTGGAAAGCTTACTACCGTGAAACTAAAGCAGAACAGCGATGAAGGCCTCATGGAGCTGCTGCACGCCTCCCGTTTTGCCCGGATAATCAGGGCCTTACTTCGAGGCTAGTGCTCACATTGACTTTCACGTTTGGTATAGAGCGGAGCCGGGTGAGCTTCCAACTAGGAACTGGAAGCACAAGGTTTCTTTCGAGAAAACTCATTTTCTTCTATGAACCATGCCGGCTGTAAGTAAAAGCACGGTAACAACAGTGCTTTTCAGGTAGCTTCGGGGCCGCATCAACGGAGCTTTCATAATGGGAAAACTAGCCTTGTGCCATCAGTCTCTAATTTCTAGGTTGACACGCAGCATACACGCAGGAGCAGAGCTTCCTGGTTCTACGCAGTGTTCTGGTACTGAAACGGGTGCTGAAGCAAGGCCCCTAGGAGTGTTGAAAAGCTTACTACCTTGAAACTAAAGCAGAACAACGATGAAGGCCTCATGGAGCTGCTGCACGCCTCTCGTTTTGCAAGGATAATCAGGGCCTTACTTCGAAGCTTGGGCTCACGTTGACTTTCACTTTAGGTATAGCGCAGAGCAGGGTGAGCTTCCAACAAGGAACTGGAACCCCAAGGTTTCTTAGGAGAAAACTCATTTTCTTCTCAGAACCATGCCGGCAGTGAGGAAAACCCCGGCAACAACAATGCTTTTCAGGTAGCTTCGAGGCCGCATGAACGGAGCTTTCATAATGGGAAAAGAAGCCTTATGCCATCAGTCTCCAATTTCTAGGTTGACACGCAGCATACACGCAGGACCAGAGCTTACTGTCTCTACGCAGTGTTCTGGTACCGAAACGGTTGCTTAAGCAAAGTCCCTAGGAATGTTGGAAAGCTTACTACCGTGAAACTAAAGCAGAACAGCGATGAAGGCCTCATGGAGCTGCTGCACGCCTCCCGTTTTGCCCGGATAATCAGGGCCTTACTTCGAGGCTAGTGCTCACATTGACTTTCACGTTTGGTATAGAGCGGAGCCGGGTGAGCTTCCAACTAGGAACTGGAAGCACAAGGTTTCTTTCGAGAAAACTCATTTTCTTCTATGAACCATGCCGGCTGTAAGTAAAAGCACGGTAACAACAGTGCTTTTCAGGTAGCTTCGGGGCCGCATCAACGGAGCTTTCATAATGGGAAAACTAGCCTTGTGCCGTCAGTCTCTAATTTCTAGGTTGACACGCAGCATACACGCAGGAGCAGAGCTTCCTGGTTCTACGCAGTGTTCTGGTACTGAAACGGGTGCTGAAGCAAGTCCCCTAGGAGTGATGAAAAGCTTACTACCTTGAAACTAAAGCAGAACAACGATGAAGGCCTCATGGAGCTGCTGCACGCCTCTCGTTTTGCAAGGATAATCAGGGCCTTACTTCGAAGCTTGGGCTCACGTTGACTTTCACTTTAGGTATAGCGCAGAGCAGGGTGAGCTTCCAACAAGGAACTGGAACCCCAAGGTTTCTTAGGAGAAAACTCATTTTCTTCTCAGAACCATGCCGGCAGTGAGGAAAACCCCGGCAACAACAATGCTTTTCAGGTAGCTTCGAGGCCGCATGAACGGAGCTTTCATAATGGGAAAAGAAGCCTTATGCCATCAGTCTCCAATTTCTAGGTTGACACGCAGCATACACGCAGGACCAGAGCTTACTGTCTCTACGCAGTGTTCTGGTACCGAAACGGTTGCTTAAGCAAAGTCCCTAGGAATGTTGGAAAGCTTACTACCGTGAAACTAAAGCAGAACAGCGATGAAGGCCTCATGGAGCTGCTGCACGCCTCCCGTTTTGCCCGGATAATCAGGGCCTTACTTCGAGGCTAGTGCTCACATTGACTTTCACGTTTGGTATAGAGCGGAGCCGGGTGAGCTTCCAACTAGGAACTGGAAGCACAAGGTTTCTTTCGAGAAAACTCATTTGCTTCTATGAACCATGCCGGCTGTAAGTAAAAGCACGGTAACAACAGTGCTTTTCAGGTAGCTTCGGGGCCGCATCAACGGAGCTTTCATAATGGGAAAACTAGCCTTGTGCCATCAGTCTCTAATTTCTAGGTTGACACGCAGCATACACGCAGGAGCAGAGCTTCCTGGTTCTACGCAGTGTTCTGGTACTGAAACGGGTGCTGAAGCAAGGCCCCTAGGAGTGTTGAAAAGCTTACTACCTTGAAACTAAAGCAGAACAACGATGAAGGCCTCATGGAGCTGCTGCACGCCTCTCGTTTTGCAAGGATAATCAGGGCCTTACTTCGAAGCTTGGGCTCACGTTGACTTTCACTTTAGGTATAGCGCAGAGCAGGGTGAGCTTCCAACAAGGAACTGGAACCCCAAGGTTTCTTAGGAGAAAACTCATTTTCTTCTCAGAACCATGCCGGCAGTGAGGAAAACCCCGGCAACAACAATGCTTTTCAGGTAGCTTCGAGGCCGCATGAACGGAGCTTTCATAATGGGAAAAGAAGCCTTATGCCATCAGTCTCCAATTTCTAGGTTGACACGCAGCATACACGCAGGACCAGAGCTTACTGTCTCTACGCAGTGTTCTGGTACCGAAACGGTTGCTTAAGCAAAGTCCCTAGGAATGTTGGAAAGCTTACTACCGTGAAACTAAAGCAGAACAGCGATGAAGGCCTCATGGAGCTGCTGCACGCCTCCCGTTTTGCCCGGATAATCAGGGCCTTACTTCGAGGCTAGTGCTCACATTGACTTTCACGTTTGGTATAGAGCGGAGCCGGGTGAGCTTCCAACTAGGAACTGGAAGCACAAGGTTTCTTTCGAGAAAACTCATTTTCTTCTATGAACCATGCCGGCTGTAAGTAAAAGCACGGTAACAACAGTGCTTTTCAGGTAGCTTCGGGGCCGCATCAACGGAGCTTTCATAATGGGAAAACTAGCCTTGTGCCGTCAGTCTCTAATTTCTAGGTTGACACGCAGCATACACGCAGGAGCAGAGCTTCCTGGTTCTACGCAGTGTTCTGGTACTGAAACGGGTGCTGAAGCAAGTCCCCTAGGAGTGATGAAAAGCTTACTACCTTGAAACTAAAGCAGAACAACGATGAAGGCCTCATGGAGCTGCTGCACGCCTCTCGTTTTGCAAGGATAATCAGGGCCTTACTTCGAAGCTTGGGCTCACGTTGACTTTCACTTTAGGTATAGCGCAGAGCAGGGTGAGCTTCCAACAAGGAACTGGAACCCCAAGGTTTCTTAGGAGAAAACTCATTTTCTTCTCAGAACCATGCCGGCAGTGAGGAAAACCCCGGCAACAACAATGCTTTTCAGGTAGCTTCGAGGCCGCATGAACGGAGCTTTCATAATGGGAAAAGAAGCCTTATGCCATCAGTCTGCAATTTCTAGGTTGACACGCAGCATACACGCAGGACCAGAGCTTACTGTCTCTACGCAGTGTTCTGGTACCGAAACGGTTGCTTAAGCAAAGTCCCTAGGAATGTTGGAAAGCTTACTACCGTGAAACTAAAGCAGAACAGCGATGAAGGCCTCATGGAGCTGCTGCACGCCTCCCGTTTTGCCCGGATAATCAGGGCCTTACTTCGAGGCTAGTGCTCACATTGACTTTCACGTTTGGTATAGAGCGGAGCCGGGTGAGCTTCCAACTAGGAACTGGAAGCACAAGGTTTCTTTCGAGAAAACTCATTTTCTTCTATGAACCATGCCGGCTGTAAGTAAAAGCACGGTAACAACAGTGCTTTTCAGGTAGCTTCGGGGCCGCATCAACGGAGCTTTCATAATGGGAAAACTAGCCTTGTGCCGTCAGTCTCTAATTTCTAGGTTGACACGCAGCATACACGCAGGAGCAGAGCTTCCTGGTTCTACGCAGTGTTCTGGTACTGAAACGGGTGCTGAAGCAAGGCCCCTAGGAGTGTTGAAAAGCTTACTACCTTGAAACTAAAGCAGAACAACGATGGAGGCCTCATGGAGCTCCTGCACGCCTCTCGTTTTGCAAGGATAATCAGGGCCTTACTTCGAAGCTTGGGCTCACGTTGACTTTCACTTTAGGTATAGCGCAGAGCAGGGTGAGCTTCCAACAAGGAACTGGAACCCCAAGGTTTCTTAGGAGAAAACTCATTTTCTTCTCAGAACCATGCCGGCAGTGAGGAAAACCCCGGCAACAACAATGCTTTTCAGGTAGCTTCGAGGCCGCATGAACGGAGCTTTCATAATGGGAAAAGAAGCCTTATGCCATCAGTCTCCAATTTCTAGGTTGACACGCAGCATACACGCAGGACCAGAGCTTACTGTCTCTACGCAGTGTTCTGGTACCGAAACGGTTGCTTAAGCAAAGTCCCTAGGAATGTTGGAAAGCTTACTACCGTGAAACTAAAGCAGAACAGCGATGAAGGCCTCATGGAGCTGCTGCACGCCTCCCGTTTTGCCAGGATAATCAGGGCCTTACTTCGAGGCTAGTGCTCACATTGACTTTCACGTTTGGTATAGAGCGGAGCCGGGTGAGCTTCCAACTAGGAACTGGAAGCACAAGGTTTCTTTCGAGAAAACTCATTTTCTTCTATGAACCATGCCGGCTGTAAGTAAAAGCACGGTAACAACAGTGCTTTTCAGGTAGCTTCGGGGCCGCATCAACGGAGCTTTCATAATGGGAAAACTAGCCTTGTGCCGTCAGTCTCTATTTTCTAGGTTGACACGCAGCATACACGCAGGAGCAGAGCTTCCTGGTTCTACGCAGTGTTCTGGTACTGAAACGGGTGCTGAAGCAAGGCCCCTAGGAGTGTTGAAAAGCTTACTACCTTGAAACTAAAGCAGAACAACGATGAAGGCCTCATGGAGCTGCTGCACGCCTCTCGTTTTGCAAGGATAATCAGGGCCTTACTTCGAAGCTTGGGCTCACGTTGACTTTCACTTTAGGTATAGCGCAGAGCAGGGTGAGCTTCCAACAAGGAACTGGAACCCCAAGGTTTCTTAGGAGAAAACTCATTTTCTTCTCAGAACCATGCCGGCAGTGAGGAAAACCCCGGCAACAACAATGCTTTTCAGGTAGCTTCGAGGCCGCATGAACGGAGCTTTCATAATGGGAAAAGAAGCCTTATGCCATCAGTCTCCAATTTCTAGGTTGACACGCAGCATACACGCAGGACCAGAGCTTACTGTCTCTACGCAGTGTTCTGGTACCGAAACGGTTGCTTAAGCAAAGTCCCTAGGAATGTTGGAAAGCTTACTACCGTGAAACTAAAGCAGAACAGCGATGAAGGCCTCATGGAGCTGCTGCACGCCTCCCGTTTTGCCAGGATAATCAGGGCCTTACTTCGAGGCTAGTGCTCACATTGACTTTCACGTTTGGTATAGAGCGGAGCCGGGTGAGCTTCCAACTAGGAACTGGAAGCACAAGGTTTCTTTCGAGAAAACTCATTTTCTTCTATGAACCATGCCGGCTGTAAGTAAAAGCACGGTAACAACAGTGCTTTTCAGGTAGCTTCGGGGCCGCATCAACGGAGCTTTCATAATGGGAAAACTAGCCTTGTGCCGTCAGTCTCTATTTTCTAGGTTGACACGCAGCATACACGCAGGAGCAGAGCTTCCTGGTTCTACGCAGTGTTCTGGTACTGAAACGGGTGCTGAAGCAAGGCCCCTAGGAGTGTTGAAAAGCTTACTACCTTGAAACTAAAGCAGAACAACGATGAAGGCCTCATGGAGCTGCTGCACGCCTCTCGTTTTGCAAGGATAATCAGGGCCTTACTTCGAAGCTTGGGCTCACGTTGACTTTCACTTTAGGTATAGCGCAGAGCAGGGTGAGCTTCCAACAAGGAACTGGAACCCCAAGGTTTCTTAGGAGAAAACTCATTTTCTTCTCAGAACCATGCCGGCAGTGAGGAAAACCCCGGCAACAACAATGCTTTTCAGGTAGCTTCGAGGCCGCATGAACGGAGCTTTCATAATGGGAAAAGAAGCCTTATGCCATCAGTCTGCAATTTCTAGGTTGACACGCAGCATACACGCAGGACCAGAGCTTACTGTCTCTACGCAGTGTCCTGGTACCGAAACGGTTGCTTAAGCAAAGTCCCTAGGAATGTTGGAAAGCTTACTACCGTGAAACTAAAGCAGAACAGCGATGAAGGCCTCATGGAGCTGCTGCACGCCTCCCGTTTTGCCCGGATAATCAGGGCCTTACTTCGAGGCTAGTGCTCACATTGACTTTCACGTTTGGTATAGAGCGGAGCCGGGTGAGCTTCCAACTAGGAACTGGAAGCACAAGGTTTCTTTCGAGAAAACTCATTTTCTTCTATGAACCATGCCGGCTGTAAGTAAAAGCACGGTAACAACAGTGCTTTTCAGGTAGCTTCGGGGCCGCATCAACGGAGCTTTCATAATGGGAAAACTAGCCTTGTGCCATCAGTCTCTAATTTCTAGGTTGACACGCAGCATACACGCAGGAGCAGAGCTTCCTGGTTCTACGCAGTGTTCTGGTACTGAAACGGGTGCTGAAGCAAGGCCCCTAGGAGTGTTGAAAAGCTTACTACCTTGAAACTAAAGCAGAACAACGATGAAGGCCTCATGGAGCTGCTGCACGCCTCTCGTTTTGCAAGGATAATCAGGGCCTTACTTCGAAGCTTGGGCTCACGTTGACTTTCACTTTAGGTATAGCGCAGAGCAGGGTGAGCTTCCAACAAGGAACTGGAACCCCAAGGTTTCTTAGGAGAAAACTCATTTTCTTCTCAGAACCATGCCGGCAGTGAGGAAAACCCCGGCAACAACAATGCTTTTCAGGTAGCTTCGAGGCCGCATGAACGGAGCTTTCATAATGGGAAAAGAAGCCTTATGCCATCAGTCTCCAATTTCTAGGTTGACACGCAGCATACACGCAGGACCAGAGCTTACTGTCTCTACGCAGTGTTCTGGTACCGAAACGGTTGCTTAAGCAAAGTCCCTAGGAATGTTGGAAAGCTTACTACCGTGAAACTAAAGCAGAACAGCGATGAAGGCCTCATGGAGCTGCTGCACGCCTCCCGTTTTGCCCGGATAATCAGGGCCTTACTTCGAGGCTAGTGCTCACATTGACTTTCACGTTTGGTATAGAGCGGAGCCGGGTGAGCTTCCAACTAGGAACTGGAAGCACAAGGTTTCTTTCGAGAAAACTCATTTTCTTCTATGAACCATGCCGGCTGTAAGTAAAAGCACGGTAACAACAGTGCTTTTCAGGTAGCTTCGGGGCCGCATCAACGGAGCTTTCATAATGGGAAAACTAGCCTTGTGCCGTCAGTCTCTAATTTCTAGGTTGACACGCAGCATACACGCAGGAGCAGAGCTTCCTGGTTCTACGCAGTGTTCTGGTACTGAAACGGGTGCTGAAGCAAGTCCCCTAGGAGTGATGAAAAGCTTACTACCTTGAAACTAAAGCAGAACAACGATGAAGGCCTCATGGAGCTGCTGCACGCCTCTCGTTTTGCAAGGATAATCAGGGCCTTACTTCGAAGCTTGGGCTCACGTTGACTTTCACTTTAGGTATAGCGCAGAGGAGGGTGAGCTTCCAACAAGGAACTGGAACCCCAAGGTTTCTTAGGAGAAAACTCATTTTCTTCTCAGAACCATGCCGGCAGTGAGGAAAACCCCGGCAACAACAATGCTTTTCAGGTAGCTTCGAGGCCGCATGAACGGAGCTTTCATAATGGCAAAAGAAGCCTTATGCCATCAGTCTCCAATTTCTAGGTTGACACGCAGCATACACGCAGGACCAGAGCTTACTGTCTCTACGCAGTGTTCTGGTACCGAAACGGTTGCTTAAGCAAAGTCCCTAGGAATGTTGGAAAGCTTACTACCGTGAAACTAAAGCAGAACAGCGATGAAGGCCTCATGGAGCTGCTGCACGCCTCCCGTTTTGCCCGGATAATCAGGGCCTTACTTCGAGGCTAGTGCTCACATTGACTTTCACGTTTGGTATAGAGCGGAGCCGGGTGAGCTTCCAACTAGGAACTGGAAGCACAAGGTTTCTTTCGAGAAAACTCATTTTCTTCTATGAACCATGCCGGCTGTAAGTAAAAGCACGGTAACAACAGTGCTTTTCAGGTAGCTTCGGGGCCGCATCAACGGAGCTTTCATAATGGGAAAACTAGCCTTGTGCCGTCAGTCTCTAATTTCTAGGTTGACACGCAGCATACACGCAGGAGCAGAGCTTCCTGGTTCTACGCAGTGTTCTGGTACTGAAACGGGTGCTGAAGCAAGGCCCCTAGGAGTGTTGAAAAGCTTACTACCTTGAAACTAAAGCAGAACAACGATGGAGGCCTCATGGAGCTGCTGCACGCCTCTCGTTTTGCAAGGATAATCAGGGCCTTACTTCGAAGCTTGGGCTCACGTTGACTTTCACTTTAGGTATAGCGCAGAGCAGGGTGAGCTTCCAACAAGGAACTGGAACCCCAAGGTTTCTTAGGAGAAAACTCATTTTCTTCTCAGAACCATGCCGGCAGTGAGGAAAACCCCGGCAACAACAATGCTTTTCAGGTAGCTTCGAGGCCGCATGAACGGAGCTTTCATAATGGCAAAAGAAGCCTTATGCCATCAGTCTCCAATTTCTAGGTTGACACGCAGCATACACGCAGGACCAGAGCTTACTGTCTCTACGCAGTGTTCTGGTACCGAAACGGTTGCTTAAGCAAAGTCCCTAGGAATGTTGGAAAGCTTACTACCGTGAAACTAAAGCAGAACAGCGATGAAGGCCTCATGGAGCTGCTGCACGCCTCCCGTTTTGCCAGGATAATCAGGGCCTTACTTCGAGGCTAGTGCTCACATTGACTTTCACGTTTGGTATAGAGCGGAGCCGGGTGAGCTTCCAACTAGGAACTGGAAGCACAAGGTTTCTTTCGAGAAAACTCATTTTCTTCTATGAACCATGCCGGCTGTAAGTAAAAGCACGGTAACAACAGTGCTTTTCAGGTAGCTTCGGGGCCGCATCAACGGAGCTTTCATAATGGGAAAACTAGCCTTGTGCCGTCAGTCTCTATTTTCTAGGTTGACACGCAGCATACACGCAGGAGCAGAGCTTCCTGGTTCTACGCAGTGTTCTGGTACTGAAACGGGTGCTGAAGCAAGGCCCCTAGGAGTGTTGAAAAGCTTACTACCTTGAAACTAAAGCAGAACGACGATGAAGGCCTCATGGAGCTGCTGCACGCCTCTCGTTTTGCAAGGATAATCAGGGCCTTACTTCGAAGCTTGGGCTCACGTTGACTTTCACTTTAGGTATAGCGCAGAGCAGGGTGAGCTTCCAACAAGGAACTGGAACCCCAAGGTTTCTTAGGAGAAAACTCATTTTCTTCTCAGAACCATGCCGGCAGTGAGGAAAACCCCGGCAACAACAATGCTTTTCAGGTAGCTTCGAGGCCGCATGAACGGAGCTTTCATAATGGGAAAAGAAGCCTTATGCCATCAGTCTCCAATTTCTAGGTTGACACGCAGCATACACGCAGGACCAGAGCTTACTGTCTCTACGCAGTGTTCTGGTACCGAAACGGTTGCTTAAGCAAAGTCCCTAGGAATGTTGGAAAGCTTACTACCGTGAAACTAAAGCAGAACAGCGATGAAGGCCTCATGGAGCTGCTGCACGCCTCCCGTTTTGCCAGGATAATCAGGGCCTTACTTCGAGGCTAGTGCTCACATTGACTTTCACGTTTGGTATAGAGCGGAGCCGGGTGAGCTTCCAACTAGGAACTGGAAGCACAAGGTTTCTTTCGAGAAAACTCATTTTCTTCTATGAACCATGCCGGCTGTAAGTAAAAGCACGGTAACAACAGTGCTTTTCAGGTAGCTTCGGGGCCGCATCAACGGAGCTTTCATAATGGGAAAACTAGCCTTGTGCCGTCAGTCTCTATTTTCTAGGTTGACACGCAGCATACACGCAGGAGCAGAGCTTCCTGGTTCTACGCAGTGTTCTGGTACTGAAACGGGTGCTGAAGCAAGGCCCCTAGGAGTGTTGAAAAGCTTACTACCTTGAAACTAAAGCAGAACAACGATGAAGGCCTCATGGAGCTGCTGCACGCCTCTCGTTTTGCAAGGATAATCAGGGCCTTACTTCGAAGCTTGGGCTCACGTTGACTTTCACTTTAGGTATAGCGCAGAGCAGGGTGAGCTTCCAACAAGGAACTGGAACCCCAAGGTTTCTTAGGAGAAAACTCATTTTCTTCTCAGAACCATGCCGGCAGTGAGGAAAACCCCGGCAACAACAATGCTTTTCAGGTAGCTTCGAGGCCGCATGAACGGAGCTTTCATAATGGGAAAAGAAGCCTTATGCCATCAGTCTGCAATTTCTAGGTTGACACGCAGCATACACGCAGGACCAGAGCTTACTGTCTCTACGCAGTGTCCTGGTACCGAAACGGTTGCTTAAGCAAAGTCCCTAGGAATGTTGGAAAGCTTACTACCGTGAAACTAAAGCAGAACAGCGATGAAGGCCTCATGGAGCTGCTGCACGCCTCCCGTTTTGCCCGGATAATCAGGGCCTTACTTCGAGGCTAGTGCTCACATTGACTTTCACGTTTGGTATAGAGCGGAGCCGGGTGAGCTTCCAACTAGGAACTGGAAGCACAAGGTTTCTTTCGAGAAAACTCATTTTCTTCTATGAACCATGCCGGCTGTAAGTAAAAGCACGGTAACAACAGTGCTTTTCAGGTAGCTTCGGGGCCGCATCAACGGAGCTTTCATAATGGGAAAACTAGCCTTGTGCCATCAGTCTCTAATTTCTAGGTTGACACGCAGCATACACGCAGGAGCAGAGCTTCCTGGTTCTACGCAGTGTTCTGGTACTGAAACGGGTGCTGAAGCAAGGCCCCTAGGAGTGTTGAAAAGCTTACTACCTTGAAACTAAAGCAGAACAACGATGAAGGCCTCATGGAGCTGCTGCACGCCTCTCGTTTTGCAAGGATAATCAGGGCCTTACTTCGAAGCTTGGGCTCACGTTGACTTTCACTTTAGGTATAGCGCAGAGCAGGGTGAGCTTCCAACAAGGAACTGGAACCCCAAGGTTTCTTAGGAGAAAACTCATTTTCTTCTCAGAACCATGCCGGCAGTGAGGAAAACCCCGGCAACAACAATGCTTTTCAGGTAGCTTCGAGGCCGCATGAACGGAGCTTTCATAATGGGAAAAGAAGCCTTATGCCATCAGTCTCCAATTTCTAGGTTGACACGCAGCATACACGCAGGACCAGAGCTTACTGTCTCTACGCAGTGTTCTGGTACCGAAACGGTTGCTTAAGCAAAGTCCCTAGGAATGTTGGAAAGCTTACTACCGTGAAACTAAAGCAGAACAGCGATGAAGGCCTCATGGAGCTGCTGCACGCCTCCCGTTTTGCCCGGATAATCAGGGCCTTACTTCGAGGCTAGTGCTCACATTGACTTTCACGTTTGGTATAGAGCGGAGCCGGGTGAGCTTCCAACTAGGAACTGGAAGCACAAGGTTTCTTTCGAGAAAACTCATTTTCTTCTATGAACCATGCCGGCTGTAAGTAAAAGCACGGTAACAACAGTGCTTTTCAGGTAGCTTCGGGGCCGCATCAACGGAGCTTTCATAATGGGAAAACTAGCCTTGTGCCGTCAGTCTCTAATTTCTAGGTTGACACGCAGCATACACGCAGGAGCAGAGCTTCCTGGTTCTACGCAGTGTTCTGGTACTGAAACGGGTGCTGAAGCAAGTCCCCTAGGAGTGATGAAAAGCTTACTACCTTGAAACTAAAGCAGAACAACGATGAAGGCCTCATGGAGCTGCTGCACGCCTCTCGTTTTGCAAGGATAATCAGGGCCTTACTTCGAAGCTTGGGCTCACGTTGACTTTCACTTTAGGTATAGCGCAGAGCAGGGTGAGCTTCCAACAAGGAACTGGAACCCCAAGGTTTCTTAGGAGAAAACTCATTTTCTTCTCAGAACCATGCCGGCAGTGAGGAAAACCCCGGCAACAACAATGCTTTTCAGGTAGCTTCGAGGCCGCATGAACGGAGCTTTCATAATGGCAAAAGAAGCCTTATGCCATCAGTCTCCAATTTCTAGGTTGACACGCAGCATACACGCAGGACCAGAGCTTACTGTCTCTACGCAGTGTTCTGGTACCGAAACGGTTGCTTAAGCAAAGTCCCTAGGAATGTTGGAAAGCTTACTACCGTGAAACTAAAGCAGAACAGCGATGAAGGCCTCATGGAGCTGCTGCACGCCTCCCGTTTTGCCCGGATAATCAGGGCCTTACTTCGAGGCTAGTGCTCACATTGACTTTCACGTTTGGTATAGAGCGGAGCCGGGTGAGCTTCCAACTAGGAACTGGAAGCACAAGGTTTCTTTCGAGAAAACTCATTTTCTTCTATGAACCATGCCGGCTGTAAGTAAAAGCACGGTAACAACAGTGCTTTTCAGGTAGCTTCGGGGCCGCATCAACGGAGCTTTCATAATGGGAAAACTAGCCTTGTGCCGTCAGTCTCTAATTTCTAGGTTGACACGCAGCATACACGCAGGAGCAGAGCTTCCTGGTTCTACGCAGTGTTCTGGTACTGAAACGGGTGCTGAAGCAAGGCCCCTAGGAGTGTTGAAAAGCTTACTACCTTGAAACTAAAGCAGAACAACGATGGAGGCCTCATGGAGCTGCTGCACGCCTCTCGTTTTGCAAGGATAATCAGGGCCTTACTTCGAAGCTTGGGCTCACGTTGACTTTCACTTTAGGTATAGCGCAGAGCAGGGTGAGCTTCCAACAAGGAACTGGAACCCCAAGGTTTCTTAGGAGAAAACTCATTTTCTTCTCAGAACCATGCCGGCAGTGAGGAAAACCCCGGCAACAACAATGCTTTTCAGGTAGCTTCGAGGCCGCATGAACGGAGCTTTCATAATGGGAAAAGAAGCCTTATGCCATCAGTCTCCAATTTCTAGGTTGACACGCAGCATACACGCAGGACCAGAGCTTACTGTCTCTACGCAGTGTTCTGGTACCGAAACGGTTGCTTAAGCAAAGTCCCTAGGAATGTTGGAAAGCTTACTACCGTGAAACTAAAGCAGAACAGCGATGAAGGCCTCATGGAGCTGCTGCACGCCTCCCGTTTTGCCAGGATAATCAGGGCCTTACTTCGAGGCTAGTGCTCACATTGACTTTCACGTTTGGTATAGAGCGGAGCCGGGTGAGCTTCCAACTAGGAACTGGAAGCACAAGGTTTCTTTCGAGAAAACTCATTTTCTTCTATGAACCATGCCGGCTGTAAGTAAAAGCACGGTAACAACAGTGCTTTTCAGGTAGCTTCGGGGCCGCATCAACGGAGCTTTCATAATGGGAAAACTAGCCTTGTGCCGTCAGTCTCTATTTTCTAGGTTGACACGCAGCATACACGCAGGAGCAGAGCTTCCTGGTTCTACGCAGTGTTCTGGTACTGAAACGGGTGCTGAAGCAAGGCCCCTAGGAGTGTTGAAAAGCTTACTACCTTGAAACTAAAGCAGAACGACGATGAAGGCCTCATGGAGCTGCTGCACGCCTCTCGTTTTGCAAGGATAATCAGGGCCTTACTTCGAAGCTTGGGCTCACGTTGACTTTCACTTTAGGTATAGCGCAGAGCAGGGTGAGCTTCCAACAAGGAACTGGAACCCCAAGGTTTCTTAGGAGAAAACTCATTTTCTTCTCAGAACCATGCCGGCAGTGAGGAAAACCCCGGCAACAACAATGCTTTTCAGGTAGCTTCGAGGCCGCATGAACGGAGCTTTCATAATGGGAAAAGAAACCTTATGCCATCAGTCTGCAATTTCTAGGTTGACACGCAGCATACACGCAGGACCAGAGCTTACTGTCTCTACGCAGTGTCCTGGTACCGAAACGGTTGCTTAAGCAAAGTCCCTAGGAATGTTGGAAAGCTTACTACCGTGAAACTAAAGCAGAACAGCGATGAAGGCCTCATGGAGCTGCTGCACGCCTCCCGTTTTGCCCGGATAATCAGGGCCTTACTTCGAGGCTAGTGCTCACATTGACTTTCACGTTTGGTATAGAGCGGAGCCGGGTGAGCTTCCAACTAGGAACTGGAAGCACAAGGTTTCTTTCGAGAAAACTCATTTTCTTCTATGAACCATGCCGGCTGTAAGTAAAAGCACGGTAACAACAGTGCTTTTCAGGTAGCTTCGGGGCCGCATCAACGGAGCTTTCATAATGGGAAAACTAGCCTTGTGCCGTCAGTCTCTAATTTCTAGGTTGACACGCAGCATACACGCAGGAGCAGAGCTTCCTGGTTCTACGCAGTGTTCTGGTACTGAAACGGGTGCTGAAGCAAGTCCCCTAGGAGTGATGAAAAGCTTACTACCTTGAAACTAAAGCAGAACAACGATGAAGGCCTCATGGAGCTGCTGCACGCCTCTCGTTTTGCAAGGATAATCAGGGCCTTACTTCGAAGCTTGGGCTCACGTTGACTTTCACTTTAGGTATAGCGCAGAGCAGGGTGAGCTTCCAACAAGGAACTGGAACCCCAAGGTTTCTTAGGAGAAAACTCATTTTCTTCTCAGAACCATGCCGGCAGTGAGGAAAACCCCGGCAACAACAATGCTTTTCAGGTAGCTTCGAGGCCGCATGAACGGAGCTTTCATAATGGCAAAAGAAGCCTTATGCCATCAGTCTCCAATTTCTAGGTTGACACGCAGCATACACGCAGGACCAGAGCTTACTGTCTCTACGCAGTGTTCTGGTACCGAAACGGTTGCTTAAGCAAAGTCCCTAGGAATGTTGGAAAGCTTACTACCGTGAAACTAAAGCAGAACAGCGATGAAGGCCTCATGGAGCTGCTGCACGCCTCCCGTTTTGCCCGGATAATCAGGGCCTTACTTCGAGGCTAGTGCTCACATTGACTTTCACGTTTGGTATAGAGCGGAGCCGGGTGAGCTTCCAACTAGGAACTGGAAGCACAAGGTTTCTTTCGAGAAAACTCATTTTCTTCTATGAACCATGCCGGCTGTAAGTAAAAGCACGGTAACAACAGTGCTTTTCAGGTAGCTTCGGGGCCGCATCAACGGAGCTTTCATAATGGGAAAACTAGCCTTGTGCCGTCAGTCTCTAATTTCTAGGTTGACACGCAGCATACACGCAGGAGCAGAGCTTCCTGGTTCTACGCAGTGTTCTGGTACTGAAACGGGTGCTGAAGCAAGGCCCCTAGGAGTGTTGAAAAGCTTACTACCTTGAAACTAAAGCAGAACAACGATGGAGGCCTCATGGAGCTGCTGCACGCCTCTCGTTTTGCAAGGATAATCAGGGCCTTACTTCGAAGCTTGGGCTCACGTTGACTTTCACTTTAGGTATAGCGCAGAGCAGGGTGAGCTTCCAACAAGGAACTGGAACCCCAAGGTTTCTTAGGAGAAAACTCATTTTCTTCTCAGAACCATGCCGGCAGTGAGGAAAACCCCGGCAACAACAATGCTTTTCAGGTAGCTTCGAGGCCGCATGAACGGAGCTTTCATAATGGGAAAAGAAGCCTTATGCCATCAGTCTCCAATTTCTAGGTTGACACGCAGCATACACGCAGGACCAGAGCTTACTGTCTCTACGCAGTGTTCTGGTACCGAAACGGTTGCTTAAGCAAAGTCCCTAGGAATGTTGGAAAGCTTACTACCGTGAAACTAAAGCAGAACAGCGATGAAGGCCTCATGGAGCTGCTGCACGCCTCCCGTTTTGCCAGGATAATCAGGGCCTTACTTCGAGGCTAGTGCTCACATTGACTTTCACGTTTGGTATAGAGCGGAGCCGGGTGAGCTTCCAACTAGGAACTGGAAGCACAAGGTTTCTTTCGAGAAAACTCATTTTCTTCTATGAACCATGCCGGCTGTAAGTAAAAGCACGGTAACAACAGTGCTTTTCAGGTAGCTTCGGGGCCGCATCAACGGAGCTTTCATAATGGGAAAACTAGCCTTGTGCCGTCAGTCTCTATTTTCTAGGTTGACACGCAGCATACACGCAGGAGCAGAGCTTCCTGGTTCTACGCAGTGTTCTGGTACTGAAACGGGTGCTGAAGCAAGGCCCCTAGGAGTGTTGAAAAGCTTACTACCTTGAAACTAAAGCAGAACGACGATGAAGGCCTCATGGAGCTGCTGCACGCCTCTCGTTTTGCAAGGATAATCAGGGCCTTACTTCGAAGCTTGGGCTCACGTTGACTTTCACTTTAGGTATAGCGCAGAGCAGGGTGAGCTTCCAACAAGGAACTGGAACCCCAAGGTTTCTTAGGAGAAAACTCATTTTCTTCTCAGAACCATGCCGGCAGTGAGGAAAACCCCGGCAACAACAATGCTTTTCAGGTAGCTTCGAGGCCGCATGAACGGAGCTTTCATAATGGGAAAAGAAACCTTATGCCATCAGTCTGCAATTTCTAGGTTGACACGCAGCATACACGCAGGACCAGAGCTTACTGTCTCTACGCAGTGTCCTGGTACCGAAACGGTTGCTTAAGCAAAGTCCCTAGGAATGTTGGAAAGCTTACTACCGTGAAACTAAAGCAGAACAGCGATGAAGGCCTCATGGAGCTGCTGCACGCCTCCCGTTTTGCCCGGATAATCAGGGCCTTACTTCGAGGCTAGTGCTCACATTGACTTTCACGTTTGGTATAGAGCGGAGCCGGGTGAGCTTCCAACTAGGAACTGGAAGCACAAGGTTTCTTTCGAGAAAACTCATTTTCTTCTATGAACCATGCCGGCTGTAAGTAAAAGCACGGTAACAACAGTGCTTTTCAGGTAGCTTCGGGGCCGCATCAACGGAGCTTTCATAATGGGAAAACTAGCCTTGTGCCGTCAGTCTCTAATTTCTAGGTTGACACGCAGCATACACGCAGGAGCAGAGCTTCCTGGTTCTACGCAGTGTTCTGGTACTGAAACGGGTGCTGAAGCAAGTCCCCTAGGAGTGATGAAAAGCTTACTACCTTGAAACTAAAGCAGAACAACGATGAAGGCCTCATGGAGCTGCTGCACGCCTCTCGTTTTGCAAGGATAATCAGGGCCTTACTTCGAAGCTTGGGCTCACGTTGACTTTCACTTTAGGTATAGCGCAGAGCAGGGTGAGCTTCCAACAAGGAACTGGAACCCCAAGGTTTCTTAGGAGAAAACTCATTTTCTTCTCAGAACCATGCCGGCAGTGAGGAAAACCCCGGCAACAACAATGCTTTTCAGGTAGCTTCGAGGCCGCATGAACGGAGCTTTCATAATGGCAAAAGAAGCCTTATGCCATCAGTCTCCAATTTCTAGGTTGACACGCAGCATACACGCAGGACCAGAGCTTACTGTCTCTACGCAGTGTTCTGGTACCGAAACGGTTGCTTAAGCAAAGTCCCTAGGAATGTTGGAAAGCTTACTACCGTGAAACTAAAGCAGAACAGCGATGAAGGCCTCATGGAGCTGCTGCACGCCTCCCGTTTTGCCCGGATAATCAGGGCCTTACTTCGAGGCTAGTGCTCACATTGACTTTCACGTTTGGTATAGAGCGGAGCCGGGTGAGCTTCCAACTAGGAACTGGAAGCACAAGGTTTCTTTCGAGAAAACTCATTTTCTTCTATGAACCATGCCGGCTGTAAGTAAAAGCACGGTAACAACAGTGCTTTTCAGGTAGCTTCGGGGCCGCATCAACGGAGCTTTCATAATGGGAAAACTAGCCTTGTGCCGTCAGTCTCTAATTTCTAGGTTGACACGCAGCATACACGCAGGAGCAGAGCTTCCTGGTTCTACGCAGTGTTCTGGTACTGAAACGGGTGCTGAAGCAAGGCCCCTAGGAGTGTTGAAAAGCTTACTACCTTGAAACTAAAGCAGAACAACGATGGAGGCCTCATGGAGCTGCTGCACGCCTCTCGTTTTGCAAGGATAATCAGGGCCTTACTTCGAAGCTTGGGCTCACGTTGACTTTCACTTTAGGTATAGCGCAGAGCAGGGTGAGCTTCCAACAAGGAACTGGAACCCCAAGGTTTCTTAGGAGAAAACTCATTTTCTTCTCAGAACCATGCCGGCAGTGAGGAAAACCCCGGCAACAACAATGCTTTTCAGGTAGCTTCGAGGCCGCATGAACGGAGCTTTCATAATGGGAAAAGAAGCCTTATGCCATCAGTCTCCAATTTCTAGGTTGACACGCAGCATACACGCAGGACCAGAGCTTACTGTCTCTACGCAGTGTTCTGGTACCGAAACGGTTGCTTAAGCAAAGTCCCTAGGAATGTTGGAAAGCTTACTACCGTGAAACTAAAGCAGAACAGCGATGAAGGCCTCATGGAGCTGCTGCACGCCTCCCGTTTTGCCAGGATAATCAGGGCCTTACTTCGAGGCTAGTGCTCACATTGACTTTCACGTTTGGTATAGAGCGGAGCCGGGTGAGCTTCCAACTAGGAACTGGAAGCACAAGGTTTCTTTCGAGAAAACTCATTTTCTTCTATGAACCATGCCGGCTGTAAGTAAAAGCACGGTAACAACAGTGCTTTTCAGGTAGCTTCGGGGCCGCATCAACGGAGCTTTCATAATGGGAAAACTAGCCTTGTGCCGTCAGTCTCTATTTTCTAGGTTGACACGCAGCATACACGCAGGAGCAGAGCTTCCTGGTTCTACGCAGTGTTCTGGTACTGAAACGGGTGCTGAAGCAAGGCCCCTAGGAGTGTTGAAAAGCTTACTACCTTGAAACTAAAGCAGAACGACGATGAAGGCCTCATGGAGCTGCTGCACGCCTCTCGTTTTGCAAGGATAATCAGGGCCTTACTTCGAAGCTTGGGCTCACGTTGACTTTCACTTTAGGTATAGCGCAGAGCAGGGTGAGCTTCCAACAAGGAACTGGAACCCCAAGGTTTCTTAGGAGAAAACTCATTTTCTTCTCAGAACCATGCCGGCAGTGAGGAAAACCCCGGCAACAACAATGCTTTTCAGGTAGCTTCGAGGCCGCATGAACGGAGCTTTCATAATGGGAAAAGAAGCCTTATGCCATCAGTCTCCAATTTCTAGGTTGACACGCAGCATACACGCAGGACCAGAGCTTACTGTCTCTACGCAGTGTTCTGGTACCGAAACGGTTGCTTAAGCAAAGTCCCTAGGAATGTTGGAAAGCTTACTACCGTGAAACTAAAGCAGAACAGCGATGAAGGCCTCATGGAGCTGCTGCACGCCTCCCGTTTTGCCAGGATAATCAGGGCCTTACTTCGAGGCTAGTGCTCACATTGACTTTCACGTTTGGTATAGAGCGGAGCCGGGTGAGCTTCCAACTAGGAACTGGAAGCACAAGGTTTCTTTCGAGAAAACTCATTTTCTTCTATGAACCATGCCGGCTGTAAGTAAAAGCACGGTAACAACAGTGCTTTTCAGGTAGCTTCGGGGCCGCATCAACGGAGCTTTCATAATGGGAAAACTAGCCTTGTGCCGTCAGTCTCTATTTTCTAGGTTGACACGCAGCATACACGCAGGAGCAGAGCTTCCTGGTTCTACGCAGTGTTCTGGTACTGAAACGGGTGCTGAAGCAAGGCCCCTAGGAGTGTTGAAAAGCTTACTACCTTGAAACTAAAGCAGAACAACGATGAAGGCCTCATGGAGCTGCTGCACGCCTCTCGTTTTGCAAGGATAATCAGGGCCTTACTTCGAAGCTTGGGCTCACGTTGACTTTCACTTTAGGTATAGCGCAGAGCAGGGTGAGCTTCCAACAAGGAACTGGAACCCCAAGGTTTCTTAGGAGAAAACTCATTTTCTTCTCAGAACCATGCCGGCAGTGAGGAAAACCCCGGCAACAACAATGCTTTTCAGGTAGCTTCGAGGCCGCATGAACGGAGCTTTCATAATGGGAAAAGAAGCCTTATGCCATCAGTCTCCAATTTCTAGGTTGACACGCAGCATACACGCAGGACCAGAGCTTACTGTCTCTACGCAGTGTTCTGGTACCGAAACGGTTGCTTAAGCAAAGTCCCTAGGAATGTTGGAAAGCTTACTACCGTGAAACTAAAGCAGAACAGCGATGAAGGCCTCATGGAGCTGCTGCACGCCTCCCGATTTGCCAGGATAATCAGGGCCTTACTTCGAGGCTAGTGCTCACATTGACTTTCACGTTTGGTATAGAGCGGAGCCGGGTGAGCTTCCAACTAGGAACTGGAAGCACAAGGTTTCTTTCGAGAAAACTCATTTTCTTCTATGAACCATGCCGGCTGTAAGTAAAAGCACGGTAACAACAGTGCTTTTCAGGTAGCTTCGGGGCCGCATCAACGGAGCTTTCATAATGGGAAAACTAGCCTTGTGCCGTCAGTCTCTAATTTCTAGGTTGACACGCAGCATACACGCAGGAGCAGAGCTTCCTGGTTCTACGCAGTGTTCTGGTACTGAAACGGGTGCTGAAGCAAGGCCCCTAGGAGTGTTGAAAAGCTTACTACCTTGAAACTAAAGCAGAACAACGATGAAGGCCTCATGGAGCTGCTGCACGCCTCTCGTTTTGCAAGGATGATCAGGGCCTTACTTCGAAGCTTGGGCTCACGTTGACTTTCACTTTAGGTATAGCGCAGAGCAGGGTGAGCTTCCAACAAGGAACTGGAACCCCAAGGTTTCTTAGGAGAAAACTCATTTTCTTCTCAGAACCATGCCGGCAGTGAGGAAAACCCCGGCAACAACAATGCTTTTCAGGTAGCTTCGAGGCCGCATGAACGGAGCTTTCATAATGGGAAAAGAAGCCTTATGCCATCAGTCTCCAATTTCTAGGTTGACACGCAGCATACACGCAGGACCAGAGCTTACTGTCTCTACGCAGTGTTCTGGTACCGAAACGGTTGCTTAAGCAAAGTCCCTAGGAATGTTGGAAAGCTTACTACCGTGAAACTAAAGCAGAACAGCGATGAAGGCCTCATGGAGCTGCTGCACGCCTCCCGTTTTGCCCGGATAATCAGGGCCTTACTTCGAGGCTAGTGCTCACATTGACTTTCACGTTTGGTATAGAGCGGAGCCGGGTGAGCTTCCAACTAGGAACTGGAAGCACAAGGTTTCTTTCGAGAAAACTCATTTTCTTCTATGAACCATGCCGGCTGTAAGTAAAAGCACGGTAACAACAGTGCTTTTCAGGTAGCTTCGGGGCCGCATCAACGGAGCTTTCATAATGGGAAAACTAGCCTTGTGCCGTCAGTCTCTAATTTCTAGGTTGACACGCAGCATACACGCAGGAGCAGAGCTTCCTGGTTCTACGCAGTGTTCTGGTACTGAAACGGGTGCTGAAGCAAGGCCCCTAGGAGTGTTGAAAAGCTTACTACCTTGAAACTAAAGCAGAACAACGATGGAGGCCTCATGGAGCTGCTGCACGCCTCTCGTTTTGCAAGGATAATCAGGGCCTTACTTCGAAGCTTGGGCTCACGTTGACTTTCACTTTAGGTATAGCGCAGAGCAGGGTGAGCTTCCAACAAGGAACTGGAACCCCAAGGTTTCTTAGGAGAAAACTCATTTTCTTCTCAGAACCATGCCGGCAGTGAGGAAAACCCCGGCAACAACAATGCTTTTCAGGTAGCTTCGAGGCCGCATGAACGGAGCTTTCATAATGGGAAAAGAAGCCTTATGCCATCAGTCTCCAATTTCTAGGTTGACACGCAGCATACACGCAGGACCAGAGCTTACTGTCTCTACGCAGTGTTCTGGTACCGAAACGGTTGCTTAAGCAAAGTCCCTAGGAATGTTGGAAAGCTTACTACCGTGAAACTAAAGCAGAACAGCGATGAAGGCCTCATGGAGCTGCTGCACGCCTCCCGTTTTGCCAGGATAATCAGGGCCTTACTTCGAGGCTAGTGCTCACATTGACTTTCACGTTTGGTATAGAGCGGAGCCGGGTGAGCTTCCAACTCGGAACTGGAAGCACAAGGTTTCTTTCGAGAAAACTCATTTTCTTCTATGAACCATGCCGGCTGTAAGTAAAAGCACGGTAACAACAGTGCTTTTCAGGTAGCTTCGGGGCCGCATCAACGGAGCTTTCATAATGGGAAAACTAGCCTTGTGCCGTCAGTCTCTAATTTCTAGGTTGACACGCAGCATACACGCAGGAGCAGAGCTTCCTGGTTCTACGCAGTGTTCTGGTACTGAAACGGGTGCTGAAGCAAGGCCCCTAGGAGTGTTGAAAAGCTTACTACCTTGAAACTAAAGCAGAACAACGATGGAGGCCTCATGGAGCTGCTGCACGCCTCTCGTTTTGCAAGGATAATCAGGGCCTTACTTCGAAGCTTGGGCTCACGTTGACTTTCACTTTAGGTATAGCGCAGAGCAGGGTGAGCTTCCAACAAGGAACTGGAACCCCAAGGTTTCTTAGGAGAAAACTCATTTTCTTCTCAGAACCATGCCGGCAGTGAGGAAAACCCCGGCAACAACAATGCTTTTCAGGTAGCTTCGAGGCCGCATGAACGGAGCTTTCATAATGGGAAAAGAAGCCTTATGCCATCAGTCTGCAATTTCTAGGTTGACACGCAGCATACACGCAGGACCAGAGCTTACTGTCTCTACGCAGTGTTCTGGTACCGAAACGGTTGCTTAAGCAAAGTCCCTAGGAATGTTGGAAAGCTTACTACCGTGAAACTAAAGCAGAACAGCGATGAAGGCCTCATGGAGCTGCTGCACGCCTCCCGTTTTGCCCGGATAATCAGGGCCTTACTTCGAGGCTAGTGCTCACATTGACTTTCACGTTTGGTATAGAGCGGAGCCGGGTGAGCTTCCAACTAGGAACTGGAAGCACAAGGTTTCTTTCGAGAAAACTCATTTTCTTCTATGAACCATGCCGGCTGTAAGTAAAAGCACGGTAACAACAGTGCTTTTCAGGTAGCTTCGGGGCCGCATCAACGGAGCTTTCATAATGGGAAAACTAGCCTTGTGCCGTCAGTCTCTAATTTCTAGGTTGACACGCAGCATACACGCAGGAGCAGAGCTTCCTGGTTCTACGCAGTGTTCTGGTACTGAAACGGGTGCTGAAGCAAGGCCCCTAGGAGTGTTGAAAAGCTTACTACCTTGAAACTAAAGCAGAACAACGATGAAGGCCTCATGGAGCTGCTGCACGCCTCTCGTTTTGCAAGGATGATCAGGGCCTTACTTCGAAGCTTGGGCTCACGTTGACTTTCACTTTAGGTATAGCGCAGAGCAGGGGGAGCTTCCAACAAGGAACTGGAACCCCAAGGTTTCTTAGGAGAAAACTCATTTTCTTCTCAGAACCATGCCGGCAGTGAGGAAAACCCCGGCAACAACAATGCTTTTCAGGTAGCTTCGAGGCCGCATGAACGGAGCTTTCATAATGGGAAAAGAAGCCTTATGCCATCAGTCTCCAATTTCTAGGTTGACACGCAGCATACACGCAGGACCAGAGCTTACTGTCTCTACGCAGTGTTCTGGTACCGAAACGGTTGCTTAAGCAAAGTCCCTAGGAATGTTGGAAAGCTTACTACCGTGAAACTAAAGCAGAACAGCGATGAAGGCCTCATGGAGCTGCTGCACGCCTCCCGTTTTGCCCGGATAATCAGGGCCTTACTTCGAGGCTAGTGCTCACATTGACTTTCACGTTTGGTATAGAGCGGAGCCGGGTGAGCTTCCAACTAGGAACTGGAAGCACAAGGTTTCTTTCGAGAAAACTCATTTTCTTCTATGAACCATGCCGGCTGTAAGTAAAAGCACGGTAACAACAGTGCTTTTCAGGTAGCTTCGGGGCCGCATCAACGGAGCTTTCATAATGGGAAAACTAGCCTTGTGCCGTCAGTCTCTATTTTCTAGGTTGACACGCAGCATACACGCAGGAGCAGAGCTTCCTGGTTCTACGCAGTGTTCTGGTACTGAAACGGGTGCTGAAGCAAGGCCCCTAGGAGTGTTGAAAAGCTTACTACCTTGAAACTAAAGCAGAACAACGATGGAGGCCTCATGGAGCTGCTGCACGCCTCTCGTTTTGCAAGGATAATCAGGGCCTTACTTCGAAGCTTGGGCTCACGTTGACTTTCACTTTAGGTATAGCGCAGAGCAGGGTGAGCTTCCAACAAGGAACTGGAACCCCAAGGTTTCTTAGGAGAAAACTCATTTTCTTCTCAGAACCATGCCGGCAGTGAGGAAAACCCCGGCAACAACAATGCTTTTCAGGTAGCTTCGAGGCCGCATGAACGGAGCTTTCATAATGGGAAAAGAAGCCTTATGCCATCAGTCTCCAATTTCTAGGTTGACACGCAGCATACACGCAGGACCAGAGCTTACTGTCTCTACGCAGTGTTCTGGTACCGAAACGGTTGCTTAAGCAAAGTCCCTAGGAATGTTGGAAAGCTTACTACCGTGAAACTAAAGCAGAACAGCGATGAAGGCCTCATGGAGCTGCTGCACGCCTCCCGTTTTGCCCGGATAATCAGGGCCTTACTTCGAGGCTAGTGCTCACATTGACTTTCACGTTTGGTATAGAGCGGAGCCGGGTGAGCTTCCAACTAGGAACTGGAAGCACAAGGTTTCTTTCGAGAAAACTCATTTTCTTCTATGAACCATGCCGGCTGTAAGTAAAAGCACGGTAACAACAGTGCTTTTCAGGTAGCTTCGGGGCCGCATCAACGGAGCTTTCATAATGGGAAAACTAGCCTTGTGCCGTCAGTCTCTATTTTCTAGGTTGACACGCAGCATACACGCAGGAGCAGAGCTTCCTGGTTCTACGCAGTGTTCTGGTACTGAAACGGGTGCTGAAGCAAGGCCCCTAGGAGTGTTGAAAAGCTTACTACCTTGAAACTAAAGCAGAACAACGATGAAGGCCTCATGGAGCTGCTGCACGCCTCTCGTTTTGCAAGGATAATCAGGGCCTTACTTCGAAGCTTGGGCTCACGTTGACTTTCACTTTAGGTATAGCGCAGAGCAGGGTGAGCTTCCAACAAGGAACTGGAACCCCAAGGTTTCTTAGGAGAAAACTCATTTTCTTCTCAGAACCATGCCGGCAGTGAGGAAAACCCCGGCAACAACAATGCTTTTCAGGTAGCTTCGAGGCCGCATGAACGGAGCTTTCATAATGGGAAAAGAAGCCTTATGCCATCAGTCTCCAATTTCTAGGTTGACACGCAGCATACACGCAGGACCAGAGCTTACTGTCTCTACGCAGTGTTCTGGTACCGAAACGGTTGCTTAAGCAAAGTCCCTAGGAATGTTGGAAAGCTTACTACCGTGAAACTAAAGCAGAACAGCGATGAAGGCCTCATGGAGCTGCTGCACGCCTCCCGTTTTGCCCGGATAATCAGGGCCTTACTTCGAGGCTAGTGCTCACATTGACTTTCACGTTTGGTATAGAGCGGAGCCGGGTGAGCTTCCAACTAGGAACTGGAAGCACAAGGTTTCTTTCGAGAAAACTCATTTTCTTCTATGAACCATGCCGGCTGTAAGTAAAAGCACGGTAACAACAGTGCTTTTCAGGTAGCTTCGGGGCCGCATCAACGGAGCTTTCATAATGGGAAAACTAGCCTTGTGCCGTCAGTCTCTAATTTCTAGGTTGACACGCAGCATACACGCAGGAGCAGAGCTTCCTGGTTCTACGCAGTGTTCTGGTACTGAAACGGGTGCTGAAGCAAGGCCCCTAGGAGTGTTGAAAAGCTTACTACCTTGAAACTAAAGCAGAACAACGATGGAGGCCTCATGGAGCTGCTGCACGCCTCTCGTTTTGCAAGGATAATCAGGGCCTTACTTCGAAGCTTGGGCTCACGTTGACTTTCACTTTAGGTATAGCGCAGAGCAGGGTGAGCTTCCAACAAGGAACTGGAACCCCAAGGTTTCTTAGGAGAAAACTCATTTTCTTCTCAGAACCATGCCGGCAGTGAGGAAAACCCCGGCAACAACAATGCTTTTCAGGTAGCTTCGAGGCCGCATGAACGGAGCTTTCATAATGGCAAAAGAAGCCTTATGCCATCAGTCTCCAATTTCTAGGTTGACACGCAGCATACACGCAGGACCAGAGCTTACTGTCTCTACGCAGTGTTCTGGTACCGAAACGGTTGCTTAAGCAAAGTCCCTAGGAATGTTGGAAAGCTTACTACCGTGAAACTAAAGCAGAACAGCGATGAAGGCCTCATGGAGCTGCTGCACGCCTCCCGTTTTGCCCGGATAATCAGGGCCTTACTTCGAGGCTAGTGCTCACATTGACTTTCACGTTTGGTATAGAGCGGAGCCGGGTGAGCTTCCAACTAGGAACTGGAAGCACAAGGTTTCTTTCGAGAAAACTCATTTGCTTCTATGAACCATGCCGGCTGTAAGTAAAAGCACGGTAACAACAGTGCTTTTCAGGTAGCTTCGGGGCCGCATCAACGGAGCTTTCATAATGGGAAAACTAGCCTTGTGCCGTCAGTCTCTATTTTCTAGGTTGACACGCAGCATACACGCAGGAGCAGAGCTTCCTGGTTCTACGCAGTGTTCTGGTACTGAAACGGGTGCTGAAGCAAGGCCCCTAGGAGTGTTGAAAAGCTTACTACCTTGAAACTAAAGCAGAACAACGATGAAGGCCTCATGGAGCTGCTGCACGCCTCTCGTTTTGCAAGGATAATCAGGGCCTTACTTCGAAGCTTGGGCTCACGTTGACTTTCACTTTAGGTATAGCGCAGAGCAGGGTGAGCTTCCAACAAGGAACTGGAACCCCAAGGTTTCTTAGGAGAAAACTCATTTTCTTCCCAGAACCATGCCGGCAGTGAGGAAAACCCCGGCAACAACAATGCTTTTCAGGTAGCTTCGAGGCCGCATGAACGGAGCTTTCATAATGGGAAAAGAAGCCTTATGCCATCAGTCTCCAATTTCTAGGTTGACACGCAGCATACACGCAGGACCAGAGCTTACTGTCTCTACGCAGTGTTCTGGTACCGAAACGGTTGCTTAAGCAAAGTCCCTAGGAATGTTGGAAAGCTTACTACCGTGAAACTAAAGCAGAACAGCGATGAAGGCCTCATGGAGCTGCTGCACGCCTCCCGTTTTGCCAGGATAATCAGGGCCTTACTTCGAGGCTAGTGCTCACATTGACTTTCACGTTTGGTATAGAGCGGAGCCGGGTGAGCTTCCAACTAGGAACTGGAAGCACAAGGTTTCTTTCGAGAAAACTCATTTTCTTCTATGAACCATGCCGGCTGTAAGTAAAAGCACGGTAACAACAGTGCTTTTCAGGTAGCTTCGGGGCCGCATCAACGGAGCTTTCATAATGGGAAAACTAGCCTTGTGCCGTCAGTCTCTAATTTCTAGGTTGACACGCAGCATACACGCAGGAGCAGAGCTTCCTGGTTCTACGCAGTGTTCTGGTACTGAAACGGGTGCTGAAGCAAGGCCCCTAGGAGTGTTGAAAAGCTTACTACCTTGAAACTAAAGCAGAACAACGATGAAGGCCTCATGGAGCTGCTGCACGCCTCTCGTTTTGCAAGGATAATCAGGGCCTTACTTCGAAGCTTGGGCTCACGTTGACTTTCACTTTAGGTATAGCGCAGAGCAGGGTGAGCTTCCAACAAGGAACTGGAACCCCAAGGTTTCTTAGGAGAAAACTCATTTTCTTCCCAGAACCATGCCGGCAGTGACGAAAACCCCGGCAACAACAATGCTTTTCAGGTAGCTTCGAGGCCGCATGAACGGAGCTTTCATAATGGGAAAAGAAGCCTTATGCCATCAGTCTGCAATTTCTAGGTTGACACGCAGCATACACGCAGGACCAGAGCTTACTGTCTCTACGCAGTGTTCTGGTACCGAAACGGTTGCTTAAGCAAAGTCCCTAGGAATGTTGGAAAGCTTACTACCGTGAAACTAAAGCAGAACAGCGATGAAGGCCTCATGGAGCTGCTGCACGCCTCCCGTTTTGCCAGGATAATCAGGGCCTTACTTCGAGGCTAGTGCTCACATTGACTTTCACGTTTGGTATAGAGCGGAGCCGGGTGAGCTTCCAACTAGGAACTGGAAGCACAAGGTTTCTTTCGAGAAAACTCATTTTCTTCTATGAACCATGCCGGCTGTAAGTAAAAGCACGGTAACAACAGTGCTTTTCAGGTAGCTTCGGGGCCGCATCAACGGAGCTTTCATAATGGGAAAACTAGCCTTGTGCCGTCAGTCTCTATTTCCTAGGTTGACACGCAGCATACACGCAGGAGCAGAGCTTCCTGGTTCTACGCAGTGTTCTGGTACTGAAACGGGTGCTGAAGCAAGGCCCCTAGGAGTGTTGAAAAGCTTACTACCTTGAAACTAAAGCAGAACAACGATGAAGGCCTCATGGAGCTGCTGCACGCCTCTCGTTTTGCAAGGATAATCAGGGCCTTACTTCGAAGCTTGGGCTCACGTTGACTTTCACTTTAGGTATAGCGCAGAGCAGGGTGAGCTTCCAACAAGGAACTGGAACCCCAAGGTTTCTTAGGAGAAAACTCATTTTCTTCCCAGAACCATGCCGGCAGTGAGGAAAACCCCGGCAACAACAATGCTTTTCAGGTAGCTTCGAGGCCGCATGAACGGAGCTTTCATAATGGGAAAAGAAGCCTTATGCCATCAGTCTCCAATTTCTAGGTTGACACGCAGCATACACGCAGGACCAGAGCTTACTGTCTCTACGCAGTGTTCTGGTACCGAAACGGTTGCTTAAGCAAAGTCCCTAGGAATGTTGGAAAGCTTACTACCGTGAAACTAAAGCAGAACAGCGATGAAGGCCTCATGGAGCTGCTGCACGCCTCCCGTTTTGCCAGGATAATCAGGGCCTTACTTCGAGGCTAGTGCTCACATTGACTTTCACGTTTGGTATAGAGCGGAGCCGGGTGAGCTTCCAACTAGGAACTGGAAGCACAAGGTTTCTTTCGAGAAAACTCATTTGCTTCTATGAACCATGCCGGCTGTAAGTAAAAGCACGGTAACAACAGTGCTTTTCAGGTAGCTTCGGGGCCGCATCAACGGAGCTTTCATAATGGGAAAACTAGCCTTGTGCCGTCAGTCTCTAATTTCTAGGTTGACACGCAGCATACACGCAGGAGCAGAGCTTCCTGGTTCTACGCAGTGTTCTGGTACTGAAACGGGTGCTGAAGCAAGGCCCCTAGGAGTGTTGAAAAGCTTACTACCTTGAAACTAAAGCAGAACAACGATGAAGGCCTCATGGAGCTGCTGCACGCCTCTCGTTTTGCAAGGATAATCAGGGCCTTACTTCGAAGCTTGGGCTCACGTTGACTTTCACTTTAGGTATAGCGCAGAGCAGGGTGAGCTTCCAACAAGGAACTGGAACCCTAAGGTTTCTTAGGAGAAAACTCATTTTCTTCCCAGAACCATGCCGGCAGTGAGGAAAACCCCGGCAACAACAATGCTTTTCAGGTAGCTTCGAGGCCGCATGAACGGAGCTTTCATAATGGGAAAAGAAGCCTTATGCCATCAGTCTCCAATTTCTAGGTTGACACGCAGCATACACGCAGGACCAGAGCTTACTGTCTCTACGCAGTGTCCTGGTACCGAAACGGTTGCTTAAGCAAAGTCCCTAGGAATGTTGGAAAGCTTACTACCGTGAAACTAAAGCAGAACAGCGATGAAGGCCTCATGGAGCTGCTGCACGCCTCCCGTTTTGCCCGGATAATCAGGGCCTTACTTCGAGGCTAGTGCTCACATTGACTTTCACGTTTGGTATAGAGCGGAGCCGGGTGAGCTTCCAACTAGGAACTGGAAGCACAAGGTTTCTTTCGAGAAAACTCATTTGCTTCTATGAACCATGCCGGCTGTAAGTAAAAGCACGGTAACAACAGTGCTTTTCAGGTAGCTTCGGGGCCGCATCAACGGAGCTTTCATAATGGGAAAACTAGCCTTGTGCCGTCAGTCTCTAATTTCTAGGTTGACACGCAGCATACACGCAGGAGCAGAGCTTCCTGGTTCTACGCAGTGTTCTGGTACTGAAACGGGTGCTGAAGCAAGGCCCCTAGGAGTGTTGAAAAGCTTACTACCTTGAAACTAAAGCAGAACAACGATGAAGGCCTCATGGAGCTGCTGCACGCCTCTCGTTTTGCAAGGATAATCAGGGCCTTACTTCGAAGCTTGGGCTCACGTTGACTTTCACTTTAGGTATAGCACAGAGCAGGGTGAGCTTCCAACAAGGAACTGGAACCCCAAGGTTTCTTAGGAGAAAACTCATTTTCTTCCCAGAACCATGCCGGCAGTGAGGAAAACCCCGGCAACAACAATGCTTTTCAGGTAGCTTAGAGGCCGCATGAACGGAGCTTTCATAATGGGAAAAGAAGCCTTATGCCATCAGTCTGCAATTTCTAGGTTGACACGCAGCATACACGCAGGACCAGAGCTTACTGTCTCTACGCAGTGTTCTGGTACCGAAACGGTTGCTTAAGCAAAGTCCCTAGGAATGTTGGAAAGCTTACTACCGTGAAACTAAAGCAGAACAGCGATGAAGGCCTCATGGAGCTGCTGCACGCCTCCCGTTTTGCCAGGATAATCAGGGCCTTACTTCGAGGCTAGTGCTCACATTGACTTTCACGTTTGGTATAGAGCGGAGCCGGGTGAGCTTCCAACTAGGAACTGGAAGCACAAGGTTTCTTTCGAGAAAACTCATTTGCTTCTATGAACCATGCCGGCTGTAAGTAAAAGCACGGTAACAACAGTGCTTTTCAGGTAGCTTCGGGGCCGCATCAACGGAGCTTTCATAATGGGAAAACTAGCCTTGTGCCGTCAGTCTCTAATTTCTAGGTTGACACGCAGCATACACGCAGGAGCAGAGCTTCCTGGTTCTACGCAGTGTTCTGGTACTGAAACGGGTGCTGAAGCAAGGCCCCTAGGAGTGTTGAAAAGCTTACTACCTTGAAACTAAAGCAGAACAACGATGAAGGCCTCATGGAGCTGCTGCACGCCTCTCGTTTTGCAAGGATAATCAGGGCCTTACTTCGAAGCTTGGGCTCACGTTGACTTTCACTTTAGGTATAGCGCAGAGCAGGGTGAGCTTCCAACAAGGAACTGGAACCCCAAGGTTTCTTAGGAGAAAACTCATTTTCTTCCCAGAACCATGCCGGCAGTGAGGAAAACCCCGGCAACAACAATGCTTTTCAGGTAGCTTCGAGGCCGCATGAACGGAGCTTTCATAATGGGAAAAGAAGCCTTATGCCTTCAGTCTCCAATTTCTAGGTTGACACGCAGCATACACGCAGGACCAGAGCTTACTGTCTCTACGCAGTGTCCTGGTACCGAAACGGTTGCTTAAGCAAAGTCCCTAGGAATGTTGGAAAGCTTACTACCGTGAAACTAAAGCAGAACAGCGATGAAGGCCTCATGGAGCTGCTGCACGCCTCCCGTTTTGCCCGGATAATCAGGGCCTTACTTCGAGGCTAGTGCTCACATTGACTTTCACGTTTGGTATAGAGCGGAGCCGGGTGAGCTTCCAACTAGGAACTGGAAGCACAAGGTTTCTTTCGAGAAAACTCATTTGCTTCTATGAACCATGCCGGCTGTAAGTAAAAGCACGGTAACAACAGTGCTTTTCAGGTAGCTTCGGGGCCGCATCAACGGAGCTTTCATAATGGGAAAACTAGCCTTGTGCCGTCAGTCTCTAATTTCTAGGTTGACACGCAGCATACACGCAGGAGCAGAGCTTCCTGGTTCTACGCAGTGTTCTGGTACTGAAACGGGTGCTGAAGCAAGGCCCCTAGGAGTGTTGAAAAGCTTACTACCTTGAAACTAAAGCAGAACAACGATGAAGGCCTCATGGAGCTGCTGCACGCCTCTCGTTTTGCAAGGATAATCAGGGCCTTACTTCGAAGCTTGGGCTCACGTTGACTTTCACTTTAGGTATAGCGCAGAGCAGGGTGAGCTTCCAACAAGGAACTGGAACCCCAAGGTTTCTTAGGAGAAAACTCATTTTCTTCCCAGAACCATGCCGGCAGTGAGGAAAACCCCGGCAACAACAATGCTTTTCAGGTAGCTTCGAGGCCGCATGAACGGAGCTTTCATAATGGCAAAAGAAGCCTTATGCCATCAGTCTCCAATTTCTAGGTTGACACGCAGCATACACGCAGGACCAGAGCTTACTGTCTCTACGCAGTGTCCTGGTACCGAAACGGTTGCTTAAGCAAAGTCCCTAGGAATGTTGGAAAGCTTACTACCGTGAAACTAAAGCAGAACAGCGATGAAGGCCTCATGGAACTGCTGCACGCCTCCCGTTTTGCCCGGATAATCCGGGCCTTACTTCGAGGCTAGTGCTCACATTGACTTTCACGTTTGGTATAGAGCGGAGCCGGGTGAGCTTCCAACTAGGAACTGGAAGCACAAGGTTTCTTTCGAAAAAACTCATTTGCTTCTATGAACCATGCCGGCTGTAAGTAAAAGCACGGTAACAACAGTGCTTTTCAGGTAGCTTCGGGGCCGCATCAACGGAGCTTTCATAATGGGAAAACTAGCCTTGTGCCGTCAGTCTCTATTTTCTAGGTTGACACGCAGCATACACGCAGGAGCAGAGCTTCCTGGTTCTACGCAGTGTTCTGGTACTGAAACGGGTGCTGAAGCAAGGCCCCTAGGAGTGTTGAAAAGCTTACTACCTTGAAACTAAAGCAGAACAACGATGAAGGCCTCATGGAGCTGCTGCACGCCTCTCGTTTTGCAAGGATAATCAGGGCCTTACTTCGAAGCTTGGGCTCACGTTGACTTTCACTTTAGGTATAGCGCAGAGCAGGGTGAGCTTCCAACAAGGAACTGGAACCCCAAGGTTTCTTAGGAGAAAACTCATTTTCTTCCCAGAACCATGCCGGCAGTGAGGAAAACCCCGGCAACAACAATGCTTTTCAGGTAGCTTCGAGGCCGCATGAACGGAGCTTTCATAATGGGAAAAGAAGCCTTATGCCATCAGTCTGCAATTTCTAGGTTGACACGCAGCATACATGCAGGACCAGAGCTTACTGTCTCTACGCAGTGTTCTGGTACCGAAACGGTTGCTTAAGCAAAGTCCCTAGGAGTCTTGGAAAGCTTACTACCGTGAAACTAAAGCAGAACAGCGATGAAGGCCTCATGGAGCTGCTGCACGCCTCCCGTTTTGCCCGGATAATCAGGGCCTTACTTCGAGGCTAGTGCTCACATTGACTTTCACGTTTGATATAGAGCGGAGCCGGGTGAGCTTCCAACTAGGAACTGGAAGCACAAGGTTTCTTTCGAGAAAACTCATTTTCTTCTATGAACCATGCCGGCTGTAAGTAAAAGCACGGTAACAACAGTGCTTTTCAGGTAGCTTCGGGGCCGCATCAACGGAGCTTTCATAATGGGAAAACTAGCCTTGTGCCGTCAGTCTCTAATTTCTAGGTTGACACGCAGCATACACGCAGGAGCAGAGCTTCCTGGTTCTACGCAGTGTTCTGGTACTGAAACGGGTGCTGAAGCAAGGCCCCTAGGAGTGTTGAAAAGCTTACTACCTTGAAACTAAAGCAGAACAACGATGAAGGCCTCATGGAGCTGCTGCACGCCTCTCGTTTTGCAAGGATAATCAGGGCCTTACTTCGAAGCTTGGGCTCACGTTGACTTTCACTTTAGGTATAGCGCAGAGCAGGGTGAGCTTCCAACAAGGAACTGGAACCCCAAGGTTTCTTAGGAGAAAACTCATTTTCTTCTCAGAACCATGCCGGCAGTGAGGAAAACCCCGGCAACAACAATGCTTTCCAGGTAGCTTCGAGGCCGCATGAACGGAGCTTTCATAATGGCAAAAGAAGCCTTATGCCATCAGTCTCCAATTTCTAGGTTGACACGCAGCATACACGCAGGACCAGAGCTTACTGTCTCTACGCAGTGTTCTGGTACCGAAACGGTTGCTTAAGCAAAGTCCCTAGGAATGTTGGAAAGCTTACTACCGTGAAACTAAAGCAGAACAGCGATGAAGGCCTCATGGAGCTGCTGCACGCCTCCCGTTTTGCCCGGATAATCAGGGCCTTACTTCGAGGCTAGTGCTCACATTGACTTTCACGTTTGGTATAGAGCGGAGCCGGGTGAGCTTCCAACTAGGAACTGGAAGCACAAGGTTTCTTTCGAGAAAACTCATTTTCTTCTATGAACCATGCCGGCTGTAAGTAAAAGCACGGTAACAACAGTGCTTTTCAGGTAGCTTCGGGGCCGCATCAACGGAGCTTTCATAATGGGAAAACTAGCCTTGTGCCATCAGTCTCTATTTTCTAGGTTGACACGCAGCATACACGCAGGAGCAGAGCTTCCTGGTTCTACGCAGTGTTCTGGTACTGAAACGGGTGCTGAAGCAAGGCCCCTAGGAGTGTTGAAAAGCTTACTACCTTGAAACTAAAGCAGAACAACGATGAAGGCCTCATGGAGCTGCTGCACGCCTCTCGTTTTGCAAGGATAATCAGGGCCTTACTTCGAAGCTTGGGCTCACGTTGACTTTCACTTTAGGTATAGCGCAGAGCAGGGTGAGCTTCCAACAAGGAACTGGAACCCCAAGGTTTCTTAGGAGAAAACTCATTTTCTTCCCAGAACCATGCCGGCAGTGAGGAAAACCCCGGCAACAACAATGCTTTTCAGGTAGCTTCGAGGCCGCATGAACGGAGCTTTCATAATGGGAAAAGAAGCCTTATGCCATCAGTCTCCAATTTCTAGGTTGACACGCAGCATACACGCAGGACCAGAGCTTACTGTCTCTACGCAGTGTTCTGGTACCGAAACGGTTGCTTAAGCAAAGTCCCTAGGAATGTTGGAAAGCTTACTACCGTGAAACTAAAGCAGAACAGCGATGAAGGCCTCATGGAGCTGCTGCACGCCTCCCGTTTTGCCCGGATAATCAGGGACTTACTTCGAGGCTAGTGCTCACATTGACTTTCACGTTTGGTATAGAGCGGAGCCGGGTGAGCTTCCAACTAGGAACTGGAAGCACAAGGTTTCTTTCGAGAAAACTCATTTTCTTCTATGAACCATGCCGGCTGTAAGTAAAAGCACGGTAACAACAGTGCTTTTCAGGTAGCTTCGGGGCCGCATCAACGGAGCTTTCATAATGGGAAAACTAGCCTTGTGCCGTCAGTCTCTAATTTCTAGGTTGACACGCAGCATACACGCAGGAGCAGAGCTTCCTGGTTCTACGCAGTGTTCTGGTACTGAAACGGGTGCTGAAGCAAGGCCCCTAGGAGTGTTGAAAAGCTTACTACCTTGAAACTAAAGCAGAACAACGATGGAGGCCTCATGGAGCTGCTGCACGCCTCTCGTTTTGCAAGGATAATCAGGGCCTTACTTCGAAGCTTGGGCTCACGTTGACTTTCACTTTAGGTATAGCGCAGAGCAGGGTGAGCTTCCAACAAGGAACTGGAACCCCAAGGTTTCTTAGGAGAAAACTCATTTTCTTCTCAGAACCATGCCGGCAGTGAGGAAAACCCCGGCAACAACAATGCTTTTCAGGTAGCTTCGAGGCCGCATGAACGGAGCTTTCATAATGGGAAAAGAAGCCTTATGCCATCAGTCTGCAATTTCTAGGTTGACACGCAGCATACACGCAGGACCAGAGCTTACTGTCTCTACGCAGTGTTCTGGTACCGAAACGGTTGCTTAAGCAAAGTCCCTAGGAATGTTGGAAAGCTTACTACCGTGAAACTAAAGCAGAACAGCGATGAAGGCCTCATGGAGCTGCTGCACGCCTCCCGTTTTGCCCGGATAATCAGGGCCTTACTTCGAGGCTAGTGCTCACATTGACTTTCACGTTTGGTATAGAGCGGAGCCGGGTGAGCTTCCAACTAGGAACTGGAAGCACAAGGTTTCTTTCGAGAAAACTCATTTGCTTCTATGAACCATGCCGGCTGTAAGTAAAAGCACGGTAACAACAGTGCTTTTCAGGTAGCTTCGGGGCCGCATCAACGGAGCTTTCATAATGGGAAAACTAGCCTTGTGCCGTCAGTCTCTAATTTCTAGGTTGACACGCAGCATACACGCAGGAGCAGAGCTTCCTGGTTCTACGCAGTGTTCTGGTACTGAAACGGGTGCTGAAGCAAGGCCCCTAGGAGTGTTGAAAAGCTTACTACCTTGAAACTAAAGCAGAACAACGATGAAGGCCTCATGGAGCTGCTGCACGCCTCTCGTTTTGCAAGGATAATCAGGGCCTTACTTCGAAGCTTGGGCTCACGTTGACTTTCACTTTAGGTATAGCGCAGAGCAGGGTGAGCTTCCAACAAGGAACTGGAACCCTAAGGTTTCTTAGGAGAAAACTCATTTTCTTCCCAGAACCATGCCGGCAGTGACGAAAACCCCGGCAACAACAATGCTTTTCAGGTAGCTTCGAGGCCGCATGAACGGAGCTTTCATAATGGGAAAAGAAGCCTTATGCCATCAGTCTCCAATTTCTAGGTTGACACGCAGCATACACGCAGGACCAGAGCTTACTGTCTCTACGCAGTGTCCTGGTACCGAAACGGTTGCTTAAGCAAAGTCCCTAGGAATGTTGGAAAGCTTACTACCGTGAAACTAAAGCAGAACAGCGATGAAGGCCTCATGGAGCTGCTGCACGCCTCCCGTTTTGCCAGGATAATCAGGGCCTTACTTCGAGGCTAGTGCTCACATTGACTTTCACGTTTGGTATAGAGCGGAGCCGGGTGAGCTTCCAACTAGGAACTGGAAGCACAAGGTTTCTTTCGAGAAAACTCATTTGCTTCTATGAACCATGCCGGCTGTAAGTAAAAGCACGGTAACAACAGTGCTTTTCAGGTAGCTTCGGGGCCGCATCAACGGAGCTTTCATAATGGGAAAACTAGCCTTGTGCCGTCAGTCTCTAATTTCTAGGTTGACACGCAGCATACACGCAGGAGCAGAGCTTCCTGGTTCTACGCAGTGTTCTGGTACTGAAACGGGTGCTGAAGCAAGGCCCCTAGGAGTGTTGAAAAGCTTACTACCTTGAAACTAAAGCAGAACAACGATGAAGGCCTCATGGAGCTGCTGCACGCCTCTCGTTTTGCAAGGATGATCAGGGCCTTACTTCGAAGCTTGGGCTCACGTTGACTTTCACTTTAGGTATAGCGCAGAGCAGGGTGAGCTTCCAACAAGGAACTGGAACCCCAAGGTTTCTTAGGAGAAAACTCATTTTCTTCCCAGAACCATGCCGGCAGTGAGGAAAACCCCGGCAACAACAATGCTTTTCAGGTAGCTTCGAGGCCGCATGAACGGAGCTTTCATAATGGGAAAAGAAGCCTTATGCCATCAGTCTCCAATTTCTAGGTTGACACGCAGCATACACGCAGGACCAGAGCTTACTGTCTCTACGCAGTGTTCTGGTACCGAAACGGTTGCTTAAGCAAAGTCCCTAGGAATGTTGGAAAGCTTACTACCGTGAAACTAAAGCAGAACAGCGATGAAGGCCTCATGGAGCTGCTGCACGCCTCCCGTTTTGCCAGGATAATCAGGGCCTTACTTCGAGGCTAGTGCTCACATTGACTTTCACGTTTGGTATAGAGCGGAGCCGGGTGAGCTTCCAACTAGGAACTGGAAGCACAAGGTTTCTTTCGAGAAAACTCATTTGCTTCTATGAACCATGCCGGCTGTAAGTAAAAGCACGGTAACAACAGTGCTTTTCAGGTAGCTTCGGGGCCGCATCAACGGAGCTTTCATAATGGGAAAACTAGCCTTGTGCCGTCAGTCTCTATTTTCTAGGTTGACACGCAGCATACACGCAGGAGCAGAGCTTCCTGGTTCTACGCAGTGTTCTGGTACTGAAACGGGTGCTGAAGCAAGGCCCCTAGGAGTGTTGAAAAGCTTACTACCTTGAAACTAAAGCAGAACAACGATGAAGGCCTCATGGAGCTGCTGCACGCCTCTCGTTTTGCAAGGATAATCAGGGCCTTACTTCGAAGCTTGGGCTCACGTTGACTTTCACTTTAGGTATAGCGCAGAGCAGGGTGAGCTTCCAACAAGGAACTGGAACCCCAAGGTTTCTTAGGAGAAAACTCATTTTCTTCCCAGAACCATGCCGGCAGTGAGGAAAACCCCGGCAACAACAATGCTTTTCAGGTAGCTTCGAGGCCGCATGAACGGAGCTTTCATAATGGGAAAAGAAGCCTTATGCCATCAGTCTGCAATTTCTAGGTTGACACGCAGCATACACGCAGGACCAGAGCTTACTGTCTCTACGCAGTGTTCTGGTACCGAAACGGTTGCTTAAGCAAAGTCCCTAGGAATGTTGGAAAGCTTACTACCGTGAAACTAAAGCAGAACAGCGATGAAGGCCTCATGGAGCTGCTGCACGCCTCCCGTTTTGCCAGGATAATCAGGGCCTTACTTCGAGGCTAGTGCTCACATTGACTTTCACGTTTGGTATAGAGCGGAGCCGGGTGAGCTTCCAACTAGGAACTGGAAGCACAAGGTTTCTTTCGAGAAAACTCATTTTCTTCTATGAACCATGCCGGCTGTAAGTAAAAGCACGGTAACAACAGTGCTTTTCAGGTAGCTTCGGGGCCGCATCAACGGAGCTTTCATAATGGGAAAACTAGCCTTGTGCCGTCAGTCTCTAATTTCTAGGTTGACACGCAGCATACACGCAGGAGCAGAGCTTCCTGGTTCTACGCAGTGTTCTGGTACTGAAACGGGTGCTGAAGCAAGGCCCCTAGGAGTGTTGAAAAGCTTACTACCTTGAAACTAAAGCAGAACAACGATGAAGGCCTCATGGAGCTGCTGCACGCCTCTCGTTTTGCAAGGATAATCAGGGCCTTACTTCGAAGCTTGGGCTCACGTTGACTTTCACTTTAGGTATAGCGCAGAGCAGGGTGAGCTTCCAACAAGGAACTGGAACCCCAAGGTTTCTTAGGAGAAAACTCATTTTCTTCCCAGAACCATGCCGGCAGTGAGGAAAACCCCGGCAACAACAATGCTTTTCAGGTAGCTTCGAGGCCGCATGAACGGAGCTTTCATAATGGGAAAAGAAGCCTTATGTCATCAGTCTCCAATTTCTAGGTTGACACGCAGCATACACGCAGGACCAGAGCTTACTGTCTCTACGCAGTGTTCTGGTACCGAAACGGTTGCTTAAGCAAAGTCCCTAGGAATGTTGGAAAGCTTACTACCGTGAAACTAAAGCAGAACAGCGATGAAGGCCTCATGGAGCTGCTGCACGCCTCCCGTTTTGCCCGGATAATCAGGGCCTTACTTCGAGGCTAGTGCTCACATTGACTTTCACGTTTGGTATAGAGCGGAGCCGGGTGAGCTTCCAACTAGGAACTGGAAGCACAAGGTTTCTTTCGAGAAAACTCATTTGCTTCTATGAACCATGCCGGCTGTAAGTAAAAGCACGGTAACAACAGTGCTTTTCAGGTAGCTTCGGGGCCGTATCAACGGAGCTTTCATAATGGGAAAACTAACCTTGTGCCGTCAGTCTCTAATTTCTAGGTTGACACGCAGCATACACGCAGGAGCAGAGCTTCCTGGTTCTACGCAGTGTTCTGGTACTGAAACGGGTGCTGAAGCAAGGCCCCTAGGAGTGTTGAAAAGCTTACTACCTTGAAACTAAAGCAGAACAACGATGAAGGCCTCATGGAGCTGCTGCACGCCTCTCGTTTTGCAAGGATAATCAGGGCCTTACTTCGAAGCTTGGGCTCACGTTGACTTTCACTTTAGGTATAGCGCAGAGCAGGGTGAGCTTCCAACAAGGAACTGGAACCCCAAGGTTTCTTAGGAGAAAACTCATTTTCTTCCCAGAACCATGCCGGCAGTGAGGAAAACCCCGGCAACAACAATGCTTTTCAGGTAGCTTCGAGGCCGCATGAACGGAGCTTTCATAATGGGAAAAGAAGCCTTATGCCATCAGTCTCCAATTTCTAGGTTGACACGCAGCATACACGCAGGACCAGAGCTTACTGTCTCTACGCAGTGTCCTGGTACCGAAACGGTTGCTTAAGCAAAGTCCCTAGGAATGTTGGAAAGCTTACTACCGTGAAACTAAAGCAGAACAGCGATGAAGGCCTCATGGAGCTGCTGCACGCCTCCCGTTTTGCCCGGATAATCAGGGCCTTACTTCGAGGCTAGTGCTCACATTGACTTTCACGTTTGGTATAGAGCGGAGCCGGGTGAGCTTCCAACTAGGAACTGGAAGCACAAGGTTTCTTTCGAGAAAACTCATTTGCTTCTATGAACCATGCCGGCTGTAAGTAAAAGCACGGTAACAACAGTGCTTTTCAGGTAGCTTCGGGGCCGCATCAACGGAGCTTTCATAATGGGAAAACTAGCCTTGTGCCGTCAGCCTCTAATTTCTAGGTTGACACGCAGCATACACGCAGGAGCAGAGCTTCCTGGTTCTACGCAGTGTTCTGGTACTGAAACGGGTGCTGAAGCAGGCCCCTAGGAGTGTTGAAAAGCTTACTACCTTGAAACTAAAGCAGAACAACGATGAAGGCCTCATGGAGCTGCTGCACGCCTCTCGTTTTGCAAGGATAATCAGGGCCTTACTTCGAAGCTTGGGCTCACGTTGACTTTCACTTTAGGTATAGCGCAGAGCAGGGTGAGCTTCCAACAAGGAACTGGAACCCCAAGGTTTCTTAGGAGAAAACTCATTTTCTTCCCAGAACCATGCCGGCAGTGAGGAAAACCCCGGCAACAACAATGCTTTTCAGGTAGCTTCGAGGCCGCATGAACGGAGCTTTCATAATGGGAAAAGAAGCCTTATGCCATCAGTCTGCAATTTCTAGGTTGACACGCAGCATACACGCAGGACCAGAGCTTACTGTCTCTACGCAGTGTCCTGGTACCGAAACGGTTGCTTAAGCAAAGTCCCTAGGAATGTTGGAAAGCTTACTACCGTGAAACTAAAGCAGAACAGCGATGAAGGCCTCATGGAGCTGCTGCACGCCTCCCGTTTTGCCCGGATAATCAGGGCCTTACTTCGAGGCTTGTGCTCACATTGACTTTCACGTTTGGTATAGAGCGGAGCCGGGTGAGCTTCCAACTAGGAACTGGAAGCACAAGGTTTCTTTCGAGAAAACTCATTTTCTTCTATGCACCATGCCGGCTGTAAGTAAAAGCACGGTAACAACAGTGCTTTTCAGGTAGCTTCGGGGCCGCATCAACGGAGCTTTCATAATGGGAAAACTAGCCTTGTGCCGTCAGTCTCTATTTTCTAGGTTGACACGCAGCATACACGCAGGAGCAGAGCTTCCTGGTTCTACGCAGTGTTCTGGTACTGAAACGGGTGCTGAAGCAAGGCCCCTAGGAGTGTTGAAAAGCTTACTACCTTGAAACTAAAGCAGAACAACGATGGAGGCCTCATGGAGCTGCTGCACGCCTCTCGTTTTGCAAGGATAATCAGGGCCTTACTTCGAAGCTTGGGCTCACGTTGACTTTCACTTTAGGTATAGCGCAGAGCAGGGTGAGCTTCCAACAAGGAACTGGAACCCCAAGGTTTCTTAGGAGAAAACTCATTTTCTTCTCAGAACCATGCCGGCAGTGAGGAAAACCCTGGCAACAACAATGCTTTTCAGGTAGCTTCGAGGCCGCATGAACGGAGCTTTCATAATGGGAAAAGAAGCCTTATGCCATCAGTCTCCAATTTCTAGGTTGACACGCAGCATACACGCAGGACCAGAGCTTACTGTCTCTACGCAGTGTTCTGGTACCGAAACGGTTGCTTAAGCAAAGTCCCTAGGAATGTTGGAAAGCTTACTACCGTGAAACTAAAGCAGAACAGCGATGAAGGCCTCATGGAGCTGCTGCACGCCTCCCGTTTTGCCAGGATAATCAGGGCCTTACTTCGAGGCTAGTGCTCACATTGACTTTCACGTTTGGTATAGAGCGGAGCCGGGTGAGCTTCCAACTAGGAACTGGAAGCACAAGGTTTCTTTCGAGAAAACTCATTTGCTTCTATGAACCATGCCAGCTGTAAGTAAAAGCACGGTAACAACAGTGCTTTTCAGGTAGCTTCGGGGCCGCATCAACGGAGCTTTCATAATGGGAAAACTAGCCTTGTGCCGTCAGTCTCTAATTTCTAGGTTGACACGCAGCATACACGCAGGAGCAGAGCTTCCTGGTTCTACGCAGTGTTCTGGTACTGAAACGGGTGCTGAAGCAAGGCCCCTAGGAGTGTTGAAAAGCTTACTACCTTGAAACTAAAGCAGAACAACGATGAAGGCCTCATGGAGCTGCTGCACGCCTCTCGTTTTGCAAGGATAATCAGGGCCTTACTTCGAAGCTTGGGCTCACGTTGACTTTCACTTTAGGTATAGCGCAGAGCAGGGTGAGCTTCCAACAAGGAACTGGAACCCCAAGGTTTCTTAGGAGAAAACTCATTTTCTTCCCAGAACCATGCCGGCAGTGAGGAAAACCCCGGCAACAACAATGCTTTTCAGGTAGCTTCGAGGCCGCATGAACGGAGCTTTCATAATGGGAAAAGAAGCCTTATGCCATCAGTCTCCAATTTCTAGGTTGACACGCAGCATACACGCAGGACCAGAGCTTACTGTCTCTACGCAGTGTTCTGGTACCGAAACGGTTGCTTAAGCAAAGTCCCTAGGAATGTTGGAAAGCTTACTACCGTGAAACTAAAGCAGAACAGCGATGAAGGCCTCATGGAGCTGCTGCACGCCTCCCGTTTTGCCAGGATAATCAGGGCCTTACTTCGAGGCTAGTGCTCACATTGACTTTCACGTTTGGTATAGAGCGGAGCCGGGTGAGCTTCCAACTAGGAACTGGAAGCACAAGGTTTCTTTCGAGAAAACTCATTTTCTTCTATGAACCATGCCGGCTGTAAGTAAAAGCACGGTAACAACAGTGCTTTTCAGGTAGCTTCGGGGCCGCATCAACGGAGCTTTCATAATGGGAAAACTAGCCTTGTGCCGTCAGTCTCTATTTTCTAGGTTGACACGCAGCATACACGCAGGAGCAGAGCTTCCTGGTTCTACGCAGTGTTCTGGTACTGAAACGGGTGCTGAAGCAAGGCCCCTAGGAGTGTTGAAAAGCTTACTACCTTGAAACTAAAGCAGAACAACGATGAAGGCCTCATGGAGCTGCTGCACGCCTCTCGTTTTGCAAGGATAATCAGGGCCTTACTTCGAAGCTTGGGCTCACGTTGACTTTCACTTTAGGTATAGCGCAGAGCAGGGTGAGCTTCCAACAAGGAACTGGAACCCCAAGGTTTCTTAGGAGAAAACTCATTTTCTTCCCAGAACCATGCCGGCAGTGAGGAAAACCCCGGCAACAACAATGCTTTTCAGGTAGCTTCGAGGCCGCATGAACGGAGCTTTCATAATGGGAAAAGAAGCCTTATGCCATCAGTCTCCAATTTCTAGGTTGACACGCAGCATACACGCAGGACCAGAGCTTACTGTCTCTACGCAGTGTTCTGGTACCGAAACGGTTGCTTAAGCAAAGTCCCTAGGAATGTTGGAAAGCTTACTACCGTGAAACTAAAGCAGAACAGCGATGAAGGCCTCATGGAGCTGCTGCACGCCTCCCGTTTTGCCAGGATAATCAGGGCCTTACTTCGAGGCTAGTGCTCACATTGACTTTCACGTTTGGTATAGAGCGGAGCCGGGTGAGCTTCCAACTAGGAACTGGAAGCACAAGGTTTCTTTCGAGAAAACTCATTTTCTTCTATGAACCATGCCGGCTGTAAGTAAAAGCACGGTAACAACAGTGCTTTTCAGGTAGCTTCGGGGCCGTATCAACGGAGCTTTCATAATGGGAAAACTAGCCTTGTGCCGTCAGTCTCTAATTTCTAGGTTGACACGCAGCATACACGCAGGAGCAGAGCTTCCTGGTTCTACGCAGTGTTCTGGTACTGAAACGGGTGCTGAAGCAAGGCCCCTAGGAGTGTTGAAAAGCTTACTACCTTGAAACTAAAGCAGAACAACGATGAAGGCCTCATGGAGCTGCTGCACGCCTCTCGTTTTGCAAGGATAATCAGGGCCTTACTTCGAAGCTTGGGCTCACGTTGACTTTCACTTTAGGTATAGCGCAGAGCAGGGTGAGCTTCCAACAAGGAACTGGAACCCCAAGGTTTCTTAGGAGAAAACTCATTTTCTTCCCAGAACCATGCCGGCAGTGACGAAAACCCCGGCAACAACAATGCTTTTCAGGTAGCTTCGAGGCCGCATGAACGGAGCTTTCATAATGGGAAAAGAAGCCTTATGCCATCAGTCTCCAATTTCTAGGTTGACACGCAGCATACACGCAGGACCAGAGCTTACTGTCTCTACGCAGTGTTCTGGTACCGAAACGGTTGCTTAAGCAAAGTCCCTAGGAATGTTGGAAAGCTTACTACCGTGAAACTAAAGCAGAACAGCGATGAAGGCCTCATGGAGCTGCTGCACGCCTCCCGTTTTGCCCGGATAATCAGGGCCTTACTTCGAGGCTAGTGCTCACATTGACTTTCACGTTTGGTATAGAGCGGAGCCGGGTGAGCTTCCAACTAGGAACTGGAAGCACAAGGTTTCTTTCGAGAAAACTCATTTGCTTCTATGAACCATGCCGGCTGTAAGTAAAAGCACGGTAACAACAGTGCTTTTCAGGTAGCTTCGGGGCCGCATCAACGGAGCTTTCATAATGGGAAAACTAGCCTTGTGCCGTCAGTCTCTAATTTCTAGGTTGACACGCAGCATACACGCAGGAGCAGAGCTTCCTGGTTCTACGCAGTGTTCTGGTACTGAAACGGGTGCTGAAGCAAGGCCCCTAGGAGTGTTGAAAAGCTTACTACCTTGAAACTAAAGCAGAACAACGATGAAGGCCTCATGGAGCTGCTGCACGCCTCTCGTTTTGCAAGGATAATCAGGGCCTTACTTCGAAGCTTGGGCTCACGTTGACTTTCACTTTAGGTATAGCGCAGAGCAGGGTGAGCTTCCAACAAGGAACTGGAACCCCAAGGTTTCTTAGGAGAAAACTCATTTTCTTCCCAGAACCATGCCGGCAGTGAGGAAAACCCCGGCAACAACAATGCTTTTCAGGTAGCTTCGAGGCCGCATGAACGGAGCTTTCATAATGGGAAAAGAAGCCTTATGCCATCAGTCTCCAATTTCTAGGTTGACACGCAGCATACACGCAGGACCAGAGCTTACTGTCTCTACGCAGTGTTCTGGTACCGAAACGGTTGCTTAAGCAAAGTCCCTAGGAATGTTGGAAAGCTTACTACCGTGAAACTAAAGCAGAACAGCGATGAAGGCCTCATGGAGCTGCTGCACGCCTCCCGTTTTGCCAGGATAATCAGGGCCTTACTTCGAGGCTAGTGCTCACATTGACTTTCACGTTTGGTATAGAGCGGAGCCGGGTGAGCTTCCAACTAGGAACTGGAAGCACAAGGTTTCTTTCGAGAAAACTCATTTTCTTCTATGAACCATGCCGGCTGTAAGTAAAAGCACGGTAACAACAGTGCTTTTCAGGTAGCTTCGGGGCCGCATCAACGGAGCTTTCATAATGGGAAAACTAGCCTTGTGCCGTCAGTCTCTATTTTCTAGGTTGACACGCAGCATACACGCAGGAGCAGAGCTTCCTGGTTCTACGCAGTGTTCTGGTACTGAAACGGGTGCTGAAGCAAGGCCCCTAGGAGTGTTGAAAAGCTTACTACCTTGAAACTAAAGCAGAACAACGATGAAGGCCTCATGGAGCTGCTGCACGCCTCTCGTTTTGCAAGGATAATCAGGGCCTTACTTCGAAGCTTGGGCTCACGTTGACTTTCACTTTAGGTATAGCGCAGAGCAGGGTGAGCTTCCAACAAGGAACTGGAACCCCAAGGTTTCTTAGGAGAAAACTCATTTTCTTCCCAGAACCATGCCGGCAGTGAGGAAAACCCCGGCAACAACAATGCTTTTCAGGTAGCTTCGAGGCCGCATGAACGGAGCTTTCATAATGGGAAAAGAAGCCTTATGCCATCAGTCTGCAATTTCTAGGTTGACACGCAGCATACACGCAGGACCAGAGCTTACTGTCTCTACGCAGTGTTCTGGTACCGAAACGGTTGCTTAAGCAAAGTCCCTAGGAGTCTTGGAAAGCTTACTACCGTGAAACTAAAGCAGAACAGCGATGAAGGCCTCATGGAGCTGCTGCACGCCTCCCGTTTTGCCCGGATAATCAGGGCCTTACTTCGAGGCTAGTGCTCACATTGACTTTCACGTTTGGTATAGAGCGGAGCCGGGTGAGCTTCCAACTAGGAACTGGAAGCACAAGGTTTCTTTCGAGAAAACTCATTTGCTTCTATGAACCATGCCGGCTGTAAGTAAAAGCACGGTAACAACAGTGCTTTTCAGGTAGCTTCGGGGCCGCATCAACGGAGCTTTCATAATGGGAAAACTAGCCTTGTGCCGTCAGTCTCTAATTTCTAGGTTGACACGCAGCATACACGCAGGAGCAGAGCTTCCTGGTTCTACGCAGTGTTCTGGTACTGAAACGGGTGCTGAAGCAAGGCCCCTAGGAGTGTTGAAAAGCTTACTACCTTGAAACTAAAGCAGAACAACGATGGAGGCCTCATGGAGCTGCTGCACGCCTCTCGTTTTGCAAGGATAATCAGGGCCTTACTTCGAAGCTTGGGCTCACGTTGACTTTCACTTTAGGTATAGCGCAGAGCAGGGTGAGCTTCCAACAAGGAACTGGAACCCCAAGGTTTCTTAGGAGAAAACTCATTTTCTTCTCAGAACCATGCCGGCAGTGAGGAAAACCCCGGCAACAACAATGCTTTTCAGGTAGCTTCGAGGCCGCATGAACGGAGCTTTCATAATGGCAAAAGAAGCCTTATGCCATCAGTCTCCAATTTCTAGGTTGACACGCAGCATACACGCAGGACCAGAGCTTACTGTCTCTACGCAGTGTTCTGGTACCGAAACGGTTGCTTAAGCAAAGTCCCTAGGAATGTTGGAAAGCTTACTACCGTGAAACTAAAGCAGAACAGCGATGAAGGCCTCATGGAGCTGCTGCACGCCTCCCGTTTTGCCCGGATAATCAGGGCCTTACTTCGAGGCTAGTGCTCACATTGACTTTCACGTTTGGTATAGAGCGGAGCCGGGTGAGCTTCCAACTAGGAACTGGAAGCACAAGGTTTCTTTCGAGAAAACTCATTTTCTTCTATGAACCATGCCGGCTGTAAGTAAAAGCACGGTAACAACAGTGCTTTTCAGGTAGCTTCGGGGCCGCATCAACGGAGCTTTCATAATGGGAAAACTAGCCTTGTGCCGTCAGTCTCTATTTTCTAGGTTGACACGCAGCATACACGCAGGAGCAGAGCTTCCTGGTTCTACGCAGTGTTCTGGTACTGAAACGGGTGCTGAAGCAAGGCCCCTAGGAGTGTTGAAAAGCTTACTACCTTGAAACTAAAGCAGAACAACGATGAAGGCCTCATGGAGCTGCTGCACGCCTCTCGTTTTGCAAGGATAATCAGGGCCTTACTTCGAAGCTTGGGCTCACGTTGACTTTCACTTTAGGTATAGCGCAGAGCAGGGTGAGCTTCCAACAAGGAACTGGAACCCCAAGGTTTCTTAGGAGAAAACTCATTTTCTTCCCAGAACCATGCCGGCAGTGAGGAAAACCCCGGCAACAACAATGCTTTTCAGGTAGCTTCGAGGCCGCATGAACGGAGCTTTCATAATGGGAAAAGAAGCCTTATGCCATCAGTCTCCAATTTCTAGGTTGACACGCAGCATACACGCAGGACCAGAGCTTACTGTCTCTACGCAGTGTTCTGGTACCGAAACGGTTGCTTAAGCAAAGTCCCTAGGAATGTTGGAAAGCTTACTACCGTGAAACTAAAGCAGAACAGCGATGAAGGCCTCATGGAGCTGCTGCACGCCTCCCGTTTTGCCAGGATAATCAGGGCCTTACTTCGAGGCTAGTGCTCACATTGACTTTCACGTTTGGTATAGAGCGGAGCCGGGTGAGCTTCCAACTAGGAACTGGAAGCACAAGGTTTCTTTCGAGAAAACTCATTTTCTTCTATGAACCATGCCGGCTGTAAGTAAAAGCACGGTAACAACAGTGCTTTTCAGGTAGCTTCGGGGCCGCATCAACGGAGCTTTCATAATGGGAAAACTAGCCTTGTGCCGTCAGTCTCTATTTTCTAGGTTGACACGCAGCATACACGCAGGAGCAGAGCTTCCTGGTTCTACGCAGTGTTCTGGTACTGAAACGGGTGCTGAAGCAAGGCCCCTAGGAGTGTTGAAAAGCTTACTACCTTGAAACTAAAGCAGAACAACGATGAAGGCCTCATGGAGCTGCTGCACGCCTCTCGTTTTGCAAGGATAATCAGGGCCTTACTTCGAAGCTTGGGCTCACGTTGACTTTCACTTTAGGTATAGCGCAGAGCAGGGTGAGCTTCCAACAAGGAACTGGAACCCCAAGGTTTCTTAGGAGAAAACTCATTTTCTTCCCAGAACCATGCCGGCAGTGAGGAAAACCCCGGCAACAACAATGCTTTTCAGGTAGCTTCGAGGCCGCATGAACGGAGCTTTCATAATGGGAAAAGAAGCCTTATGCCATCAGTCTGCAATTTCTAGGTTGACACGCAGCATACACGCAGGACCAGAGCTTACTGTCTCTACGCAGTGTTCTGGTACCGAAACGGTTGCTTAAGCAAAGTCCCTAGGAATGTTGGAAAGCTTACTACCGTGAAACTAAAGCAGAACAGCGATGAAGGCCTCATGGAGCTGCTGCACGCCTCCCGTTTTGCCAGGATAATCAGGGCCTTACTTCGAGGCTAGTGCTCACATTGACTTTCACGTTTGGTATAGAGCGGAGCCGGGTGAGCTTCCAACTAGGAACTGGAAGCACAAGGTTTCTTTCGAGAAAACTCATTTTCTTCTATGAACCATGCCGGCTGTAAGTAAAAGCACGGTAACAACAGTGCTTTTCAGGTAGCTTCGGGGCCGCATCAACGGAGCTTTCATAATGGGAAAACTAGCCTTGTGCTGTCAGTCTCTAATTTCTAGGTTGACACGCAGCATACACGCAGGAGCAGAGCTTCCTGGTTCTACGCAGTGTTCTGGTACTGAAACGGGTGCTGAAGCAAGGCCCCTAGGAGTGTTGAAAAGCTTACTACCTTGAAACTAAAGCAGAACAACGATGAAGGCCTCATGGAGCTGCTGCACGCCTCTCGTTTTGCAAGGATAATCAGGGCCTTACTTCGAAGCTTGGGCTCACGTTGACTTTCACTTTAGGTATAGCGCAGAGCAGGGTGAGCTTCCAACAAGGAACTGGAACCCCAAGGTTTCTTAGGAGAAAACTCATTTTCTTCCCAGAACCATGCCGGCAGTGACGAAAACCCCGGCAACAACAATGCTTTTCAGGTAGCTTCGAGGCCGCATGAACGGAGCTTTCATAATGGGAAAAGAAGCCTTATGTCATCAGTCTCCAATTTCTAGGTTGACACGCAGCATACACGCAGGACCAGAGCTTACTGTCTCTACGCAGTGTTCTGGTACCGAAACGGTTGCTTAAGCAAAGTCCCTAGGAATGTTGGAAAGCTTACTACCGTGAAACTAAAGCAGAACAGCGATGAAGGCCTCATGGAGCTGCTGCACGCCTCCCGTTTTGCCAGGATAATCAGGGCCTTACTTCGAGGCTAGTGCTCACATTGACTTTCACGTTTGGTATAGAGCGGAGCCGGGTGAGCTTCCAACTAGGAACTGGAAGCACAAGGTTTCTTTCGAGAAAACTCATTTGCTTCTATGAACCATGCCGGCTGTAAGTAAAAGCACGGTAACAACAGTGCTTTTCAGGTAGCTTCGGGGCCGCATCAACGGAGCTTTCATAATGGGAAAACTAGCCTTGTGCCGTCAGTCTCTAATTTCTAGGTTGACACGCAGCATACACGCAGGAGCAGAGCTTCCTGGTTCTACGCAGTGTTCTGGTACTGAAACGGGTGCTGAAGCAAGGCCCCTAGGAGTGTTGAAAAGCTTACTACCTTGAAACTAAAGCAGAACAACGATGAAGGCCTCATGGAGCTGCTGCACGCCTCTCGTTTTGCAAGGATAATCAGGGCCTTACTTCGAAGCTTGGGCTCACGTTGACTTTCACTTTAGGTATAGCGCAGAGCAGGGTGAGCTTCCAACAAGGAACTGGAACCCCAAGGTTTCTTAGGAGAAAACTCATTTTCTTCCCAGAACCATGCCGGCAGTGAGGAAAACCCCGGCAACAACAATGCTTTTCAGGTAGCTTCGAGGCCGCATGAACGGAGCTTTCATAATGGGAAAAGAAGCCTTATGCCATCAGTCTCCAATTTCTAGGTTGACACGCAGCATACACGCAGGACCAGAGCTTACTGTCTCTACGCAGTGTTCTGGTACCGAAACGGTTGCTTAAGCAAAGTCCCTAGGAATGTTGGAAAGCTTACTACCGTGAAACTAAAGCAGAACAGCGATGAAGGCCTCATGGAGCTGCTGCACGCCTCCCGTTTTGCCAGGATAATCAGGGCCTTACTTCGAGGCTAGTGCTCACATTGACTTTCACGTTTGGTATAGAGCGGAGCCGGGTGAGCTTCCAACTAGGAACTGGAAGCACAAGGTTTCTTTCGAGAAAACTCATTTTCTTCTATGAACCATGCCGGCTGTAAGTAAAAGCACGGTAACAACAGTGCTTTTCAGGTAGCTTCGGGGCCGCATCAACGGAGCTTTCATAATGGGAAAACTAGCCTTGTGCCGTCAGTCTCTATTTTCTAGGTTGACACGCAGCATACACGCAGGAGCAGAGCTTCCTGGTTCTACGCAGTGTTCTGGTACTGAAACGGGTGCTGAAGCAAGGCCCCTAGGAGTGTTGAAAAGCTTACTACCTTGAAACTAAAGCAGAACAACGATGAAGGCCTCATGGAGCTGCTGCACGCCTCTCGTTTTGCAAGGATAATCAGGGCCTTACTTCGAAGCTTGGGCTCACGTTGACTTTCACTTTAGGTATAGCGCAGAGCAGGGTGAGCTTCCAACAAGGAACTGGAACCCCAAGGTTTCTTAGGAGAAAACTCATTTTCTTCCCAGAACCATGCCGGCAGTGAGGAAAACCCCGGCAACAACAATGCTTTTCAGGTAGCTTCGAGGCCGCATGAACGGAGCTTTCATAATGGGAAAAGAAGCCTTATGCCATCAGTCTGCAATTTCTAGGTTGACACGCAGCATACACGCAGGACCAGAGCTTACTGTCTCTACGCAGTGTTCTGGTACCGAAACGGTTGCTTAAGCAAAGTCCCTAGGAATGTTGGAAAGCTTACTACCGTGAAACTAAAGCAGAACAGCGATGAAGGCCTCATGGAGCTGCTGCACGCCTCCCGTTTTGCCAGGATAATCAGGGCCTTACTTCGAGGCTAGTGCTCACATTGACTTTCACGTTTGGTATAGAGCGGAGCCGGGTGAGCTTCCAACTAGGAACTGGAAGCACAAGGTTTCTTTCGAGAAAACTCATTTTCTTCTATGAACCATGCCGGCTGTAAGTAAAAGCACGGTAACAACAGTGCTTTTCAGGTAGCTTCGGGGCCGCATCAACGGAGCTTTCATAATGGGAAAACTAGCCTTGTGCCGTCAGTCTCTAATTTCTAGGTTGACACGCAGCATACACGCAGGAGCAGAGCTTCCTGGTTCTACGCAGTGTTCTGGTACTGAAACGGGTGCTGAAGCAAGGCCCCTAGGAGTGTTGAAAAGCTTACTACCTTGAAACTAAAGCAGAACAACGATGAAGGCCTCATGGAGCTGCTGCACGCCTCTCGTTTTGCAAGGATAATCAGGGCCTTACTTCGAAGCTTGGGCTCACGTTGACTTTCACTTTAGGTATAGCGCAGAGCAGGGTGAGCTTCCAACAAGGAACTGGAACCCCAAGGTTTCTTAGGAGAAAACTCATTTTCTTCCCAGAACCATGCCGGCAGTGACGAAAACCCCGGCAACAACAATGCTTTTCAGGTAGCTTCGAGGCCGCATGAACGGAGCTTTCATAATGGGAAAAGAAGCCTTATGTCATCAGTCTCCAATTTCTAGGTTGACACGCAGCATACACGCAGGACCAGAGCTTACTGTCTCTACGCAGTGTTCTGGTACCGAAACGGTTGCTTAAGCAAAGTCCCTAGGAATGTTGGAAAGCTTACTACCGTGAAACTAAAGCAGAACAGCGATGAAGGCCTCATGGAGCTGCTGCACGCCTCCCGTTTTGCCAGGATAATCAGGGCCTTACTTCGAGGCTAGTGCTCACATTGACTTTCACGTTTGGTATAGAGCGGAGCCGGGTGAGCTTCCAACTAGGAACTGGAAGCACAAGGTTTCTTTCGAGAAAACTCATTTGCTTCTATGAACCATGCCGGCTGTAAGTAAAAGCACGGTAACAACAGTGCTTTTCAGGTAGCTTCGGGGCCGCATCAACGGAGCTTTCATAATGGGAAAACTAACCTTGTGCCGTCAGTCTCTAATTTCTAGGTTGACACGCAGCATACACGCAGGAGCAGAGCTTCCTGGTTCTACGCAGTGTTCTGGTACTGAAACGGGTGCTGAAGCAAGGCCCCTAGGAGTGTTGAAAAGCTTACTACCTTGAAACTAAAGCAGAACAACGATGAAGGCCTCATGGAGCTGCTGCACGCCTCTCGTTTTGCAAGGATAATCAGGGCCTTACTTCGAAGCTTGGGCTCACGTTGACTTTCACTTTAGGTATAGCGCAGAGCAGGGTGAGCTTCCAACAAGGAACTGGAACCCCAAGGTTTCTTAGGAGAAAACTCATTTTCTTCCCAGAACCATGCCGGCAGTGAGGAAAACCCCGGCAACAACAATGCTTTTCAGGTAGCTTCGAGGCCGCATGAACGGAGCTTTCATAATGGGAAAAGAAGCCTTATGCCATCAGTCTCCAATTTCTAGGTTGACACGCAGCATACACGCAGGACCAGAGCTTACTGTCTCTACGCAGTGTCCTGGTACCGAAACGGTTGCTTAAGCAAAGTCCCTAGGAATGTTGGAAAGCTTACTACCGTGAAACTAAAGCAGAACAGCGATGAAGGCCTCATGGAGCTGCTGCACGCCTCCCGTTTTGCCCGGATAATCAGGGCCTTACTTCGAGGCTAGTGCTCACATTGACTTTCACGTTTGGTATAGAGCGGAGCCGGGTGAGCTTCCAACTAGGAACTGGAAGCACAAGGTTTCTTTCGAGAAAACTCATTTGCTTCTATGAACCATGCCGGCTGTAAGTAAAAGCACGGTAACAACAGTGCTTTTCAGGTAGCTTCGGGGCCGCATCAACGGAGCTTTCATAATGGGAAAACTAGCCTTGTGCCGTCAGCCTCTAATTTCTAGGTTGACACGCAGCATACACGCAGGAGCAGAGCTTCCTGGTTCTACGCAGTGTTCTGGTACTGAAACGGGTGCTGAAGCAGGCCCCTAGGAGTGTTGAAAAGCTTACTACCTTGAAACTAAAGCAGAACAACGATGAAGGCCTCATGGAGCTGCTGCACGCCTCTCGTTTTGCAAGGATAATCAGGGCCTTACTTCGAAGCTTGGGCTCACGTTGACTTTCACTTTAGGTATAGCGCAGAGCAGGGTGAGCTTCCAACAAGGAACTGGAACCCCAAGGTTTCTTAGGAGAAAACTCATTTTCTTCCCAGAACCATGCCGGCAGTGACGAAAACCCCGGCAACAACAATGCTTTTCAGGTAGCTTCGAGGCCGCATGAACGGAGCTTTCATAATGGGAAAAGAAGCCTTATGCCATCAGTCTCCAATTTCTAGGTTGACACGCAGCATACACGCAGGACCAGAGCTTACTGTCTCTACGCAGTGTTCTGGTACCGAAACGGTTGCTTAAGCAAAGTCCCTAGGAATGTTGGAAAGCTTACTACCGTGAAACTAAAGCAGAACAGCGATGAAGGCCTCATGGAGCTGCTGCACGCCTCCCGTTTTGCCCGGATAATCAGGGCCTTACTTCGAGGCTTGTGCTCACATTGACTTTCACGTTTGGTATAGAGCGGAGCCGGGTGAGCTTCCAACTAGGAACTGGAAGCACAAGGTTTCTTTCGAGAAAACTCATTTTCTTCTATGCACCATGCCGGCTGTAAGTAAAAGCACGGTAACAACAGTGCTTTTCAGGTAGCTTCGGGGCCGCATCAACGGAGCTTTCATAATGGGAAAACTAGCCTTGTGCCGTCAGTCTCTAATTTCTAGGTTGACACGCAGCATACACGCAGGAGCAGAGCTTCCTGGTTCTACGCAGTGTTCTGGTACTGAAACGGGTGCTGAAGCAAGGCCCCTAGGAGTGTTGAAAAGCTTACTACCTTGAAACTAAAGCAGAACAACGATGGAGGCCTCATGGAGCTGATGCACGCCTCTCGTTTTGCAAGGATAATCAGGGCCTTACTTCGAAGCTTGGGCTCACGTTGACTTTCACTTTAGGTATAGCGCAGAGCAGGGTGAGCTTCCAACAAGGAACTGGAACCCCAAGGTTTCTTAGGAGAAAACTCATTTTCTTCTCAGAACCATGCCGGCAGTGAGGAAAACCCTGGCAACAACAATGCTTTTCAGGTAGCTTCGAGGCCGCATGAACGGAGCTTTCATAATGGGAAAAGAAGCCTTATGCCATCAGTCTCCAATTTCTAGGTTGACACGCAGCATACACGCAGGACCAGAGCTTACTGTCTCTACGCAGTGTTCTGGTACCGAAACGGTTGCTTAAGCAAAGTCCCTAGGAATGTTGGAAAGCTTACTACCGTGAAACTAAAGCAGAACAGCGATGAAGGCCTCATGGAGCTGCTGCACGCCTCCCGTTTTGCCAGGATAATCAGGGCCTTACTTCGAGGCTAGTGCTCACATTGACTTTCACGTTTGGTATAGAGCGGAGCCGGGTGAGCTTCCAACTAGGAACTGGAAGCACAAGGTTTCTTTCGAGAAAACTCATTTGCTTCTATGAACCATGCCAGCTGTAAGTAAAAGCACGGTAACAACAGTGCTTTTCAGGTAGCTTCGGGGCCGCATCAACGGAGCTTTCATAATGGGAAAACTAGCCTTGTGCCGTCAGTCTCTAATTTCTAGGTTGACACGCAGCATACACGCAGGAGCAGAGCTTCCTGGTTCTACGCAGTGTTCTGGTACTGAAACGGGTGCTGAAGCAAGGCCCCTAGGAGTGTTGAAAAGCTTACTACCTTGAAACTAAAGCAGAACAACGATGAAGGCCTCATGGAGCTGCTGCACGCCTCTCGTTTTGCAAGGATAATCAGGGCCTTACTTCGAAGCTTGGGCTCACGTTGACTTTCACTTTAGGTATAGCGCAGAGCAGGGTGAGCTTCCAACAAGGAACTGGAACCCCAAGGTTTCTTAGGAGAAAACTCATTTTCTTCCCAGAACCATGCCGGCAGTGAGGAAAACCCCGGCAACAACAATGCTTTTCAGGTAGCTTCGAGGCCGCATGAACGGAGCTTTCATAATGGGAAAAGAAGCCTTATGCCATCAGTCTCCAATTTCTAGGTTGACACGCAGCATACACGCAGGACCAGAGCTTACTGTCTCTACGCAGTGTTCTGGTACCGAAACGGTTGCTTAAGCAAAGTCCCTAGGAATGTTGGAAAGCTTACTACCGTGAAACTAAAGCAGAACAGCGATGAAGGCCTCATGGAGCTGCTGCACGCCTCCCGTTTTGTCAGGATAATCAGGGCCTTACTTCGAGGCTAGTGCTCACATTGACTTTCACGTTTGGTATAGAGCGGAGCCGGGTGAGCTTCCAACTAGGAACTGGAAGCACAAGGTTTCTTTCGAGAAAACTCATTTTCTTCTATGAACCATGCCGGCTGTAAGTAAAAGCACGGTAACAACAGTGCTTTTCAGGTAGCTTCGGGGCCGCATCAACGGAGCTTTCATAATGGGAAAACTAGCCTTGTGCCGTCAGTCTCTATTTTCTAGGTTGACACGCAGCATACACGCAGGAGCAGAGCTTCCTGGTTCTACGCAGTGTTCTGGTACTGAAACGGGTGCTGAAGCAAGGCCCCTAGGAGTGTTGAAAAGCTTACTACCTTGAAACTAAAGCAGAACAACGATGAAGGCCTCATGGAGCTGCTGCACGCCTCTCGTTTTGCAAGGATAATCAGGGCCTTACTTCGAAGCTTGGGCTCACGTTGACTTTCACTTTAGGTATAGCGCAGAGCAGGGTGAGCTTCCAACAAGGAACTGGAAACCCAAGGTTTCTTAGGAGAAAACTCATTTTCTTCTCAGGACCATGCCGGCAGTGAGGAAAACCCCGGCAACAACAATGCTTTTCAGGTAGCTTCGAGGCCGCATGAACGGAGCTTTCATAATGGCAAAAGAAGCCTTATGCCATCAGTCTCCAATTTCTAGGTTGACACGCAGCATACACGCAGGACCAGAGCTTACTGTCTCTACGCAGTGTTCTGGTACCGAAACGGTTGCTTAAGCAAAGTCCCTAGGAATGTTGGAAAGCTTACTACCGTGAAACTAAAGCAGAACAGCGATGAAGGCCTCATGGAGCTGCTGCACGCCTCCCGTTTTGCCAGGATAATCAGGGCCTTACTTCGAGGCTAGTGCTCACATTGACTTTCACGTTTGGTATAGAGCGGAGCCGGGTGAGCTTCCAACTAGGAACTGGAAGCACAAGGTTTCTTTCGAGAAAACTCATTTGCTTCTATGAACCATGCCGGCTGTAAGTAAAAGCACGGTAACAACAGTGCTTTTCAGGTAGCTTCGGGGCCGCATCAACGGAGCTTTCATAATGGGAAAACTAGCCTTGTGCCGTCAGTCTCTAATTTCTAGGTTGACACGCAGCATACACGCAGGAGCAGAGCTTCCTGGTTCTACGCAGTGTTCTGGTACTGAAACGGGTGCTGAAGCAAGGCCCCTAGGAGTGTTGAAAAGCTTACTACCTTGAAACTAAAGCAGAACAACGATGAAGGCCTCATGGAGCTGCTGCACGCCTCTCGTTTTGCAAGGATAATCAGGGCCTTACTTCGAAGCTTGGGCTCACGTTGACTTTCACTTTAGGTATAGCGCAGAGCAGGGTGAGCTTCCAACAAGGAACTGGAACCCCAAGGTTTCTTAGGAGAAAACTCATTTTCTTCCCAGAACCATGCCGGCAGTGAGGAAAACCCCGGCAACAACAATGCTTTTCAGGTAGCTTCGAGGCCGCATGAACGGAGCTTTCATAATGGGAAAAGAAGCCTTATGCCATCAGTCTCCAATTTCTAGGTTGACACGCAGCATACACGCAGGACCAGAGCTTACTGTCTCTACGCAGTGTTCTGGTACCGAAACGGTTGCTTAAGCAAAGTCCCTAGGAATGTTGGAAAGCTTACTACCGTGAAACTAAAGCAGAACAGCGATGAAGGCCTCATGGAGCTGCTGCACGCCTCCCGTTTTGCCAGGATAATCAGGGCCTTACTTCGAGGCTAGTGCTCACATTGACTTTCACGTTTGGTATAGAGCGGAGCCGGGTGAGCTTCCAACTAGGAACTGGAAGCACAAGGTTTCTTTCGAGAAAACTCATTTTCTTCTATGAACCATGCCGGCTGTAAGTAAAAGCACGGTAACAACAGTGCTTTTCAGGTAGCTTCGGGGCCGCATCAACGGAGCTTTCATAATGGGAAAACTAGCCTTGTGCCGTCAGTCTCTAATTTCTAGGTTGACACGCAGCATACACGCAGGAGCAGAGCTTCCTGGTTCTACGCAGTGTTCTGGTACTGAAACGGGTGCTGAAGCAAGGCCCCTAGGAGTGTTGAAAAGCTTACTACCTTGAAACTAAAGCAGAACAACGATGAAGGCCTCATGGAGCTGCTGCACGCCTCTCGTTTTGCAAGGATAATCAGGGCCTTACTTCGAAGCTTGGGCTCACGTTGACTTTCACTTTAGGTATAGCGCAGAGCAGGGTGAGCTTCCAACAAGGAACTGGAACCCCAAGGTTTCTTAGGAGAAAACTCATTTTCTTCCCAGAACCATGCCGGCAGTGAGGAAAACCCCGGCAACAACAATGCTTTTCAGGTAGCTTCGAGGCCGCATGAACGGAGCTTTCATAATGGGAAAAGAAGCCTTATGCCATCAGTCTCCAATTTCTAGGTTGACACGCAGCATACACGCAGGACCAGAGCTTACTGTCTCTACGCAGTGTTCTGGTACCGAAACGGTTGCTTAAGCAAAGTCCCTAGGAATGTTGGAAAGCTTACTACCGTGAAACTAAAGCAGAACAGCGATGAAGGCCTCATGGAGCTGCTGCACGCCTCCCGTTTTGCCAGGATAATCAGGGCCTTACTTCGAGGCTAGTGCTCACATTGACTTTCACGTTTGGTATAGAGCGGAGCCGGGTGAGCTTCCAACTAGGAACTGGAAGCACAAGGTTTCTTTCGAGAAAACTCATTTTCTTCTATGAACCATGCCGGCTGTAAGTAAAAGCACGGTAACAACAGTGCTTTTCAGGTAGCTTCGGGGCCGTATCAACGGAGCTTTCATAATGGGAAAACTAGCCTTGTGCCGTCAGTCTCTAATTTCTAGGTTGACACGCAGCATACACGCAGGAGCAGAGCTTCCTGGTTCTACGCAGTGTTCTGGTACTGAAACGGGTGCTGAAGCAAGGCCCTTAGGAGTGTTGAAAAGCTTACTACCTTGAAACTAAAGCAGAACAACGATGAAGGCCTCATGGAGCTGCTGCACGCCTCTCGTTTTGCAAGGATAATCAGGGCCTTACTTCGAAGCTTGGGCTCACGTTGACTTTCACTTTAGGTATAGCGCAGAGCAGGGTGAGCTTCCAACAAGGAACTGGAACCCCAAGGTTTCTTAGGAGAAAACTCATTTTCTTCCCAGAACCATGCCGGCAGTGACAAAAACCCCGGCAACAACAATGCTTTTCAGGTAGCTTCGAGGCCGCATGAACGGAGCTTTCATAATGGGAAAAGAAGCCTTATGCCATCAGTCTCCAATTTCTAGGTTGACACGCAGCATACACGCAGGACCAGAGCTTACTGTCTCTACGCAGTGTTCTGGTACCGAAACGGTTGCTTAAGCAAAGTCCCTAGGAATGTTGGAAAGCTTACTACCGTGAAACTAAAGCAGAACAGCGATGAAGGCCTCATGGAGCTGCTGCACGCCTCCCGTTTTGCCCGGATAATCAGGGCCTTACTTCGAGGCTAGTGCTCACATTGACTTTCACGTTTGGTATAGAGCGGAGCCGGGTGAGCTTCCAACTAGGAACTGGAAGCACAAGGTTTCTTTCGAGAAAACTCATTTGCTTCTATGAACCATGCCGGCTGTAAGTAAAAGCACGGTAACAACAGTGCTTTTCAGGTAGCTTCGGGGCCGCATCAACGGAGCTTTCATAATGGGAAAACTAGCCTTGTGCCGTCAGTCTCTAATTTCTAGGTTGACACGCAGCATACACGCAGGAGCAGAGCTTCCTGGTTCTACGCAGTGTTCTGGTACTGAAACGGGTGCTGAAGCAAGGCCCCTAGGAGTGTTGAAAAGCTTACTACCTTGAAACTAAAGCAGAACAACGATGAAGGCCTCATGGAGCTGCTGCACGCCTCTCGTTTTGCAAGGATAATCAGGGCCTTACTTCGAAGCTTGGGCTCACGTTGACTTTCACTTTAGGTATAGCGCAGAGCAGGGTGAGCTTCCAACAAGGAACTGGAACCCCAAGGTTTCTTAGGAGAAAACTCATTTTCTTCCCAGAACCATGCCGGCAGTGAGGAAAACCCCGGCAACAACAATGCTTTTCAGGTAGCTTCGAGGCCGCATGAACGGAGCTTTCATAATGGGAAAAGAAGCCTTATGCCATCAGTCTCCAATTTCTAGGTTGACACGCAGCATACACGCAGGACCAGAGCTTACTGTCTCTACGCAGTGTTCTGGTACCGAAACGGTTGCTTAAGCAAAGTCCCTAGGAATGTTGGAAAGCTTACTACCGTGAAACTAAAGCAGAACAGCGATGAAGGCCTCATGGAGCTGCTGCACGCCTCCCGTTTTGCCAGGATAATCAGGGCCTTACTTCGAGGCTAGTGCTCACATTGACTTTCACGTTTGGTATAGAGCGGAGCCGGGTGAGCTTCCAACTAGGAACTGGAAGCACAAGGTTTCTTTCGAGAAAACTCATTTGCTTCTATGAACCATGCCGGCTGTAAGTAAAAGCACGGTAACAACAGTGCTTTTCAGGTAGCTTCGGGGCCGCATCAACGGAGCTTTCATAATGGGAAAACTAGCCTTGTGCCGTCAGTCTCTAATTTCTAGGTTGACACGCAGCATACACGCAGGAGCAGAGCTTCCTGGTTCTACGCAGTGTTCTGGTACTGAAACGGGTGCTGAAGCAAGGCCCCTAGGAGTGTTGAAAAGCTTACTACCTTGAAACTAAAGCAGAACAACGATGAAGGCCTCATGGAGCTGCTGCACGCCTCTCGTTTTGCAAGGATAATCAGGGCCTTACTTCGAAGCTTGGGCTCACGTTGACTTTCACTTTAGGTATAGCGCAGAGCAGGGTGAGCTTCCAACAAGGAACTGGAACCCCAAGGTTTCTTAGGAGAAAACTCATTTTCTTCCCAGAACCATGCCGGCAGTGAGGAAAACCCCGGCAACAACAATGCTTTTCAGGTAGCTTCGAGGCCGCATGAACGGAGCTTTCATAATGGGAAAAGAAGCCTTATGCCATCAGTCTCCAATTTCTAGGTTGACACGCAGCATACACGCAGGACCAGAGCTTACTGTCTCTACGCAGTGTCCTGGTACCGAAACGGTTGCTTAAGCAAAGTCCCTAGGAATGTTGGAAAGCTTACTACCGTGAAACTAAAGCAGAACAGCGATGAAGGCCTCATGGAGCTGCTGCACGCCTCCCGTTTTGCCCGGATAATCAGGGCCTTACTTCGAGGCTAGTGCTCACATTGACTTTCACGTTTGGTATAGAGCGGAGCCGGGTGAGCTTCCAACTAGGAACTGGTAGCACAAGGTTTCTTTCGAGAAAACTCATTTTCTTCTATGAACCATGCCGGCTGTAAGTAAAAGCACGGTAACAACAGTGCTTTTCAGGTAGCTTCGGGGCCGCATCAACGGAGCTTTCATAATGGGAAAACTAGCCTTGTGCCGTCAGTCTCTAATTTCTAGGTTGACACGCAGCATACACGCAGGAGCAGAGCTTCCTGGTTCTACGCAGTGTTCTGGTACTGAAACGGGTGCTGAAGCAAGGCCCCTAGGAGTGTTGAAAAGCTTACTACCTTGAAACTAAAGCAGAACAACGATGAAGGCCTCATGGAGCTGATGCACGCCTCTCGTTTTGCAAGGATAATCAGGGCCTTACTTCGAAGCTTGGGCTCACGTTGACTTTCACTTTAGGTATAGCGCAGAGCAGGGTGAGCTTCCAACAAGGAACTGGAACCCCAAGGTTTCTTAGGAGAAAACTCATTTTCTTCTCAGAACCATGCCGGCAGTGAGGAAAACCCCGGCAACAACAATGCTTTTCAGGTAGCTTCGAGGCCGCATGAACGGAGCTTTCATAATGGCAAAAGAAGCCTTATGCCATCAGTCTCCAATTTCTAGGTTGACACGCAGCATACACGCAGGACCAGAGCTTACTGTCTCTACGCAGTGTTCTGGTACCGAAACGGTTGCTTAAGCAAAGTCCCTAGGAATGTTGGAAAGCTTACTACCGTGAAACTAAAGCAGAACAGCGATGAAGGCCTCATGGAGCTGCTGCACGCCTCCCGTTTTGCCAGGATAATCAGGGCCTTACTTCGAGGCTAGTGCTCACATTGACTTTCACGTTTGGTATAGAGCGGAGCCGGGTGAGCTTCCAACTAGGAACTGGAAGCACAAGGTTTCTTTCGAGAAAACTCATTTGCTTCTATGAACCATGCCGGCTGTAAGTAAAAGCACGGTAACAACAGTGCTTTTCAGGTAGCTTCGGGGCCGCATCAACGGAGCTTTCATAATGGGAAAACTAGCCTTGTGCCGTCAGTCTCTATTTTCTAGGTTGACACGCAGCATACACGCAGGAGCAGAGCTTCCTGGTTCTACGCAGTGTTCTGGTACTGAAACGGGTGCTGAAGCAAGGCCCCTAGGAGTGTTGAAAAGCTTACTACCTTGAAACTAAAGCAGAACAACGATGAAGGCCTCATGGAGCTGCTGCACGCCTCTCGTTTTGCAAGGATAATCAGGGCCTTACTTCGAAGCTTGGGCTCACGTTGACTTTCACTTTAGGTATAGCGCAGAGCAGGGTGAGCTTCCAACAAGGAACTGGAACCCCAAGGTTTCTTAGGAGAAAACTCATTTTCTTCCCAGAACCATGCCGGCAGTGAGGAAAACCCCGGCAACAACAATGCTTTTCAGGTAGCTTCGAGGCCGCATGAACGGAGCTTTCATAATGGGAAAAGAAGCCTTATGCCATCAGTCTCCAATTTCTAGGTTGACACGCAGCATACACGCAGGACCAGAGCTTACTGTCTCTACGCAGTGTTCTGGTACCGAAACGGTTGCTTAAGCAAAGTCCCTAGGAATGTTGGAAAGCTTACTACCGTGAAACTAAAGCAGAACAGCGATGAAGGCCTCATGGAGCTGCTGCACGCCTCCCGTTTTGCCAGGATAATCAGGGCCTTACTTCGAGGCTAGTTCTCACATTGACTTTCACGTTTGGTATAGAGCGGAGCCGGGTGAGCTTCCAACTAGGAACTGGAAGCACAAGGTTTCTTTCGAGAAAACTCATTTTCTTCTATGAACCATGCCGGCTGTAAGTAAAAGCACGGTAACAACAGTGCTTTTCAGGTAGCTTCGGGGCCGCATCAACGGAGCTTTCATAATGGGAAAACTAGCCTTGTGCCGTCAGTCTCTAATTTCTAGGTTGACACGCAGCATACACGCAGGAGCAGAGCTTCCTGGTTCTACGCAGTGTTCTGGTACTGAAACGGGTGCTGAAGCAAGGCCCCTAGGAGTGTTGAAAAGCTTACTACCTTGAAACTAAAGCAGAACAACGATGAAGGCCTCATGGAGCTGCTGCACGCCTCTCGTTTTGCAAGGATAATCAGGGCCTTACTTCGAAGCTTGGGCTCACGTTGACTTTCACTTTAGGTATAGCGCAGAGCAGGGTGAGCTTCCAACAAGGAACTGGAACCCCAAGGTTTCTTAGGAGAAAACTCATTTTCTTCCCAGAACCATGCCGGCAGTGAGGAAAACCCCGGCAACAACAATGCTTTTCAGGTAGCTTCGAGGCCGCATGAACGGAGCTTTCATAATGGGAAAAGAAGCCTTATGCCATCAGTCTCCAATTTCTAGGTTGACACGCAGCATACACGCAGGACCAGAGCTTACTGTCTCTACGCAGTGTTCTGGTACCGAAACGGTTGCTTAAGCAAAGTCCCTAGGAATGTTGGAAAGCTTACTACCGTGAAACTAAAGCAGAACAGCGATGAAGGCCTCATGGAGCTGCTGCACGCCTCCCGTTTTGCCAGGATAATCAGGGCCTTACTTCGAGGCTAGTGCTCACATTGACTTTCACGTTTGGTATAGAGCGGAGCCGGGTGAGCTTCCAACTAGGAACTGGAAGCACAAGGTTTCTTTCGAGAAAACTCATTTGCTTCTATGAACCATGCCGGCTGTAAGTAAAAGCACGGTAACAACAGTGCTTTTCAGGTAGCTTCGGGGCCGCATCAACGGAGCTTTCATAATGGGAAAACTAGCCTTGTGCCGTCAGTCTCTAATTTCTAGGTTGACACGCAGCATACACGCAGGAGCAGAGCTTCCTGGTTTTACGCAGTGTTCTGGTACTGAAACGGGTGCTGAAGCAAGGCCCCTAGGAGTGTTGAAAAGCTTACTACCTTGAAACTAAAGCAGAACAACGATGAAGGCCTCATGGAGCTGCTGCACGCCTCTCGTTTTGCAAGGATAATCAGGGCCTTACTTCGAAGCTTGGGCTCACGTTGACTTTCACTTTAGGTATAGCGCAGAGCAGGGTGAGCTTCCAACAAGGAACTGGAACCCCAAGGTTTCTTAGGAGAAAACTCATTTTCTTCCCAGAACCATGCCGGCAGTGAGGAAAACCCCGGCAACAACAATGCTTTTCAGGTAGCTTCGAGGCCGCATGAACGGAGCTTTCATAATGGGAAAAGAAGCCTTATGCCATCAGTCTCCAATTTCTAGGTTGACACGCAGCATACACGCAGGACCAGAGCTTACTGTCTCTACGCAGTGTTCTGGTACCGAAACGGTTGCTTAAGCAAAGTCCCTAGGAATGTTGGAAAGCTTACTACCGTGAAACTAAAGCAGAACAGCGATGAAGGCCTCATGGAGCTGCTGCACGCCTCCCGTTTTGCCCGGATAATCAGGGCCTTACTTCGAGGCTAGTGCTCACATTGACTTTCACGTTTGGTATAGAGCGGAGCCGGGTGAGCTTCCAACTAGGAACTGGAAGCACAAGGTTTCTTTCGAGAAAACTCATTTGCTTCTATGAACCATGCCGGCTGTAAGTAAAAGCACGGTAACAACAGTGCTTTTCAGGTAGCTTCGGGGCCGCATCAACGGAGCTTTCATAATGGGAAAACTAGCCTTGTGCCGTCAGTCTCTAATTTCTAGGTTGACACGCAGCATACACGCAGGAGCAGAGCTTCCTGGTTCTACGCAGTGTTCTGGTACTGAAACGGGTGCTGAAGCAAGGCCCCTAGGAGTGTTGAAAAGCTTACTACCTTGAAACTAAAGCAGAACAACGATGAAGGCCTCATGGAGCTGCTGCACGCCTCTCGTTTTGCAAGGATAATCAGGGCCTTACTTCGAAGCTTGGGCTCACGTTGACTTTCACTTTAGGTATAGCGCAGAGCAGGGTGAGCTTCCAACAAGGAACTGGAACCCCAAGGTTTCTTAGGAGAAAACTCATTTTCTTCCCAGAACCATGCCGGCAGTGAGGAAAACCCCGGCAACAACAATGCTTTTCAGGTAGCTTCGAGGCCGCATGAACGGAGCTTTCATAATGGGAAAAGAAGCCTTATGCCATCAGTCTCCAATTTCTAGGTTGACACGCAGCATACACGCAGGACCAGAGCTTACTGTCTCTACGCAGTGTTCTGGTACCGAAACGGTTGCTTAAGCAAAGTCCCTAGGAATGTTGGAAAGCTTACTACCGTGAAACTAAAGCAGAACAGCGATGAAGGCCTCATGGAGCTGCTGCACGCCTCCCGTTTTGCCAGGATAATCAGGGCCTTACTTCGAGGCTAGTGCTCACATTGACTTTCACGTTTGGTATAGAGCGGAGCCGGGTGAGCTTCCAACTAGGAACTGGAAGCACAAGGTTTCTTTCGAGAAAACTCATTTGCTTCTATGAACCATGCCGGCTGTAAGTAAAAGCACGGTAACAACAGTGCTTTTCAGGTAGCTTCGGGGCCGCATCAACGGAGCTTTCATAATGGGAAAACTAGCCTTGTGCCGTCAGTCTCTAATTTCTAGGTTGACACGCAGCATACACGCAGGAGCAGAGCTTCCTGGTTCTACGCAGTGTTCTGGTACTGAAACGGGTGCTGAAGCAAGGCCCCTAGGAGTGTTGAAAAGCTTACTACCTTGAAACTAAAGCAGAACAACGATGAAGGCCTCATGGAGCTGCTGCACGCCTCTCGTTTTGCAAGGATAATCAGGGCCTTACTTCGAAGCTTGGGCTCACGTTGACTTTCACTTTAGGTATAGCGCAGAGCAGGGTGAGCTTCCAACAAGGAACTGGAACCCCAAGGTTTCTTAGGAGAAAACTCATTTTCTTCCCAGAACCATGCCGGCAGTGAGGAAAACCCCGGCAACAACAATGCTTTTCAGGTAGCTTCGAGGCCGCATGAACGGAGCTTTCATAATGGGAAAAGAAGCCTTATGCCATCAGTCTCCAATTTCTAGGTTGACACGCAGCATACACGCAGGACCAGAGCTTACTGTCTCTACGCAGTGTCCTGGTACCGAAACGGTTGCTTAAGCAAAGTCCCTAGGAATGTTGGAAAGCTTACTACCGTGAAACTAAAGCAGAACAGCGATGAAGGCCTCATGGAGCTGCTGCACGCCTCCCGTTTTGCCCGGATAATCAGGGCCTTACTTCGAGGCTAGTGCTCACATTGACTTTCACGTTTGGTATAGAGCGGAGCCGGGTGAGCTTCCAACTAGGAACTGGTAGCACAAGGTTTCTTTCGAGAAAACTCATTTTCTTCTATGAACCATGCCGGCTGTAAGTAAAAGCACGGTAACAACAGTGCTTTTCAGGTAGCTTCGGGGCCGCATCAACGGAGCTTTCATAATGGGAAAACTAGCCTTGTGCCGTCAGTCTCTAATTTCTAGGTTGACACGCAGCATACACGCAGGAGCAGAGCTTCCTGGTTCTACGCAGTGTTCTGGTACTGAAACGGGTGCTGAAGCAAGGCCCCTAGGAGTGTTGAAAAGCTTACTACCTTGAAACTAAAGCAGAACAACGATGAAGGCCTCATGGAGCTGCTGCACGCCTCTCGTTTTGCAAGGATAATCAGGGCCTTACTTCGAAGCTTGGGCTCACGTTGACTTTCACTTTAGGTATAGCGCAGAGCAGGGTGAGCTTCCAACAAGGAACTGGAACCCCAAGGTTTCTTAGGAGAAAACTCATTTTCTTCTCAGAACCATGCCGGCAGTGAGGAAAACCCCGGCAACAACAATGCTTTTCAGGTAGCTTCGAGGCCGCATGAACGGAGCTTTCATAATGGCAAAAGAAGCCTTATGCCATCAGTCTCCAATTTCTAGGTTGACACGCAGCATACACGCAGGACCAGAGCTTACTGTCTCTACGCAGTGTTCTGGTACCGAAACGGTTGCTTAAGCAAAGTCCCTAGGAATGTTGGAAAGCTTACTACCGTGAAACTAAAGCAGAACAGCGATGAAGGCCTCATGGAGCTGCTGCACGCCTCCCGTTTTGCCAGGATAATCAGGGCCTTACTTCGAGGCTAGTGCTCACATTGACTTTCACGTTTGGTATAGAGCGGAGCCGGGTGAGCTTCCAACTAGGAACTGGAAGCACAAGGTTTCTTTCGAGAAAACTCATTTGCTTCTATGAACCATGCCGGCTGTAAGTAAAAGCACGGTAACAACAGTGCTTTTCAGGTAGCTTCGGGGCCGCATCAACGGAGCTTTCATAATGGGAAAACTAGCCTTGTGCCGTCAGTCTCTATTTTCTAGGTTGACACGCAGCATACACGCAGGAGCAGAGCTTCCTGGTTCTACGCAGTGTTCTGGTACTGAAACGGGTGCTGAAGCAAGGCCCCTAGGAGTGTTGAAAAGCTTACTACCTTGAAACTAAAGCAGAACAACGATGAAGGCCTCATGGAGCTGCTGCACGCCTCTCGTTTTGCAAGGATAATCAGGGCCTTACTTCGAAGCTTGGGCTCACGTTGACTTTCACTTTAGGTATAGCGCAGAGCAGGGTGAGCTTCCAACAAGGAACTGGAACCCCAAGGTTTCTTAGGAGAAAACTCATTTTCTTCCCAGAACCATGCCGGCAGTGAGGAAAACCCCGGCAACAACAATGCTTTTCAGGTAGCTTCGAGGCCGCATGAACGGAGCTTTCATAATGGGAAAAGAAGCCTTATGCCATCAGTCTCCAATTTCTAGGTTGACACGCAGCATACACGCAGGACCAGAGCTTACTGTCTCTACGCAGTGTTCTGGTACCGAAACGGTTGCTTAAGCAAAGTCCCTAGGAATGTTGGAAAGCTTACTACCGTGAAACTAAAGCAGAACAGCGATGAAGGCCTCATGGAGCTGCTGCACGCCTCCCGTTTTGCCAGGATAATCAGGGCCTTACTTCGAGGCTAGTTCTCACATTGACTTTCACGTTTGGTATAGAGCGGAGCCGGGTGAGCTTCCAACTAGGAACTGGAAGCACAAGGTTTCTTTCGAGAAAACTCATTTTCTTCTATGAACCATGCCGGCTGTAAGTAAAAGCACGGTAACAACAGTGCTTTTCAGGTAGCTTCGGGGCCGCATCAACGGAGCTTTCATAATGGGAAAACTAGCCTTGTGCCGTCAGTCTCTAATTTCTAGGTTGACACGCAGCATACACGCAGGAGCAGAGCTTCCTGGTTCTACGCAGTGTTCTGGTACTGAAACGGGTGCTGAAGCAAGGCCCCTAGGAGTGTTGAAAAGCTTACTACCTTGAAACTAAAGCAGAACAACGATGAAGGCCTCATGGAGCTGCTGCACGCCTCTCGTTTTGCAAGGATAATCAGGGCCTTACTTCGAAGCTTGGGCTCACGTTGACTTTCACTATAGGTATAGCGCAGAGCAGGGTGAGCTTCCAACAAGGAACTGGAACCCCAAGGTTTCTTAGGAGAAAACTCATTTTCTTCCCAGAACCATGCCGGCAGTGACGAAAACCCCGGCAACAACAATGCTTTTCAGGTAGCTTCGAGGCCGCATGAACGGAGCTTTCATAATGGGAAAAGAAGCCTTATGCCATCAGTCTCCAATTTCTAGGTTGACACGCAGCATACACGCAGGACCAGAGCTTACTGTCTCTACGCAGTGTTCTGGTACCGAAACGGTTGCTTAAGCAAAGTCCCTAGGAATGTTGGAAAGCTTACTACCGTGAAACTAAAGCAGAACAGCGATGAAGGCCTCATGGAGCTGCTGCACGCCTCCCGTTTTGCCAGGATAATCAGGGCCTTACTTCGAGGCTAGTGCTCACATTGACTTTCACGTTTGGTATAGAGCGGAGCCGGGTGAGCTTCCAACTAGGAACTGGAAGCACAAGGTTTCTTTCGAGAAAACTCATTTGCTTCTATGAACCATGCCGGCTGTAAGTAAAAGCACGGTAACAACAGTGCTTTTCAGGTAGCTTCGGGGCCGCATCAACGGAGCTTTCATAATGGGAAAACTAGCCTTGTGCCGTCAGTCTCTAATTTCTAGGTTGACACGCAGCATACACGCAGGAGCAGAGCTTCCTGGTTTTACGCAGTGTTCTGGTACTGAAACGGGTGCTGAAGCAAGGCCCCTAGGAGTGTTGAAAAGCTTACTACCTTGAAACTAAAGCAGAACAACGATGAAGGCCTCATGGAGCTGCTGCACGCCTCTCGTTTTGCAAGGATAATCAGGGCCTTACTTCGAAGCTTGGGCTCACGTTGACTTTCACTTTAGGTATAGCGCAGAGCAGGGTGAGCTTCCAACAAGGAACTGGAACCCCAAGGTTTCTTAGGAGAAAACTCATTTTCTTCCCAGAACCATGCCGGCAGTGAGGAAAACCCCGGCAACAACAATGCTTTTCAGGTAGCTTCGAGGCCGCATGAACGGAGCTTTCATAATGGGAAAAGAAGCCTTATGCCATCAGTCTCCAATTTCTAGGTTGACACGCAGCATACACGCAGGACCAGAGCTTACTGTCTCTACGCAGTGTTCTGGTACCGAAACGGTTGCTTAAGCAAAGTCCCTAGGAATGTTGGAAAGCTTACTACCGTGAAACTAAAGCAGAACAGCGATGAAGGCCTCATGGAGCTGCTGCACGCCTCCCGTTTTGCCAGGATAATCAGGGCCTTACTTCGAGGCTAGTGCTCACATTGACTTTCACGTTTGGTATAGAGCGGAGCCGGGTGAGCTTCCAACTAGGAACTGGAAGCACAAGGTTTCTTTCGAGAAAACTCATTTGCTTCTATGAACCATGCCGGCTGTAAGTAAAAGCACGGTAACAACAGTGCTTTTCAGGTAGCTTCGGGGCCGCATCAACGGAGCTTTCATAATGGGAAAACTAGCCTTGTGCCGTCAGTCTCTAATTTCTAGGTTGACACGCAGCATACACGCAGGAGCAGAGCTTCCTGGTTCTACGCAGTGTTCTGGTACTGAAACGGGTGCTGAAGCAAGGCCCCTAGGAGTGTTGAAAAGCTTACTACCTTGAAACTAAAGCAGAACAACGATGAAGGCCTCATGGAGCTGCTGCACGCCTCTCGTTTTGCAAGGATAATCAGGGCCTTACTTCGAAGCTTGGGCTCACGTTGACTTTCACTTTAGGTATAGCGCAGAGCAGGGTGAGCTTCCAACAAGGAACTGGAACCCCAAGGTTTCTTAGGAGAAAACTCATTTTCTTCCCAGAACCATGCCGGCAGTGAGGAAAACCCCGGCAACAACAATGCTTTTCAGGTAGCTTCGAGGCCGCATGAACGGAGCTTTCATAATGGGAAAAGAAGCCTTATGCCATCAGTCTCCAATTTCTAGGTTGACACGCAGCATACACGCAGGACCAGAGCTTACTGTCTCTACGCAGTGTTCTGGTACCGAAACGGTTGCTTAAGCAAAGTCCCTAGGAATGTTGGAAAGCTTACTACCGTGAAACTAAAGCAGAACAGCGATGAAGGCCTCATGGAGCTGCTGCACGCCTCCCGTTTTGCCCGGATAATCAGGGCCTTACTTCGAGGCTAGTGCTCACATTGACTTTCACGTTTGGTATAGAGCGGAGCCGGGTGAGCTTCCAACTAGGAACTGGAAGCACAAGGTTTCTTTCGAGAAAACTCATTTGCTTCTATGAACCATGCCGGCTGTAAGTAAAAGCACGGTAACAACAGTGCTTTTCAGGTAGCTTCGGGGCCGCATCAACGGAGCTTTCATAATGGGAAAACTAGCCTTGTGCCGTCAGTCTCTAATTTCTAGGTTGACAGGCAGCATACACGCAGGAGCAGAGCTTCCTGGTTCTACGCAGTGTTCTGGTACTGAAACGGGTGCTGAAGCAAGGCCCCTAGGAGTGTTGAAAAGCTTACTACCTTGAAACTAAAGCAGAACAACGATGAAGGCCTCATGGAGCTGATGCACGCCTCTCGTTTTGCAAGGATAATCAGGGCCTTACTTCGAAGCTTGGGCTCACGTTGACTTTCACTTTAGGTATAGCGCAGAGCAGGGTGAGCTTCCAACAAGGAACTGGAACCCCAAGGTTTCTTAGGAGAAAACTCATTTTCTTCTCAGAACCATGCCGGCAGTGAGGAAAACCCCGGCAACAACAATGCTTTTCAGGTAGCTTCGAGGCCGCATGAACGGAGCTTTCATAATGGCAAAAGAAGCCTTATGCCATCAGTCTCCAATTTCTAGGTTGACACGCAGCATACACGCAGGACCAGAGCTTACTGTCTCTACGCAGTGTTCTGGTACCGAAACGGTTGCTTAAGCAAAGTCCCTAGGAATGTTGGAAAGCTTACTACCGTGAAACTAAAGCAGAACAGCGATGAAGGCCTCATGGAGCTGCTGCACGCCTCCCGTTTTGCCAGGATAATCAGGGCCTTACTTCGAGGCTAGTGCTCACATTGACTTTCACGTTTGGTATAGAGCGGAGCCGGGTGAGCTTCCAACTAGGAACTGGAAGCACAAGGTTTCTTTCGAGAAAACTCATTTGCTTCTATGAACCATGCCGGCTGTAAGTAAAAGCACGGTAACAACAGTGCTTTTCAGGTAGCTTCGGGGCCGCATCAACGGAGCTTTCATAATGGGAAAACTAGCCTTGTGCCGTCAGTCTCTATTTTCTAGGTTGACACGCAGCATACACGCAGGAGCAGAGCTTCCTGGTTCTACGCAGTGTTCTGGTACTGAAACGGGTACTGAAGCAAGGCCCCTAGGAGTGTTGAAAAGCTTACTACCTTGAAACTAAAGCAGAACAACGATGAAGGCCTCATGGAGCTGCTGCACGCCTCTCGTTTTGCAAGGATAATCAGGGCCTTACTTCGAAGCTTGGGCTCACGTTGACTTTCACTTTAGGTATAGCGCAGAGCAGGGTGAGCTTCCAACAAGGAACTGGAACCCCAAGGTTTCTTAGGAGAAAACTCATTTTCTTCCCAGAACCATGCCGGCAGTGAGGAAAACCCCGGCAACAACAATGCTTTTCAGGTAGCTTCGAGGCCGCATGAACGGAGCTTTCATAATGGCAAAAGAAGCCTTATGCCATCAGTCTCCAATTTCTAGGTTGACACGCAGCATACACGCAGGACCAGAGCTTACTGTCTCTACGCAGTGTTCTGGTACCGAAACGGTTGCTTAAGCAAAGTCCCTAGGAATGTTGGAAAGCTTACTACCGTGAAACTAAAGCAGAACAGCGATGAAGGCCTCATGGAGCTGCTGCACGCCTCCCGTTTTGCCAGGATAATCAGGGCCTTACTTCGAGGCTAGTGCTCACATTGACTTTCACGTTTGGTATAGAGCGGAGCCGGGTGAGCTTCCAACTAGGAACTGGAAGCACAAGGTTTCTTTCGAGAAAACTCATTTGCTTCTATGAACCATGCCGGCTGTAAGTAAAAGCACGGTAACAACAGTGCTTTTCAGGTAGCTTCGGGGCCGCATCAACGGAGCTTTCATAATGGGAAAACTAGCCTTGTGCCGTCAGTCTCTAATTTCTAGGTTGACACGCAGCATACACGCAGGAGCAGAGCTTCCTGGTTCTACGCAGTGTTCTGGTACTGAAACGGGTGCTGAAGCAAGGCCCCTAGGAGTGTTGAAAAGCTTACTACCTTGAAACTAAAGCAGAACAACGATGAAGGCCTCATGGAGCTGCTGCACGCCTCTCGTTTTGCAAGGATAATCAGGGCCTTACTTCGAAGCTTGGGCTCACGTTGACTTTCACTTTAGGTATAGCGCAGAGCAGGGTGAGCTTCCAACAAGGAACTGGAACCCCAAGGTTTCTTAGGAGAAAACTCATTTTCTTCCCAGAACCATGCCGGCAGTGAGGAAAACCCCGGCAACAACAATGCTTTTCAGGTAGCTTCGAGGCCGCATGAACGGAGCTTTCATAATGGGAAAAGAAGCCTTATGCCATCAGTCTCCAATTTCTAGGTTGACACGCAGCATACACGCAGGACCAGAGCTTACTGTCTCTACGCAGTGTCCTGGTACCGAAACGGTTGCTTAAGCAAAGTCCCTAGGAATGTTGGAAAGCTTACTACCGTGAAACTAAAGCAGAACAGCGATGAAGGCCTCATGGAGCTGCTGCACGCCTCCCGTTTTGCCCGGATAATCAGGGCCTTACTTCGAGGCTAGTGCTCACATTGACTTTCACGTTTGGTATAGAGCGGAGCCGGGTGAGCTTCCAACTAGGAACTGGAAGCACAAGGTTTCTTTCGAGAAAACTCATTTTCTTCTATGAACCATGCCGGCTGTAAGTAAAAGCACGGTAACAACAGTGCTTTTCAGGTAGCTTCGGGGCCGCATCAACGGAGCTTTCATAATGGGAAAACTAGCCTTGTGCCGTCAGTCTCTAATTTCTAGGTTGACACGCAGCATACACGCAGGAGCAGAGCTTCCTGGTTTTACGCAGTGTTCTGGTACTGAAACGGGTGCTGAAGCAAGGCCCCTAGGAGTGTTGAAAAGCTTACTACCTTGAAACTAAAGCAGAACAACGATGAAGGCCTCATGGAGCTGATGCACGCCTCTCGTTTTGCAAGGATAATCAGGGCCTTACTTCGAAGCTTGGGCTCACGTTGACTTTCACTTTAGGTATAGCGCAGAGCAGGGTGAGCTTCCAACAAGGAACTGGAACCCCAAGGTTTCTTAGGAGAAAACTCATTTTCTTCTCAGAACCATGCCGGCAGTGAGGAAAACCCCGGCAACAACAATGCTTTTCAGGTAGCTTCGAGGCCGCATGAACGGAGCTTTCATAATGGCAAAAGAAGCCTTATGCCATCAGTCTCCAATTTCTAGGTTGACACGCAGCATACACGCAGGACCAGAGCTTACTGTCTCTACGCAGTGTTCTGGTACCGAAACGGTTGCTTAAGCAAAGTCCCTAGGAATGTTGGAAAGCTTACTACCGTGAAACTAAAGCAGAACAGCGATGAAGGCCTCATGGAGCTGCTGCACGCCTCCCGTTTTGCCAGGATAATCAGGGCCTTACTTCGAGGCTAGTGCTCACATTGACTTTCACGTTTGGTATAGAGCGGAGCCGGGTGAGCTTCCAACTAGGAACTGGAAGCACAAGGTTTCTTTCGAGAAAACTCATTTGCTTCTATGAACCATGCCGGCTGTAAGTAAAAGCACGGTAACAACAGTGCTTTTCAGGTAGCTTCGGGGCCGCATCAACGGAGCTTTCATAATGGGAAAACTAGCCTTGTGCCGTCAGTCTCTATTTTCTAGGTTGACACGCAGCATACACGCAGGAGCAGAGCTTCCTGGTTCTACGCAGTGTTCTGGTACTGAAACGGGTGCTGAAGCAAGGCCCCTAGGAGTGTTGAAAAGCTTACTACCTTGAAACTAAAGCAGAACAACGATGAAGGCCTCATGGAGCTGCTGCACGCCTCTCGTTTTGCAAGGATAATCAGGGCCTTACTTCGAAGCTTGGGCTCACGTTGACTTTCACTTTAGGTATAGCGCAGAGCAGGGTGAGCTTCCAACAAGGAACTGGAACCCCAAGGTTTCTTAGGAGAAAACTCATTTTCTTCCCAGAACCATGCCGGCAGTGAGGAAAACCCCGGCAACAACAATGCTTTTCAGGTAGCTTCGAGGCCGCATGAACGGAGCTTTCATAATGGGAAAAGAAGCCTTATGCCATCAGTCTCCAATTTCTAGGTTGACACGCAGCATACACGCAGGACCAGAGCTTACTGTCTCTACGCAGTGTTCTGGTACCGAAACGGTTGCTTAAGCAAAGTCCCTAGGAATGTTGGAAAGCTTACTACCGTGAAACTAAAGCAGAACAGCGATGAAGGCCTCATGGAGCTGCTGCACGCCTCCCGTTTTGCCCGGATAATCAGGGCCTTACTTCGAGGCTAGTGCTCACATTGACTTTCACGTTTGGTATAGAGCGGAGCCGGGTGAGCTTCCAACTAGGAACTGGAAGCACAAGGTTTCTTTCGAGAAAACTCATTTGCTTCTATGAACCATGCCGGCTGTAAGTAAAAGCACGGTAACAACAGTGCTTTTCAGGTAGCTTCGGGGCCGCATCAACGGAGCTTTCATAATGGGAAAACTAGCCTTGTGCCGTCAGTCTCTAATTTCTAGGTTGACACGCAGCATACACGCAGGAGCAGAGCTTCCTGGTTCTACGCAGTGTTCTGGTACTGAAACGGGTGCTGAAGCAAGGCCCCTAGGAGTGTTGAAAAGCTTACTACCTTGAAACTAAAGCAGAACAACGATGAAGGCCTCATGGAGCTGCTGCACGCCTCTCGTTTTGCAAGGATAATCAGGGCCTTACTTCGAAGCTTGGGCTCACGTTGACTTTCACTTTAGGTATAGCGCAGAGCAGGGTGAGCTTCCAACAAGGAACTGGAACCCCAAGGTTTCTTAGGAGAAAACTCATTTTCTTCCCAGAACCATGCCGGCAGTGAGGAAAACCCCGGCAACAACAATGCTTTTCAGGTAGCTTCGAGGCCGCATGAACGGAGCTTTCATAATGGCAAAAGAAGCCTTATGCCATCAGTCTCCAATTTCTAGGTTGACACGCAGCATACACGCAGGACCAGAGCTTACTGTCTCTACGCAGTGTTCTGGTACCGAAACGGTTGCTTAAGCAAAGTCCCTAGGAATGTTGGAAAGCTTACTACCGTGAAACTAAAGCAGAACAGCGATGAAGGCCTCATGGAGCTGCTGCACGCCTCCCGTTTTGCCAGGATAATCAGGGCCTTACTTCGAGGCTAGTGCTCACATTGACTTTCACGTTTGGTATAGAGCGGAGCCGGGTGAGCTTCCAACTAGGAACTGGAAGCACAAGGTTTCTTTCGAGAAAACTCATTTTCTTCTATGAACCATGCCGGCTGTAAGTAAAAGCACGGTAACAACAGTGCTTTTCAGGTAGCTTCGGGGCCGCATCAACGGAGCTTTCATAATGGGAAAACTAGCCTTGTGCCGTCAGTCTCTAATTTCTAGGTTGACACGCAGCATACACGCAGGAGCAGAGCTTCCTGGTTCTACGCAGTGTTCTGGTACTGAAACGGGTGCTGAAGCAAGGCCCCTAGGAGTGTTGAAAAGCTTACTACCTTGAAACTAAAGCAGAACAACGATGAAGGCCTCATGGAGCTGCTGCACGCCTCTCGTTTTGCAAGGATAATCAGGGCCTTACTTCGAAGCTTGGGCTCACATTGACTTTCACTTTAGGTATAGCGCAGAGCAGGGTGAGCTTCCAACAAGGAACTGGAACCCCAAGGTTTCTTAGGAGAAAACTCATTTTCTTCCCAGAACCATGCCGGCAGTGACGAAAACCCCGGCAACAACAATGCTTTTCAGGTAGCTTCGAGGCCGCATGAACGGAGCTTTCATAATGGGAAAAGAAGCCTTATGCCATCAGTCTCCAATTTCTAGGTTGACACGCAGCATACACGCAGGACCAGAGCTTACTGTCTCTACGCAGTGTTCTGGTACCGAAACGGTTGCTTAAGCAAAGTCCCTAGGAATGTTGGAAAGCTTACTACCGTGAAACTAAAGCAGAACAGCGATGAAGGCCTCATGGAGCTGCTGCACGCCTCCCGTTTTGCCAGGATAATCAGGGCCTTACTTCGAGGCTAGTGCTCACATTGACTTTCACGTTTGGTATAGAGCGGAGCCGGGTGAGCTTCCAACTAGGAACTGGAAGCACAAGGTTTCTTTCGAGAAAACTCATTTGCTTCTATGAACCATGCCGGCTGTAAGTAAAAGCACGGTAACAACAGTGCTTTTCAGGTAGCTTCGGGGCCGCATCAACGGAGCTTTCATAATGGGAAAACTAGCCTTGTGCCGTCAGTCTCTAATTTCTAGGTTGACACGCAGCATACACGCAGGAGCAGAGCTTCCTGGTTCTACGCAGTGTTCTGGTACTGAAACGGGTGCTGAAGCAAGGCCCCTAGGAGTGTTGAAAAGCTTACTACCTTGAAACTAAAGCAGAACAACGATGAAGGCCTCATGGAGCTGCTGCACGCCTCTCGTTTTGCAAGGATAATCAGGGCCTTACTTCGAAGCTTGGGCTCACGTTGACTTTCACTTTAGGTATAGCGCAGAGCAGGGTGAGCTTCCAACAAGGAACTGGAACCCCAAGGTTTCTTAGGAGAAAACTCATTTTCTTCCCAGAACCATGCCGGCAGTGAGGAAAACCCCGGCAACAACAATGCTTTTCAGGTAGCTTCGAGGCCGCATGAACGGAGCTTTCATAATGGCAAAAGAAGCCTTATGCCATCAGTCTGCAATTTCTAGGTTGACACGCAGCATACACGCAGGACCAGAGCTTACTGTCTCTACGCAGTGTCCTGGTACCGAAACGGTTGCTTAAGCAAAGTCCCTAGGAATGTTGGAAAGCTTACTACCGTGAAACTAAAGCAGAACAGCGATGAAGGCCTCATGGAGCTGCTGCACGCCTCCCGTTTTGCCCGGATAATCAGGGCCTTACTTCGAGGCTAGTGCTCACATTGACTTTCACGTTTGGTATAGAGCGGAGCCGGGTGAGCTTCCAACTAGGAACTGGAAGCACAAGGTTTCTTTCGAGAAAACTCATTTGCTTCTATGAACCATGCCGGCTGTAAGTAAAAGCACGGTAACAACAGTGCTTTTCAGGTAGCTTCGGGGCCGCATCAACGGAGCTTTCATAATGGGAAAACTAGCCTTGTGCCGTCAGTCTCTATTTTCTAGGTTGACACGCAGCATACACGCAGGAGCAGAGCTTCCTGGTTCTACGCAGTGTTCTGGTACTGAAACGGGTGCTGAAGCAAGGCCCCTAGGAGTGTTGAAAAGCTTACTACCTTGAAACTAAAGCAGAACAACGATGAAGGCCTCATGGAGCTGCTGCACGCCTCTCGTTTTGCAAGGATAATCAGGGCCTTACTTCGAAGCTTGGGCTCACGTTGACTTTCACTTTAGGTATAGCGCAGAGCAGGGTGAGCTTCCAACAAGGAACTGGAACCCCAAGGTTTCTTAGGAGAAAACTCATTTTCTTCCCAGAACCATGCCGGCAGTGAGGAAAACCCCGGCAACAACAATGCTTTTCAGGTAGCTTCGAGGCCGCATGAACGGAGCTTTCATAATGGGAAAAGAAGCCTTATGCCATCAGTCTCCAATTTCTAGGTTGACACGCAGCATACACGCAGGACCAGAGCTTACTGTCTCTACGCAGTGTTCTGGTACCGAAACGGTTGCTTAAGCAAAGTCCCTAGGAATGTTGGAAAGCTTACTACCGTGAAACTAAAGCAGAACAGCGATGAAGGCCTCATGGAGCTGCTGCACGCCTCCCGTTTTGCCAGGATAATCAGGGCCTTACTTCGAGGCTAGTGCTCACATTGACTTTCACGTTTGGTATAGAGCGGAGCCGGGTGAGCTTCCAACTAGGAACTGGAAGCACAAGGTTTCTTTCGAGAAAACTCATTTGCTTCTATGAACCATGCCGGCTGTAAGTAAAAGCACGGTAACAACAGTGCTTTTCAGGTAGCTTCGGGGCCGCATCAACGGAGCTTTCATAATGGGAAAACTAGCCTTGTGCCGTCAGTCTCTAATTTCTAGGTTGACACGCAGCATACACGCAGGAGCAGAGCTTCCTGGTTCTACGCAGTGTTCTGGTACTGAAACGGGTGCTGAAGCAAGGCCCCTAGGAGTGTTGAAAAGCTTACTACCTTGAAACTAAAGCAGAACAACGATGAAGGCCTCATGGAGCTGCTGCACGCCTCTCGTTTTGCAAGGATAATCAGGGCCTTACTTCGAAGCTTGGGCTCACGTTGACTTTCACTTTAGGTATAGCGCAGAGCAGGGTGAGCTTCCAACAAGGAACTGGAACCCCAAGGTTTCTTAGGAGAAAACTCATTTTCTTCCCAGAACCATGCCGGCAGTGAGGAAAATCCCGGCAACAACAATGCTTTTCAGGTAGCTTCGAGGCCGCATGAACGGAGCTTTCATAATGGGAAAAGAAGCCTTATGCCATCAGTCTCCAATTTCTAGGTTGACACGCAGCATACACGCAGGACCAGAGCTTACTGTCTCTACGCAGTGTTCTGGTACCGAAACGGTTGCTTAAGCAAAGTCCCTAGGAATGTTGGAAAGCTTACTACCGTGAAACTAAAGCAGAACAGCGATGAAGGCCTCATGGAGCTGCTGCACGCCTCCCGTTTTGCCAGGATAATCAGGGCCTTACTTCGAGGCTAGTGCTCACATTGACTTTCACGTTTGGTATAGAGCGGAGCCGGGTGAGCTTCCAACTAGGAACTGGAAGCACAAGGTTTCTTTCGAGAAAACTCATTTGCTTCTATGAACCATGCCGGCTGTAAGTAAAAGCACGGTAACAACAGTGCTTTTCAGGTAGCTTCGGGGCCGCATCAACGGAGCTTTCATAATGGGAAAACTAGCCTTGTGCCGTCAGTCTCTAATTTCTAGGTTGACACGCAGCATACACGCAGGAGCAGAGCTTCCTGGTTCTACGCAGTGTTCTGGTACTGAAACGGGTGCTGAAGCAAGGCCCCTAGGAGTGTTGAAAAGCTTACTACCTTGAAACTAAAGCAGAACAACGATGAAGGCCTCATGGAGCTGCTGCACGCCTCTCGTTTTGCAAGGATAATCAGGGCCTTACTTCGAAGCTTGGGCTCACGTTGACTTTCACTTTAGGTATAGCGCAGAGCAGGGTGAGCTTCCAACAAGGAACTGGAACCCCAAGGTTTCTTAGGAGAAAACTCATTTTCTTCCCAGAACCATGCCGGCAGTGAGGAAAACCCCGGCAACAACAATGCTTTTCAGGTAGCTTCGAGGCCGCATGAACGGAGCTTTCATAATGGGAAAAGAAGCCTTATGCCATCAGTCTCCAATTTCTAGGTTGACACGCAGCATACACGCAGGACCAGAGCTTACTGTCTCTACGCAGTGTTCTGGTACCGAAACGGTTGCTTAAGCAAAGTCCCTAGGAATGTTGGAAAGCTTACTACCGTGAAACTAAAGCAGAACAGCGATGAAGGCCTCATGGAGCTGCTGCACGCCTCCCGTTTTGCCCGGATAATCAGGGCCTTACTTCGAGGCTAGTGCTCACATTGACTTTCACGTTTGGTATAGAGCGGAGCCGGGTGAGCTTCCAACTAGGAACTGGAAGCACAAGGTTTCTTTCGAGAAAACTCATTTTCTTCTATGAACCATGCCGGCTGTAAGTAAAAGCACGGTAACAACAGTGCTTTTCAGGTAGCTTCGGGGCCGCATCAACGGAGCTTTCATAATGGGAAAACTAGCCTTGTGCTGTCAGTCTCTAATTTCTAGGTTGACACGCAGCATACACGCAGGAGCAGAGCTTCCTGGTTCTACGCAGTGTTCTGGTACTGAAACGGGTGCTGAAGCAAGGCCCCTAGGAGTGTTGAAAAGCTTACTACCTTGAAACTAAAGCAGAACAACGATGAAGGCCTCATGGAGCTGCTGCACGCCTCTCGTTTTGCAAGGATAATCAGGGCCTTACTTCGAAGCTTGGGCTCACGTTGACTTTCACTTTAGGTATAGCGCAGAGCAGGGTGAGCTTCCAACAAGGAACTGGAACCCCAAGGTTTCTTAGGAGAAAACTCATTTTCTTCCCAGAACCATGCCGGCAGTGAGGAAAACCCCGGCAACAACAATGCTTTTCAGGTAGCTTCGAGGCCGCATGAACGGAGCTTTCATAATGGCAAAAGAAGCCTTATGCCATCAGTCTCCAATTTCTAGGTTGACACGCAGCATACACGCAGGACCAGAGCTTACTGTCTCTACGCAGTGTTCTGGTACCGAAACGGTTGCTTAAGCAAAGTCCCTAGGAATGTTGGAAAGCTTACTACCGTGAAACTAAAGCAGAACAGCGATGAAGGCCTCATGGAGCTGCTGCACGCCTCCCGTTTTGCCCGGATAATCAGGGCCTTACTTCGAGGCTAGTGCTCACATTGACTTTCACGTTTGGTATAGAGCGGAGCCGGGTGAGCTTCCAACTAGGAACTGGAAGCACAAGGTTTCTTTCGAGAAAACTCATTTGCTTCTATGAACCATGCCGGCTGTAAGTAAAAGCACGGTAACAACAGTGCTTTTCAGGTAGCTTCGGGGCCGCATCAACGGAGCTTTCATAATGGGAAAACTAGCCTTGTGCCGTCAGTCTCTAATTTCTAGGTTGACACGCAGCATACACGCAGGAGCAGAGCTTCCTGGTTCTACGCAGTGTTCTGGTACTGAAACGGGTGCTGAAGCAAGGCCCCTAGGAGTGTTGAAAAGCTTACTACCTTGAAACTAAAGCAGAACAACGATGAAGGCCTCATGGAGCTGCTGCACGCCTCTCGTTTTGCAAGGATAATCAGGGCCTTACTTCGAAGCTTGGGCTCACGTTGACTTTCACTTTAGGTATAGCGCAGAGCAGGGTGAGCTTCCAACAAGGAACTGGAACCCCAAGGTTTCTTAGGAGAAAACTCATTTTCTTCCCAGAACCATGCCGGCAGTGAGGAAAACCCCGGCAACAACAATGCTTTTCAGGTAGCTTCGAGGCCGCATGAACGGAGCTTTCATAATGGCAAAAGAAGCCTTATGCCATCAGTCTCCAATTTCTAGGTTGACACGCAGCATACACGCAGGACCAGAGCTTACTGTCTCTACGCAGTGTTCTGGTACCGAAACGGTTGCTTAAGCAAAGTCCCTAGGAATGTTGGAAAGCTTACTACCGTGAAACTAAAGCAGAACAGCGATGAAGGCCTCATGGAGCTGCTGCACGCCTCCCGTTTTGCCCGGATAATCAGGGCCTTACTTCGAGGCTAGTGCTCACATTGACTTTCACGTTTGGTATAGAGCGGAGCCGGGTGAGCTTCCAACTAGGAACTGGAAGCACAAGGTTTCTTTCGAGAAAACTCATTTGCTTCTATGAACCATGCCGGCTGTAAGTAAAAGCACGGTAACAACAGTGCTTTTCAGGTAGCTTCGGGGCCGCATCAACGGAGCTTTCATAATGGGAAAACTAGCCTTGTGCCGTCAGTCTCTAATTTCTAGGTTGACACGCAGCATACACGCAGGAGCAGAGCTTCCTGGTTCTACGCAGTGTTCTGGTACTGAAACGGGTGCTGAAGCAAGGCCCCTAGGAGTGTTGAAAAGCTTACTACCTTGAAACTAAAGCAGAACAACGATGAAGGCCTCATGGAGCTGCTGCACGCCTCTCGTTTTGCAAGGATAATCAGGGCCTTACTTCGAAGCTTGGGCTCACGTTGACTTTCACTTTAGGTATAGCGCAGAGCAGGGTGAGCTTCCAACAAGGAACTGGAACCCCAAGGTTTCTTAGGAGAAAACTCATTTTCTTCCCAGAACCATGCCGGCAGTGAGGAAAACCCCGGCAACAACAATGCTTTTCAGGTAGCTTCGAGGCCGCATGAACGGAGCTTTCATAATGGGAAAAGAAGCCTTATGCCATCAGTCTCCAATTTCTAGGTTGACACGCAGCATACACGCAGGACCAGAGCTTACTGTCTCTACGCAGTGTTCTGGTACCGAAACGGTTGCTTAAGCAAAGTCCCTAGGAATGTTGGAAAGCTTACTACCGTGAAACTAAAGCAGAACAGCGATGAAGGCCTCATGGAGCTGCTGCACGCCTCCCGTTTTGCCCGGATAATCAGGGCCTTACTTCGAGGCTAGTGCTCACATTGACTTTCACGTTTGGTATAGAGCGGAGCCGGGTGAGCTTCCAACTAGGAACTGGAAGCACAAGGTTTCTTTCGAGAAAACTCATTTGCTTCTATGAACCATGCCGGCTGTAAGTAAAAGCACGGTAACAACAGTGCTTTTCAGGTAGCTTCGGGGCCGCATCAACGGAGCTTTCATAATGGGAAAACTAGCCTTGTGCCGTCAGTCTCTATTTTCTAGGTTGACACGCAGCATACACGCAGGAGCAGAGCTTCCTGGTTCTACGCAGTGTTCTGGTACTGAAACGGGTGCTGAAGCAAGGCCCCTAGGAGTGTTGAAAAGCTTACTACCTTGAAACTAAAGCAGAACAACGATGAAGGCCTCATGGAGCTGCTGCACGCCTCTCGTTTTGCAAGGATAATCAGGGCCTTACTTCGAAGCTTGGGCTCACGTTGACTTTCACTTTAGGTATAGCGCAGAGCAGGGTGAGCTTCCAACAAGGAACTGGAACCCCAAGGTTTCTTAGGAGAAAACTCATTTTCTTCCCAGAACCATGCCGGCAGTGAGGAAAACCCCGGCAACAACAATGCTTTTCAGGTAGCTTCGAGGCCGCATGAACGGAGCTTTCATAATGGGAAAAGAAGCCTTATGCCATCAGTCTCCAATTTCTAGGTTGACACGCAGCATACACGCAGGACCAGAGCTTACTGTCTCTACGCAGTGTTCTGGTACCGAAACGGTTGCTTAAGCAAAGTCCCTAGGAATGTTGGAAAGCTTACTACCGTGAAACTAAAGCAGAACAGCGATGAAGGCCTCATGGAGCTGCTGCACGCCTCCCGTTTTGCCAGGATAATCAGGGCCTTACTTCGAGGCTAGTGCTCACATTGACTTTCACGTTTGGTATAGAGCGGAGCCGGGTGAGCTTCCAACTAGGAACTGGAAGCACAAGGTTTCTTTCGAGAAAACTCATTTGCTTCTATGAACCATGCCGGCTGTAAGTAAAAGCACGGTAACAACAGTGCTTTTCAGGTAGCTTCGGGGCCGCATCAACGGAGCTTTCATAATGGGAAAACTAGCCTTGTGCCGTCAGTCTCTAATTTCTAGGTTGACACGCAGCATACACGCAGGAGCAGAGCTTCCTGGTTCTACGCAGTGTTCTGGTACTGAAACGGGTGCTGAAGCAAGGCCCCTAGGAGTGTTGAAAAGCTTACTACCTTGAAACTAAAGCAGAACAACGATGAAGGCCTCATGGAGCTGCTGCACGCCTCTCGTTTTGCAAGGATAATCAGGGCCTTACTTCGAAGCTTGGGCTCACGTTGACTTTCACTTTAGGTATAGCGCAGAGCAGGGTGAGCTTCCAACAAGGAACTGGAACCCCAAGGTTTCTTAGGAGAAAACTCATTTTCTTCCCAGAACCATGCCGGCAGTGAGGAAAACCCCGGCAACAACAATGCTTTTCAGGTAGCTTCGAGGCCGCATGAACGGAGCTTTCATAATGGGAAAAGAAGCCTTATGCCATCAGTCTCCAATTTCTAGGTTGACACGCAGCATACACGCAGGACCAGAGCTTACTGTCTCTACGCAGTGTCCTGGTACCGAAACGGTTGCTTAAGCAAAGTCCCTAGGAATGTTGGAAAGCTTACTACCGTGAAACTAAAGCAGAACAGCGATGAAGGCCTCATGGAGCTGCTGCACGCCTCCCGTTTTGCCCGGATAATCAGGGCCTTACTTCGAGGCTAGTGCTCACATTGACTTTCACGTTTGGTATAGAGCGGAGCCGGGTGAGCTTCCAACTAGGAACTGGAAGCACAAGGTTTCTTTCGAGAAAACTCATTTGCTTCTATGAACCATGCCGGCTGTAAGTAAAAGCACGGTAACAACAGTGCTTTTCAGGTAGCTTCGGGGCCGCATCAACGGAGCTTTCATAATGGGAAAACTAGCCTTGTGCCGTCAGTCTCTAATTTCTAGGTTGACACGCAGCATACACGCAGGAGCAGAGCTTCCTGGTTCTACGCAGTGTTCTGGTACTGAAACGGGTGCTGAAGCAAGGCCCCTAGGAGTGTTGAAAAGCTTACTACCTTGAAACTAAAGCAGAACAACGATGAAGGCCTCATGGAGCTGATGCACGCCTCTCGTTTTGCAAGGATAATCAGGGCCTTACTTCGAAGCTTGGGCTCACGTTGACTTTCACTTTAGGTATAGCGCAGAGCAGGGTGAGCTTCCAACAAGGAACTGGAACCCCAAGGTTTCTTAGGAGAAAACTCATTTTCTTCTCAGAACCATGCCGGCAGTGAGGAAAACCCCGGCAACAACAATGCTTTTCAGGTAGCTTCGAGGCCGCATGAACGGAGCTTTCATAATGGCAAAAGAAGCCTTATGCCATCAGTCTCCAATTTCTAGGTTGACACGCAGCATACACGCAGGACCAGAGCTTACTGTCTCTACGCAGTGTTCTGGTACCGAAACGGTTGCTTAAGCAAAGTCCCTAGGAATGTTGGAAAGCTTACTACCGTGAAACTAAAGCAGAACAGCGATGAAGGCCTCATGGAGCTGCTGCACGCCTCCCGTTTTGCCAGGATAATCAGGGCCTTACTTCGAGGCTAGTGCTCACATTGACTTTCACGTTTGGTATAGAGCGGAGCCGGGTGAGCTTCCAACTAGGAACTGGAAGCACAAGGTTTCTTTCGAGAAAACTCATTTGCTTCTATGAACCATGCCGGCTGTAAGTAAAAGCACGGTAACAACAGTGCTTTTCAGGTAGCTTCGGGGCCGCATCAACGGAGCTTTCATAATGGGAAAACTAGCCTTGTGCCGTCAGTCTCTATTTTCTAGGTTGACACGCAGCATACACGCAGGAGCAGAGCTTCCTGGTTCTACGCAGTGTTCTGGTACTGAAACGGGTGCTGAAGCAAGGCCCCTAGGAGTGTTGAAAAGCTTACTACCTTGAAACTAAAGCAGAACAACGATGAAGGCCTCATGGAGCTGCTGCACGCCTCTCGTTTTGCAAGGATAATCAGGGCCTTACTTCGAAGCTTGGGCTCACGTTGACTTTCACTTTAGGTATAGCGCAGAGCAGGGTGAGCTTCCAACAAGGAACTGGAACCCCAAGGTTTCTTAGGAGAAAACTCATTTTCTTCCCAGAACCATGCCGGCAGTGAGGAAAACCCCGGCAACAACAATGCTTTTCAGGTAGCTTCGAGGCCGCATGAACGGAGCTTTCATAATGGGAAAAGAAGCCTTATGCCATCAGTCTCCAATTTCTAGGTTGACACGCAGCATACACGCAGGACCAGAGCTTACTGTCTCTACGCAGTGTTCTGGTACCGAAACGGTTGCTTAAGCAAAGTCCCTAGGAATGTTGGAAAGCTTACTACCGTGAAACTAAAGCAGAACAGCGATGAAGGCCTCATGGAGCTGCTGCACGCCTCCCGTTTTGCCAGGATAATCAGGGCCTTACTTCGAGGCTAGTGCTCACATTGACTTTCACGTTTGGTATAGAGCGGAGCCGGGTGAGCTTCCAACTAGGAACTGGAAGCACAAGGTTTCTTTCGAGAAAACTCATTTGCTTCTATGAACCATGCCGGCTGTAAGTAAAAGCACGGTAACAACAGTGCTTTTCAGGTAGCTTCGGGGCCGCATCAACGGAGCTTTCATAATGGGAAAACTAGCCTTGTGCCGTCAGTCTCTAATTTCTAGGTTGACACGCAGCATACACGCAGGAGCAGAGCTTCCTGGTTCTACGCAGTGTTCTGGTACTGAAACGGGTGCTGAAGCAAGGCCCCTAGGAGTGTTGAAAAGCTTACTACCTTGAAACTAAAGCAGAACAACGATGAAGGCCTCATGGAGCTGCTGCACGCCTCTCGTTTTGCAAGGATAATCAGGGCCTTACTTCGAAGCTTGGGCTCACGTTGACTTTCACTTTAGGTATAGCGCAGAGCAGGGTGAGCTTCCAACAAGGAACTGGAACCCCAAGGTTTCTTAGGAGAAAACTCATTTTCTTCCCAGAACCATGCCGGCAGTGAGGAAAACCCCGGCAACAACAATGCTTTTCAGGTAGCTTCGAGGCCGCATGAACGGAGCTTTCATAATGGGAAAAGAAGCCTTATGCCATCAGTCTCCAATTTCTAGGTTGACACGCAGCATACACGCAGGACCAGAGCTTACTGTCTCTACGCAGTGTTCTGGTACCGAAACGGTTGCTTAAGCAAAGTCCCTAGGAATGTTGGAAAGCTTACTACCGTGAAACTAAAGCAGAACAGCGATGAAGGCCTCATGGAGCTGCTGCACGCCTCCCGTTTTGCCAGGATAATCAGGGCCTTACTTCGAGGCTAGTGCTCACATTGACTTTCACGTTTGGTATAGAGCGGAGCCGGGTGAGCTTCCAACTAGGAACTGGAAGCACAAGGTTTCTTTCGAGAAAACTCATTTGCTTCTATGAACCATGCCGGCTGTAAGTAAAAGCACGGTAACAACAGTGCTTTTCAGGTAGCTTCGGGGCCGCATCAACGGAGCTTTCATAATGGGAAAACTAGCCTTGTGCCGTCAGTCTCTAATTTCTAGGTTGACACGCAGCATACACGCAGGAGCAGAGCTTCCTGGTTCTACGCAGTGTTCTGGTACTGAAACGGGTGCTGAAGCAAGGCCCCTAGGAGTGTTGAAAAGCTTACTACCTTGAAACTAAAGCAGAACAACGATGAAGGCCTCATGGAGCTGCTGCACGCCTCTCGTTTTGCAAGGATAATCAGGGCCTTACTTCGAAGCTTGGGCTCACGTTGACTTTCACTTTAGGTATAGCGCAGAGCAGGGTGAGCTTCCAACAAGGAACTGGAACCCCAAGGTTTCTTAGGAGAAAACTCATTTTCTTCCCAGAACCATGCCGGCAGTGAGGAAAACCCCGGCAACAACAATGCTTTTCAGGTAGCTTCGAGGCCGCATGAACGGAGCTTTCATAATGGGAAAAGAAGCCTTATGCCATCAGTCTCCAATTTCTAGGTTGACACGCAGCATACACGCAGGACCAGAGCTTACTGTCTCTACGCAGTGTTCTGGTACCGAAACGGTTGCTTAAGCAAAGTCCCTAGGAATGTTGGAAAGCTTACTACCGTGAAACTAAAGCAGAACAGCGATGAAGGCCTCATGGAGCTGCTGCACGCCTCCCGTTTTGCCAGGATAATCAGGGCCTTACTTCGAGGCTAGTGCTCACATTGACTTTCACGTTTGGTATAGAGCGGAGCCGGGTGAGCTTCCAACTAGGAACTGGAAGCACAAGGTTTCTTTCGAGAAAACTCATTTGCTTCTATGAACCATGCCGGCTGTAAGTAAAAGCACGGTAACAACAGTGCTTTTCAGGTAGCTTCGGGGCCGCATCAACGGAGCTTTCATAATGGGAAAACTAGCCTTGTGCCGTCAGTCTCTAATTTCTAGGTTGACACGCAGCATACACGCAGGAGCAGAGCTTCCTGGTTCTACGCAGTGTTCTGGTACTGAAACGGGTGCTGAAGCAAGGCCCCTAGGAGTGTTGAAAAGCTTACTACCTTGAAACTAAAGCAGAACAACGATGAAGGCCTCATGGAGCTGCTGCACGCCTCTCGTTTTGCAAGGATAATCAGGGCCTTACTTCGAAGCTTGGGCTCACGTTGACTTTCACTTTAGGTATAGCGCAGAGCAGGGTGAGCTTCCAACAAGGAACTGGAACCCCAAGGTTTCTTAGGAGAAAACTCATTTTCTTCTCAGAACCATGCCGGCAGTGAGGAAAACCCCGGCAACAACAATGCTTTTCAGGTAGCTTCGAGGCCGCATGAACGGAGCTTTCATAATGGCAAAAGAAGCCTTATGCCATCAGTCTCCAATTTCTAGGTTGACACGCAGCATACACGCAGGACCAGAGCTTACTGTCTCTACGCAGTGTTCTGGTACCGAAACGGTTGCTTAAGCAAAGTCCCTAGGAATGTTGGAAAGCTTACTACCGTGAAACTAAAGCAGAACAGCGATGAAGGCCTCATGGAGCTGCTGCACGCCTCCCGTTTTGCCAGGATAATCAGGGCCTTACTTCGAGGCTAGTGCTCACATTGACTTTCACGTTTGGTATAGAGCGGAGCCGGGTGAGCTTCCAACTAGGAACTGGAAGCACAAGGTTTCTTTCGAGAAAACTCATTTGCTTCTATGAACCATGCCGGCTGTAAGTAAAAGCACGGTAACAACAGTGCTTTTCAGGTAGCTTCGGGGCCGCATCAACGGAGCTTTCATAATGGGAAAACTAGCCTTGTGCCGTCAGTCTCTATTTTCTAGGTTGACACGCAGCATACACGCAGGAGCAGAGCTTCCTGGTTCTACGCAGTGTTCTGGTACTGAAACGGGTGCTGAAGCAAGGCCCCTAGGAGTGTTGAAAAGCTTACTACCTTGAAACTAAAGCAGAACAACGATGAAGGCCTCATGGAGCTGCTGCACGCCTCTCGTTTTGCAAGGATAATCAGGGCCTTACTTCGAAGCTTGGGCTCACGTTGACTTTCACTTTAGGTATAGCGCAGAGCAGGGTGAGCTTCCAACAAGGAACTGGAACCCCAAGGTTTCTTAGGAGAAAACTCATTTTCTTCCCAGAACCATGCCGGCAGTGAGGAAAACCCCGGCAACAACAATGCTTTTCAGGTAGCTTCGAGGCCGCATGAACGGAGCTTTCATAATGGGAAAAGAAGCCTTATGCCATCAGTCTCCAATTTCTAGGTTGACACGCAGCATACACGCAGGACCAGAGCTTACTGTCTCTACGCAGTGTTCTGGTACCGAAACGGTTGCTTAAGCAAAGTCCCTAGGAATGTTGGAAAGCTTACTACCGTGAAACTAAAGCAGAACAGCGATGAAGGCCTCATGGAGCTGCTGCACGCCTCCCGTTTTGCCAGGATAATCAGGGCCTTACTTCGAGGCTAGTGCTCACATTGACTTTCACGTTTGGTATAGAGCGGAGCCGGGTGAGCTTCCAACTAGGAACTGGAAGCACAAGGTTTCTTTCGAGAAAACTCATTTTCTTCTATGAACCATGCCGGCTGTAAGTAAAAGCACGGTAACAACAGTGCTTTTCAGGTAGCTTCGGGGCCGCATCAACGGAGCTTTCATAATGGGAAAACTAGCCTTGTGCCGTCAGTCTCTAATTTCTAGGTTGACACGCAGCATACACGCAGGAGCAGAGCTTCCTGGTTCTACGCAGTGTTCTGGTACTGAAACGGGTGCTGAAGCAAGGCCCCTAGGAGTGTTGAAAAGCTTACTACCTTGAAACTAAAGCAGAACAACGATGAAGGCCTCATGGAGCTGCTGCACGCCTCTCGTTTTGCAAGGATAATCAGGGCCTTACTTCGAAGCTTGGGCTCACGTTGACTTTCACTTTAGGTATAGCGCAGAGCAGGGTGAGCTTCCAACAAGGAACTGGAACCCCAAGGTTTCTTAGGAGAAAACTCATTTTCTTCCCAGAACCATGCCGGCAGTGAGGAAAACCCCGGCAACAACAATGCTTTTCAGGTAGCTTCGAGGCCGCATGAACGGAGCTTTCATAATGGGAAAAGAAGCCTTATGCCATCAGTCTCCAATTTCTAGGTTGACACGCAGCATACACGCAGGACCAGAGCTTACTGTCTCTACGCAGTGTTCTGGTACCGAAACGGTTGCTTAAGCAAAGTCCCTAGGAATGTTGGAAAGCTTACTACCGTGAAACTAAAGCAGAACAGCGATGAAGGCCTCATGGAGCTGCTGCACGCCTCCCGTTTTGCCCGGATAATCAGGGCCTTACTTCGAGGCTAGTGCTCACATTGACTTTCACGTTTGGTATAGAGCGGAGCCGGGTGAGCTTCCAACTAGGAACTGGAAGCACAAGGTTTCTTTCGAGAAAACTCATTTGCTTCTATGAACCATGCCGGCTGTAAGTAAAAGCACGGTAACAACAGTGCTTTTCAGGTAGCTTCGGGGCCGCATCAACGGAGCTTTCATAATGGGAAAACTAGCCTTGTGCCGTCAGTCTCTAATTTCTAGGTTGACACGCAGCATACACGCAGGAGCAGAGCTTCCTGGTTCTACGCAGTGTTCTGGTACTGAAACGGGTGCTGAAGCAAGGCCCCTAGGAGTGTTGAAAAGCTTACTACCTTGAAACTAAAGCAGAACAACGATGAAGGCCTCATGGAGCTGCTGCACGCCTCTCGTTTTGCAAGGATAATCAGGGCCTTACTTCGAAGCTTGGGCTCACGTTGACTTTCACTTTAGGTATAGCGCAGAGCAGGGTGAGCTTCCAACAAGGAACTGGAACCCCAAGGTTTCTTAGGAGAAAACTCATTTTCTTCCCAGAACCATGCCGGCAGTGAGGAAAACCCCGGCAACAACAATGCTTTTCAGGTAGCTTCGAGGCCGCATGAACGGAGCTTTCATAATGGGAAAAGAAGCCTTATGCCATCAGTCTCCAATTTCTAGGTTGACACGCAGCATACACGCAGGACCAGAGCTTACTGTCTCTACGCAGTGTTCTGGTACCGAAACGGTTGCTTAAGCAAAGTCCCTAGGAATGTTGGAAAGCTTACTACCGTGAAACTAAAGCAGAACAGCGATGAAGGCCTCATGGAGCTGCTGCACGCCTCCCGTTTTGCCCGGATAATCAGGGCCTTACTTCGAGGCTAGTGCTCACATTGACTTTCACGTTTGGTATAGAGCGGAGCCGGGTGAGCTTCCAACTAGGAACTGGAAGCACAAGGTTTCTTTCGAGAAAACTCATTTTCTTCTATGAACCATGCCGGCTGTAAGTAAAAGCACGGTAACAACAGTGCTTTTCAGGTAGCTTCGGGGCCGCATCAACGGAGCTTTCATAATGGGAAAACTAGCCTTGTGCCGTCAGTCTCTAATTTCTAGGTTGACACGCAGCATACACGCAGGAGCAGAGCTTCCTGGTTCTACGCAGTGTTCTGGTACTGAAACGGGTGCTGAAGCAAGGCCCCTAGGAGTGTTGAAAAGCTTACTACCTTGAAACTAAAGCAGAACAACGATGAAGGCCTCATGGAGCTGATGCACGCCTCTCGTTTTGCAAGGATAATCAGGGCCTTACTTCGAAGCTTGGGCTCACGTTGACTTTCACTTTAGGTATAGCGCAGAGCAGGGTGAGCTTCCAACAAGGAACTGGAACCCCAAGGTTTCTTAGGAGAAAACTCATTTTCTTCTCAGAACCATGCCGGCAGTGAGGAAAACCCCGGCAACAACAATGCTTTTCAGGTAGCTTCGAGGCCGCATGAACGGAGCTTTCATAATGGCAAAAGAAGCCTTATGCCATCAGTCTCCAATTTCTAGGTTGACACGCAGCATACACGCAGGACCAGAGCTTACTGTCTCTACGCAGTGTTCTGGTACCGAAACGGTTGCTTAAGCAAAGTCCCTAGGAATGTTGGAAAGCTTACTACCGTGAAACTAAAGCAGAACAGCGATGAAGGCCTCATGGAGCTGCTGCACGCCTCCCGTTTTGCCAGGATAATCAGGGCCTTACTTCGAGGCTAGTGCTCACATTGACTTTCACGTTTGGTATAGAGCGGAGCCGGGTGAGCTTCCAACTAGGAACTGGAAGCACAAGGTTTCTTTCGAGAAAACTCATTTGCTTCTATGAACCATGCCGGCTGTAAGTAAAAGCACGGTAACAACAGTGCTTTTCAGGTAGCTTCGGGGCCGCATCAACGGAGCTTTCATAATGGGAAAACTAGCCTTGTGCCGTCAGTCTCTATTTTCTAGGTTGACACGCAGCATACACGCAGGAGCAGAGCTTCCTGGTTCTACGCAGTGTTCTGGTACTGAAACGGGTGCTGAAGCAAGGCCCCTAGGAGTGTTGAAAAGCTTACTACCTTGAAACTAAAGCAGAACAACGATGAAGGCCTCATGGAGCTGCTGCACGCCTCTCGTTTTGCAAGGATAATCAGGGCCTTACTTCGAAGCTTGGGCTCACGTTGACTTTCACTTTAGGTATAGCGCAGAGCAGGGTGAGCTTCCAACAAGGAACTGGAACCCCAAGGTTTCTTAGGAGAAAACTCATTTTCTTCCCAGAACCATGCCGGCAGTGAGGAAAACCCCGGCAACAACAATGCTTTTCAGGTAGCTTCGAGGCCGCATGAACGGAGCTTTCATGATGGGAAAAGAAGCCTTATGCCATCAGTCTCCAATTTCTAGGTTGACACGCAGCATACACGCAGGACCAGAGCTTACTGTCTCTACGCAGTGTTCTGGTACCGAAACGGTTGCTTAAGCAAAGTCCCTAGGAATGTTGGAAAGCTTACTACCGTGAAACTAAAGCAGAACAGCGATGAAGGCCTCATGGAGCTGCTGCACGCCTCCCGTTTTGCCCGGATAATCAGGGCCTTACTTCGAGGCTAGTGCTCACATTGACTTTCACGTTTGGTATAGAGCGGAGCCGGGTGAGCTTCCAACTAGGAACTGGAAGCACAAGGTTTCTTTCGAGAAAACTCATTTTCTTCTATGAACCATGCCGGCTGTAAGTAAAAGCACGGTAACAACAGTGCTTTTCAGGTAGCTTCGGGGCCGCATCAACGGAGCTTTCATAATGGGAAAACTAGCCTTGTGCCGTCAGTCTCTATTTTCTAGGTTGACACGCAGCATACACGCAGGAGCAGAGCTTCCTGGTTCTACGCAGTGTTCTGGTACTGAAACGGGTGCTGAAGCAAGGCCCCTAGGAGTGTTGAAAAGCTTACTACCTTGAAACTAAAGCAGAACAACGATGAAGGCCTCATGGAGCTGCTGCACGCCTCTCGTTTTGCAAGGATAATCAGGGCCTTACTTCGAAGCTTGGGCTCACGTTGACTTTCACTTTAGGTATAGCGCAGAGCAGGGTGAGCTTCCAACAAGGAACTGGAACCCCAAGGTTTCTTAGGAGAAAACTCATTTTCTTCCCAGAACCATGCCGGCAGTGAGGAAAACCCCGGCAACAACAATGCTTTTCAGGTAGCTTCGAGGCCGCATGAACGGAGCTTTCATAATGGCAAAAGAAGCCTTATGCCATCAGTCTCCAATTTCTAGGTTGACACGCAGCATACACGCAGGACCAGAGCTTACTGTCTCTACGCAGTGTTCTGGTACCGAAACGGTTGCTTAAGCAAAGTCCCTAGGAATGTTGGAAAGCTTACTACCGTGAAACTAAAGCAGAACAGCGATGAAGGCCTCATGGAGCTGCTGCACGCCTCCCGTTTTGCCAGGATAATCAGGGCCTTACTTCGAGGCTAGTGCTCACATTGACTTTCACGTTTGGTATAGAGCGGAGCCGGGTGAGCTTCCAACTAGGAACTGGAAGCACAAGGTTTCTTTCGAGAAAACTCATTTTCTTCTATGAACCATGCCGGCTGTAAGTAAAAGCACGGTAACAACAGTGCTTTTCAGGTAGCTTCGGGGCCGCATCAACGGAGCTTTCATAATGGGAAAACTAGCCTTGTGCCGTCAGTCTCTAATTTCTAGGTTGACACGCAGCATACACGCAGGAGCAGAGCTTCCTGGTTCTACGCAGTGTTCTGGTACTGAAACGGGTGCTGAAGCAAGGCCCCTAGGAGTGTTGAAAAGCTTACTACCTTGAAACTAAAGCAGAACAACGATGAAGGCCTCATGGAGCTGCTGCACGCCTCTCGTTTTGCAAGGATAATCAGGGCCTTACTTCGAAGCTTGGGCTCACATTGACTTTCACTTTAGGTATAGCGCAGAGCAGGGTGAGCTTCCAACAAGGAACTGGAACCCCAAGGTTTCTTAGGAGAAAACTCATTTTCTTCCCAGAACCATGCCGGCAGTGACGAAAACCCCGGCAACAACAATGCTTTTCAGGTAGCTTCGAGGCCGCATGAACGGAGCTTTCATAATGGGAAAAGAAGCCTTATGCCATCAGTCTCCAATTTCTAGGTTGACACGCAGCATACACGCAGGACCAGAGCTTACTGTCTCTACGCAGTGTTCTGGTACCGAAACGGTTGCTTAAGCAAAGTCCCTAGGAATGTTGGAAAGCTTACTACCGTGAAACTAAAGCAGAACAGCGATGAAGGCCTCATGGAGCTGCTGCACGCCTCCCGTTTTGCCAGGATAATCAGGACCTTACTTCGAGGCTAGTGCTCACATTGACTTTCACGTTTGGTATAGAGCGGAGCCGGGTGAGCTTCCAACTAGGAACTGGAAGCACAAGGTTTCTTTCGAGAAAACTCATTTGCTTCTATGAACCATGCCGGCTGTAAGTAAAAGCACGGTAACAACAGTGCTTTTCAGGTAGCTTCGGGGCCGCATCAACGGAGCTTTCATAATGGGAAAACTAGCCTTGTGCCATCAGTCTCTAATTTCTAGGTTGACACGCAGCATACACGCAGGAGCAGAGCTTCCTGGTTCTACGCAGTGTTCTGGTACTGAAACGGGTGCTGAAGCAAGGCCCCTAGGAGTGTTGAAAAGCTTACTACCTTGAAACTAAAGCAGAACAACGATGAAGGCCTCATGGAGCTGCTGCACGCCTCTCGTTTTGCAAGGATAATCAGGGCCTTACTTCGAAGCTTGGGCTCACGTTGACTTTCACTTTAGGTATAGCGCAGAGCAGGGTGAGCTTCCAACAAGGAACTGGAACCCCAAGGTTTCTTAGGAGAAAACTCATTTTCTTCTCAGAACCATGCCGGCAGTGAGGAAAACCCCGGCAACAACAATGCTTTTCAGGTAGCTTCGAGGCCGCATGAACGGAGCTTTCATAATGGGAAAAGAAGCCTTATGCCATCAGTCTCCAATTTCTAGGTTGACACGCAGCATACACGCAGGACCAGAGCTTACTGTCTCTACGCAGTGTTCTGGTACCGAAACGGTTGCTTAAGCAAAGTCCCTAGGAATGTTGGAAAGCTTACTACCGTGAAACTAAAGCAGAACAGCGATGAAGGCCTCATGGAGCTGCTGCACGCCTCCCGTTTTGCCCGGATAATCAGGGCCTTACTTCGAGGCTAGTGCTCACATTGACTTTCACGTTTGGTATAGAGCGGAGCCGGGTGAGCTTCCAACTAGGAACTGGAAGCACAAGGTTTCTTTCGAGAAAACTCATTTGCTTCTATGAACCATGCCGGCTGTAAGTAAAAGCACGGTAACAACAGTGCTTTTCAGGTAGCTTCGGGGCCGCATCAACGGAGCTTTCATAATGGGAAAACTAGCCTTGTGCCGTCAGTCTCTAATTTCTAGGTTGACACGCAGCATACACGCAGGAGCAGAGCTTCCTGGTTCTACGCAGTGTTCTGGTACTGAAACGGGTGCTGAAGCAAGGCCCCTAGGAGTGTTGAAAAGCTTACTACCTTGAAACTAAAGCAGAACAACGATGAAGGCCTCATGGAGCTGCTGCACGTCTCTCGTTTTGCAAGGATAATCAGGGCCTTACTTCGAAGCTTGGGCTCACGTTGACTTTCACTTTAGGTATAGCGCAGAGCAGGGTGAGCTTCCAACAAGGAACTGGAACCCCAAGGTTTCTTAGGAGAAAACTCATTTTCTTCCCAGAACCATGCCGGCAGTGAGGAAAACCCCGGCAACAACAATGCTTTTCAGGTAGCTTCGAGGCCGCATGAACGGAGCTTTCATAATGGGAAAAGAAGCCTTATGCCATCAGTCTCCAATTTCTAGGTTGACACGCAGCATACACGCAGGACCAGAGCTTACTGTCTCTACGCAGTGTTCTGGTACCGAAACGGTTGCTTAAGCAAAGTCCCTAGGAATGTTGGAAAGCTTACTACCGTGAAACTAAAGCAGAACAGCGATGAAGGCCTCATGGAGCTGCTGCACGCCTCCCGTTTTGCCAGGATAATCAGGGCCTTACTTCGAGGCTAGTGCTCACATTGACTTTCACGTTTGGTATAGAGCGGAGCCGGGTGAGCTTCCAACTAGGAACTGGAAGCACAAGGTTTCTTTCGAGAAAACTCATTTGCTTCTATGAACCATGCCGGCTGTAAGTAAAAGCACGGTAACAACAGTGCTTTTCAGGTAGCTTCGGGGCCGCATCAACGGAGCTTTCATAATGGGAAAACTAGCCTTGTGCCGTCAGTCTCTAATTTCTAGGTTGACACGCAGCATACACGCAGGAGCAGAGCTTCCTGGTTCTACGCAGTGTTCTGGTACTGAAACGGGTGCTGAAGCAAGGCCCCTAGGAGTGTTGAAAAGCTTACTACCTTGAAACTAAAGCAGAACAACGATGAAGGCCTCATGGAGCTGCTGCACGCCTCTCGTTTTGCAAGGATAATCAGGGCCTTACTTCGAAGCTTGGGCTCACGTTGACTTTCACTTTAGGTATAGCGCAGAGCAGGGTGAGCTTCCAACAAGGAACTGGAACCCCAAGGTTTCTTAGGAGAAAACTCATTTTCTTCCCAGAACCATGCCGGCAGTGAGGAAAACCCCGGCAACAACAATGCTTTTCAGGTAGCTTCGAGGCCGCATGAACGGAGCTTTCATAATGGGAAAAGAAGCCTTATGCCATCAGTCTCCAATTTCTAGGTTGACACGCAGCATACACGCAGGACCAGAGCTTACTGTCTCTACGCAGTGTCCTGGTACCGAAACGGTTGCTTAAGCAAAGTCCCTAGGAATGTTGGAAAGCTTACTACCGTGAAACTAAAGCAGAACAGCGATGAAGGCCTCATGGAGCTGCTGCACGCCTCCCGTTTTGCCCGGATAATCAGGGCCTTACTTCGAGGCTAGTGCTCACATTGACTTTCACGTTTGGTATAGAGCGGAGCCGGGTGAGCTTCCAACTAGGAACTGGAAGCACAAGGTTTCTTTCGAGAAAACTCATTTGCTTCTATGAACCATGCCGGCTGTAAGTAAAAGCACGGTAACAACAGTGCTTTTCAGGTAGCTTCGGGGCCGCATCAACGGAGCTTTCATAATGGGAAAACTAGCCTTGTGCCGTCAGTCTCTAATTTCTAGGTTGACACGCAGCATACACGCAGGAGCAGAGCTTCCTGGTTCTACGCAGTGTTCTGGTACTGAAACGGGTGCTGAAGCAAGGCCCCTAGGAGTGTTGAAAAGCTTACTACCTTGAAACTAAAGCAGAACAACGATGAAGGCCTCATGGAGCTGTTGCACGCCTCTCGTTTTGCAAGGATAATCAGGGCCTTACTTCGAAGCTTGGGCTCACATTGACTTTCACTTTAGGTATAGCGCAGAGCAGGGTGAGCTTCCAACAAGGAACTGGAACCCCAAGGTTTCTTAGGAGAAAACTCATTTTCTTCTCAGAACCATGCCGGCAGTGAGGAAAACCCCGGCAACAACAATGCTTTTCAGGTAGCTTCGAGGCCGCATGAACGGAGCTTTCATAATGGCAAAAGAAGCCTTATGCCATCAGTCTCCAATTTCTAGGTTGACACGCAGCATACACGCAGGACCAGAGCTTACTGTCTCTACGCAGTGTTCTGGTACCGAAACGGTTGCTTAAGCAAAGTCCCTAGGAATGTTGGAAAGCTTACTACCGTGAAACTAAAGCAGAACAGCGATGAAGGCCTCATGGAGCTGCTGCACGCCTCCCGTTTTGCCAGGATAATCAGGGCCTTACTTCGAGGCTAGTGCTCACATTGACTTTCACGTTTGGTATAGAGCGGAGCCGGGTGAGCTTCCAACTAGGAACTGGAAGCACAAGGTTTCTTTCGAGAAAACTCATTTGCTTCTATGAACCATGCCGGCTGTAAGTAAAAGCACGGTAACAACAGTGCTTTTCAGGTAGCTTCGGGGCCGCATCAACGGAGCTTTCATAATGGGAAAACTAGCCTTGTGCCGTCAGTCTCTAATTTCTAGGTTGACACGCAGCATACACGCAGGAGCAGAGCTTCCTGGTTCTACGCAGTGTTCTGGTACTGAAACGGGTGCTGAAGCAAGGCCCCTAGGAGTGTTGAAAAGCTTACTACCTTGAAACTAAAGCAGAACAACGATGAAGGCCTCATGGAGCTGCTGCACGCCTCTCGTTTTGCAAGGATAATCAGAGCCTTACTTCGAAGCTTGGGCTCACGTTGACTTTCACTTTCGGTATAGCGCAGAGCAGGGTGAGCTTCCAACAAGGAACTGGAACCCCAAGGTTTCTTAGGAGAAAACTCATTTTCTTCCCAGAACCATGCCGGCAGTGAGGAAAACCCCGGCAACAACAATGCTTTTCAGGTAGCTTCGAGGCCGCATGAACGGAGCTTTCATAATGGGAAAAGAAGCCTTATGCCATCAGTCTCCAATTTCTAGGTTGACACGCAGCATACACGCAGGACCAGAGCTTACTGTCTCTACGCAGTGTCCTGGTACCGAAACGGTTGCTTAAGCAAAGTCCCTAGGAATGTTGGAAAGCTTACTACCGTGAAACTAAAGCAGAACAGCGATGAAGGCCTCATGGAGCTGCTGCACGCCTCCCGTTTTGCCAGGATAATCAGGGCCTTACTTCGAGGCTAGTGCTCACATTGACTTTCACGTTTGGTATAGAGCGGAGCCGGGTGAGCTTCCAACTAGGAACTGGAAGCACAAGGTTTCTTTCGAGAAAACTCATTTGCTTCTATGAACCATGCCGGCTGTAAGTAAAAGCACGGTAACAACAGTGCTTTTCAGGTAGCTTCGGGGCCGCATCAACGGAGCTTTCATAATGGGAAAACTAGCCTTGTGCCGTCAGTCTCTAATTTCTAGGTTGACACGCAGCATACACGCAGGAGCAGAGCTTCCTGGTTCTACGCAGTGTTCTGGTACTGAAACGGGTGCTGAAGCAAGGCCCCTAGGAGTGTTGAAAAGCTTACTACCTTGAAACTAAAGCAGAACAACGATGAAGGCCTCATGGAGCTGCTGCACGCCTCTCGTTTTGCAAGGATAATCAGAGCCTTACTTCGAAGCTTGGGCTCACGTTGACTTTCACTTTCGGTATAGCGCAGAGCAGGGTGAGCTTCCAACAAGGAACTGGAACCCCAAGGTTTCTTAGGAGAAAACTCATTTTCTTCCCAGAACCATGCCGGCAGTGAGGAAAACCCCGGCAACAACAATGCTTTTCAGGTAGCTTCGAGGCCGCATGAACGGAGCTTTCATAATGGGAAAAGAAGCCTTATGCCATCAGTCTCCAATTTCTAGGTTGACACGCAGCATACACGCAGGACCAGAGCTTACTGTCTCTACGCAGTGTCCTGGTACCGAAACGGTTGCTTAAGCAAAGTCCCTAGGAATGTTGGAAAGCTTACTACCGTGAAACTAAAGCAGAACAGCGATGAAGGCCTCATGGAGCTGCTGCACGCCTCCCGTTTTGCCCGGATAATCAGGGCCTTACTTCGAGGCTAGTGCTCACATTGACTTTCACGTTTGGTATAGAGCGGAGCCGGGTGAGCTTCCAACTAGGAACTGGAAGCACAAGGTTTCTTTCGAGAAAACTCATTTGCTTCTATGAACCATGCCGGCTGTAAGTAAAAGCACGGTAACAACAGTGCTTTTCAGGTAGCTTCGGGGCCGCATCAACGGAGCTTTCATAATGGGAAAACTAGCCTTGTGCCGTCAGTCTCTAATGTCTAGGTTGACACGCAGCATACACGCAGGAGCAGAGCTTCCTGGTTCTACGCAGTGTTCTGGTACTGAAACGGGTGCTGAAGCAAGGCCCCTAGGAGTGTTGAAAAGCTTACTACCTTGAAACTAAAGCAGAACAACGATGAAGGCCTCATGGAGCTGCTGCACGCCTCTCGTTTTGCAAGGATAATCAGGGCCTTACTTCGAAGCTTGGGCTCACGTTGACTTTCACTTTAGGTATAGCGCAGAGCAGGGTGAGCTTCCAACAAGGAACTGGAAACCCAAGGTTTCTTAGGAGAAAACTCCTTTTCTTCCCAGAACCATGCCGGCAGTGAGGAAAACCCCGGCAACAACAATGCTTTTCAGGTAGCTTCGAGGCCGCATGAACGGAGCTTTCATAATGGCAAAAGAAGCCTTATGCCATCAGTCTCCAATTTCTAGGTTGACACGCAGCATACACGCAGGACCAGAGCTTACTGTCTCTACGCAGTGTTCTGGTACCGAAACGGTTGCTTAAGCAAAGTCCCTAGGAATGTTGGAAAGCTTACTACCGTGAAACTAAAGCAGAACAGCGATGAAGGCCTCATGGAGCTGCTGCACGCCTCCCGTTTTGCCCGGATAATCAGGGCCTTACTTCGAGGCTAGTGCTCACATTGACTTTCACGTTTGGTATAGAGCGGAGCCGGGTGAGCTTCCAACTAGGAACTGGAAGCACAAGGTTTCTTTCGAGAAAACTCATTTGCTTCTATGAACCATGCCGGCTGTAAGTAAAAGCACGGTAACAACAGTGCTTTTCAGGTAGCTTCGGGGCCGCATCAACGGAGCTTTCATAATGGGAAAACTAGCCTTGTGCCGTCAGTCTCTAATTTCTAGGTTGACACGCAGCATACACGCAGGAGCAGAGCTTCCTGGTTCTACGCAGTGTTCTGGTACTGAAACGGGTGCTGAAGCAAGGCCCCTAGGAGTGTTGAAAAGCTTACTACCTTGAAACTAAAGCAGAACAACGATGAAGGCCTCATGGAGCTGCTGCACGCCTCTCGTTTTGCAAGGATAATCAGGGCCTTACTTCGAAACTTGGGCTCACGTTGACTTTCACTTTAGGTATAGCGCAGAGCAGGGTGAGCTTCCAACAAGGAACTGGAACCCCAAGGTTTCTTAGGAGAAAACTCATTTTCTTCCCAGAACCATGCCGGCAGTGAGGAAAACCCCGGCAACAACAATGCTTTTCAGCTAGCTTCGAGGCCGCATGAACGGAGCTTTCATAATGGGAAAAGAAGCCTTATGCCATCAGTCTCCAATTTCTAGGTTGACACGCAGCATACACGCAGGACCAGAGCTTACTGTCTCTACGCAGTGTTCTGGTACCGAAACGGTTGCTTAAGCAAAGTCCCTAGGAATGTTGGAAAGCTTACTACCGTGAAACTAAAGCAGAACAGCGATGAAGGCCTCATGGAGCTGCTGCACGCCTCCCGTTTTGCCCGGATAATCAGGGCCTTACTTCGAGGCTAGTGCTCACATTGACTTTCACGTTTGGTATAGAGCGGAGCCGGGTGAGCTTCCAACTAGGAACTGGAAGCACAAGGTTTCTTTCGAGAAAACTCATTTGCTTCTATGAACCATGCCGGCTGTAAGTAAAAGCACGGTAACAACAGTGCTTTTCAGGTAGCTTCGGGGCCGCATCAACGGAGCTTTCATAATGGGAAAACTAGCCTTGTGCCGTCAGTCTCTAATTTCTAGGTTGACACGCAGCATACACGCAGGAGCAGAGCTTCCTGGTTCTACGCAGTGTTCTGGTACTGAAACGGGTGCTGAAGCAAGGCCCCTAGGAGTGTTGAAAAGCTTACTACCTTGAAACTAAAGCAGAACAACGATGAAGGCCTCATGGAGCTGCTGCACGCCTCTCGTTTTGCAAGGATAATCAGGGCCTTACTTCGAAGCTTGGGCTCACGTTGACTTTCACTTTAGGTATAGCGCAGAGCAGGGTGAGCTTCCAACAAGGAACTGGAACCCCAAGGTTTCTTAGGAGAAAACTCATTTTCTTCCCAGAACCATGCCGGCAGTGAGGAAAACCCCGGCAACAACAATGCTTTTCAGGTAGCTTCGAGGCCGCATGAACGGAGCTTTCATAATGGGAAAAGAAGCCTTATGCCATCAGTCTCCAATTTCTAGGTTGACACGCAGCATACACGCAGGACCAGAGCTTACTGTCTCTACGCAGTGTCCTGGTACCGAAACGGTTGCTTAAGCAAAGTCCCTAGGAATGTTGGAAAGCTTACTACCGTGAAACTAAAGCAGAACAGCGATGAAGGCCTCATGGAGCTGCTGCACGCCTCCCGTTTTGCCCGGATAATCAGGGCCTTACTTCGAGGCTAGTGCTCACATTGACTTTCACGTTTGGTATAGAGCGGAGCCGGGTGAGCTTCCAACTAGGAACTGGAAGCACAAGGTTTCTTTCGAGAAAACTCATTTGCTTCTATGAACCATGCCGGCTGTAAGTAAAAGCACGGTAACAACAGTGCTTTTCAGGTAGCTTCGGGGCCCCATCAACGGAGCTTTCATAATGGGAAAACTAGCCTTGTGCCGTCAGTCTCTAATGTCTAGGTTGACACGCAGCATACACGCAGGAGCAGAGCTTCCTGGTTCTACGCAGTGTTCTGGTACTGAAACGGGTGCTGAAGCAAGTCCCCTAGGAGTGTTGAAAAGCTTACTACCTTGAAACTAAAGCAGAACAACGATGAAGGCCTCATGGAGCTGCTGCACGCCTCCCGTTTTGCCAGGATAATCAGGGCCTTACTTCGAGGCTAGTGCTCACATTGACTTTCACGTTTGGTATAGAGCAGAGCAGGGTGAGCTTCCAACAAGGAACTGGAAACCCAAGGTTTCTTAGGAGAAAACTCATTTTCTTCTCAGAACCATGCCGGCAGTGAGGAAAACCCCGGCAACAACAATGCTTTTCAGCTAGCTTCGAGGCCGCATGAACGGAGCTTTCATAATGGGAAAAGAAGCCTTATGCCATCAGTCTCCAATTTCTAGGTTGACACGCAGCATACACGCAGGACCAGAGCTTACTGTCTCTACGCAGTGTTCTGGTACCGAAACGGTTGCTTAAGCAAATTCCCTGGAATGTTGGAAAGCTTACTACCGTGAAACTAAAGCAGAACAGCAATGAAGGCCTCATGGAGCTGCTGCACGCCTCCCGTTTTGCCAGGATAATCAGGGCCTTACTTCGAGGCTAGTGCTCACATTGACTTTCACGTTTGGTATAGAGCGGAGCCGGGTGAGCTTCCAACTAGGAACTGGAAGCACAAGGTTTCTTTCGAGAAAACTCATTTTCTTCTATGAACCATGCCGGCTGTAAGTAAAAGCACGGTAACAACAGTGCTTTTCAGGTAGCTTCGGGGCCCCATCAACGGAGCTTTCATAATGGGAAAACTAGCCTTGTGCCGTCAGTCTCTAATTTCTAGGTTGACACGCAGCATACACGCAGGAGCAGAGCTTCCTGGTTCTACGCAGTGTTCTGGTACTGAAACGGGTGCTGAAGCAAGTCCCCTAGGAGTGTTGAAAAGCTTACTACCTTGAAACTAAAGCAGAACAACGATGAAGGCCTCATGGAGCTGCTGCACGCCTCTCGTTTTGCAAGGATAATCAGGGCCTTACTTCGAAGCTTGGGCTCACGTTGACTTTCACTTTAGGTATAGCGCAGAGCAGGGTGAGCTTCCAACAAGGAACTGGAACCCCAAGGTTTCTTAGGAGAAAACTCATTTTCTTCTCAGAACCATGCCGGCAGTGAGGAAAACCCCGGCAACAACAATGCTTTTCAGGTAGCTTCGAGGCCGCATGAACGGAGCTTTCATAATGGGAAAAGAAGCCTTATGCCATCAGTCTGCAATTTCTAGGTTGACACGCAGCATACACGCAGGACCAGAGCTTACTGTCTCTACGCAGTGTTCTGGTACCGAAACGGTTGCTTAAGCAAAGTCCCTAGGAATGTTGGAAAGCTTACTACCGTGAAACTAAAGCAGAACAGCGATGAAGGCCTCATGGAGCTGCTGCACGCCTCCCGTTTTGCCAGGATAATCAGGGCCTTACTTCGAGGCTAGTGCTCACATTGACTTTCACGTTTGGTATAGAGCGGAGCCGGGTGAGCTTCCAACTAGGAACTGGAAGCACAGGGTTTCTTTCGAGAAAACTCATTTTCTTCTATGAACCATGCCGGCTGTAAGTAAAAGCACGGTAACAACAGTGCTTTTCAGGTAGCTTCGGGGCCGCATCAACGGAGCTTTCATAATGGGAAAACTAGCCTTGTGCCGTCAGTCTCTATTTTCTAGGTTGACACGCAGCATACACGCAGGAGCAGAGCTTCCTGGTTCTACGCAGTGTTCTGGTACTGAAACGGGTGCTGAAGCAAGGCCCCTAGGAGTGTTGAAAAGCTTACCACCTTTGAAACTAAAGCAGAACAACGATGAAGGCCTCATGGAGCTGCTGCACGTCTCTCGTTTTGCAAGGATAATCAGGGCCTTACTTCGAAGCTTGGGCTACGTTGACTTTCACTTTAGGTATAGCGCAGAGCAGGGTGAGCTTCCAACAAGGAACTGGAAACCCAAGGTTTCTTAGGAGAAAACTCATTTTCTTCTCAGAACCATGCCGGCAGTGAGGAAAACCCCGGCAACAACAATGCTTTTCAGGTAGCTTTGAGGCCGCATGACCGGAGCTTTCATAATGGGAAAAGAAGCCTTATGCCATCAGTCTCCAATTTCTATGTTGACACGCAGCATACACGCAGGACCAGAGCTTACTGTCTCTACGCAGTGTTCTGGTACCGAAACGGTTGCTTAAGCAAAGTCCCTAGGAATGTTGGAAAGCTTACTACCGTGAAACTAAAGCAGAACAGCGATGAAGGCCTCATGGAGCTGCTGCACGCCTCCCGTTTTGCCAGGATAATCAGGGCCTTACTTCGAGGCTAGTGCTCACATTGACTTTCACGTTTGGTATAGAGCAGAGCAGGGTGAGCTTCCAACTAGGAACTGGAAGCACAAGGTTTCTTTCGAGAAAACTCATTTTCTTCTATGAACCATGCCGGCTGTAAGTAAAAGCACGGTAACAACAGTGCTTTTCAGGTAGCTTCGGGGCCGCATCAACGGAGATTTCATAATGGGAAAACTAGCCTTGTGCCGTCAGTCTCTAATTTCTAGGTTGACACTCAGCATACACGCAGGAGCAGAGCTTCCTGGTTCTACGCAGTGTTCTGGTACTGAAACGGGTGTTGAAGCAAGTCCCCTAGGAGTGTTTAAAAGCTTACTACCTTGAAACTAAAGCAGAACAACGATGAAGGCCTCATGGAGCTGCTGCACGCCTCTCGTTTTGCAAGGATAATCAGGGCCTTACTTCGAAGCTTGGGCTCACGTTGACTTTCACTTTAGGTATAGCGCAGAGCAGGGTGAGCTTCCAACAAGGAACTGGAACCCCAAGGTTTCTTAGGAGAAAACTCATTTTCTTCTCAGAACCATGCCGGCAGTGAGGAAAACCCCGGCAACAACAATGCTTTTCAGGTAGCTTCGAGGCCGCATGAACGGAGCTTTCATAATGGGAAAAGAAGCCTTATGCCATCAGTCTCCAATTTCTAGGTTGACACGCAGCATACACGCAGGACCAGAGCTTACTGTCTCTACGCAGTGTTCTGGTACCGAAACGGTTGCTTAAGCAAAGTCCCTGGAATGTTGGAAAGCTTACTACCGTGAAACTAAAGCAGAACAGCGATGAAGGCCTCATGGAGCTGCTGCACGCCTCCCGTTTTGCCCGGATAATCAGGGCCTTACTTCGAGGCTAGTGCTCACATTGACTTTCACGTTTGGTATAGAGCAGAGCCGGGTGAGCTTCCAACTAGGAACTGGACGCACAAGGTTTCTTTCGAGAAAACTCATTTGCTTCTATGAACCATGCCGGCTGTAAGTAAAAGCACGGTAACAACAGTGCTTTTCAGGTAGCTTCGGGGCCCCATCAACGGAGCTTTCATAATGGGAAAACTAGCCTTGTGCCGTCAGTCTCTAATTTCTAGGTTGACACGCAGCATACACGCAGGAGCAGAGCTTCCTGGTTCTACGCAGTGTTCTGGTACTGAAACGGGTGCTGAAGCAAGTCCCCTAGGAGTGTTGAAAAGCTTACTACCTTGAAACTAAAGCAGAACAACGATGAAGGCCTCATGGAGCTGCTGCACGCCTCCCGTTTTGCCAGGATAATCAGGGCCTTACTTCGAGGCTAGTGCTCACATTGACTTTCACGTTTGGTATAGAGCAGAGCAGGGTGAGCTTCCAACAAGGAACTGGAAACCCAAGGTTTCTTCGGAGAAAACTCATTTTCTTCTCAGAACCATGCCGGCAGTGAGGAAAACCCCGGCAACAACAATGCTTTTCAGCTAGCTTCGAGGCCGCATGAACGGAGCTTTCATAATGGGAAAAGAAGCCTTATGCCATCAGTCTCCAATTTCTAGGTTGACACGCAGCATACACGCAGGACCAGAGCTTACTGTCTCTACGCAGTGTTCTGGTACCGAAACGGTTGCTTAAGCAAAGTCCCTAGGAATGTTAGAAAGCTTACTACCGTGAAACTAAAGCAGAACAGCGATGAAGGCCTCATGGAGCTGCTGCACGCCTCCCGTTTTGCCAGGATAATCAGGGCCTTACTTCGAGGCTAGTGCTCACATTGACTTTCACGTTTGGTATAGAGCAGAGCAGGGTGAGCTTCCAACTAGGAACTGGAAGCACAAGGTTTCTTTCGAGAAAACTCATTTTCTTCTATGAACCATGCCGGCTGTAAGTAAAAGCACGGTAACAACAGTGCTTTTCAGGTAGCTTTGGGGCCGCATCAACGGAGCTTTCATAATGGGAAAACTAGCCTTGTGCCATCAGTCTCTAATTTCTAGGTTGACACGCAGCATACACGCAGGAGCAGAGCTTCCTGGTCCTACGCAGTGTTCTGGTACCGAAACGGTTGCTTAAGCAAAGTCCCTAGGAATGTTGGAAAGCTTACTACCGTGAAACTAAAGCAGAACAGCGATGAAGGCCTCATGGAGCTGCTGCACGCCTCCCGTTTTGCCAGGATAATCAGGGCCTTACTTCGAGGCTAGTGCTCACATTGACTTTCACGTTTGGTATAGAGCAGAGCAGGGTAAGCTTCCAACTAGGAACTGGAAGCACAAGGTTTCTTTCGAGAAAACTCATTTGCTTCTATGAACCATGCCGGCTGTAAGTAAAAGCACGGTAACAACAGTGCTTTTCAGGTAGCTTCGGGGCCGCATCAACGGAGCTTTCATAATGGGAAAACTAGCCTTGTGCCGTCAGTCTCTAATTTCTAGGTTGACACGCAGCATACACGCAGGAGCAGAGCTTCCTGGTTCTACGCAGTGTTCTGGTACTGAAACGGGTGCTGAAGCAAGGCCCCTAGGAGTGTTGAAAAGCTTACTACCTTGAAACTAAAGCAGAACAACGATGAAGGCCTCATGGAGCTGCTGCACGTCTCTCGTTTTGCAAGGATAATCAGGGCCTTACTTCGAAGCTTGGGCTCACGTTGACTTTCACTTTAGGTATAGCGCAGAGCAGGGTGAGCTTCCAACAAGGAACTGGAAACCCAAGGTTTCTTAGGAGAAAACTCATTTTCTTCTCAGAACCATGCCGGCAGTGAGGAAAACCCCGGCCACAACAATGCTTTTCAGGTAGCTTTGAGGCCGCATGACCGGAGCTTTCATAATGGGAAAAGAAGCCTTATGCCATCAGTCTCTAATTTCTATGTTGACACGCAGCATACACGCAGGACCAGAGCTTACTGTCTCTACGCAGTGTTCTGGTACCGAAACGGTTGCTTAAGCAAAGTCCCTAGGAATGTTGGAAAGCTTACTACCGTGAAACTAAAGCAGAACAGCGATGAAGGCCTCATGGAGCTGCTGCACGCCTCCCGTTTTGCCAGGATAATCAGGGCCTTACTTCGAGGCTAGTGCTCACATTGACTTTCACGTTTGGTATAGAGCAGAGCCGGGTGAGCTTCCAACTAGGAACTGGAAGCACAAGGTTTCTTTCGAGAAAACTCATTTTCTTCTATGAACCATGCCGGCTGTAAGTAAAAGCACGGTAACAACAGTGCTTTTCAGGTAGCTTCGGGGCCGCATCAACGGAGCTTTCATAATGGGAAAACTAGCCTTGTGCCATCAGTCTCTAATTTCTAGGTTGACACGCAGCATACACGCAGGAGCAGAGCTTCCTGGTTCTACGCAGTGTTCTGGTACTGAAACGGGTGCTGAAGCAAGTCCCCTAGGAGTGTTGAAAAGCTTACTACCTTGAAACTAAAGCAGAACAACGATGAAGGCCTCATGGAGCTGCTGCACGCCTCCCGTTTTGCCAGGATAATCAGGGCCTTACTTCGAGGCTAGTGCTCACATTGACTTTCACGTTTGGTATAGAGCAGAGCAGGGTGAGCTTCCAACAAGGAACTGGAAACCCAAGGTTTCTTAGGAGAAAACTCATTTTCTTCTCAGAACCATGCCGGCAGTGAGGAAAACCCCGGCAACAACAATGCTTTTCAGCTAGCTTCGAGGCCGCATGAACGGAGATTTCATAATGGGAAAAGAAGCCTTATGCCATCAGTCTCCAATTTCTAGGTTGACACGCAGCATACACGCAGGACCAGAGCTTACTGTCTCTACGCAGTGTTCTGGTACCGAAACGGTTGCTTAAGCAAAGTCCCTAGGAATGTTAGAAAGCTTACTACCGTGAAACTAAAGCAGAACAGCGATGAAGGCCTCATGGAGCTGCTGCACGCCTCCCGTTTTGCCAGGATAATCAGGGCCTTACTTCGAGGCTAGTGCTCACATTGACTTTCACGTTTGGTATAGAGCAGAGCAGGGTGAGCTTCCAACTAGGAACTGGAAGCACAAGGTTTCTTTCGAGAAAACTCATTTTCTTCTATGAACCATGCCGGCTGTAAGTAAAAGCACGGTAACAACAGTGCTTTTCAGGTAGCTTTGGGGCCGCATCAACGGAGCTTTCATAATGGGAAAACTAGCCTTGTGCCATCAGTCTCTAATTTCTAGGTTGACACGCAGCATACACGCAGGAGCAGAGCTTCCTGGTCCTACGCAGTGTTCTGGTACCGAAACGGTTGCTTAAGCAAAGTCCCTAGGAATGTTGGAAAGCTTACTACCGTGAAACTAAAGCAGAACAGCGATGAAGGCCTCATGGAGCTGCTGCACGCCTCCCGTTTTGCCAGGATAATCAGGGCCTTACTTCGAGGCTAGTGCTCACATTGACTTTCACGTTTGGTATAGAGCAGAGCAGGGTAAGCTTCCAACTAGGAACTGGAAGCACAAGGTTTCTTTCGAGAAAACTCATTTGCTTCTATGAACCATGCCGGCTGTAAGTAAAAGCACGGTAACAACAGTGCTTTTCAGGTAGCTTCGGGGCCGCATCAACGGAGCTTTCATAATGGGAAAACTAGCCTTGTGCCGTCAGTCTCTAATTTCTAGGTTGACACGCAGCATACACGCAGGAGCAGAGCTTCCTGGTTCTACGCAGTGTTCTGGTACTGAAACGGGTGCTGAAGCAAGGCCCCTAGGAGTGTTGAAAAGCTTACTACCTTGAAACTAAAGCAGAACAACGATGAAGGCCTCATGGAGCTGCTGCACGTCTCTCGTTTTGCAAGGATAATCAGGGCCTTACTTCGAAGCTTGGGCTCACGTTGACTTTCACTTTAGGTATAGCGCAGAGCAGGGTGAGCTTCCAACAAGGAACTGGAAACCCAAGGTTTCTTAGGAGAAAACTCATTTTCTTCTCAGAACCATGCCGGCAGTGAGGAAAACCCCGGCCACAACAATGCTTTTCAGGTAGCTTTGAGGCCGCATGACCGGAGCTTTCATAATGGGAAAAGAAGCCTTATGCCATCAGTCTCTAATTTCTATGTTGACACGCAGCATACACGCAGGACCAGAGCTTACTGTCTCTACGCAGTGTTCTGGTACCGAAACGGTTGCTTAAGCAAAGTCCCTAGGAATGTTGGAAAGCTTACTACCGTGAAACTAAAGCAGAACAGCGATGAAGGCCTCATGGAGCTGCTGCACGCCTCCCGTTTTGCCAGGATAATCAGGGCCTTACTTCGAGGCTAGTGCTCACATTGACTTTCACGTTTGGTATAGAGCAGAGCCGGGTGAGCTTCCAACTAGGAACTGGAAGCACAAGGTTTCTTTCGAGAAAACTCATTTTCTTCTATGAACCATGCCGGCTGTAAGTAAAAGCACGGTAACAACAGTGCTTTTCAGGTAGCTTCGGGGCCGCATCAACGGAGCTTTCATAATGGGAAAACTAGCCTTGTGCCATCAGTCTCTAATTTCTAGGTTGACACGCAGCATACACGCAGGAGCAGAGCTTCCTGGTTCTACGCAGTGTTCTGGTACTGAAACGGGTGCTGAAGCAAGGCCCCTAGGAGTGTTGAAAAGCTTACTACCTTGCAACTAAAGCAGAACAACGATGAAGGCCTCATGGAGCTGCTGCACGCCTCTCGTTTTGCAAGGATAATCAGGGCCTTACTTCGAAGCTTGGGCTCACGTTGACTTTCACTTTAGGTATAGCGCAGAGCAGGGTGAGCTTCCAACAAGGAACTGGAAACCCAAGGTTTCTTAGGAGAAAACTCATTTTCTTCTCAGAACCATGCCGGCAGTGAGGAAAACCCCGGCAACAACAATGCTTTTCAAGTAGCTTCGAGGCCGCATGAACGGAGCTTTCATAATGGGAAAAGAAGCCTTATGCCATCAGTCTCCAATTTCTAGGTTGACACGCAGCATACACGCAGGACCAGAGCTTACTGTCTCTACGCAGTGTTCTGGTACCGAAACGGTTGCTTAAGCAAACTCCCTAGGAATGTTGGAAAGCTTACTACCGTGAAACTAAAGCAGAACAGCGATGAAGGCCTCATGGAGCTGCTGCACGCCTCCCGTTTTGCCAGGATAATCAGGGCCTTACTTCGAGGCTAGTGCTCACATTGATTTTCACGTTTGGTATAGAGCAGAGCAGGGTGAGCTTCCAACTAGTAACTGGAAGCACAAGGTTTCTTTCGAGAAAACTCATTTTCTTCTATGAACCATGCCGGCTGTAAGTAAAAGCACGGTAACAACAGTGCTTTTCAGGTAGCTTCGGGGCCGCATCAACGGAGCTTTCATAATGGGAAAACTAGCCTTGTGCCATCAGTCTCTAATTTCTAGGTTGACACGCAGCATACACGCAGGAGCAGAGCTTCCTGGTCCTACGCAGTGTTCTGGTACCGAAACGGTTGCTTAAGCAAAGTCCCTAGGAATGTTGGAAAGCTTACTACCGTGAAACTAAAGCAGAACAGCGATGAAGGCCTCATGGAGCTGCTGCACGCCTCCCGTTTTGCCAGGATAATCAGGGCCTTACTTCGAGGCTAGTGCTCACATTGACTTTCACGTTTGGTATAGAGCAGAGCAGGGTGAGCTTCCAACTAGGAACTGGAAGCACAAGGTTTCTTTCGAGAAAACTCATTTTCTTCTCAGAACCATGCCGGCTATAAGTAAAAGCACGGTAATAACAGTGCTTCTCAGGTAGCTTCGGGGCCGCATCAACGGAGCTTTCATAATGGGAAAACTAGCCTTGTGCCGTCAGTCTCTAATTTCTAGGTTGACACGCAGCATACACGCAGGAGCAGAGCTTCCTGGTTCTACGCAGTATTCTGGTACTGAAACGGGTGCTGAAGCAAGTCCCCTAGGAGTGTTGAAAAGCTTACTACCTTGAAACTAAAGCAGAACAACGATGAAGGCCTCATGGAGCTGCTGCACGCCTCCCGTTTTGCCAGGATAATCAGGGCCTTACTTCGAGGCTAGTGTTCACATTGACTTTCACGTTTGTTATAGAGCAGAGCAGGGTGAGCTTCCAACAAGGAACTGGAAACCCAAGGTTTCTTAGGAGAAAACTCATTTTCTTCTCAGAACCATGCCGGCAGTGAGGAAAACCCCGGCAACAACAATGCTTTTCAGCTAGCTTTGAGGCCGCATGAACGGAGCTTTCATAATGGGAAAAGAAGCCTTATGCCATCAGTCTCCAATTTCTAGGTTGACACGCAGCATACACGCAGGACCAGAGCTTACTGTCTCTACGCAGTGTTCTGGTACCGAAACGGTTGCTTAAGCAAAGTCCCTAGGAAAGTTGGAAAGCTTACTACCGTGAAACTAAAGCAGAACAGCGATGAAGGCCTCATGGAGCTGCTGCACGCCTCCCGTTTTGCCAGGATAATCAGGGCCTTACTTCGAGGCTAGTGCTCACATTGACTTTCACGTTTGGTATAGAACAGAGCAGGGTGAGCTTCCAACTAGGAACTGGAAGCACAAGGTTTCTTTCGAGAAAACTCATTTTCTTCTATGAACCATGCCGGCTGTAAGTAAAAGCACGGTAACAACAGTGCTTTTCAGGTAGCTTTGGGGCCGCATCAACGGAGCTTTCATAATGGGAAAACTAGCCTTGTGCCATCAGTCTCTAATTTCTAGGTTGACACGCAGCATACACGAAGGAGCAGAGCTTCCTGGTCCTACGCAGTGTTCTGGTACCGAAACGGTTGCTTAAGCAAAGTCCCTAGGAATGTTGGAAAGCTTACTACCGTGAAACTAAAGCAGAACAACGATGAAGGCCTCATGGAGCTGCTGCACGCCTCTCGTTTTGCAAGGATAATCAGGGCCTTACTTCGAAGCTTGGGCTCACGTTGACTTTCACTTTACGTATAGCGCAGAGCAGGGTGAGCTTCCAACAAGGAACTGGATCCCCAAGGTTTCTTAGGAGAAAACTCATTTTCTTCTCAGAACCATGCCGGCAGTGAGGAAAACCCCGGCAACAACAATGCTTTTCAGGTAGCTTCGAGGCCGCATGAACGGAGCTTTCATAATGGGAAAAGAAGCCTTATGCCATCAGTCTCCAATTTCTAGGTTGACACGCAGCATACATGCAGGACCAGAGCTTACTGTCTCTACGCAGTGTTCTGGTACCGAAACGGTTGCTTAAGCAAAGTCCCTAGGAATGTTGGAAAGCTTACTACCGTGAAACTAAAGCAGAACCGCGATGAAGGCCTCATGGAGCTGCTGCACGCCTCCCGTTTTGCCAGGATAATCAGGGCCTTACTTCGAGGCTAGTGCTCACATTGACTTTCACGTTTGGTATAGAGCAGAGCCGGGTGAGCGTCCAACTAGGAACTGGAAGCACAAGGTTTCTTTCGAGAAAACTCATTTGCTTCTATGAACCATGCCGGCTGTAAGTAAAAGCACGGTAACAACAGTGCTTTTCAGGTAGCTTCGGGGCCGCATCAACGGAGCTTTCATAATGGGAAAACTAGCCTTGTGCCATCAGTCTCTAATTTCTAGGTTGACACGCAGCATACACGCAGGAGCAGAGCTTCCTGGTTCTACGCAGTGTTCTGGTACTGAAACGGGTGCTGAAGCAAGGCCCCTAGGAGTGTTGAAAAGCTTACTACCTTGAAACTAAAGCAGAACAACGATGAAGGCCTCATGGAGCTGCTGCACGTCTCTCGTTTTGCAAGGATAATCAGGGCCTTACTTCGAAGCTTGGGCTCACGTTGACTTTCACTTTAGGTATAGCGCAGAGCAGGGTGAGCTTCCAACAAGGAACTGCAAACCCAAGGTTTCTTAGGAGAAAACTCATTTTCTTCTCAGAACCATGCCGGCAGTGAGGAAAACCCCGGCCACAACAATGCTTTTCAGGTAGCTTTGAGGCCGCATGACCGGAGCTTTCATAATGGGAAAAGAAGCCTTATGCCATCAGTCTCCAATTTCTATGTTGACACGCAGCATACACGCAGGACCAGAGCTTACTGTCTCTACGCAGTGTTCTGGTACCGAAACGGTTGCTTAAGCAAAGTCCCTAGGAATGTTGGAAAGCTTACTACCGTGAAACTAAAGCAGAACAGCGATGAAGGCCTCATGGAGCTGCTGCACGCCTCCCGTTTTGCCAGGATAATCAGGGCCTTACTTCGAGGCTAGTGCTCACATTGACTTTCACGTTTGGTATAGAGCAGAGCCGGGTGAGCTTCCAACTAGGAACTGGAAGCACAAGGTTTCTTTCGAGAAAACTCATTTTCTTCTATGAACCATGCCGGCTGTAAGTAAAAGCACGGTAACAACAGTGCTTTTCAGGTAGCTTCGGGGCCGCATCAACGGAGCTTTCATAATGGGAAAACTAGCCTTGTGCCATCAGTCTCTAATTTCTAGGTTGACACGCAGCATACACGCAGGAGCAGAGCTTCCTGGTTCTACGCAGTGTTCTGGTACTGAAACGGGTGCTGAAGCAAGGCCCCTAGGAGTGTTGAAAAGCTTACTACCTTGCAACTAAAGCAGAACAACGATGAAGGCCTCATGGAGCTGCTGCACGCCTCTCGTTTTGCAAGGATAATCAGAGCCTTACTTCGAAGCTTGGGCTCACGTTGACTTTCACTTTAGGTATAGCGCAGAGCAGGGTGAGCTTCCAACAAGGAACTGGAAACCCAAGGTTTCTTAGGAGAAAACTCATTTTCTTCTCAGAACCATGCCGGCAGTGAGGAAAACCCCGGAAACAACAATGCTTTTCAAGTAGCTTCGAGGCCGCATGAACGGAGCTTTCATAATGGGAAAAGAAGCCTTATGCCATCAGTCTGCAATTTCTAGGTTGACACGCAGCATACACGCAGGACCAGAGCTTACTGTCTCTACGCAGTGTTCTGGTACCGAAACGGTTGCTTAAGCAAAGTCCCTAGGAATGTTGGAAAGCTTACTACCGTGAAACTAAAGCAGAACAGCGATGAAGGCCTCATGGAGCTGCTGCACGCCTCCCGTTTTGCCAGGATAATCAGGGCCTTACTTCGAGGCTAGTGCTCACATTGACTTTCACGTTTGGTATAGAGCAGAGCAGGGTGAGCTTCCAACTAGGAACTGGAAGCACAACGTTTCTTTCGAGAAAACTCATTTTCTTCTCAGAACCATGCCGGCTGTAAGTAAAAGCACGGTAATAACAGTGCATCTCAGGTAGCTTCGGGGCCGCATCAACGGAGCTTTCATAATGGGAAAACTAGCCTTGTGCCATCAGTCTCTAATTTCTAGGTTGACACGCAGCATACACGCAGGAGCAGAGCTTCCTGGTTCTACGCAGTGTTCTGGTACCGAAACGGTTGCTTAAGCAAAGTCCCTAGGAATGTTGGAAAGCTTACTACCGTGAAACTAAAGCAGAACAGCGATGAAGGCCTCATGGAGCTGCTGCACGCCTCTCGTTTTGCCAGGATAATCAGGGCCTTACTTCGAGGCTAGTGCTCACATTGACTTTCACGTTTGGTATAGAGCAGAGCAGGGTGAGCTTCCAACTAGGAACTGGAAGCACAAGGTTTCTTTCGAGAAAACTCATTTTCTTCTATGAACCATGCCGGCTGTAAGTAAAAGCACGGTAACAACAGTGCTTTTCAGGTAGCTTCGGGGCCGCATCAACGGAGCTTTCATAATGGGAAAACTAGCCTTGTGCCGTCAGTCTCTAATTTCTAGGTTGACACGCAGCATACACGCAGGAGCAGAGCTTCCTGGTTCTACGCAGTGTTCTGGTACTGAAACGGGTGTTGAAGCAAGGCCCCTAGGAGTGTTGAAAAGCTTACTACCTTGAAACTAAAGCAGAACAACGATGAAGGCCTCATGGAGCTGCTGCACGCCTCTCGTTTTGCAAGGATAATCAGGGCCTTACTTCGAAGCTTGGGCTCACGTTGACTTTCACTTTAGGTATAGCGCAGAGCAGGGTGAGCTTCCAACAAGGAACTGGAACCCCAAGGTTTCTTAGGAGAAAACTCATTTTCTTCTCAGAACCATGCCGGCAGTGAGGAAAACCCCGGCAACAACAATGCTTTTCAGGTAGCTTCGAGGCCGCATGAACGGAGCTTTCATAATGGGAAAAGAAGCCTTATGCCATCAGTCTCCAATTTCTAGGTTGACACGCAGCATACACGCAGGACCAGAGCTTACTGTCTCTACGCAGTGTTCTGGTACCGAAACGGTTGCTTAAGCAAAGTCCCTAGGAATGTTGGAAAGCTTACTACCGTGAAACTAAAGCAGAACAGCGATGAAGGCCTCATGGAGCTGCTGCACGCCTCCCGTTTTGCCAGGATAATCAGGGCCTTACTTCGAGGCTAGTGCTCACATTGACTTTCACGTTTGGTATAGAGCAGAGCCGGGTGAGCTTCCAACTAGGAACTGGAAGCACAAGGTTTCTTTCGAGAAAACTCATTTTCTTCTATGAACCATGCCGGCTGTAAGTAAAAGCACGGTAACAACAGTGCTTTTCAGGTAGCTTCGGGGCCGCATCAACGGAGCTTTCATAATGGGAAAACTAGCCTTGTGCCATCAGTCTCTAATTTCTAGGTTGACACGCAGCATACACGCAGGAGCAGAGCTTCCTGGTTCTACGCAGTGTTCTGGTACTGAAACGGGTGCTGAAGCAAGGCCCCTAGGAGTGTTGAAAAGCTTACTACCTTGCAACTAAAGCAGAACAACGATGAAGGCCTCATGGAGCTGCTGCACGCCTCTCGTTTTGCAAGGATAATCAGAGCCTTACTTCGAAGCTTGGGCTCACGTTGACTTTCACTTTAGGTATAGCGCAGAGCAGGGTGAGCTTCCAACAAGGAACTGGAAACCCAAGGTTTCTTAGGAGAAAACTCATTTTCTTCTCAGAACCATGCCGGCAGTGAGGAAAACCCCGGAAACAACAATGCTTTTCAAGTAGCTTCGAGGCCGCATGAACGGAGCTTTCATAATGGGAAAAGAAGCCTTATGCCATCAGTCTGCAATTTCTAGGTTGACACGCAGCATACACGCAGGACCAGAGCTTACTGTCTCTACGCAGTGTTCTGGTACCGAAACGGTTGCTTAAGCAAAGTCCCTAGGAATGTTGGAAAGCTTACTACCGTGAAACTAAAGCAGAACAGCGATGAAGGCCTCATGGAGCTGCTGCACGCCTCCCGTTTTGCCAGGATAATCAGGGCCTTACTTCGAGGCTAGTGCTCACATTGACTTTCACGTTTGGTATAGAGCAGAGCAGGGTGAGCTTCCAACTAGGAACTGGAAGCACAACGTTTCTTTGGAGAAAACTCATTTTCTTCTCAGAACCATGCCGGCTGTAAGTAAAAGCACGGTAATAACAGTGCATCTCAGGTAGCTTCGGGGCCGCATCAACGGAGCTTTCATAATGGGAAAACTAGCCTTGTGCCATCAGTCTCTAATTTCTAGGTTGACACGCAGCATACACGCAGGAGCAGAGCTTCCTGGTTCTACGCAGTGTTCTGGTACCGAAACGGTTGCTTAAGCAAAGTCCCTAGGAATGTTGGAAAGCTTACTACCGTGAAACTAAAGCAGAACAGCGATGAAGGCCTCATGGAGCTGCTGCACGCCTCTCGTTTTGCCAGGATAATCAGGGCCTTACTTCGAGGCTAGTGCTCACATTGACTTTCACGTTTGGTATAGAGCAGAGCAGGGTGAGCTTCCAACTAGGAACTGGAAGCACAAGGTTTCTTTCGAGAAAACTCATTTTCTTCTATGAACCATGCCGGCTGTAAGTAAAAGCACGGTAACAACAGTGCTTTTCAGGTAGCTTCGGGGCCGCATCAACGGAGCTTTCATAATGGGAAAACTAGCCTTGTGCCGTCAGTCTCTAATTTCTAGGTTGACACGCAGCATACACGCAGGAGCAGAGCTTCCTGGTTCTACGCAGTGTTCTGGTACTGAAACGGGTGTTGAAGCAAGGCCCCTAGGAGTGTTGAAAAGCTTACTACCTTGAAACTAAAGCAGAACAACGATGAAGGCCTCATGGAGCTGCTGCACGCCTCTCGTTTTGCAAGGATGATCAGGGCCTTACTTCGAAGCTTGGGCTCACGTTGACTTTCACTTTAGGTATAGCGCAGAGCAGGGTGAGCTTCCAACAAGGAACTGGAACCCCAAGGTTTCTTAGGAGAAAACTCATTTTCTTCTCAGAACCATGCCGGCAGTGAGGAAAACCCCGGCAACAACAATGCTTTTCAGGTAGCTTCGAGGCCGCATGAACGGAGCTTTCATAATGGGAAAAGAAGCCTTATGCCATCAGTCTCCAATTTCTAGGTTGACACGCAGCATACACGCAGGACCAGAGCTTACTGTCTCTACGCAGTGTTCTGGTACCGAAACGGTTGCTTAAGCAAAGTCCCTAGGAATGTTGGAAAGCTTACTACCGTGAAACTAAAGCAGAACAGCGATGAAGGCCTCATGGAGCTGCTGCACGCCTCCCGTTTTGCCCGGATAATCAGGGCCTTACTTCGAGGCTAGTGCTCACATTGACTTTCACGTTTGGTATAGAGCGGAGCCGGGTGAGCTTCCAACTAGGAACTGGAAGCACAAGGTTTCTTTCGAGAAAACTCATTTGCTTCTATGAACCATGCCGGCTGTAAGTAAAAGCACGGTAACAACAGTGCTTTTCAGGTAGCTTCGGGGCCGCATCAACGGAGCTTTCATAATGGGAAAACTAGCCTTGTGCCGTCAGTCTCTAATTTCTAGGTTGACACGCAGCATACACGCAGGAGCAGAGCTTCCTGGTTCTACGCAGTGTTCTGGTACTGAAACGGGTGCTGAAGCAAGGCCCCTAGGAGTGTTGAAAAGCTTACTACCTTGAAACTAAAGCAGAACAACGATGAAGGCCTCATGGAGCTGCTGCACGCCTCTCGTTTTGCAAGGATAATCAGGGCCTTGCTTCGAAGCTTGGGCTCACGTTGACTTTCACTTTAGGTATAGCGCAGAGCAGGGTGAGCTTCCAACAAGGAACTGGAACCCCAAGGTTTCTTAGGAGAAAACTCATTTTCTTCCCAGAACCATGCCGGCAGTGAGGAAAACCCCGGCAACAACAATGCTTTTCAGGTAGCTTCGAGGCCGCATGAACGGAGCTTTCATAATGGGAAAAGAAGCCTTATGCCATCAGTCTCCAATTTCTAGGTTGACACGCAGCATACACGCAGGACCAGAGCTTACTGTCTCTACGCAGTGTTCTGGTACCGAAACGGTTGCTGAAGCAAAGTCCCTAGGAATGTTGGAAAGCTTACTACCGTGAAACTAAAGCAGAACAGCGATGAAGGCCTCATGGAGCTGCTGCACGCCTCCCGTTTTGCCAGGATAATCAGGGCCTTACTTCGAGGCTAGTGCTCACATTGACTTTCACGTTTGGTATAGAGCGGAGCCGGGTGAGCTTCCAACTAGGAACTGGAAGCACAAGGTTTCTTTCGAGAAAACTCATTTTCTTCTATGAACCATGCCGGCTGTAAGTAAAAGCACGGTAACAACAGTGCTTTTCAGGTAGCTTCGGGGCCGCATCAACGGAGCTTTCATAATGGGAAAACTAGCCTTGTGCCGTCAGTCTCTAATTTCTAGGTTGACACGCAGCATACACGCAGGAGCAGAGCTTCCTGGTTCTACGCAGTGTTCTGGTACTGAAACGGGTGCTGAAGCAAGGCCCCTAGGAGTGTTGAAAAGCTTACTACCTTGAAACTAAAGCAGAACAACGATGAAGGCCTCATGGAGCTGCTGCACGCCTCTCGTTTTGCAAGGATAATCAGGGCCTTACTTCGAAGCTTGGGCTCACGTTGACTTTCACTTTAGGTATAGCGCAGAGCAGGGTGAGCTTCCAACAAGGAACTGGAACCCCAAGGTTTCTTAGGAGAAAACTCATTTTCTTCTCAGAACCATGCCGGCAGTGAGGAAAACCCCGGCAACAACAATGCTTTTCAGGTAGCTTCGAGGCCGCATGAACGGAGCTTTCATAATGGGAAAAGAAGCCTTATGCCATCAGTCTCCAATTTCTAGGTTGACACGCAGCATACACGCAGGACCAGAGCTTACTGTCTCTACGCAGTGTTCTGGTACCGAAACGGTTGCTTAAGCAAAGTCCCTAGGAATGTTGGAAAGCTTACTACCGTGAAACTAAAGCAGAACAGCGATGAAGGCCTCATGGAGCTGCTGCACGCCTCCCGTTTTGCCAGGATAATCAGGGCCTTACTTCGAGGCTAGTGCTCACATTGACTTTCACGTTTGGTATAGAGCGGAGCCGGGTGAGCTTCCAACTAGGAACTGGAAGCACAAGGTTTCTTTCGAGAAAACTCATTTTCTTCTATGAACCATGCCGGCTGTAAGTAAAAGCACGGTAACAACAGTGCTTTTCAGGTAGCTTCGGGGCCGCATCAACGGAGCTTTCATAATGGGAAAACTAGCCTTGTGCCGTCAGTCTCTAATTTCTAGGTTGACACGCAGCATACACGCAGGAGCAGAGCTTCCTGGTTCTACGCAGTGTTCTGGTACTGAAACGGGTGCTGAAGCAAGGCCCCTAGGAGTGTTGAAAAGCTTACTACCTTGAAACTAAAGCAGAACAACGATGAAGGCCTCATGGAGCTGCTGCACGCCTCTCGTTTTGCAAGGATAATCAGGGCCTTACTTCGAAGCTTGGGCTCACGTTGACTTTCACTTTAGGTATAGCGCAGAGCAGGGTGAGCTTCCAACAAGGAACTGGAACCCCAAGGTTTCTTAGGAGAAAACTCATTTTCTTCTCAGAACCATGCCGGCAGTGAGGAAAACCCCGGCAACAACAATGCTTTTCAGGTAGCTTCGAGGCCGCATGAACGGAGCTTTCGTAATGGGAAAAGAAGCCTTATGCCATCAGTCTCCAATTTCTAGGTTGACACGCAGCATACACGCAGGACCAGAGCTTACTGTCTCTACGCAGTGTTCTGGTACCGAAACGGTTGCTGAAGCAAAGTCCCTAGGAATGTTGGAAAGCTTACTACCGTGAAACTAAAGCAGAACAGCGATGAAGGCCTCATGGAGCTGCTGCACGCCTCCCGTTTTGCCCGGATAATCAGGGCCTTACTTCGAGGCTAGTGCTCACATTGACTTTCACGTTTGGTATAGAGCGGAGCCGGGTGAGCTTCCAACTAGGAACTGGAAGCACAAGGTTTCTTTCGAGAAAACTCATTTGCTTCTATGAACCATGCCGGCTGTAAGTAAAAGCACGGTAACAACAGTGCTTTTCAGGTAGCTTCGGGGCCGCATCAACGGAGCTTTCATAATGGGAAAACTAGCCTTGTGCCGTCAGTCTCTAATTTCTAGGTTGACACGCAGCATACACGCAGGAGCAGAGCTTCCTGGTTCTACGCAGTGTTCTGGTACTGAAACGGGTGCTGAAGCAAGGCCCCTAGGAGTGTTGAAAAGCTTACTACCTTGAAACTAAAGCAGAACAACGATGAAGGCCTCATGGAGCTGCTGCACGCCTCTCGTTTTGCAAGGATAATCAGGGCCTTACTTCGAAGCTTGGGCTCACGTTGACTTTCACTTTAGGTATAGCGCAGAGCAGGGTGAGCTTCCAACAAGGAACTGGAACCCCAAGGTTTCTTAGGAGAAAACTCATTTTCTTCCCAGAACCATGCCGGCAGTGAGGAAAACCCCGGCAACAACAATGCTTTTCAGGTAGCTTCGAGGCCGCATGAACGGAGCTTTCGTAATGGGAAAAGAAGCCTTATGCCATCAGTCTCCAATTTCTAGGTTGACACGCAGCATACACGCAGGACCAGAGCTTACTGTCTCTACGCAGTGTTCTGGTACCGAAACGGTTGCTTAAGCAAAGTCCCTAGGAATGTTGGAAAGCTTACTACCGTGAAACTAAAGCAGAACAGCGATGAAGGCCTCATGGAGCTGCTGCACGCCTCCCGTTTTGCCAGGATAATCAGGGCCTTACTTCGAGGCTAGTGCTCACATTGACTTTCACGTTTGGTATAGAGCGGAGCCGGGTGAGCTTCCAACTAGGAACTGGAAGCACAAGGTTTCTTTCGAGAAAACTCATTTTCTTCTATGAACCATGCCGGCTGTAAGTAAAAGCACGGTAACAACAGTGCTTTTCAGGTAGCTTCGGGGCCGCATCAACGGAGCTTTCATAATGGGAAAACTAGCCTTGTGCCGTCAGTCTCTAATTTCTAGGTTGACACGCAGCATACACGCAGGAGCAGAGCTTCCTGGTTCTACGCAGTGTTCTGGTACTGAAACGGGTGCTGAAGCAAGGCCCCTAGGAGTGTTGAAAAGCTTACTACCTTGAAACTAAAGCAGAACAACGATGAAGGCCTCATGGAGCTGCTGCACGCCTCTCGTTTTGCAAGGATAATCAGGGCCTTACTTCGAAGCTTGGGCTCACGTTGACTTTCACTTTAGGTATAGCGCAGAGCAGGGTGAGCTTCCAACAAGGAACTGGAACCCCAAGGTTTCTTAGGAGAAAACTCATTTTCTTCTCAGAACCATGCCGGCAGTGAGGAAAACCCCGGCAACAACAATGCTTTTCAGGTAGCTTCGAGGCCGCATGAACGGAGCTTTCGTAATGGGAAAAGAAGCCTTATGCCATCAGTCTCCAATTTCTAGGTTGACACGCAGCATACACGCAGGACCAGAGCTTACTGTCTCTACGCAGTGTTCTGGTACCGAAACGGTTGCTTAAGCAAAGTCCCTAGGAATGTTGGAAAGCTTACTACCGTGAAACTAAAGCAGAACAGCGATGAAGGCCTCATGGAGCTGCTGCACGCCTCCCGTTTTGCCCGGATAATCAGGGCCTTACTTCGAGGCTAGTGCTCACATTGACTTTCACGTTTGGTATAGAGCGGAGCCGGGTGAGCTTCCAACTAGGAACTGGAAGCACAAGGTTTCTTTCGAGAAAACTCATTTGCTTCTATGAACCATGCCGGCTGTAAGTAAAAGCACGGTAACAACAGTGCTTTTCAGGTAGCTTCGGGGCCGCATCAACGGAGCTTTCATAATGGGAAAACTAGCCTTGTGCCGTCAGTCTCTAATTTCTAGGTTGACACGCAGCATACACGCAGGAGCAGAGCTTCCTGGTTCTACGCAGTGTTCTGGTACTGAAACGGGTGCTGAAGCAAGGCCCCTAGGAGTGTTGAAAAGCTTACTACCTTGAAACTAAAGCAGAACAACGATGAAGGCCTCATGGAGCTGCTGCACGCCTCTCGTTTTGCAAGGATAATCAGGGCCTTACTTCGAAGCTTGGGCTCACGTTGACTTTCACTTTAGGTATAGCGCAGAGCAGGGTGAGCTTCCAACAAGGAACTGGAACCCCAAGGTTTCTTAGGAGAAAACTCATTTTCTTCTCAGAACCATGCCGGCAGTGAGGAAAACCCCGGCAACAACAATGCTTTTCAGGTAGCTTCGAGGCCGCATGAACGGAGCTTTCGTAATGGGAAAAGAAGCCTTATGCCATCAGTCTCCAATTTCTAGGTTGACACGCAGCATACACGCAGGACCAGAGCTTACTGTCTCTACGCAGTGTTCTGGTACCGAAACGGTTGCTTAAGCAAAGTCCCTAGGAATGTTGGAAAGCTTACTACCGTGAAACTAAAGCAGAACAGCGATGAAGGCCTCATGGAGCTGCTGCACGCCTCCCGTTTTGCCCGGATAATCAGGGCCTTACTTCGAGGCTAGTGCTCACATTGACTTTCACGTTTGGTATAGAGCGGAGCCGGGTGAGCTTCCAACTAGGAACTGGAAGCACAAGGTTTCTTTCGAGAAAACTCATTTTCTTCTATGAACCATGCCGGCTGTAAGTAAAAGCACGGTAACAACAGTGCTTTTCAGGTAGCTTCGGGGCCGCATCAACGGAGCTTTCATAATGGGAAAACTAGCCTTGTGCCGTCAGTCTCTAATTTCTAGGTTGACACGCAGCATACACGCAGGAGCAGAGCTTCCTGGTTCTACGCAGTGTTCTGGTACTGAAACGGGTGCTGAAGCAAGGCCCCTAGGAGTGTTGAAAAGCTTACTACCTTGAAACTAAAGCAGAACAACGATGAAGGCCTCATGGAGCTGCTGCACGCCTCTCGTTTTGCAAGGATGATCAGGGCCTTACTTCGAAGCTTGGGCTCACGTTGACTTTCACTTTAGGTATAGCGCAGAGCAGGGTGAGCTTCCAACAAGGAACTGGAACCCCAAGGTTTCTTAGGAGAAAACTCATTTTCTTCTCAGAACCATGCCGGCAGTGAGGAAAACCCCGGCAACAACAATGCTTTTCAGGTAGCTTCGAGGCCGCATGAACGGAGCTTTCATAATGGGAAAAGAAGCCTTATGCCATCAGTCTCCAATTTCTAGGTTGACACGCAGCATACACGCAGGACCAGAGCTTACTGTCTCTACGCAGTGTTCTGGTACCGAAACGGTTGCTTAAGCAAAGTCCCTAGGAATGTTGGAAAGCTTACTACCGTGAAACTAAAGCAGAACAGCGATGAAGGCCTCATGGAGCTGCTGCACGCCTCCCGTTTTGCCAGGATAATCAGGGCCTTACTTCGAGGCTAGTGCTCACATTGACTTTCACGTTTGGTATAGAGCGGAGCCGGGTGAGCTTCCAACTAGGAACTGGAAGCACAAGGTTTCTTTCGAGAAAACTCATTTGCTTCTATGAACCATGCCGGCTGTAAGTAAAAGCACGGTAACAACAGTGCTTTTCAGGTAGCTTCGGGGCCGCATCAACGGAGCTTTCATAATGGGAAAACTAGCCTTGTGCCGTCAGTCTCTAATTTCTAGGTTGACACGCAGCATACACGCAGGAGCAGAGCTTCCTGGTTCTACGCAGTGTTCTGGTACTGAAACGGGTGCTGAAGCAAGGCCCCTAGGAGTGTTGAAAAGCTTACTACCTTGAAACTAAAGCAGAACAACGATGAAGGCCTCATGGAGCTGCTGCACGCCTCTCGTTTTGCAAGGATGATCAGGGCCTTACTTCGAAGCTTGGGCTCACGTTGACTTTCACTTTAGGTATAGCGCAGAGCAGGGTGAGCTTCCAACAAGGAACTGGAACCCCAAGGTTTCTTAGGAGAAAACTCATTTTCTTCTCAGAACCATGCCGGCAGTGAGGAAAACCCCGGCAACAACAATGCTTTTCAGGTAGCTTCGAGGCCGCATGAACGGAGCTTTCGTAATGGGAAAAGAAGCCTTATGCCATCAGTCTCCAATTTCTAGGTTGACACGCAGCATACACGCAGGACCAGAGCTTACTGTCTCTACGCAGTGTTCTGGTACCGAAACGGTTGCTTAAGCAAAGTCCCTAGGAATGTTGGAAAGCTTACTACCGTGAAACTAAAGCAGAACAGCGATGAAGGCCTCATGGAGCTGCTGCACGCCTCCCGTTTTGCCCGGATAATCAGGGCCTTACTTCGAGGCTAGTGCTCACATTGACTTTCACGTTTGGTATAGAGCGGAGCCGGGTGAGCTTCCAACTAGGAACTGGAAGCACAAGGTTTCTTTCGAGAAAACTCATTTTCTTCTATGAACCATGCCGGCTGTAAGTAAAAGCACGGTAACAACAGTGCTTTTCAGGTAGCTTCGGGGCCGCATCAACGGAGCTTTCATAATGGGAAAACTAGCCTTGTGCCGTCAGTCTCTAATTTCTAGGTTGACACGCAGCATACACGCAGGAGCAGAGCTTCCTGGTTCTACGCAGTGTTCTGGTACTGAAACGGGTGCTGAAGCAAGGCCCCTAGGAGTGTTGAAAAGCTTACTACCTTGAAACTAAAGCAGAACAACGATGAAGGCCTCATGGAGCTGCTGCACGCCTCTCGTTTTGCAAGGATGATCAGGGCCTTACTTCGAAGCTTGGGCTCACGTTGACTTTCACTTTAGGTATAGCGCAGAGCAGGGTGAGCTTCCAACAAGGAACTGGAACCCCAAGGTTTCTTAGGAGAAAACTCATTTTCTTCTCAGAACCATGCCGGCAGTGAGGAAAACCCCGGCAACAACAATGCTTTTCAGGTAGCTTCGAGGCCGCATGAACGGAGCTTTCGTAATGGGAAAAGAAGCCTTATGCCATCAGTCTCCAATTTCTAGGTTGACACGCAGCATACACGCAGGACCAGAGCTTACTGTCTCTACGCAGTGTTCTGGTACCGAAACGGTTGCTTAAGCAAAGTCCCTAGGAATGTTGGAAAGCTTACTACCGTGAAACTAAAGCAGAACAGCGATGAAGGCCTCATGGAGCTGCTGCACGCCTCCCGTTTTGCCAGGATAATCAGGGCCTTACTTCGAGGCTAGTGCTCACATTGACTTTCACGTTTGGTATAGAGCGGAGCCGGGTGAGCTTCCAACTAGGAACTGGAAGCACAAGGTTTCTTTCGAGAAAACTCATTTGCTTCTATGAACCATGCCGGCTGTAAGTAAAAGCACGGTAACAACAGTGCTTTTCAGGTAGCTTCGGGGCCGCATCAACGGAGCTTTCATAATGGGAAAACTAGCCTTGTGCCGTCAGTCTCTAATTTCTAGGTTGACACGCAGCATACACGCAGGAGCAGAGCTTCCTGGTTCTACGCAGTGTTCTGGTACTGAAACGGGTGCTGAAGCAAGGCCCCTAGGAGTGTTGAAAAGCTTACTACCTTGAAACTAAAGCAGAACAACGATGAAGGCCTCATGGAGCTGCTGCACGCCTCTCGTTTTGCAAGGATGATCAGGGCCTTACTTCGAAGCTTGGGCTCACGTTGACTTTCACTTTAGGTATAGCGCAGAGCAGGGTGAGCTTCCAACAAGGAACTGGAACCCCAAGGTTTCTTAGGAGAAAACTCATTTTCTTCTCAGAACCATGCCGGCAGTGAGGAAAACCCCGGCAACAACAATGCTTTTCAGGTAGCTTCGAGGCCGCATGAACGGAGCTTTCGTAATGGGAAAAGAAGCCTTATGCCATCAGTCTCCAATTTCTAGGTTGACACGCAGCATACACGCAGGACCAGAGCTTACTGTCTCTACGCAGTGTTCTGGTACCGAAACGGTTGCTTAAGCAAAGTCCCTAGGAATGTTGGAAAGCTTACTACCGTGAAACTAAAGCAGAACAGCGATGAAGGCCTCATGGAGCTGCTGCACGCCTCCCGTTTTGCCCGGATAATCAGGGCCTTACTTCGAGGCTAGTGCTCACATTGACTTTCACGTTTGGTATAGAGCGGAGCCGGGTGAGCTTCCAACTAGGAACTGGAAGCACAAGGTTTCTTTCGAGAAAACTCATTTTCTTCTATGAACCATGCCGGCTGTAAGTAAAAGCACGGTAACAACAGTGCTTTTCAGGTAGCTTCGGGGCCGCATCAACGGAGCTTTCATAATGGGAAAACTAGCCTTGTGCCGTCAGTCTCTAATTTCTAGGTTGACACGCAGCATACACGCAGGAGCAGAGCTTCCTGGTTCTACGCAGTGTTCTGGTACTGAAACGGGTGCTGAAGCAAGGCCCCTAGGAGTGTTGAAAAGCTTACTACCTTGAAACTAAAGCAGAACAACGATGAAGGCCTCATGGAGCTGCTGCACGCCTCTCGTTTTGCAAGGATGATCAGGGCCTTACTTCGAAGCTTGGGCTCACGTTGACTTTCACTTTAGGTATAGCGCAGAGCAGGGTGAGCTTCCAACAAGGAACTGGAACCCCAAGGTTTCTTAGGAGAAAACTCATTTTCTTCTCAGAACCATGCCGGCAGTGAGGAAAACCCCGGCAACAACAATGCTTTTCAGGTAGCTTCGAGGCCGCATGAACGGAGCTTTCGTAATGGGAAAAGAAGCCTTATGCCATCAGTCTCCAATTTCTAGGTTGACACGCAGCATACACGCAGGACCAGAGCTTACTGTCTCTACGCAGTGTTCTGGTACCGAAACGGTTGCTTAAGCAAAGTCCCTAGGAATGTTGGAAAGCTTACTACCGTGAAACTAAAGCAGAACAGCGATGAAGGCCTCATGGAGCTGCTGCACGCCTCCCGTTTTGCCAGGATAATCAGGGCCTTACTTCGAGGCTAGTGCTCACATTGACTTTCACGTTTGGTATAGAGCGGAGCCGGGTGAGCTTCCAACTAGGAACTGGAAGCACAAGGTTTCTTTCGAGAAAACTCATTTGCTTCTATGAACCATGCCGGCTGTAAGTAAAAGCACGGTAACAACAGTGCTTTTCAGGTAGCTTCGGGGCCGCATCAACGGAGCTTTCATAATGGGAAAACTAGCCTTGTGCCGTCAGTCTCTAATTTCTAGGTTGACACGCAGCATACACGCAGGAGCAGAGCTTCCTGGTTCTACGCAGTGTTCTGGTACTGAAACGGGTGCTGAAGCAAGGCCCCTAGGAGTGTTGAAAAGCTTACTACCTTGAAACTAAAGCAGAACAACGATGAAGGCCTCATGGAGCTGCTGCACGCCTCTCGTTTTGCAAGGATGATCAGGGCCTTACTTCGAAGCTTGGGCTCACGTTGACTTTCACTTTAGGTATAGCGCAGAGCAGGGTGAGCTTCCAACAAGGAACTGGAACCCCAAGGTTTCTTAGGAGAAAACTCATTTTCTTCTCAGAACCATGCCGGCAGTGAGGAAAACCCCGGCAACAACAATGCTTTTCAGGTAGCTTCGAGGCCGCATGAACGGAGCTTTCGTAATGGGAAAAGAAGCCTTATGCCATCAGTCTCCAATTTCTAGGTTGACACGCAGCATACACGCAGGACCAGAGCTTACTGTCTCTACGCAGTGTTCTGGTACCGAAACGGTTGCTTAAGCAAAGTCCCTAGGAATGTTGGAAAGCTTACTACCGTGAAACTAAAGCAGAACAGCGATGAAGGCCTCATGGAGCTGCTGCACGCCTCCCGTTTTGCCCGGATAATCAGGGCCTTACTTCGAGGCTAGTGCTCACATTGACTTTCACGTTTGGTATAGAGCGGAGCCGGGTGAGCTTCCAACTAGGAACTGGAAGCACAAGGTTTCTTTCGAGAAAACTCATTTGCTTCTATGAACCATGCCGGCTGTAAGTAAAAGCACGGTAACAACAGTGCTTTTCAGGTAGCTTCGGGGCCGCATCAACGGAGCTTTCATAATGGGAAAACTAGCCTTGTGCCGTCAGTCTCTAATTTCTAGGTTGACACGCAGCATACACGCAGGAGCAGAGCTTCCTGGTTCTACGCAGTGTTCTGGTACTGAAACGGGTGCTGAAGCAAGGCCCCTAGGAGTGTTGAAAAGCTTACTACCTTGAAACTAAAGCAGAACAACGATGAAGGCCTCATGGAGCTGCTGCACGCCTCTCGTTTTGCAAGGATGATCAGGGCCTTACTTCGAAGCTTGGGCTCACGTTGACTTTCACTTTAGGTATAGCGCAGAGCAGGGTGAGCTTCCAACAAGGAACTGGAACCCCAAGGTTTCTTAGGAGAAAACTCATTTTCTTCTCAGAACCATGCCGGCAGTGAGGAAAACCCCGGCAACAACAATGCTTTTCAGGTAGCTTCGAGGCCGCATGAACGGAGCTTTCATAATGGGAAAAGAAGCCTTATGCCATCAGTCTCCAATTTCTAGGTTGACACGCAGCATACACGCAGGACCAGAGCTTACTGTCTCTACGCAGTGTTCTGGTACCGAAACGGTTGCTTAAGCAAAGTCCCTAGGAATGTTGGAAAGCTTACTACCGTGAAACTAAAGCAGAACAGCGATGAAGGCCTCATGGAGCTGCTGCACGCCTCCCGTTTTGCCCGGATAATCAGGGCCTTACTTCGAGGCTAGTGCTCACATTGACTTTCACGTTTGGTATAGAGCGGAGCCGGGTGAGCTTCCAACTAGGAACTGGAAGCACAAGGTTTCTTTCGAGAAAACTCATTTGCTTCTATGAACCATGCCGGCTGTAAGTAAAAGCACGGTAACAACAGTGCTTTTCAGGTAGCTTCGGGGCCGCATCAACGGAGCTTTCATAATGGGAAAACTAGCCTTGTGCCGTCAGTCTCTAATTTCTAGGTTGACACGCAGCATACACGCAGGAGCAGAGCTTCCTGGTTCTACGCAGTGTTCTGGTACTGAAACGGGTGCTGAAGCAAGGCCCCTAGGAGTGTTGAAAAGCTTACTACCTTGAAACTAAAGCAGAACAACGATGAAGGCCTCATGGAGCTGCTGCACGCCTCTCGTTTTGCAAGGATAATCAGGGCCTTACTTCGAAGCTTGGGCTCACGTTGACTTTCACTTTAGGTATAGCGCAGAGCAGGGTGAGCTTCCAACAAGGAACTGGAACCCCAAGGTTTCTTAGGAGAAAACTCATTTTCTTCTCAGAACCATGCCGGCAGTGAGGAAAACCCCGGCAACAACAATGCTTTTCAGGTAGCTTCGAGGCCGCATGAACGGAGCTTTCGTAATGGGAAAAGAAGCCTTATGCCATCAGTCTCCAATTTCTAGGTTGACACGCAGCATACACGCAGGACCAGAGCTTACTGTCTCTACGCAGTGTTCTGGTACCGAAACGGTTGCTTAAGCAAAGTCCCTAGGAATGTTGGAAAGCTTACTACCGTGAAACTAAAGCAGAACAGCGATGAAGGCCTCATGGAGCTGCTGCACGCCTCCCGTTTTGCCCGGATAATCAGGGCCTTACTTCGAGGCTAGTGCTCACTTTGACTTTCACGTTTGGTATAGAGCGGAGCCGGGTGAGCTTCCAACTAGGAACTGCAAGCACAAGGTTTCTTTCGAGAAAACTCATTTGCTTCTATGAACCATGCCGGCTGTAAGTAAAAGCACGGTAACAACAGTGCTTTTCAGGTAGCTTCGGGGCCGCATCAACGGAGCTTTCATAATGGGAAAACTAGCCTTGTGCCGTCAGTCTCTAATTTCTAGGTTGACACGCAGCATACACGCAGGAGCAGAGCTTCCTGGTTCTACGCAGTGTTCTGGTACTGAAACGGGTGCTGAAGCAAGGCCCCTAGGAGTGTTGAAAAGCTTACTACCTTGAAACTAAAGCAGAACAACGATGAAGGCCTCATGGAGCTGCTGCACGCGTCTCGTTTTGCAAGGATGATCAGGGCCTTACTTCGAAGCTTGGGCTCACGTTGACTTTCACTTTAGGTATAGCGCAGAGCAGGGTGAGCTTCCAACAAGGAACTGGAACCCCAAGGTTTCTTAGGAGAAAACTCATTTTCTTCTCAGAACCATGCCGGCAGTGAGGAAAACCCCGGCAACAACAATGCTTTTCAGGTAGCTTCGAGGCCGCATGAACGGAGCTTTCGTAATGGGAAAAGAAGCCTTATGCCATCAGTCTCCAATTTCTAGGTTGACACGCAGCATACACGCAGGACCAGAGCTTACTGTCTCTACGCAGTGTTCTGGTACCGAAACGGTTGCTTAAGCAAAGTCCCTAGGAATGTTGGAAAGCTTACTACCGTGAAACTAAAGCAGAACAGCGATGAAGGCCTCATGGAGCTGCTGCACGCCTCCCGTTTTGCCCGGATAATCAGGGCCTTACTTCGAGGCTAGTGCTCACATTGACTTTCACGTTTGGTATAGAGCGGAGCCGGGTGAGCTTCCAACTAGGAACTGGAAGCACAAGGTTTCTTTCGAGAAAACTCATTTGCTTCTATGAACCATGCCGGCTGTAAGTAAAAGCACGGTAACAACAGTGCTTTTCAGGTAGCTTCGGGGCCGCATCAACGGAGCTTTCATAATGGGAAAACTAGCCTTGTGCCGTCAGTCTCTAATTTCTAGGTTGACACGCAGCATACACGCAGGAGCAGAGCTTCCTGGTTCTACGCAGTGTTCTGGTACTGAAACGGGTGCTGAAGCAAGGCCCCTAGGAGTGTTGAAAAGCTTACTACCTTGAAACTAAAGCAGAACAACAATGAAGGCCTCATGGAGCTGCTGCACGCCTCTCGTTTTGCAAGGATGATCAGGGCCTTACTTCGAAGCTTGGGCTCACGTTGACTTTCACTTTAGGTATAGCGCAGAGCAGGGTGAGCTTCCAACAAGGAACTGGAACCCCAAGGTTTCTTAGGAGAAAACTCATTTTCTTCTCAGAACCATGCCGGCAGTGAGGAAAACCCCGGCAACAACAATGCTTTTCAGGTAGCTTCGAGGCCGCATGAACGGAGCTTTCGTAATGGGAAAAGAAGCCTTATGCCATCAGTCTCCAATTTCTAGGTTGACACGCAGCATACACGCAGGACCAGAGCTTACTGTCTCTACGCAGTGTTCTGGTACCGAAACGGTTGCTTAAGCAAAGTCCCTAGGAATGTTGGAAAGCTTACTACCGTGAAACTAAAGCAGAACAGCGATGAAGGCCTCATGGAGCTGCTGCACGCCTCCCGTTTTGCCCGGATAATCAGGGCCTTACTTCGAGGCTAGTGCTCACTTTGACTTTCACGTTTGGTATAGAGCGGAGCCGGGTGAGCTTCCAACTAGGAACTGCAAGCACAAGGTTTCTTTCGAGAAAACTCATTTGCTTCTATGAACCATGCCGGCTGTAAGTAAAAGCACGGTAACAACAGTGCTTTTCAGGTAGCTTCGGGGCCGCATCAACGGAGCTTTCATAATGGGAAAACTAGCCTTGTGCCGTCAGTCTCTAATTTCTAGGTTGACACGCAGCATACACGCAGGAGCAGAGCTTCCTGGTTCTACGCAGTGTTCTGGTACTGAAACGGGTGCTGAAGCAAGGCCCCTAGGAGTGTTGAAAAGCTTACTACCTTGAAACTAAAGCAGAACAACGATGAAGGCCTCATGGAGCTGCTGCACGCCTCTCGTTTTGCAAGGATGATCAGGGCCTTACTTCGAAGCTTGGGCTCACGTTGACTTTCACTTTAGGTATAGCGCAGAGCAGGGTGAGCTTCCAACAAGGAACTGGAACCCCAAGGTTTCTTAGGAGAAAACTCATTTTCTTCTCAGAACCATGCCGGCAGTGAGGAAAACCCCGGCAACAACAATGCTTTTCAGGTAGCTTCGAGGCCGCATGAACGGAGCTTTCGTAATGGGAAAAGAAGCCTTATGCCATCAGTCTCCAATTTCTAGGTTGACACGCAGCATACACGCAGGACCAGAGCTTACTGTCTCTACGCAGTGTTCTGGTACCGAAACGGTTGCTTAAGCAAAGTCCCTAGGAATGTTGGAAAGCTTACTACCGTGAAACTAAAGCAGAACAGCGATGAAGGCCTCATGGAGCTGCTGCACGCCTCCCGTTTTGCCCGGATAATCAGGGCCTTACTTCGAGGCTAGTGCTCACATTGACTTTCACGTTTGGTATAGAGCGGAGCCGGGTGAGCTTCCAACTAGGAACTGGAAGCACAAGGTTTCTTTCGAGAAAACTCATTTGCTTCTATGAACCATGCCGGCTGTAAGTAAAAGCACGGTAACAACAGTGCTTTTCAGGTAGCTTCGGGGCCGCATCAACGGAGCTTTCATAATGGGAAAACTAGCCTTGTGCCGTCAGTCTCTAATTTCTAGGTTGACACGCAGCATACACGCAGGAGCAGAGCTTCCTGGTTCTACGCAGTGTTCTGGTACTGAAACGGGTGCTGAAGCAAGGCCCCTAGGAGTGTTGAAAAGCTTACTACCTTGAAACTAAAGCAGAACAACGATGAAGGCCTCATGGAGCTGCTGCACGCCTCTCGTTTTGCAAGGATGATCAGGGCCTTACTTCGAAGCTTGGGCTCACGTTGACTTTCACTTTAGGTATAGCGCAGAGCAGGGTGAGCTTCCAACAAGGAACTGGAACCCCAAGGTTTCTTAGGAGAAAACTCATTTTCTTCTCAGAACCATGCCGGCAGTGAGGAAAACCCCGGCAACAACAATGCTTTTCAGGTAGCTTCGAGGCCGCATGAACGGAGCTTTCGTAATGGGAAAAGAAGCCTTATGCCATCAGTCTCCAATTTCTAGGTTGACACGCAGCATACACGCAGGACCAGAGCTTACTGTCTCTACGCAGTGTTCTGGTACCGAAACGGTTGCTTAAGCAAAGTCCCTAGGAATGTTGGAAAGCTTACTACCGTGAAACTAAAGCAGAACAGCGATGAAGGCCTCATGGAGCTGCTGCACGCCTCCCGTTTTGCCCGGATAATCAGGGCCTTACTTCGAGGCTAGTGCTCACATTGACTTTCACGTTTGGTATAGAGCGGAGCCGGGTGAGCTTCCAACTAGGAACTGGAAGCACAAGGTTTCTTTCGAGAAAACTCATTTGCTTCTATGAACCATGCCGGCTGTAAGTAAAAGCACGGTAACAACAGTGCTTTTCAGGTAGCTTCGGGGCCGCATCAACGGAGCTTTCATAATGGGAAAACTAGCCTTGTGCCGTCAGTCTCTAATTTCTAGGTTGACACGCAGCATACACGCAGGAGCAGAGCTTCCTGGTTCTACGCAGTGTTCTGGTACTGAAACGGGTGCTGAAGCAAGGCCCCTAGGAGTGTTGAAAAGCTTACTACCTTGAAACTAAAGCAGAACAACGATGAAGGCCTCATGGAGCTGCTGCACGCCTCTCGTTTTGCAAGGATGATCAGGGCCTTACTTCGAAGCTTGGGCTCACGTTGACTTTCACTTTAGGTATAGCGCAGAGCAGGGTGAGCTTCCAACAAGGAACTGGAACCCCAAGGTTTCTTAGGAGAAAACTCATTTTCTTCTCAGAACCATGCCGGCAGTGAGGAAAACCCCGGCAACAACAATGCTTTTCAGGTAGCTTCGAGGCCGCATGAACGGAGCTTTCATAATGGGAAAAGAAGCCTTATGCCATCAGTCTCCAATTTCTAGGTTGACACGCAGCATACACGCAGGACCAGAGCTTACTGTCTCTACGCAGTGTTCTGGTACCGAAACGGTTGCTTAAGCAAAGTCCCTAGGAATGTTGGAAAGCTTACTACCGTGAAACTAAAGCAGAACAGCGATGAAGGCCTCATGGAGCTGCTGCACGCCTCCCGTTTTGCCCGGATAATCAGGGCCTTACTTCGAGGCTAGTGCTCACATTGACTTTCACGTTTGGTATAGAGCGGAGCCGGGTGAGCTTCCAACTAGGAACTGGAAGCACAAGGTTTCTTTCGAGAAAACTCATTTGCTTCTATGAACCATGCCGGCTGTAAGTAAAAGCACGGTAACAACAGTGCTTTTCAGGTAGCTTCGGGGCCGCATCAACGGAGCTTTCATAATGGGAAAACTAGCCTTGTGCCGTCAGTCTCTAATTTCTAGGTTGACACGCAGCATACACGCAGGAGCAGAGCTTCCTGGTTCTACGCAGTGTTCTGGTACTGAAACGGGTGCTGAAGCAAGGCCCCTAGGAGTGTTGAAAAGCTTACTACCTTGAAACTAAAGCAGAACAACGATGAAGGCCTCATGGAGCTGCTGCACGCCTCTCGTTTTGCAAGGATGATCAGGGCCTTACTTCGAAGCTTGGGCTCACGTTGACTTTCACTTTAGGTATAGCGCAGAGCAGGGTGAGCTTCCAACAAGGAACTGGAACCCCAAGGTTTCTTAGGAGAAAACTCATTTTCTTCCCAGAACCATGCCGGCAGTGAGGAAAACCCCGGCAACAACAATGCTTTTCAGGTAGCTTCGAGGCCGCATGAACGGAGCTTTCATAATGGGAAAAGAAGCCTTATGCCATCAGTCTCCAATTTCTAGGTTGACACGCAGCATACACGCAGGACCAGAGCTTACTGTCTCTACGCAGTGTTCTGGTACCGAAACGTTTGCTTAAGCAAAGTCCCTAGGAATGTTGGAAAGCTTACTACCGTGAAACTAAAGCAGAACAGCGATGAAGGCCTCATGGAGCTGCTGCACGCCTCCCGTTTTGCCCGGATAATCAGGGCCTTACTTCGAGGCTAGTGCTCACATTGACTTTCACGTTTGGTATAGAGCGGAGCCGGGTGAGCTTCCAACTAGGAACTGGAAGCACAAGGTTTCTTTCGAGAAAACTCATTTTCTTCTATGAACCATGCCGGCTGTAAGTAAAAGCACGGTAACAACAGTGCTTTTCAGGTAGCTTCGGGGCCGCATCAACGGAGCTTTCATAATGGGAAAACTAGCCTTGTGCCGTCAGTCTCTAATTTCTAGGTTGACACGCAGCATACACGCAGGAGCAGAGCTTCCTGGTTCTACGCAGTGTTCTGGTACTGAAACGGGTGCTGAAGCAAGGCCCCTAGGAGTGTTGAAAAGCTTACTACCTTGAAACTAAAGCAGAACAACGATGAAGGCCTCATGGAGCTGCTGCACGCCTCTCGTTTTGCAAGGATGATCAGGGCCTTACTTCGAAGCTTGGGCTCACGTTGACTTTCACTTTAGGTATAGCGCAGAGCAGGGTGAGCTTCCAACAAGGAACTGGAACCCCAAGGTTTCTTAGGAGAAAACTCATTTTCTTCCCAGAACCATGCCGGCAGTGAGGAAAACCCCGGCAACAACAATGCTTTTCAGGTAGCTTCGAGGCCGCATGAACGGAGCTTTCGTAATGGGAAAAGAAGCCTTATGCCATCAGTCTCCAATTTCTAGGTTGACACGCAGCATACACGCAGGACCAGAGCTTACTGTCTCTACGCAGTGTTCTGGTACCGAAACGGTTGCTTAAGCAAAGTCCCTAGGAATGTTGGAAAGCTTACTACCGTGAAACTAAAGCAGAACAGCGATGAAGGCCTCATGGAGCTGCTGCACGCCTCCCGTTTTGCCCGGATAATCAGGGCCTTACTTCGAGGCTAGTGCTCACATTGACTTTCATGTTTGGTATAGAGCGGAGCCGGGTGAGCTTCCAACTAGGAACTGGAAGCACAAGGTTTCTTTCGAGAAAACTCATTTGCTTCTATGAACCATGCCGGCTGTAAGTAAAAGCACGGTAACAACAGTGCTTTTCAGGTAGCTTCGGGGCCGCATCAACGGAGCTTTCATAATGGGAAAACTAGCCTTGTGCCGTCAGTCTCTAATTTCTAGGTTGACACGCAGCATACACGCAGGAGCAGAGCTTCCTGGTTCTACGCAGTGTTCTGGTACTGAAACGGGTGCTGAAGCAAGGCCCCTAGGAGTGTTGAAAAGCTTACTACCTTGAAACTAAAGCAGAACAACGATGAAGGCCTCATGGAGCTGCTGCACGCCTCTCGTTTTGCAAGGATGATCAGGGCCTTACTTCGAAGCTTGGGCTCACGTTGACTTTCACTTTAGGTATAGCGCAGAGCAGGGTGAGCTTCCAACAAGGAACTGGAACCCCAAGGTTTCTTAGGAGAAAACTCATTTTCTTCTCAGAACCATGCCGGCAGTGAGGAAAACCCCGGCAACAACAATGCTTTTCAGGTAGCTTCGAGGCCGCATGAACGGAGCTTTCGTAATGGGAAAAGAAGCCTTATGCCATCAGTCTCCAATTTCTAGGTTGACACGCAGCATACACGCAGGACCAGAGCTTACTGTCTCTACGCAGTGTTCTGGTACCGAAACGGTTGCTTAAGCAAAGTCCCTAGGAATGTTGGAAAGCTTACTACCGTGAAACTAAAGCAGAACAGCGATGAAGGCCTCATGGAGCTGCTGCACGCCTCCCGTTTTGCCAGGATAATCAGGGCCTTACTTCGAGGCTAGTGCTCACATTGACTTTCACGTTTGGTATAGAGCGGAGCCGGGTGAGCTTCCAACTAGGAACTGGAAGCACAAGGTTTCTTTCGAGAAAACTCATTTGCTTCTATGAACCATGCCGGCTGTAAGTAAAAGCACGGTAACAACAGTGCTTTTCAGGTAGCTTCGGGGCCGCATCAACGGAGCTTTCATAATGGGAAAACTAGCCTTGTGCCGTCAGTCTCTAATTTCTAGGTTGACACGCAGCATACACGCAGGAGCAGAGCTTCCTGGTTCTACGCAGTGTTCTGGTACTGAAACGGGTGCTGAAGCAAGGCCCCTAGGAGTGTTGAAAAGCTTACTACCTTGAAACTAAAGCAGAACAACGATGAAGGCCTCATGGAGCTGCTGCACGCCTCTCGTTTTGCAAGGATGATCAGGGCCTTACTTCGAAGCTTGGGCTCACGTTGACTTTCACTTTAGGTATAGCGCAGAGCAGGGTGAGCTTCCAACAAGGAACTGGAACCCCAAGGTTTCTTAGGAGAAAACTCATTTTCTTCCCAGAACCATGCCGGCAGTGAGGAAAACCCCGGCAACAACAATGCTTTTCAGGTAGCTTCGAGGCCGCATGAACGGAGCTTTCGTAATGGGAAAAGAAGCCTTATGCCATCAGTCTCCAATTTCTAGGTTGACACGCAGCATACACGCAGGACCAGAGCTTACTGTCTCTACGCAGTGTTCTGGTACCGAAACGGTTGCTTAAGCAAAGTCCCTAGGAATGTTGGAAAGCTTACTACCGTGAAACTAAAGCAGAACAGCGATGAAGGCCTCATGGAGCTGCTGCACGCCTCCCGTTTTGCCAGGATAATCAGGGCCTTACTTCGAGGCTAGTGCTCACATTGACTTTCACGTTTGGTATAGAGCGGAGCCGGGTGAGCTTCCAACTAGGAACTGGAAGCACAAGGTTTCTTTCGAGAAAACTCATTTGCTTCTATGAACCATGCCGGCTGTAAGTAAAAGCACGGTAACAACAGTGCTTTTCAGGTAGCTTCGGGGCCGCATCAACGGAGCTTTCATAATGGGAAAACTAGCCTTGTGCCGTCAGTCTCTAATTTCTAGGTTGACACGCAGCATACACGCAGGAGCAGAGCTTCCTGGTTCTACGCAGTGTTCTGGTACTGAAACGGGTGCTGAAGCAAGGCCCCTAGGAGTGTTGAAAAGCTTACTACCTTGAAACTAAAGCAGAACAACGATGAAGGCCTCATGGAGCTGCTGCACGCCTCTCGTTTTGCAAGGATGATCAGGGCCTTACTTCGAAGCTTGGGCTCACGTTGACTTTCACTTTAGGTATAGCGCAGAGCAGGGTGAGCTTCCAACAAGGAACTGGAACCCCAAGGTTTCTTAGGAGAAAACTCATTTTCTTCCCAGAACCATGCCGGCAGTGAGGAAAACCCCGGCAACAACAATGCTTTTCAGGTAGCTTCGAGGCCGCATGAACGGAGCTTTCGTAATGGGAAAAGAAGCCTTATGCCATCAGTCTCCAATTTCTAGGTTGACACGCAGCATACACGCAGGACCAGAGCTTACTGTCTCTACGCAGTGTTCTGGTACCGAAACGGTTGCTTAAGCAAAGTCCCTAGGAATGTTGGAAAGCTTACTACCGTGAAACTAAAGCAGAACAGCGATGAAGGCCTCATGGAGCTGCTGCACGCCTCCCGTTTTGCCCGGATAATCAGGGCCTTACTTCGAGGCTAGTGCTCACATTGACTTTCACGTTTGGTATAGAGCGGAGCCGGGTGAGCTTCCAACTAGGAACTGGAAGCACAAGGTTTCTTTCGAGAAAACTCATTTTCTTCTATGAACCATGCCGGCTGTAAGTAAAAGCACGGTAACAACAGTGCTTTTCAGGTAGCTTCGGGGCCGCATCAACGGAGCTTTCATAATGGGAAAACTAGCCTTGTGCCGTCAGTCTCTAATTTCTAGGTTGACACGCAGCATACACGCAGGAGCAGAGCTTCCTGGTTCTACGCAGTGTTCTGGTACTGAAACGGGTGCTGAAGCAAGGCCCCTAGGAGTGTTGAAAAGCTTACTACCTTGAAACTAAAGCAGAACAACGATGAAGGCCTCATGGAGCTGCTGCACGCCTCTCGTTTTGCAAGGATGATCAGGGCCTTACTTCGAAGCTTGGGCTCACGTTGACTTTCACTTTAGGTATAGCGCAGAGCAGGGTGAGCTTCCAACAAGGAACTGGAACCCCAAGGTTTCTTAGGAGAAAACTCATTTTCTTCCCAGAACCATGCCGGCAGTGAGGAAAACCCCGGCAACAACAATGCTTTTCAGGTAGCTTCGAGGCCGCATGAACGGAGCTTTCGTAATGGGAAAAGAAGCCTTATGCCATCAGTCTCCAATTTCTAGGTTGACACGCAGCATACACGCAGGACCAGAGCTTACTGTCTCTACGCAGTGTTCTGGTACCGAAACGGTTGCTTAAGCAAAGTCCCTAGGAATGTTGGAAAGCTTACTACCGTGAAACTAAAGCAGAACAGCGATGAAGGCCTCATGGAGCTGCTGCACGCCTCCCGTTTTGCCCGGATAATCAGGGCCTTACTTCGAGGCTAGTGCTCACATTGACTTTCACGTTTGGTATAGAGCGGAGCCGGGTGAGCTTCCAACTAGGAACTGGAAGCACAAGGTTTCTTTCGAGAAAACTCATTTGCTTCTATGAACCATGCCGGCTGTAAGTAAAAGCACGGTAACAACAGTGCTTTTCAGGTAGCTTCGGGGCCGCATCAACGGAGCTTTCATAATGGGAAAACTAGCCTTGTGCCGTCAGTCTCTAATTTCTAGGTTGACACGCAGCATACACGCAGGAGCAGAGCTTCCTGGTTCTACGCAGTGTTCTGGTACTGAAACGGGTGCTGAAGCAAGGCCCCTAGGAGTGTTGAAAAGCTTACTACCTTGAAACTAAAGCAGAACAACGATGAAGGCCTCATGGAGCTGCTGCACGCCTCTCGTTTTGCAAGGATGATCAGGGCCTTACTTCGAAGCTTGGGCTCACGTTGACTTTCACTTTAGGTATAGCGCAGAGCAGGGTGAGCTTCCAACAAGGAACTGGAACCCCAAGGTTTCTTAGGAGAAAACTCATTTTCTTCCCAGAACCATGCCGGCAGTGAGGAAAACCCCGGCAACAACAATGCTTTTCAGGTAGCTTCGAGGCCGCATGAACGGAGCTTTCGTAATGGGAAAAGAAGCCTTATGCCATCAGTCTCCAATTTCTAGGTTGACACGCAGCATACACGCAGGACCAGAGCTTACTGTCTCTACGCAGTGTTCTGGTACCGAAACGGTTGCTTAAGCAAAGTCCCTAGGAATGTTGGAAAGCTTACTACCGTGAAACTAAAGCAGAACAGCGATGAAGGCCTCATGGAGCTGCTGCACGCCTCCCGTTTTGCCCGGATAATCAGGGCCTTACTTCGAGGCTAGTGCTCACATTGACTTTCACGTTTGGTATAGAGCGGAGCCGGGTGAGCTTCCAACTAGGAACTGGAAGCACAAGGTTTCTTTCGAGAAAACTCATTTGCTTCTATGAACCATGCCGGCTGTAAGTAAAAGCACGGTAACAACAGTGCTTTTCAGGTAGCTTCGGGGCCGCATCAACGGAGCTTTCATAATGGGAAAACTAGCCTTGTGCCGTCAGTCTCTAATTTCTAGGTTGACACGCAGCATACACGCAGGAGCAGAGCTTCCTGGTTCTACGCAGTGTTCTGGTACTGAAACGGGTGCTGAAGCAAGGCCCCTAGGAGTGTTGAAAAGCTTACTACCTTGAAACTAAAGCAGAACAACGATGAAGGCCTCATGGAGCTGCTGCACGCCTCTCGTTTTGCAAGGATGATCAGGGCCTTACTTCGAAGCTTGGGCTCACGTTGACTTTCACTTTAGGTATAGCGCAGAGCAGGGTGAGCTTCCAACAAGGAACTGGAACCCCAAGGTTTCTTAGGAGAAAACTCATTTTCTTCCCAGAACCATGCCGGCAGTGAGGAAAACCCCGGCAACAACAATGCTTTTCAGGTAGCTTCGAGGCCGCATGAACGGAGCTTTCGTAATGGGAAAAGAAGCCTTATGCCATCAGTCTCCAATTTCTAGGTTGACACGCAGCATACACGCAGGACCAGAGCTTACTGTCTCTACGCAGTGTTCTGGTACCGAAACGGTTGCTTAAGCAAAGTCCCTAGGAATGTTGGAAAGCTTACTACCGTGAAACTAAAGCAGAACAGCGATGAAGGCCTCATGGAGCTGCTGCACGCCTCCCGTTTTGCCCGGATAATCAGGGCCTTACTTCGAGGCTAGTGCTCACATTGACTTTCACGTTTGGTATAGAGCGGAGCCGGGTGAGCTTCCAACTAGGAACTGGAAGCACAAGGTTTCTTTCGAGAAAACTCATTTGCTTCTATGAACCATGCCGGCTGTAAGTAAAAGCACGGTAACAACAGTGCTTTTCAGGTAGCTTCGGGGCCGCATCAACGGAGCTTTCATAATGGGAAAACTAGCCTTGTGCCGTCAGTCTCTAATTTCTAGGTTGACACGCAGCATACACGCAGGAGCAGAGCTTCCTGGTTCTACGCAGTGTTCTGGTACTGAAACGGGTGCTGAAGCAAGGCCCCTAGGAGTGTTGAAAAGCTTACTACCTTGAAACTAAAGCAGAACAACGATGAAGGCCTCATGGAGCTGCTGCACGCCTCTCGTTTTGCAAGGATGATCAGGGCCTTACTTCGAAGCTTGGGCTCACGTTGACTTTCACTTTAGGTATAGCGCAGAGCAGGGTGAGCTTCCAACAAGGAACTGGAACCCCAAGGTTTCTTAGGAGAAAACTCATTTTCTTCCCAGAACCATGCCGGCAGTGAGGAAAACCCCGGCAACAACAATGCTTTTCAGGTAGCTTCGAGGCCGCATGAACGGAGCTTTCATAATGGGAAAAGAAGCCTTATGCCATCAGTCTCCAATTTCTAGGTTGACACGCAGCATACACGCAGGACCAGAGCTTACTGTCTCTACGCAGTGTTCTGGTACCGAAACGGTTGCTTAAGCAAAGTCCCTAGGAATGTTGGAAAGCTTACTACCGTGAAACTAAAGCAGAACAGCGATGAAGGCCTCATGGAGCTGCTGCACGCCTCCCGTTTTGCCAGGATAATCAGGGCCTTACTTCGAGGCTAGTGCTCACATTGACTTTCACGTTTGGTATAGAGCGGAGCCGGGTGAGCTTCCAACTAGGAACTGGAAGCACAAGGTTTCTTTCGAGAAAACTCATTTTCTTCTATGAACCATGCCGGCTGTAAGTAAAAGCACGGTAACAACAGTGCTTTTCAGGTAGCTTCGGGGCCGCATCAACGGAGCTTTCATAATGGGAAAACTAGCCTTGTGCCGTCAGTCTCTAATTTCTAGGTTGACACGCAGCATACACGCAGGAGCAGAGCTTCCTGGTTCTACGCAGTGTTCTGGTACTGAAACGGGTGCTGAAGCAAGGCCCCTAGGAGTGTTGAAAAGCTTACTACCTTGAAACTAAAGCAGAACAACGATGAAGGCCTCATGGAGCTGCTGCACGCCTCTCGTTTTGCAAGGATGATCAGGGCCTTACTTCGAAGCTTGGGCTCACGTTGACTTTCACTTTAGGTATAGCGCAGAGCAGGGTGAGCTTCCAACAAGGAACTGGAACCCCAAGGTTTCTTAGGAGAAAACTCATTTTCTTCCCAGAACCATGCCGGCAGTGAGGAAAACCCCGGCAACAACAATGCTTTTCAGGTAGCTTCGAGGCCGCATGAACGGAGCTTTCATAATGGGAAAAGAAGCCTTATGCCATCAGTCTCCAATTTCTAGGTTGACACGCAGCATACACGCAGGACCAGAGCTTACTGTCTCTACGCAGTGTTCTGGTACCGAAACGGTTGCTTAAGCAAAGTCCCTAGGAATGTTGGAAAGCTTACTACCGTGAAACTAAAGCAGAACAGCGATGAAGGCCTCATGGAGCTGCTGCACGCCTCCCGTTTTGCCAGGATAATCAGGGCCTTACTTCGAGGCTAGTGCTCACATTGACTTTCACGTTTGGTATAGAGCGGAGCCGGGTGAGCTTCCAACTAGGAACTGGAAGCACAAGGTTTCTTTCGAGAAAACTCATTTTCTTCTATGAACCATGCCGGCTGTAAGTAAAAGCACGGTAACAACAGTGCTTTTCAGGTAGCTTCGGGGCCGCATCAACGGAGCTTTCATAATGGGAAAACTAGCCTTGTGCCGTCAGTCTCTAATTTCTAGGTTGACACGCAGCATACACGCAGGAGCAGAGCTTCCTGGTTCTACGCAGTGTTCTGGTACTGAAACGGGTGCTGAAGCAAGGCCCCTAGGAGTGTTGAAAAGCTTACTACCTTGAAACTAAAGCAGAACAACGATGAAGGCCTCATGGAGCTGCTGCACGCCTCTCGTTTTGCAAGGATGATCAGGGCCTTACTTCGAAGCTTGGGCTCACGTTGACTTTCACTTTAGGTATAGCGCAGAGCAGGGTGAGCTTCCAACAAGGAACTGGAACCCCAAGGTTTCTTAGGAGAAAACTCATTTTCTTCCCAGAACCATGCCGGCAGTGAGGAAAACCCCGGCAACAACAATGCTTTTCAGGTAGCTTCGAGGCCGCATGAACGGAGCTTTCGTAATGGGAAAAGAAGCCTTATGCCATCAGTCTCCAATTTCTAGGTTGACACGCAGCATACACGCAGGACCAGAGCTTACTGTCTCTACGCAGTGTTCTGGTACCGAAACGGTTGCTTAAGCAAAGTCCCTAGGAATGTTGGAAAGCTTACTACCGTGAAACTAAAGCAGAACAGCGATGAAGGCCTCATGGAGCTGCTGCACGCCTCCCGTTTTGCCCGGATAATCAGGGCCTTACTTCGAGGCTAGTGCTCACATTGACTTTCACGTTTGGTATAGAGCGGAGCCGGGTGAGCTTCCAACTAGGAACTGGAAGCACAAGGTTTCTTTCGAGAAAACTCATTTGCTTCTATGAACCATGCCGGCTGTAAGTAAAAGCACGGTAACAACAGTGCTTTTCAGGTAGCTTCGGGGCCGCATCAACGGAGCTTTCATAATGGGAAAACTAGCCTTGTGCCGTCAGTCTCTAATTTCTAGGTTGACACGCAGCATACACGCAGGAGCAGAGCTTCCTGGTTCTACGCAGTGTTCTGGTACTGAAACGGGTGCTGAAGCAAGGCCCCTAGGAGTGTTGAAAAGCTTACTACCTTGAAACTAAAGCAGAACAACGATGAAGGCCTCATGGAGCTGCTGCACGCCTCTCGTTTTGCAAGGATGATCAGGGCCTTACTTCGAAGCTTGGGCTCACGTTGACTTTCACTTTAGGTATAGCGCAGAGCAGGGTGAGCTTCCAACAAGGAACTGGAACCCCAAGGTTTCTTAGGAGAAAACTCATTTTCTTCCCAGAACCATGCCGGCAGTGAGGAAAACCCCGGCAACAACAATGCTTTTCAGGTAGCTTCGAGGCCGCATGAACGGAGCTTTCGTAATGGGAAAAGAAGCCTTATGCCATCAGTCTCCAATTTCTAGGTTGACACGCAGCATACACGCAGGACCAGAGCTTACTGTCTCTACGCAGTGTTCTGGTACCGAAACGGTTGCTTAAGCAAAGTCCCTAGGAATGTTGGAAAGCTTACTACCGTGAAACTAAAGCAGAACAGCGATGAAGGCCTCATGGAGCTGCTGCACGCCTCCCGTTTTGCCCGGATAATCAGGGCCTTACTTCGAGGCTAGTGCTCACATTGACTTTCACGTTTGGTATAGAGCGGAGCCGGGTGAGCTTCCAACTAGGAACTGGAAGCACAAGGTTTCTTTCGAGAAAACTCATTTTCTTCTATGAACCATGCCGGCTGTAAGTAAAAGCACGGTAACAACAGTGCTTTTCAGGTAGCTTCGGGGCCGCATCAACGGAGCTTTCATAATGGGAAAACTAGCCTTGTGCCGTCAGTCTCTAATTTCTAGGTTGACACGCAGCATACACGCAGGAGCAGAGCTTCCTGGTTCTACGCAGTGTTCTGGTACTGAAACGGGTGCTGAAGCAAGGCCCCTAGGAGTGTTGAAAAGCTTACTACCTTGAAACTAAAGCAGAACAACGATGAAGGCCTCATGGAGCTGCTGCACGCCTCTCGTTTTGCAAGGATGATCAGGGCCTTACTTCGAAGCTTGGGCTCACGTTGACTTTCACTTTAGGTATAGCGCAGAGCAGGGTGAGCTTCCAACAAGGAACTGGAACCCCAAGGTTTCTTAGGAGAAAACTCATTTTCTTCCCAGAACCATGCCGGCAGTGAGGAAAACCCCGGCAACAACAATGCTTTTCAGGTAGCTTCGAGGCCGCATGAACGGAGCTTTCGTAATGGGAAAAGAAGCCTTATGCCATCAGTCTCCAATTTCTAGGTTGACACGCAGCATACACGCAGGACCAGAGCTTACTGTCTCTACGCAGTGTTCTGGTACCGAAACGGTTGCTTAAGCAAAGTCCCTAGGAATGTTGGAAAGCTTACTACCGTGAAACTAAAGCAGAACAGCGATGAAGGCCTCATGGAGCTGCTGCACGCCTCCCGTTTTGCCAGGATAATCAGGGCCTTACTTCGAGGCTAGTGCTCACATTGACTTTCACGTTTGGTATAGAGCGGAGCCAGGTGAGCTTCCAACTAGGAACTGGAAGCACAAGGTTTCTTTCGAGAAAACTCATTTTCTTCTATGAACCATGCCGGCTGTAAGTAAAAGCACGGTAACAACAGTGCTTTTCAGGTAGCTTCGGGGCCGCATCAACGGAGCTTTCATAATGGGAAAACTAGCCTTGTGCCGTCAGTCTCTAATTTCTAGGTTGACACGCAGCATACACGCAGGAGCAGAGCTTCCTGGTTCTACGCAGTGTTCTGGTACTGAAACGGGTGCTGAAGCAAGGCCCCTAGGAGTGTTGAAAAGCTTACTACCTTGAAACTAAAGCAGAACAACGATGAAGGCCTCATGGAGCTGCTGCACGCCTCTCGTTTTGCAAGGATGATCAGGGCCTTACTTCGAAGCTTGGGCTCACGTTGACTTTCACTTTAGGTATAGCGCAGAGCAGGGTGAGCTTCCAACAAGGAACTGGAACCCCAAGGTTTCTTAGGAGAAAACTCATTTTCTTCCCAGAACCATGCCGGCAGTGAGGAAAACCCCGGCAACAACAATGCTTTTCAGGTAGCTTCGAGGCCGCATGAACGGAGCTTTCGTAATGGGAAAAGAAGCCTTATGCCATCAGTCTCCAATTTCTAGGTTGACACGCAGCATACACGCAGGACCAGAGCTTACTGTCTCTACGCAGTGTTCTGGTACCGAAACGGTTGCTTAAGCAAAGTCCCTAGGAATGTTGGAAAGCTTACTACCGTGAAACTAAAGCAGAACAGCGATGAAGGCCTCATGGAGCTGCTGCACGCCTCCCGTTTTGCCAGGATAATCAGGGCCTTACTTCGAGGCTAGTGCTCACATTGACTTTCACGTTTGGTATAGAGCGGAGCCGGGTGAGCTTCCAACTAGGAACTGGAAGCACAAGGTTTCTTTCGAGAAAACTCATTTGCTTCTATGAACCATGCCGGCTGTAAGTAAAAGCACGGTAACAACAGTGCTTTTCAGGTAGCTTCGGGGCCGCATCAACGGAGCTTTCATAATGGGAAAACTAGCCTTGTGCCGTCAGTCTCTAATTTCTAGGTTGACACGCAGCATACACGCAGGAGCAGAGCTTCCTGGTTCTACGCAGTGTTCTGGTACTGAAACGGGTGCTGAAGCAAGGCCCCTAGGAGTGTTGAAAAGCTTACTACCTTGAAACTAAAGCAGAACAACGATGAAGGCCTCATGGAGCTGCTGCACGCCTCTCGTTTTGCAAGGATGATCAGGGCCTTACTTCGAAGCTTGGGCTCACGTTGACTTTCACTTTAGGTATAGCGCAGAGCAGGGTGAGCTTCCAACAAGGAACTGGAACCCCAAGGTTTCTTAGGAGAAAACTCATTTTCTTCCCAGAACCATGCCGGCAGTGAGGAAAACCCCGGCAACAACAATGCTTTTCAGGTAGCTTCGAGGCCGCATGAACGGAGCTTTCGTAATGGGAAAAGAAGCCTTATGCCATCAGTCTCCAATTTCTAGGTTGACACGCAGCATACACGCAGGACCAGAGCTTACTGTCTCTACGCAGTGTTCTGGTACCGAAACGGTTGCTTAAGCAAAGTCCCTAGGAATGTTGGAAAGCTTACTACCGTGAAACTAAAGCAGAACAGCGATGAAGGCCTCATGGAGCTGCTGCACGCCTCCCGTTTTGCCCGGATAATCAGGGCCTTACTTCGAGGCTAGTGCTCACATTGACTTTCACGTTTGGTATAGAGCGGAGCCAGGTGAGCTTCCAACTAGGAACTGGAAGCACAAGGTTTCTTTCGAGAAAACTCATTTTCTTCTATGAACCATGCCGGCTGTAAGTAAAAGCACGGTAACAACAGTGCTTTTCAGGTAGCTTCGGGGCCGCATCAACGGAGCTTTCATAATGGGAAAACTAGCCTTGTGCCGTCAGTCTCTAATTTCTAGGTTGACACGCAGCATACACGCAGGAGCAGAGCTTCCTGGTTCTACGCAGTGTTCTGGTACTGAAACGGGTGCTGAAGCAAGGCCCCTAGGAGTGTTGAAAAGCTTACTACCTTGAAACTAAAGCAGAACAACGATGAAGGCCTCATGGAGCTGCTGCACGCCTCTCGTTTTGCAAGGATGATCAGGGCCTTACTTCGAAGCTTGGGCTCACGTTGACTTTCACTTTAGGTATAGCGCAGAGCAGGGTGAGCTTCCAACAAGGAACTGGAACCCCAAGGTTTCTTAGGAGAAAACTCATTTTCTTCCCAGAACCATGCCGGCAGTGAGGAAAACCCCGGCAACAACAATGCTTTTCAGGTAGCTTCGAGGCCGCATGAACGGAGCTTTCGTAATGGGAAAAGAAGCCTTATGCCATCAGTCTCCAATTTCTAGGTTGACACGCAGCATACACGCAGGACCAGAGCTTACTGTCTCTACGCAGTGTTCTGGTACCGAAACGGTTGCTTAAGCAAAGTCCCTAGGAATGTTGGAAAGCTTACTACCGTGAAACTAAAGCAGAACAGCGATGAAGGCCTCATGGAGCTGCTGCACGCCTCCCGTTTTGCCAGGATAATCAGGGCCTTACTTCGAGGCTAGTGCTCACATTGACTTTCACGTTTGGTATAGAGCGGAGCCGGGTGAGCTTCCAACTAGGAACTGGAAGCACAAGGTTTCTTTCGAGAAAACTCATTTTCTTCTATGAACCATGCCGGCTGTAAGTAAAAGCACGGTAACAACAGTGCTTTTCAGGTAGCTTCGGGGCCGCATCAACGGAGCTTTCATAATGGGAAAACTAGCCTTGTGCCGTCAGTCTCTAATTTCTAGGTTGACACGCAGCATACACGCAGGAGCAGAGCTTCCTGGTTCTACGCAGTGTTCTGGTACTGAAACGGGTGCTGAAGCAAGGCCCCTAGGAGTGTTGAAAAGCTTACTACCTTGAAACTAAAGCAGAACAACGATGAAGGCCTCATGGAGCTGCTGCACGCCTCTCGTTTTGCAAGGATGATCAGGGCCTTACTTCGAAGCTTGGGCTCACGTTGACTTTCACTTTAGGTATAGCGCAGAGCAGGGTGAGCTTCCAACAAGGAACTGGAACCCCAAGGTTTCTTAGGAGAAAACTCATTTTCTTCCCAGAACCATGCCGGCAGTGAGGAAAACCCCGGCAACAACAATGCTTTTCAGGTAGCTTCGAGGCCGCATGAACGGAGCTTTCGTAATGGGAAAAGAAGCCTTATGCCATCAGTCTCCAATTTCTAGGTTGACACGCAGCATACACGCAGGACCAGAGCTTACTGTCTCTACGCAGTGTTCTGGTACCGAAACGGTTGCTTAAGCAAAGTCCCTAGGAATGTTGGAAAGCTTACTACCGTGAAACTAAAGCAGAACAGCGATGAAGGCCTCATGGAGCTGCTGCACGCCTCCCGTTTTGCCCGGATAATCAGGGCCTTACTTCGAGGCTAGTGCTCACATTGACTTTCACGTTTGGTATAGAGCGGAGCCGGGTGAGCTTCCAACTAGGAACTGGAAGCACAAGGTTTCTTTCGAGAAAACTCATTTGCTTCTATGAACCATGCCGGCTGTAAGTAAAAGCACGGTAACAACAGTGCTTTTCAGGTAGCTTCGGGGCCGCATCAACGGAGCTTTCATAATGGGAAAACTAGCCTTGTGCCGTCAGTCTCTAATTTCTAGGTTGACACGCAGCATACACGCAGGAGCAGAGCTTCCTGGTTCTACGCAGTGTTCTGGTACTGAAACGGGTGCTGAAGCAAGGCCCCTAGGAGTGTTGAAAAGCTTACTACCTTGAAACTAAAGCAGAACAACGATGAAGGCCTCATGGAGCTGCTGCACGCCTCTCGTTTTGCAAGGATGATCAGGGCCTTACTTCGAAGCTTGGGCTCACGTTGACTTTCACTTTAGGTATAGCGCAGAGCAGGGTGAGCTTCCAACAAGGAACTGGAACTCCAAGGTTTCTTAGGAGAAAACTCATTTTCTTCCCAGAACCATGCCGGCAGTGAGGAAAACCCCGGCAACAACAATGCTTTTCAGGTAGCTTCGAGGCCGCATGAACGGAGCTTTCGTAATGGGAAAAGAAGCCTTATGCCATCAGTCTCCAATTTCTAGGTTGACACGCAGCATACACGCAGGACCAGAGCTTACTGTCTCTACGCAGTGTTCTGGTACCGAAACGGTTGCTTAAGCAAAGTCCCTAGGAATGTTGGAAAGCTTACTACCGTGAAACTAAAGCAGAACAGCGATGAAGGCCTCATGGAGCTGCTGCACGCCTCCCGTTTTGCCCGGATAATCAGGGCCTTACTTCGAGGCTAGTGCTCACATTGACTTTCACGTTTGGTATAGAGCGGAGCCGGGTGAGCTTCCAACTAGGAACTGGAAGCACAAGGTTTCTTTCGAGAAAACTCATTTTCTTCTATGAACCATGCCGGCTGTAAGTAAAAGCACGGTAACAACAGTGCTTTTCAGGTAGCTTCGGGGCCGCATCAACGGAGCTTTCATAATGGGAAAACTAGCCTTGTGCCGTCAGTCTCTAATTTCTAGGTTGACACGCAGCATACACGCAGGAGCAGAGCTTCCTGGTTCTACGCAGTGTTCTGGTACTGAAACGGGTGCTGAAGCAAGGCCCCTAGGAGTGTTGAAAAGCTTACTACCTTGAAACTAAAGCAGAACAACGATGAAGGCCTCATGGAGCTGCTGCACGCCTCTCGTTTTGCAAGGATGATCAGGGCCTTACTTCGAAGCTTGGGCTCACGTTGACTTTCACTTTAGGTATAGCGCAGAGCAGGGTGAGCTTCCAACAAGGAACTGGAACCCCAAGGTTTCTTAGGAGAAAACTCATTTTCTTCTCAGAACCATGCCGGCAGTGAGGAAAACCCCGGCAACAACAATGCTTTTCAGGTAGCTTCGAGACCGCATGAACGGAGCTTTCGTAATGGGAAAAGAAGCCTTATGCCATCAGTCTGCAATTTCTAGGTTGACACGCAGCATACACGCAGGACCAGAGCTTACTGTCTCTACGCAGTGTTCTGGTACCGAAACGGTTGCTTAAGCAAAGTCCCTAGGAATGTTGGAAAGCTTACTACCGTGAAACTAAAGCAGAACAGCGATGAAGGCCTCATGGAGCTGCTGCACGCCTCCCGTTTTGCCCGGATAATCAGGGCCTTACTTCGAGGCTAGTGCTCACATTGACTTTCACGTTTGGTATAGAGCGGAGCCGGGTGAGCTTCCAACTAGGAACTGGAAGCACAAGGTTTCTTTCGAGAAAACTCATTTTCTTCTATGAACCATGCCGGCTGTAAGTAAAAGCACGGTAACAACAGTGCTTTTCAGGTAGCTTCGGGGCCGCATCAACGGAGCTTTCATAATGGGAAAACTAGCCTTGTGCCGTCAGTCTCTAATTTCTAGGTTGACACGCAGCATACACGCAGGAGCAGAGCTTCCTGGTTCTACGCAGTGTTCTGGTACTGAAACGGTTGCTGAAGCAAGGCCCCTAGGAGTGTTGAAAAGCTTACTACCTTGAAACTAAAGCAGAACAACGATGAAGGCCTCATGGAGCTGCTGCACGCCTCTCGTTTTGCAAGGATGATCAGGGCCTTACTTCGAAGCTTGGGCTCACGTTGACTTTCACTTTAGGTATAGCGCAGAGCAGGGTGAGCTTCCAACAAGGAACTGGAACCCCAAGGTTTCTTAGGAGAAAACTCATTTTCTTCCCAGAACCATGCCGGCAGTGAGGAAAACCCCGGCAACAACAATGCTTTTCAGGTAGCTTCGAGGCCGCATGAACGGAGCTTTCGTAATGGGAAAAGAAGCCTTATGCCATCAGTCTCCAATTTCTAGGTTGACACGCAGCATACACGCAGGACCAGAGCTTACTGTCTCTACGCAGTGTTCTGGTACCGAAACGGTTGCTTAAGCAAAGTCCCTAGGAATGTTGGAAAGCTTACTACCGTGAAACTAAAGCAGAACAGCGATGAAGGCCTCATGGAGCTGCTGCACGCCTCCCGTTTTGCCAGGATAATCAGGGCCTTACTTCGAGGCTAGTGCTCACATTGACTTTCACGTTTGGTATAGAGCGGAGCCGGGTGAGCTTCCAACTAGGAACTGGAAGCACAAGGTTTCTTTCGAGAAAACTCATTTGCTTCTATGAACCATGCCGGCTGTAAGTAAAAGCACGGTAACAACAGTGCTTTTCAGGTAGCTTCGGGGCCGCATCAACGGAGCTTTCATAATGGGAAAACTAGCCTTGTGCCGTCAGTCTCTAATTTCTAGGTTGACACGCAGCATACACGCAGGAGCAGAGCTTCCTGGTTCTACGCAGTGTTCTGGTACTGAAACGGGTGCTGAAGCAAGGCCCCTAGGAGTGTTGAAAAGCTTACTACCTTGAAACTAAAGCAGAACAACGATGAAGGCCTCATGGAGCTGCTGCACGCCTCTCGTTTTGCAAGGATGATCAGGGCCTTACTTCGAAGCTTGGGCTCACGTTGACTTTCACTTTAGGTATAGCGCAGAGCAGGGTGAGCTTCCAACAAGGAACTGGAACCCCAAGGTTTCTTAGGAGAAAACTCATTTTCTTCTCAGAACCATGCCGGCAGTGAGGAAAACCCCGGCAACAACAATGCTTTTCAGGTAGCTTCGAGGCCGCATGAACGGAGCTTTCGTAATGGGAAAAGAAGCCTTATGCCATCAGTCTCCAATTTCTAGGTTGACACGCAGCATACACGCAGGACCAGAGCTTACTGTCTCTACGCAGTGTTCTGGTACCGAAACGGTTGCTTAAGCAAAGTCCCTAGGAATGTTGGAAAGCTTACTACCGTGAAACTAAAGCAGAACAGCGATGAAGGCCTCATGGAGCTGCTGCACGCCTCCCGTTTTGCCAGGATAATCAGGGCCTTACTTCGAGGCTAGTGCTCACATTGACTTTCACGTTTGGTATAGAGCGGAGCCGGGTGAGCTTCCAACTAGGAACTGGAAGCACAAGGTTTCTTTCGAGAAAACTCATTTGCTTCTATGAACCATGCCGGCTGTAAGTAAAAGCACGGTAACAACAGTGCTTTTCAGGTAGCTTCGGGGCCGCATCAACGGAGCTTTCATAATGGGAAAACTAGCCTTGTGCCGTCAGTCTCTAATTTCTAGGTTGACACGCAGCATACACGCAGGAGCAGAGCTTCCTGGTTCTACGCAGTGTTCTGGTACTGAAACGGGTGCTGAAGCAAGGCCCCTAGGAGTGTTGAAAAGCTTACTACCTTGAAACTAAAGCAGAACAACGATGAAGGCCTCATGGAGCTGCTGCACGCCTCTCGTTTTGCAAGGATGATCAGGGCCTTACTTCGAAGCTTGGGCTCACGTTGACTTTCACTTTAGGTATAGCGCAGAGCAGGGTGAGCTTCCAACAAGGAACTGGAACCCCAAGGTTTCTTAGGAGAAAACTCATTTTCTTCTCAGAACCATGCCGGCAGTGAGGAAAACCCCGGCAACAACAATGCTTTTCAGGTAGCTTCGAGACCGCATGAACGGAGCTTTCGTAATGGGAAAAGAAGCCTTATGCCATCAGTCTGCAATTTCTAGGTTGACACGCAGCATACACGCAGGACCAGAGCTTACTGTCTCTACGCAGTGTTCTGGTACCGAAACGGTTGCTTAAGCAAAGTCCCTAGGAATGTTGGAAAGCTTACTACCGTGAAACTAAAGCAGAACAGCGATGAAGGCCTCATGGAGCTGCTGCACGCCTCCCGTTTTGCCAGGATAATCAGGGCCTTACTTCGAGGCTAGTGCTCACATTGACTTTCACGTTTGGTATAGAGCGGAGCCGGGTGAGCTTCCAACTAGGAACTGGAAGCACAAGGTTTCTTTCGAGAAAACTCATTTTCTTCTATGAACCATGCCGGCTGTAAGTAAAAGCACGGTAACAACAGTGCTTTTCAGGTAGCTTCGGGGCCGCATCAACGGAGCTTTCATAATGGGAAAACTAGCCTTGTGCCGTCAGTCTCTAATTTCTAGGTTGACACGCAGCATACACGCAGGAGCAGAGCTTCCTGGTTCTACGCAGTGTTCTGGTACTGAAACGGTTGCTGAAGCAAGGCCCCTAGGAGTGTTGAAAAGCTTACTACCTTGAAACTAAAGCAGAACAACGATGAAGGCCTCATGGAGCTGCTGCACGCCTCTCGTTTTGCAAGGATAATCAGGGCCTTACTTCGAAGCTTGGGCTCACGTTGACTTTCACTTTAGGTATAGCGCAGAGCAGGGTGAGCTTCCAACAAGGAACTGGAACCCCAAGGTTTCTTAGGAGAAAACTCATTTTCTTCCCAGAACCATGCCGGCAGTGAGGAAAACCCCGGCAACAACAATGCTTTTCAGGTAGCTTCGAGGCCGCATGAACGGAGCTTTCGTAATGGGAAAAGAAGCCTTATGCCATCAGTCTCCAATTTCTAGGTTGACACGCAGCATACACGCAGGACCAGAGCTTACTGTCTCTACGCAGTGTTCTGGTACCGAAACGGTTGCTTAAGCAAAGTCCCTAGGAATGTTGGAAAGCTTACTACCGTGAAACTAAAGCAGAACAGCGATGAAGGCCTCATGGAGCTGCTGCACGCCTCCCGTTTTGCCAGGATAATCAGGGCCTTACTTCGAGGCTAGTGCTCACATTGACTTTCACGTTTGGTATAGAGCGGAGCCGGGTGAGCTTCCAACTAGGAACTGGAAGCACAAGGTTTCTTTCGAGAAAACTCATTTGCTTCTATGAACCATGCCGGCTGTAAGTAAAAGCACGGTAACAACAGTGCTTTTCAGGTAGCTTCGGGGCCGCATCAACGGAGCTTTCATAATGGGAAAACTAGCCTTGTGCCGTCAGTCTCTAATTTCTAGGTTGACACGCAGCATACACGCAGGAGCAGAGCTTCCTGGTTCTACGCAGTGTTCTGGTACTGAAACGGGTGCTGAAGCAAGGCCCCTAGGAGTGTTGAAAAGCTTACTACCTTGAAACTAAAGCAGAACAACGATGAAGGCCTCATGGAGCTGCTGCACGCCTCTCGTTTTGCAAGGATGATCAGGGCCTTACTTCAAAGCTTGGGCTCACGTTGACTTTCACTTTAGGTATAGCGCAGAGCAGGGTGAGCTTCCAACAAGGAACTGGAATCCCAAGGTTTCTTAGGAGAAAACTCATTTTCTTCTCAGAACCATGCCGGCAGTGAGGAAAACCCCGGCAACAACAATGCTTTTCAGGTAGCTTCGAGGCCGCATGAACGGAGCTTTCGTAATGGGAAAAGAAGCCTTATGCCATCAGTCTCCAATTTCTAGGTTGACACGCAGCATACACGCAGGACCAGAGCTTACTGTCTCTACGCAGTGTTCTGGTACCGAAACGGTTGCTTAAGCAAAGTCCCTAGGAATGTTGGAAAGCTTACTACCGTGAAACTAAAGCAGAACAGCGATGAAGGCCTCATGGAGCTGCTGCACGCCTCCCGTTTTGCCAGGATAATCAGGGCCTTACTTCGAGGCTAGTGCTCACATTGACTTTCACGTTTGGTATAGAGCGGAGCCGGGTGAGCTTCCAACTAGGAACTGGAAGCACAAGGTTTCTTTCGAGAAAACTCATTTTCTTCTATGAACCATGCCGGCTGTAAGTAAAAGCACGGTAACAACAGTGCTTTTCAGGTAGCTTCGGGGCCGCATCAACGGAGCTTTCATAATGGGAAAACTAGCCTTGTGCCGTCAGTCTCTAATTTCTAGGTTGACACGCAGCATACATGCAGGAGCAGAGCTTCCTGGTTCTACGCAGTGTTCTGGTACTGAAACGGGTGCTGAAGCAAGGCCCCTAGGAGTGTTGAAAAGCTTACTACCTTGAAACTAAAGCAGAACAACGATGAAGGCCTCATGGAGCTGCTGCACGCCTCTCGTTTTGCAAGGATGATCAGGGCCTTACTTAGAAGCTTGGGCTCACGTTGACTTTCACTTTAGGTATAGCGCAGAGCAGGGTGAGCTTCCAACAAGGAACTGGAATCCCAAGGTTTCTTAGGAGAAAACTCATTTTCTTCTCAGAACCATGCCGGCAGTGAGGAAAACCCCGGCAACAACAATGCTTTTCAGGTAGCTTCGAGGCCGCATGAACGGAGCTTTCGTAATGGGAAAAGAAGCCTTATGCCATCAGTCTCCAATTTCTAGGTTGACACGCAGCATACACGCAGGACCAGAGCTTACTGTCTCTACGCAGTGTTCTGGTACCGAAACGGTTGCTTAAGCAAAGTCCCTAGGAATGTTGGAAAGCTTACTACCGTGAAACTAAAGCAGAACAGCGATGAAGGCCTCATGGAGCTGCTGCACGCCTCCCGTTTTGCCCGGATAATCAGGGCCTTACTTCGAGGCTAGTGCTCACATTGACTTTCACGTTTGGTATAGAGCGGAGCCGGGTGAGCTTCCAACTAGGAACTGGAAGCACAAGGTTTCTTTCGAGAAAACTCATTTGCTTCTATGAACCATGCCGGCTGTAAGTAAAAGCACGGTAACAACAGTGCTTTTCAGGTAGCTTCGGGGCCGCATCAACGGAGCTTTCATAATGGGAAAACTAGCCTTGTGCCGTCAGTCTCTAATTTCTAGGTTGACACGCAGCATACACGCAGGAGCAGAGCTTCCTGGTTCTACGCAGTGTTCTGGTACTGAAACGGGTGCTGAAGCAAGGCCCCTAGGAGTGTTGAAAAGCTTACTACCTTGAAACTAAAGCAGAACAACGATGAAGGCCTCATGGAGCTGCTGCACGCCTCTCGTTTTGCAAGGATAATCAGGGCCTTACTTCGAAGCTTGGGCTCACGTTGACTTTCACTTTAGGTATAGCGCAGAGCAGGGTGAGCTTCCAACAAGGAACTGGAACCCCAAGGTTTCTTAGGAGAAAACTCATTTTCTTCCCAGAACCATGCCGGCAGTGAGGAAAACCCCGGCAACAACAATGCTTTTCAGGTAGCTTCGAGGCCGCATGAACGGAGCTTTCGTAATGGGAAAAGAAGCCTTATGCCATCAGTCTCCAATTTCTAGGTTGACACGCAGCATACACGCAGGACCAGAGCTTACTGTCTCTACGCAGTGTTCTGGTACCGAAACGGTTGCTTAAGCAAAGTCCCTAGGAATGTTGGAAAGCTTACTACCGTGAAACTAAAGCAGAACAGCGATGAAGGCCTCATGGAGCTGCTGCACGCCTCCCGTTTTGCCCGGATAATCAGGGCCTTACTTCGAGGCTAGTGCTCACATTGACTTTCACGTTTGGTATAGAGCGGAGCCGGGTGAGCTTCCAACTAGGAACTGGAAGCACAAGGTTTCTTTCGAGAAAACTCATTTGCTTCTATGAACCATGCCGGCTGTAAGTAAAAGCACGGTAACAACAGTGCTTTTCAGGTAGCTTCGGGGCCGCATCAACGGAGCTTTCATAATGGGAAAACTAGCCTTGTGCCGTCAGTCTCTAATTTCTAGGTTGACACGCAGCATACACGCAGGAGCAGAGCTTCCTGGTTCTACGCAGTGTTCTGGTACTGAAACGGGTGCTGAAGCAAGGCCCCTAGGAGTGTTGAAAAGCTTACTACCTTGAAACTAAAGCAGAACAACGATGAAGGCCTCATGGAGCTGCTGCACGCCTCTCGTTTTGCAAGGATAATCAGGGCCTTACTTCGAAGCTTGGGCTCACGTTGACTTTCACTTTAGGTATAGCGCAGAGCAGGGTGAGCTTCCAACAAGGAACTGGAACCCCAAGGTTTCTTAGGAGAAAACTCATTTTCTTCCCAGAACCATGCCGGCAGTGAGGAAAACCCCGGCAACAACAATGCTTTTCAGGTAGCTTCGAGGCCGCATGAACGGAGCTTTCATAATGGGAAAAGAAGCCTTATGCCATCAGTCTCCAATTTCTAGGTTGACACGCAGCATACACGCAGGACCAGAGCTTACTGTCTCTACGCAGTGTTCTGGTACCGAAACGGTTGCTTAAGCAAAGTCCCTAGGAATGTTGGAAAGCTTACTACCGTGAAACTAAAGCAGAACAGCGATGAAGGCCTCATGGAGCTGCTGCACGCCTCCCGTTTTGCCCGGATAATCAGGGCCTTACTTCGAGGCTAGTGCTCACATTGACTTTCACGTTTGGTATAGAGCGGAGCCGGGTGAGCTTCCAACTAGGAACTGGAAGCACAAGGTTTCTTTCGAGAAAACTCATTTGCTTCTATGAACCATGCCGGCTGTAAGTAAAAGCACGGTAACAACAGTGCTTTTCAGGTAGCTTCGGGGCCGCATCAACGGAGCTTTCATAATGGGAAAACTAGCCTTGTGCCGTCAGTCTCTATTTTCTAGGTTGACACGCAGCATACACGCAGGAGCAGAGCTTCCTGGTTCTACGCAGTGTTCTGGTACTGAAACGGGTGCTGAAGCAAGTCCCCTAGGAGTGTTGAAAAGCTTACTACCTTGAAACTAAAGCAGAACAACGATGAAGGCCTCATGGAGCTGCTGCACGCCTCTCGTTTTGCAAGGATAATCAGGGCCTTACTTCGAAGCTTGGGCTCACGTTGACTTTCACTTTAGGTATAGCGCAGAGCAGGGTGAGCTTCCAACAAGGAACTGGAACCCCAAGGTTTCTTAGGAGAAAACTCATTTTCTTCCCAGAACCATGCCGGCAGTGAGGAAAACCCCGGCAACAACAATGCTTTTCAGGTAGCTTCGAGGCCGCATGAACGGAGCTTTCATAATGGGAAAAGAAGCCTTATGCCATCAGTCTCCAATTTCTAGGTTGACACGCAGCATACACGCAGGACCAGAGCTTACTGTCTCTACGCAGTGTTCTGGTACCGAAACGGTTGCTTAAGCAAAGTCCCTAGGAATGTTGGAAAGCTTACTACCGTGAAACTAAAGCAGAACAGCGATGAAGGCCTCATGGAGCTGCTGCACGCCTCCCGTTTTGCCCGGATAATCAGGGCCTTACTTCGAGGCTAGTGCTCACATTGACTTTCACGTTTGGTATAGAGCGGAGCCGGGTGAGCTTCCAACTAGGAACTGGAAGCACAAGGTTTCTTTCGAGAAAACTCATTTGCTTCTATGAACCATGCCGGCTGTAAGTAAAAGCACGGTAACAACAGTGCTTTTCAGGTAGCTTCGGGGCCGCATCAACGGAGCTTTCATAATGGGAAAACTAGCCTTGTGCCGTCAGTCTCTAATTTCTAGGTTGACACGCAGCATACACGCAGGAGCAGAGCTTCCTGGTTCTACGCAGTGTTCTGGTACTGAAACGGGTGCTGAAGCAAGGCCCCTAGGAGTGTTGAAAAGCTTACTACCTTGAAACTAAAGCAGAACAACGATGAAGGCCTCATGGAGCTGCTGCACGCCTCTCGTTTTGCAAGGATGATCAGGGCCTTACTTCGAAGCTTGGGCTCACGTTGACTTTCACTTTAGGTATAGCGCAGAGCAGGGTGAGCTTCCAACAAGGAACTGGAACCCCAAGGTTTCTTAGGAGAAAACTCATTTTCTTCCCAGAACCATGCCGGCAGTGAGGAAAACCCCGGCAACAACAATGCTTTTCAGGTAGCTTCGAGGCCGCATGAACGGAGCTTTCATAATGGGAAAAGAAGCCTTATGCCATCAGTCTCCAATTTCTAGGTTGACACGCAGCATACACGCAGGACCAGAGCTTACTGTCTCTACGCAGTGTTCTGGTACCGAAACGGTTGCTTAAGCAAAGTCCCTAGGAATGTTGGAAAGCTTACTACCGTGAAACTAAAGCAGAACAGCGATGAAGGCCTCATGGAGCTGCTGCACGCCTCCCGTTTTGCCAGGATAATCAGGGCCTTACTTCGAGGCTAGTGCTCACATTGACTTTCACGTTTGGTATAGAGCGGAGCCGGGTGAGCTTCCAACTAGGAACTGGAAGCACAAGGTTTCTTTCGAGAAAACTCATTTGCTTCTATGAACCATGCCGGCTGTAAGTAAAAGCACGGTAACAACAGTGCTTTTCAGGTAGCTTCGGGGCCGCATCAACGGAGCTTTCATAATGGGAAAACTAGCCTTGTGCCGTCAGTCTCTAATTTCTAGGTTGACACGCAGCATACACGCAGGAGCAGAGCTTCCTGGTTCTACGCAGTGTTCTGGTACTGAAACGGGTGCTGAAGCAAGGCCCCTAGGAGTGTTGAAAAGCTTACTACCTTGAAACTAAAGCAGAACAACGATGAAGGCCTCATGGAGCTGCTGCACGCCTCTCGTTTTGCAAGGATGATCAGGGCCTTACTTCGAAGCTTGGGCTCACGTTGACTTTCACTTTAGGTATAGCGCAGAGCAGGGTGAGCTTCCAACAAGGAACTGGAACCCCAAGGTTTCTTAGGAGAAAACTCATTTTCTTCCCAGAACCATGCCGGCAGTGAGGAAAACCCCGGCAACAACAATGCTTTTCAGGTAGCTTCGAGGCCGCATGAACGGAGCTTTCGTAATGGGAAAAGAAGCCTTATGCCATCAGTCTCCAATTTCTAGGTTGACACGCAGCATACACGCAGGACCAGAGCTTACTGTCTCTACGCAGTGTTCTGGTACCGAAACGGTTGCTTAAGCAAAGTCCCTAGGAATGTTGGAAAGCTTACTACCGTGAAACTAAAGCAGAACAGCGATGAAGGCCTCATGGAGCTGCTGCACGCCTCCCGTTTTGCCCGGATAATCAGGGCCTTACTTCGAGGCTAGTGCTCACATTGACTTTCACGTTTGGTATAGAGCGGAGCCGGGTGAGCTTCCAACTAGGAACTGGAAGCACAAGGTTTCTTTCGAGAAAACTCATTTGCTTCTATGAACCATGCCGGCTGTAAGTAAAAGCACGGTAACAACAGTGCTTTTCAGGTAGCTTCGGGGCCGCATCAACGGAGCTTTCATAATGGGAAAACTAGCCTTGTGCCGTCAGTCTCTAATTTCTAGGTTGACACGCAGCATACACGCAGGAGCAGAGCTTCCTGGTTCTACGCAGTGTTCTGGTACTGAAACGGGTGCTGAAGCAAGGCCCCTAGGAGTGTTGAAAAGCTTACTACCTTGAAACTAAAGCAGAACAACGATGAAGGCCTCATGGAGCTGCTGCACGCCTCTCGTTTTGCAAGGATGATCAGGGCCTTACTTCGAAGCTTGGGCTCACGTTGACTTTCACTTTAGGTATAGCGCAGAGCAGGGTGAGCTTCCAACAAGGAACTGGAACCCCAAGGTTTCTTAGGAGAAAACTCATTTTCTTCCCAGAACCATGCCGGCAGTGAGGAAAACCCCGGCAACAACAATGCTTTTCAGGTAGCTTCGAGGCCGCATGAACGGAGCTTTCGTAATGGGAAAAGAAGCCTTATGCCATCAGTCTCCAATTTCTAGGTTGACACGCAGCATACACGCAGGACCAGAGCTTACTGTCTCTACGCAGTGTTCTGGTACCGAAACGGTTGCTTAAGCAAAGTCCCTAGGAATGTTGGAAAGCTTACTACCGTGAAACTAAAGCAGAACAGCGATGAAGGCCTCATGGAGCTGCTGCACGCCTCCCGTTTTGCCCGGATAATCAGGGCCTTACTTCGAGGCTAGTGCTCACATTGACTTTCACGTTTGGTATAGAGCGGAGCCGGGTGAGCTTCCAACTAGGAACTGGAAGCACAAGGTTTCTTTCGAGAAAACTCATTTTCTTCTATGAACCATGCCGGCTGTAAGTAAAAGCACGGTAACAACAGTGCTTTTCAGGTAGCTTCGGGGCCGCATCAACGGAGCTTTCATAATGGGAAAACTAGCCTTGTGCCGTCAGTCTCTAATTTCTAGGTTGACACGCAGCATACACGCAGGAGCAGAGCTTCCTGGTTCTACGCAGTGTTCTGGTACTGAAACGGGTGCTGAAGCAAGGCCCCTAGGAGTGTTGAAAAGCTTACTACCTTGAAACTAAAGCAGAACAACGATGAAGGCCTCATGGAGCTGCTGCACGCCTCTCGTTTTGCAAGGATGATCAGGGCCTTACTTCGAAGCTTGGGCTCACGTTGACTTTCACTTTAGGTATAGCGCAGAGCAGGGTGAGCTTCCAACAAGGAACTGGAACCCCAAGGTTTCTTAGGAGAAAACTCATTTTCTTCCCAGAACCATGCCGGCAGTGAGGAAAACCCCGGCAACAACAATGCTTTTCAGGTAGCTTCGAGGCCGCATGAACGGAGCTTTCGTAATGGGAAAAGAAGCCTTATGCCATCAGTCTCCAATTTCTAGGTTGACACGCAGCATACACGCAGGACCAGAGCTTACTGTCTCTACGCAGTGTTCTGGTACCGAAACGGTTGCTTAAGCAAAGTCCCTAGGAATGTTGGAAAGCTTACTACCGTGAAACTAAAGCAGAACAGCGATGAAGGCCTCATGGAGCTGCTGCACGCCTCCCGTTTTGCCCGGATAATCAGGGCCTTACTTCGAGGCTAGTGCTCACATTGACTTTCACGTTTGGTATAGAGCGGAGCCGGGTGAGCTTCCAACTAGGAACTGGAAGCACAAGGTTTCTTTCGAGAAAACTCATTTTCTTCTATGAACCATGCCGGCTGTAAGTAAAAGCACGGTAACAACAGTGCTTTTCAGGTAGCTTCGGGGCCGCATCAACGGAGCTTTCATAATGGGAAAACTAGCCTTGTGCCGTCAGTCTCTAATTTCTAGGTTGACACGCAGCATACACGCAGGAGCAGAGCTTCCTGGTTCTACGCAGTGTTCTGGTACTGAAACGGGTGCTGAAGCAAGGCCCCTAGGAGTGTTGAAAAGCTTACTACCTTGAAACTAAAGCAGAACAACGATGAAGGCCTCATGGAGCTGCTGCACGCCTCTCGTTTTGCAAGGATGATCAGGGCCTTACTTCGAAGCTTGGGCTCACGTTGACTTTCACTTTAGGTATAGCGCAGAGCAGGGTGAGCTTCCAACAAGGAACTGGAACCCCAAGGTTTCTTAGGAGAAAACTCATTTTCTTCCCAGAACCATGCCGGCAGTGAGGAAAACCCCGGCAACAACAATGCTTTTCAGGTAGCTTCGAGGCCGCATGAACGGAGCTTTCGTAATGGGAAAAGAAGCCTTATGCCATCAGTCTCCAATTTCTAGGTTGACACGCAGCATACACGCAGGACCAGAGCTTACTGTCTCTACGCAGTGTTCTGGTACCGAAACGGTTGCTTAAGCAAAGTCCCTAGGAATGTTGGAAAGCTTACTACCGTGAAACTAAAGCAGAACAGCGATGAAGGCCTCATGGAGCTGCTGCACGCCTCCCGTTTTGCCCGGATAATCAGGGCCTTACTTCGAGGCTAGTGCTCACATTGACTTTCACGTTTGGTATAGAGCGGAGCCGGGTGAGCTTCCAACTAGGAACTGGAAGCACAAGGTTTCTTTCGAGAAAACTCATTTTCTTCTATGAACCATGCCGGCTGTAAGTAAAAGCACGGTAACAACAGTGCTTTTCAGGTAGCTTCGGGGCCGCATCAACGGAGCTTTCATAATGGGAAAACTAGCCTTGTGCCGTCAGTCTCTAATTTCTAGGTTGACACGCAGCATACACGCAGGAGCAGAGCTTCCTGGTTCTACGCAGTGTTCTGGTACTGAAACGGGTGCTGAAGCAAGGCCCCTAGGAGTGTTGAAAAGCTTACTACCTTGAAACTAAAGCAGAACAACGATGAAGGCCTCATGGAGCTGCTGCACGCCTCTCGTTTTGCAAGGATGATCAGGGCCTTACTTCGAAGCTTGGGCTCACGTTGACTTTCACTTTAGGTATAGCGCAGAGCAGGGTGAGCTTCCAACAAGGAACTGGAACCCCAAGGTTTCTTAGGAGAAAACTCATTTTCTTCCCAGAACCATGCCGGCAGTGAGGAAAACCCCGGCAACAACAATGCTTTTCAGGTAGCTTCGAGGCCGCATGAACGGAGCTTTCGTAATGGGAAAAGAAGCCTTATGCCATCAGTCTCCAATTTCTAGGTTGACACGCAGCATACACGCAGGACCAGAGCTTACTGTCTCTACGCAGTGTTCTGGTACCGAAACGGTTGCTTAAGCAAAGTCCCTAGGAATGTTGGAAAGCTTACTACCGTGAAACTAAAGCAGAACAGCGATGAAGGCCTCATGGAGCTGCTGCACGCCTCCCGTTTTGCCCGGATAATCAGGGCCTTACTTCGAGGCTAGTGCTCACATTGACTTTCACGTTTGGTATAGAGCGGAGCCGGGTGAGCTTCCAACTAGGAACTGGAAGCACAAGGTTTCTTTCGAGAAAACTCATTTTCTTCTATGAACCATGCCGGCTGTAAGTAAAAGCACGGTAACAACAGTGCTTTTCAGGTAGCTTCGGGGCCGCATCAACGGAGCTTTCATAATGGGAAAACTAGCCTTGTGCCGTCAGTCTCTAATTTCTAGGTTGACACGCAGCATACACGCAGGAGCAGAGCTTCCTGGTTCTACGCAGTGTTCTGGTACTGAAACGGGTGCTGAAGCAAGGCCCCTAGGAGTGTTGAAAAGCTTACTACCTTGAAACTAAAGCAGAACAACGATGAAGGCCTCATGGAGCTGCTGCACGCCTCTCGTTTTGCAAGGATGATCAGGGCCTTACTTCGAAGCTTGGGCTCACGTTGACTTTCACTTTAGGTATAGCGCAGAGCAGGGTGAGCTTCCAACAAGGAACTGGAACCCCAAGGTTTCTTAGGAGAAAACTCATTTTCTTCCCAGAACCATGCCGGCAGTGAGGAAAACCCCGGCAACAACAATGCTTTTCAGGTAGCTTCGAGGCCGCATGAACGGAGCTTTCGTAATGGGAAAAGAAGCCTTATGCCATCAGTCTCCAATTTCTAGGTTGACACGCAGCATACACGCAGGACCAGAGCTTACTGTCTCTACGCAGTGTTCTGGTACCGAAACGGTTGCTTAAGCAAAGTCCCTAGGAATGTTGGAAAGCTTACTACCGTGAAACTAAAGCAGAACAGCGATGAAGGCCTCATGGAGCTGCTGCACGCCTCCCGTTTTGCCCGGATAATCAGGGCCTTACTTCGAGGCTAGTGCTCACATTGACTTTCACGTTTGGTATAGAGCGGAGCCGGGTGAGCTTCCAACTAGGAACTGGAAGCACAAGGTTTCTTTCGAGAAAACTCATTTGCTTCTATGAACCATGCCGGCTGTAAGTAAAAGCACGGTAACAACAGTGCTTTTCAGGTAGCTTCGGGGCCGCATCAACGGAGCTTTCATAATGGGAAAACTAGCCTTGTGCCGTCAGTCTCTAATTTCTAGGTTGACACGCAGCATACACGCAGGAGCAGAGCTTCCTGGTTCTACGCAGTGTTCTGGTACTGAAACGGGTGCTGAAGCAAGGCCCCTAGGAGTGTTGAAAAGCTTACTACCTTGAAACTAAAGCAGAACAACGATGAAGGCCTCATGGAGCTGCTGCACGCCTCTCGTTTTGCAAGGATGATCAGGGCCTTACTTCGAAGCTTGGGCTCACGTTGACTTTCACTTTAGGTATAGCGCAGAGCAGGGTGAGCTTCCAACAAGGAACTGGAACCCCAAGGTTTCTTAGGAGAAAACTCATTTTCTTCCCAGAACCATGCCGGCAGTGAGGAAAACCCCGGCAACAACAATGCTTTTCAGGTAGCTTCGAGGCCGCATGAACGGAGCTTTCGTAATGGGAAAAGAAGCCTTATGCCATCAGTCTCCAATTTCTAGGTTGACACGCAGCATACACGCAGGACCAGAGCTTACTGTCTCTACGCAGTGTTCTGGTACCGAAACGGTTGCTTAAGCAAAGTCCCTAGGAATGTTGGAAAGCTTACTACCGTGAAACTAAAGCAGAACAGCGATGAAGGCCTCATGGAGCTGCTGCACGCCTCCCGTTTTGCCCGGATAATCAGGGCCTTACTTCGAGGCTAGTGCTCACATTGACTTTCACGTTTGGTATAGAGCGGAGCCGGGTGAGCTTCCAACTAGGAACTGGAAGCACAAGGTTTCTTTCGAGAAAACTCATTTGCTTCTATGAACCATGCCGGCTGTAAGTAAAAGCACGGTAACAACAGTGCTTTTCAGGTAGCTTCGGGGCCGCATCAACGGAGCTTTCATAATGGGAAAACTAGCCTTGTGCCGTCAGTCTCTAATTTCTAGGTTGACACGCAGCATACACGCAGGAGCAGAGCTTCCTGGTTCTACGCAGTGTTCTGGTACTGAAACGGGTGCTGAAGCAAGGCCCCTAGGAGTGTTGAAAAGCTTACTACCTTGAAACTAAAGCAGAACAACGATGAAGGCCTCATGGAGCTGCTGCACGCCTCTCGTTTTGCAAGGATGATCAGGGCCTTACTTCGAAGCTTGGGCTCACGTTGACTTTCACTTTAGGTATAGCGCAGAGCAGGGTGAGCTTCCAACAAGGAACTGGAACCCCAAGGTTTCTTAGGAGAAAACTCATTTTCTTCCCAGAACCATGCCGGCAGTGAGGAAAACCCCGGCAACAACAATGCTTTTCAGGTAGCTTCGAGGCCGCATGAACGGAGCTTTCATAATGGCAAAAGAAGCCTTATGCCATCAGTCTCCAATTTCTAGGTTGACACGCAGCATACACGCAGGACCAGAGCTTACTGTCTCTACGCAGTGTTCTGGTACCGAAACGGTTGCTTAAGCAAAGTCCCTAGGAATGTTGGAAAGCTTACTACCGTGAAACTAAAGCAGAACAGCGATGAAGGCCTCATGGAGCTGCTGCACGCCTCCCGTTTTGCCCGGATAATCAGGGCCTTACTTCGAGGCTAGTGCTCACATTGACTTTCACGTTTGGTATAGAGCGGAGCCGGGTGAGCTTCCAACTAGGAACTGGAAGCACAAGGTTTCTTTCGAGAAAACTCATTTGCTTCTATGAACCATGCCGGCTGTAAGTAAAAGCACGGTAACAACAGTGCTTTTCAGGTAGCTTCGGGGCCGCATCAACGGAGCTTTCATAATGGGAAAACTAGCCTTGTGCCGTCAGTCTCTAATTTCTAGGTTGACACGCAGCATACACGCAGGAGCAGAGCTTCCTGGTTCTACGCAGTGTTCTGGTACTGAAACGGGTGCTGAAGCAAGGCCCCTAGGAGTGTTGAAAAGCTTACTACCTTGAAACTAAAGCAGAACAACGATGAAGGCCTCATGGAGCTGCTGCACGCCTCTCGTTTTGCAAGGATAATCAGGGCCTTACTTCGAAGCTTGGGCTCACGTTGACTTTCACTTTAGGTATAGCGCAGAGCAGGGTGAGCTTCCAACAAGGAACTGGAACCCCAAGGTTTCTTAGGAGAAAACTCATTTTCTTCCCAGAACCATGCCGGCAGTGAGGAAAACCCCGGCAACAACAATGCTTTTCAGGTAGCTTCGAGGCCGCATGAACGGAGCTTTCATAATGGGAAAAGAAGCCTTATGCCATCAGTCTCCAATTTCTAGGTTGACACGCAGCATACACGCAGGACCAGAGCTTACTGTCTCTACGCAGTGTTCTGGTACCGAAACGGTTGCTTAAGCAAAGTCCCTAGGAATGTTGGAAAGCTTAATACCGTGAAACTAAAGCAGAACAGCGATGAAGGCCTCATGGAGCTGCTGCACGCCTCCCGTTTTGCCCGGATAATCAGGGCCTTACTTCGAGGCTAGTGCTCACATTGACTTTCACGTTTGGTATAGAGCGGAGCCGGGTGAGCTTCCAACTAGGAACTGGAAGCACAAGGTTTCTTTCGAGAAAACTCATTTGCTTCTATGAACCATGCCGGCTGTAAGTAAAAGCACGGTAACAACAGTGCTTTTCAGGTAGCTTCGGGGCCGCATCAACGGAGCTTTCATAATGGGAAAACTAGCCTTGTGCCGTCAGTCTCTAATTTCTAGGTTGACACGCAGCATACACGCAGGAGCAGAGCTTCCTGGTTCTACGCAGTGTTCTGGTACTGAAACGGGTGCTGAAGCAAGGCCCCTAGGAGTGTTGAAAAGCTTACTACCTTGAAACTAAAGCAGAACAACGATGAAGGCCTCATGGAGCTGCTGCACGCCTCTCGTTTTGCAAGGATGATCAGGGCCTTACTTCGAAGCTTGGGCTCACGTTGACTTTCACTTTAGGTATAGCGCAGAGCAGGGTGAGCTTCCAACAAGGAACTGGAACCCCAAGGTTTCTTAGGAGAAAACTCATTTTCTTCCCAGAACCATGCCGGCAGTGAGGAAAACCCCGGCAACAACAATGCTTTTCAGGTAGCTTCGAGGCCGCATGAACGGAGCTTTCATAATGGCAAAAGAAGCCTTATGCCATCAGTCTCCAATTTCTAGGTTGACACGCAGCATACACGCAGGACCAGAGCTTACTGTCTCTACGCAGTGTTCTGGTACCGAAACGGTTGCTTAAGCAAAGTCCCTAGGAATGTTGGAAAGCTTACTACCGTGAAACTAAAGCAGAACAGCGATGAAGGCCTCATGGAGCTGCTGCACGCCTCCCGTTTTGCCCGGATAATCAGGGCCTTACTTCGAGGCTAGTGCTCACATTGACTTTCACGTTTGGTATAGAGCGGAGCCGGGTGAGCTTCCAACTAGGAACTGGAAGCACAAGGTTTCTTTCGAGAAAACTCATTTGCTTCTATGAACCATGCCGGCTGTAAGTAAAAGCACGGTAACAACAGTGCTTTTCAGGTAGCTTCGGGGCCGCATCAACGGAGCTTTCATAATGGGAAAACTAGCCTTGTGCCGTCAGTCTCTAATTTCTAGGTTGACACGCAGCATACACGCAGGAGCAGAGCTTCCTGGTTCTACGCAGTGTTCTGGTACTGAAACGGGTGCTGAAGCAAGGCCCCTAGGAGTGTTGAAAAGCTTACTACCTTGAAACTAAAGCAGAACAACGATGAAGGCCTCATGGAGCTGCTGCACGCCTCTCGTTTTGCAAGGATGATCAGGGCCTTACTTCGAAGCTTGGGCTCACGTTGACTTTCACTTTAGGTATAGCGCAGAGCAGGGTGAGCTTCCAACAAGGAACTGGAACCCCAAGGTTTCTTAGGAGAAAACTCATTTTCTTCCCAGAACCATGCCGGCAGTGAGGAAAACCCCGGCAACAACAATGCTTTTCAGGTAGCTTCGAGGCCGCATGAACGGAGCTTTCATAATGGGAAAAGAAGCCTTATGCCATCAGTCTCCAATTTCTAGGTTGACACGCAGCATACACGCAGGACCAGAGCTTACTGTCTCTACGCAGTGTTCTGGTACCGAAACGGTTGCTTAAGCAAAGTCCCTAGGAATGTTGGAAAGCTTACTACCGTGAAACTAAAGCAGAACAGCGATGAAGGCCTCATGGAGCTGCTGCACGCCTCCCGTTTTGCCCGGATAATCAGGGCCTTACTTCGAGGCTAGTGCTCACATTGACTTTCACGTTTGGTATAGAGCGGAGCCGGGTGAGCTTCCAACTAGGAACTGGAAGCACAAGGTTTCTTTCGAGAAAACTCATTTGCTTCTATGAACCATGCCGGCTGTAAGTAAAAGCACGGTAACAACAGTGCTTTTCAGGTAGCTTCGGGGCCGCATCAACGGAGCTTTCATAATGGGAAAACTAGCCTTGTGCCGTCAGTCTCTAATTTCTAGGTTGACACGCAGCATACACGCAGGAGCAGAGCTTCCTGGTTCTACGCAGTGTTCTGGTACTGAAACGGGTGCTGAAGCAAGGCCCCTAGGAGTGTTGAAAAGCTTACTACCTTGAAACTAAAGCAGAACAACGATGAAGGCCTCATGGAGCTGCTGCACGCCTCTCGTTTTGCAAGGATGATCAGGGCCTTACTTCGAAGCTTGGGCTCACGTTGACTTTCACTTTAGGTATAGCGCAGAGCAGGGTGAGCTTCCAACAAGGAACTGGAACCCCAAGGTTTCTTAGGAGAAAACTCATTTTCTTCCCAGAACCATGCCGGCAGTGAGGAAAACCCCGGCAACAACAATGCTTTTCAGGTAGCTTCGAGGCCGCATGAACGGAGCTTTCATAATGGCAAAAGAAGCCTTATGCCATCAGTCTCCAATTTCTAGGTTGACACGCAGCATACACGCAGGACCAGAGCTTACTGTCTCTACGCAGTGTTCTGGTACCGAAACGGTTGCTTAAGCAAAGTCCCTAGGAATGTTGGAAAGCTTACTACCGTGAAACTAAAGCAGAACAGCGATGAAGGCCTCATGGAGCTGCTGCACGCCTCCCGTTTTGCCCGGATAATCAGGGCCTTACTTCGAGGCTAGTGCTCACATTGACTTTCACGTTTGGTATAGAGCGGAGCCGGGTGAGCTTCCAACTAGGAACTGGAAGCACAAGGTTTCTTTCGAGAAAACTCATTTGCTTCTATGAACCATGCCGGCTGTAAGTAAAAGCACGGTAACAACAGTGCTTTTCAGGTAGCTTCGGGGCCGCATCAACGGAGCTTTCATAATGGGAAAACTAGCCTTGTGCCGTCAGTCTCTAATTTCTAGGTTGACACGCAGCATACACGCAGGAGCAGAGCTTCCTGGTTCTACGCAGTGTTCTGGTACTGAAACGGGTGCTGAAGCAAGGCCCCTAGGAGTGTTGAAAAGCTTACTACCTTGAAACTAAAGCAGAACAACGATGAAGGCCTCATGGAGCTGCTGCACGCCTCTCGTTTTGCAAGGATGATCAGGGCCTTACTTCGAAGCTTCGGCTCACGTTGACTTTCACTTTAGGTATAGCGCAGAGCAGGGTGAGCTTCCAACAAGGAACTGGAACCCCAAGGTTTCTTAGGAGAAAACTCATTTTCTTCCCAGAACCATGCCGGCAGTGAGGAAAACCCCGGCAACAACAATGCTTTTCAGGTAGCTTCGAGGCCGCATGAACGGAGCTTTCATAATGGCAAAAGAAGCCTTATGCCATCAGTCTCCAATTTCTAGGTTGACACGCAGCATACACGCAGGACCAGAGCTTACTGTCTCTACGCAGTGTTCTGGTACCGAAACGGTTGCTTAAGCAAAGTCCCTAGGAATGTTGGAAAGCTTACTACCGTGAAACTAAAGCAGAACAGCGATGAAGGCCTCATGGAGCTGCTGCACGCCTCCCGTTTTGCCCGGATAATCAGGGCCTTACTTCGAGGCTAGTGCTCACATTGACTTTCACGTTTGGTATAGAGCGGAGCCGGGTGAGCTTCCAACTAGGAACTGGAAGCACAAGGTTTCTTTCGAGAAAACTCATTTGCTTCTATGAACCATGCCGGCTGTAAGTAAAAGCACGGTAACAACAGTGCTTTTCAGGTAGCTTCGGGGCCGCATCAACGGAGCTTTCATAATGGGAAAACTAGCCTTGTGCCGTCAGTCTCTAATTTCTAGGTTGACACGCAGCATACACGCAGGAGCAGAGCTTCCTGGTTCTACGCAGTGTTCTGGTACTGAAACGGGTGCTGAAGCAAGGCCCCTAGGAGTGTTGAAAAGCTTACTACCTTGAAACTAAAGCAGAACAACGATGAAGGCCTCATGGAGCTGCTGCACGCCTCTCGTTTTGCAAGGATGATCAGGGCCTTACTTCGAAGCTTGGGCTCACGTTGACTTTCACTTTAGGTATAGCGCAGAGCAGGGTGAGCTTCCAACAAGGAACTGGAACCCCAAGGTTTCTTAGGAGAAAACTCATTTTCTTCCCAGAACCATGCCGGCAGTGAGGAAAACCCCGGCAACAACAATGCTTTTCAGGTAGCTTCGAGGCCGCATGAACGGAGCTTTCATAATGGGAAAAGAAGCCTTATGCCATCAGTCTGCAATTTCTAGGTTGACACGCAGCATACACGCAGGACCAGAGCTTACTGTCTCTACGCAGTGTTCTGGTACCGAAACGGTTGCTTAAGCAAAGTCCCTAGGAATGTTGGAAAGCTTACTACCGTGAAACTAAAGCAGAACAGCGATGAAGGCCTCATGGAGCTGCTGCACGCCTCCCGTTTTGCCCGGATAATCAGGGCCTTACTTCGAGGCTAGTGCTCACATTGACTTTCACGTTTGGTATAGAGCGGAGCCGGGTGAGCTTCCAACTAGGAACTGGAAGCACAAGGTTTCTTTCGAGAAAACTCATTTGCTTCTATGAACCATGCCGGCTGTAAGTAAAAGCACGGTAACAACAGTGCTTTTCAGGTAGCTTCGGGGCCGCATCAACGGAGCTTTCATAATGGGAAAACTAGCCTTGTGCCGTCAGTCTCTAATTTCTAGGTTGACACGCAGCATACACGCAGGAGCAGAGCTTCCTGGTTCTACGCAGTGTTCTGGTACTGAAACGGGTGCTGAAGCAAGGCCCCTAGGAGTGTTGAAAAGCTTACTACCTTGAAACTAAAGCAGAACAACGATGAAGGCCTCATGGAGCTGCTGCACGCCTCTCGTTTTGCAAGGATGATCAGGGCCTTACTTCGAAGCTTCGGCTCACGTTGACTTTCACTTTAGGTATAGCGCAGAGCAGGGTGAGCTTCCAACAAGGAACTGGAACCCCAAGGTTTCTTAGGAGAAAACTCATTTTCTTCCCAGAACCATGCCGGCAGTGAGGAAAACCCCGGCAACAACAATGCTTTTCAGGTAGCTTCGAGGCCGCATGAACGGAGCTTTCATAATGGCAAAAGAAGCCTTATGCCATCAGTCTCCAATTTCTAGGTTGACACGCAGCATACACGCAGGACCAGAGCTTACTGTCTCTACGCAGTGTTCTGGTACCGAAACGGTTGCTTAAGCAAAGTCCCTAGGAATGTTGGAAAGCTTACTACCGTGAAACTAAAGCAGAACAGCGATGAAGGCCTCATGGAGCTGCTGCACGCCTCCCGTTTTGCCCGGATAATCAGGGCCTTACTTCGAGGCTAGTGCTCACATTGACTTTCACGTTTGGTATAGAGCGGAGCCGGGTGAGCTTCCAACTAGGAACTGGAAGCACAAGGTTTCTTTCGAGAAAACTCATTTGCTTCTATGAACCATGCCGGCTGTAAGTAAAAGCACGGTAACAACAGTGCTTTTCAGGTAGCTTCGGGGCCGCATCAACGGAGCTTTCATAATGGGAAAACTAGCCTTGTGCCGTCAGTCTCTAATTTCTAGGTTGACACGCAGCATACACGCAGGAGCAGAGCTTCCTGGTTCTACGCAGTGTTCTGGTACTGAAACGGGTGCTGAAGCAAGGCCCCTAGGAGTGTTGAAAAGCTTACTACCTTGAAACTAAAGCAGAACAACGATGAAGGCCTCATGGAGCTGCTGCACGCCTCTCGTTTTGCAAGGATGATCAGGGCCTTACTTCGAAGCTTGGGCTCACGTTGACTTTCACTTTAGGTATAGCGCAGAGCAGGGTGAGCTTCCAACAAGGAACTGGAACCCCAAGGTTTCTTAGGAGAAAACTCATTTTCTTCCCAGAACCATGCCGGCAGTGAGGAAAACCCCGGCAACAACAATGCTTTTCAGGTAGCTTCGAGGCCGCATGAACGGAGCTTTCATAATGGGAAAAGAAGCCTTATGCCATCAGTCTGCAATTTCTAGGTTGACACGCAGCATACACGCAGGACCAGAGCTTACTGTCTCTACGCAGTGTTCTGGTACCGAAACGGTTGCTTAAGCAAAGTCCCTAGGAATGTTGGAAAGCTTACTACCGTGAAACTAAAGCAGAACAGCGATGAAGGCCTCATGGAGCTGCTGCACGCCTCCCGTTTTGCCCGGATAATCAGGGCCTTACTTCGAGGCTAGTGCTCACATTGACTTTCACGTTTGGTATAGAGCGGAGCCGGGTGAGCTTCCAACTAGGAACTGGAAGCACAAGGTTTCTTTCGAGAAAACTCATTTGCTTCTATGAACCATGCCGGCTGTAAGTAAAAGCACGGTAACAACAGTGCTTTTCAGGTAGCTTCGGGGCCGCATCAACGGAGCTTTCATAATGGGAAAACTAGCCTTGTGCCGTCAGTCTCTAATTTCTAGGTTGACACGCAGCATACACGCAGGAGCAGAGCTTCCTGGTTCTACGCAGTGTTCTGGTACTGAAACGGGTGCTGAAGCAAGGCCCCTAGGAGTGTTGAAAAGCTTACTACCTTGAAACTAAAGCAGAACAACGATGAAGGCCTCATGGAGCTGCTGCACGCCTCTCGTTTTGCAAGGATGATCAGGGCCTTACTTCGAAGCTTCGGCTCACGTTGACTTTCACTTTAGGTATAGCGCAGAGCAGGGTGAGCTTCCAACAAGGAACTGGAACCCCAAGGTTTCTTAGGAGAAAACTCATTTTCTTCCCAGAACCATGCCGGCAGTGAGGAAAACCCCGGCAACAACAATGCTTTTCAGGTAGCTTCGAGGCCGCATGAACGGAGCTTTCGTAATGGCAAAAGAAGCCTTATGCCATCAGTCTCCAATTTCTAGGTTGACACGCAGCATACACGCAGGACCAGAGCTTACTGTCTCTACGCAGTGTTCTGGTACCGAAACGGTTGCTTAAGCAAAGTCCCTAGGAATGTTGGAAAGCTTACTACCGTGAAACTAAAGCAGAACAGCGATGAAGGCCTCATGGAGCTGCTGCACGCCTCCCGTTTTGCCCGGATAATCAGGGCCTTACTTCGAGGCTAGTGCTCACATTGACTTTCACGTTTGGTATAGAGCGGAGCCGGGTGAGCTTCCAACTAGGAACTGGAAGCACAAGGTTTCTTTCGAGAAAACTCATTTGCTTCTATGAACCATGCCGGCTGTAAGTAAAAGCACGGTAACAACAGTGCTTTTCAGGTAGCTTCGGGGCCGCATCAACGGAGCTTTCATAATGGGAAAACTAGCCTTGTGCCGTCAGTCTCTAATTTCTAGGTTGACACGCAGCATACACGCAGGAGCAGAGCTTCCTGGTTCTACGCAGTGTTCTGGTACTGAAACGGGTGCTGAAGCAAGGCCCCTAGGAGTGTTGAAAAGCTTACTACCTTGAAACTAAAGCAGAACAACGATGAAGGCCTCATGGAGCTGCTGCACGCCTCTCGTTTTGCAAGGATAATCAGGGCCTTACTTCGAAGCTTGGGCTCACGTTGACTTTCACTTTAGGTATAGCGCAGAGCAGGGTGAGCTTCCAACAAGGAACTGGAACCCCAAGGTTTCTTAGGAGAAAACTCATTTTCTTCCCAGAACCATGCCGGCAGTGAGGAAAACCCCGGCAACAACAATGCTTTTCAGGTAGCTTCGAGGCCGCATGAACGGAGCTTTCGTAATGGGAAAAGAAGCCTTATGCCATCAGTCTGCAATTTCTAGGTTGACACGCAGCATACACGCAGGACCAGAGCTTACTGTCTCTACGCAGTGTTCTGGTACCGAAACGGTTGCTTAAGCAAAGTCCCTAGGAATGTTGGAAAGCTTACTACCGTGAAACTAAAGCAGAACAGCGATGAAGGCCTCATGGAGCTGCTGCACGCCTCCCGTTTTGCCCGGATAATCAGGGCCTTACTTCGAGGCTAGTGCTCACATTGACTTTCACGTTTGGTATAGAGCGGAGCCGGGTGAGCTTCCAACTAGGAACTGGAAGCACAAGGTTTCTTTCGAGAAAACTCATTTGCTTCTATGAACCATGCCGGCTGTAAGTAAAAGCACGGTAACAACAGTGCTTTTCAGGTAGCTTCGGGGCCGCATCAACGGAGCTTTCATAATGGGAAAACTAGCCTTGTGCCGTCAGTCTCTAATTTCTAGGTTGACACGCAGCATACACGCAGGAGCAGAGCTTCCTGGTTCTACGCAGTGTTCTGGTACTGAAACGGGTGCTGAAGCAAGGCCCCTAGGAGTGTTGAAAAGCTTACTACCTTGAAACTAAAGCAGAACAACGATGAAGGCCTCATGGAGCTGCTGCACGCCTCTCGTTTTGCAAGGATAATCAGGGCCTTACTTCGAAGCTTGGGCTCACGTTGACTTTCACTTTAGGTATAGCGCAGAGCAGGGTGAGCTTCCAACAAGGAACTGGAAACCCAAGGTTTCTTAGGAGAAAACTCATTTTCTTCCCAGAACCATGCCGGCAGTGAGGAAAACCCCGGCAACAACAATGCTTTTCAGGTAGCTTCGAGGCCGCATGAACGGAGCTTTCATAATGGGAAAAGAAGCCTTATGCCATCAGTCTGCAATTTCTAGGTTGACACGCAGCATACACGCAGGACCAGAGCTTACTGTCTCTACGCAGTGTTCTGGTACCGAAACGGTTGCTTAAGCAAAGTCCCTAGGAATGTTGGAAAGCTTACTACCGTGAAACTAAAGCAGAACAGCGATGAAGGCCTCATGGAGCTGCTGCACGCCTCCCGTTTTGCCCGGATAATCAGGGCCTTACTTCGAGGCTAGTGCTCACATTGACTTTCACGTTTGGTATAGAGCGGAGCCGGGTGAGCTTCCAACTAGGAACTGGAAGCACAAGGTTTCTTTCGAGAAAACTCATTTGCTTCTATGAACCATGCCGGCTGTAAGTAAAAGCACGGTAACAACAGTGCTTTTCAGGTAGCTTCGGGGCCGCATCAACGGAGCTTTCATAATGGGAAAACTAGCCTTGTGCCGTCAGTCTCTAATTTCTAGGTTGACACGCAGCATACACGCAGGAGCAGAGCTTCCTGGTTCTACGCAGTGTTCTGGTACTGAAACGGGTGCTGAAGCAAGGCCCCTAGGAGTGTTGAAAAGCTTACTACCTTGAAACTAAAGCAGAACAACGATGAAGGCCTCATGGAGCTGCTGCACGCCTCTCGTTTTGCAAGGATAATCAGGGCCTTACTTCGAAGCTTGGGCTCACGTTGACTTTCACTTTAGGTATAGCGCAGAGCAGGGTGAGCTTCCAACAAGGAACTGGAACCCCAAGGTTTCTTAGGAGAAAACTCATTTTCTTCCCAGAACCATGCCGGCAGTGAGGAAAACCCCGGCAACAACAATGCTTTTCAGGTAGCTTCGAGGCCGCATGAACGGAGCTTTCGTAATGGGAAAAGAAGCCTTATGCCATCAGTCTCCAATTTCTAGGTTGACACGCAGCATACACGCAGGACCAGAGCTTACTGTCTCTACGCAGTGTTCTGGTACCGAAACGGTTGCTTAAGCAAAGTCCCTAGGAATGTTGGAAAGCTTACTACCGTGAAACTAAAGCAGAACAGCGATGAAGGCCTCATGGAGCTGCTGCACGCCTCCCGTTTTGCCCGGATAATCAGGGCCTTACTTCGAGGCTAGTGCTCACATTGACTTTCACGTTTGGTATAGAGCGGAGCCGGGTGAGCTTCCAACTAGGAACTGGAAGCACAAGGTTTCTTTCGAGAAAACTCATTTGCTTCTATGAACCATGCCGGCTGTAAGTAAAAGCACGGTAACAACAGTGCTTTTCAGGTAGCTTCGGGGCCGCATCAACGGAGCTTTCATAATGGGAAAACTAGCCTTGTGCCGTCAGTCTCTAATTTCTAGGTTGACACGCAGCATACACGCAGGAGCAGAGCTTCCTGGTTCTACGCAGTGTTCTGGTACTGAAACGGGTGCTGAAGCAAGGCCCCTAGGAGTGTTGAAAAGCTTACTACCTTGAAACTAAAGCAGAACAACGATGAAGGCCTCATGGAGCTGCTGCACGCCTCTCGTTTTGCAAGGATGATCAGGGCCTTACTTCGAAGCTTGGGCTCACGTTGACTTTCACTTTAGGTATAGCGCAGAGCAGGGTGAGCTTCCAACAAGGAACTGGAATCCCAAGGTTTCTTAGGAGAAAACTCATTTTCTTCTCAGAACCATGCCGGCAGTGAGGAAAACCCCGGCAACAACAATGCTTTTCAGGTAGCTTCGAGGCCGCATGAACGGAGCTTTCGTAATGGGAAAAGAAGCCTTATGCCATCAGTCTCCAATTTCTAGGTTGACACGCAGCATACACGCAGGACCAGAGCTTACTGTCTCTACGCAGTGTTCTGGTACCGAAACGGTTGCTTAAGCAAAGTCCCTAGGAATGTTGGAAAGCTTACTACCGTGAAACTAAAGCAGAACAGCGATGAAGGCCTCATGGAGCTGCTGCACGCCTCCCGTTTTGCCCGGATAATCAGGGCCTTACTTCGAGGCTAGTGCTCACATTGACTTTCACGTTTGGTATAGAGCGGAGCCGGGTGAGCTTCCAACTAGGAACTGGAAGCACAAGGTTTCTTTCGAGAAAACTCATTTGCTTCTATGAACCATGCCGGCTGTAAGTAAAAGCACGGTAACAACAGTGCTTTTCAGGTAGCTTCGGGGCCGCATCAACGGAGCTTTCATAATGGGAAAACTAGCCTTGTGCCGTCAGTCTCTAATTTCTAGGTTGACACGCAGCATACACGCAGGAGCAGAGCTTCCTGGTTCTACGCAGTGTTCTGGTACTGAAACGGGTGCTGAAGCAAGGCCCCTAGGAGTGTTGAAAAGCTTACTACCTTGAAACTAAAGCAGAACAACGATGAAGGCCTCATGGAGCTGCTGCACGCCTCTCGTTTTGCAAGGATAATCAGGGCCTTACTTCGAAGCTTGGGCTCACGTTGACTTTCACTTTAGGTATAGCGCAGAGCAGGGTGAGCTTCCAACAAGGAACTGGAACCCCAAGGTTTCTTAGGAGAAAACTCATTTTCTTCCCAGAACCATGCCGGCAGTGAGGAAAACCCCGGCAACAACAATGCTTTTCAGGTAGCTTCGAGGCCGCATGAACGGAGCTTTCATAATGGGAAAAGAAGCCTTATGCCATCAGTCTCCAATTTCTAGGTTGACACGCAGCATACACGCAGGACCAGAGCTTACTGTCTCTACGCAGTGTTCTGGTACCGAAACGGTTGCTTAAGCAAAGTCCCTAGGAATGTTGGAAAGCTTACTACCGTGAAACTAAAGCAGAACAGCGATGAAGGCCTCATGGAGCTGCTGCACGCCTCCCGTTTTGCCCGGATAATCAGGGCCTTACTTCGAGGCTAGTGCTCACATTGACTTTCACGTTTGGTATAGAGCGGAGCCGGGTGAGCTTCCAACTAGGAACTGGAAGCACAAGGTTTCTTTCGAGAAAACTCATTTGCTTCTATGAACCATGCCGGCTGTAAGTAAAAGCACGGTAACAACAGTGCTTTTCAGGTAGCTTCGGGGCCGCATCAACGGAGCTTTCATAATGGGAAAACTAGCCTTGTGCCGTCAGTCTCTAATTTCTAGGTTGACACGCAGCATACACGCAGGAGCAGAGCTTCCTGGTTCTACGCAGTGTTCTGGTACTGAAACGGGTGCTGAAGCAAGGCCCCTAGGAGTGTTGAAAAGCTTACTACCTTGAAACTAAAGCAGAACAACGATGAAGGCCTCATGGAGCTGCTGCACGCCTCTCGTTTTGCAAGGATAATCAGGGCCTTACTTCGAAGCTTGGGCTCACGTTGACTTTCACTTTAGGTATAGCGCAGAGCAGGGTGAGCTTCCAACAAGGAACTGGAACCCCAAGGTTTCTTAGGAGAAAACTCATTTTCTTCCCAGAACCATGCCGGCAGTGAGGAAAACCCCGGCAACAACAATGCTTTTCAGGTAGCTTCGAGGCCGCATGAACGGAGCTTTCGTAATGGGAAAAGAAGCCTTATGCCATCAGTCTCCAATTTCTAGGTTGACACGCAGCATACACGCAGGACCAGAGCTTACTGTCTCTACGCAGTGTTCTGGTACCGAAACGGTTGCTTAAGCAAAGTCCCTAGGAATGTTGGAAAGCTTACTACCGTGAAACTAAAGCAGAACAGCGATGAAGGCCTCATGGAGCTGCTGCACGCCTCCCGTTTTGCCCGGATAATCAGGGCCTTACTTCGAGGCTAGTGCTCACATTGACTTTCACGTTTGGTATAGAGCGGAGCCGGGTGAGCTTCCAACTAGGAACTGGAAGCACAAGGTTTCTTTCGAGAAAACTCATTTGCTTCTATGAACCATGCCGGCTGTAAGTAAAAGCACGGTAACAACAGTGCTTTTCAGGTAGCTTCGGGGCCGCATCAACGGAGCTTTCATAATGGGAAAACTAGCCTTGTGCCGTCAGTCTCTAATGTCTAGGTTGACACGCAGCATACACGCAGGAGCAGAGCTTCCTGGTTCTACGCAGTGTTCTGGTACTGAAACGGGTGCTGAAGCAAGGCCCCTAGGAGTGTTGAAAAGCTTACTACCTTGAAACTAAAGCAGAACAACGATGAAGGCCTCATGGAGCTGCTGCACGCCTCTCGTTTTGCAAGGATGATCAGGGCCTTACTTCGAAGCTTGGGCTCACGTTGACTTTCACTTTAGGTATAGCGCAGAGCAGGGTGAGCTTCCAACAAGGAACTGGAATCCCAAGGTTTCTTAGGAGAAAACTCATTTTCTTCTCAGAACCATGCCGGCAGTGAGGAAAACCCCGGCAACAACAATGCTTTTCAGGTAGCTTCGAGGCCGCATGAACGGAGCTTTCGTAATGGGAAAAGAAGCCTTATGCCATCAGTCTCCAATTTCTAGGTTGACACGCAGCATACACGCAGGACCAGAGCTTACTGTCTCTACGCAGTGTTCTGGTACCGAAACGGTTGCTTAAGCAAAGTCCCTAGGAATGTTGGAAAGCTTACTACCGTGAAACTAAAGCAGAACAGCGATGAAGGCCTCATGGAGCTGCTGCACGCCTCCCGTTTTGCCCGGATAATCAGGGCCTTACTTCGAGGCTAGTGCTCACATTGACTTTCACGTTTGGTATAGAGCGGAGCCGGGTGAGCTTCCAACTAGGAACTGGAAGCACAAGGTTTCTTTCGAGAAAACTCATTTGCTTCTATGAACCATGCCGGCTGTAAGTAAAAGCACGGTAACAACAGTGCTTTTCAGGTAGCTTCGGGGCCGCATCAACGGAGCTTTCATAATGGGAAAACTAGCCTTGTGCCGTCAGTCTCTAATTTCTAGGTTGACACGCAGCATACACGCAGGAGCAGAGCTTCCTGGTTCTACGCAGTGTTCTGGTACTGAAACGGGTGCTGAAGCAAGGCCCCTAGGAGTGTTGAAAAGCTTACTACCTTGAAACTAAAGCAGAACAACGATGAAGGCCTCATGGAGCTGCTGCACGCCTCTCGTTTTGCAAGGATAATCAGGGCCTTACTTCGAAGCTTCGGCTCACGTTGACTTTCACTTTAGGTATAGCGCAGAGCAGGGTGAGCTTCCAACAAGGAACTGGAACCCCAAGGTTTCTTAGGAGAAAACTCATTTTCTTCCCAGAACCATGCCGGCAGTGAGGAAAACCCCGGCAACAACAATGCTTTTCAGGTAGCTTCGAGGCCGCATGAACGGAGCTTTCATAATGGGAAAAGAAGCCTTATGCCATCAGTCTCCAATTTCTAGGTTGACACGCAGCATACACGCAGGACCAGAGCTTACTGTCTCTACGCAGTGTTCTGGTACCGAAACGGTTGCTTAAGCAAAGTCCCTAGGAATGTTGGAAAGCTTACTACCGTGAAACTAAAGCAGAACAGCGATGAAGGCCTCATGGAGCTGCTGCACGCCTCCCGTTTTGCCCGGATAATCAGGGCCTTACTTCGAGGCTAGTGCTCACATTGACTTTCACGTTTGGTATAGAGCGGAGCCGGGTGAGCTTCCAACTAGGAACTGGAAGCACAAGGTTTCTTTCGAGAAAACTCATTTGCTTCTATGAACCATGCCGGCTGTAAGTAAAAGCACGGTAACAACAGTGCTTTTCAGGTAGCTTCGGGGCCGCATCAACGGAGCTTTCATAATGGGAAAACTAGCCTTGTGCCGTCAGTCTCTAATGTCTAGGTTGACACGCAGCATACACGCAGGAGCAGAGCTTCCTGGTTCTACGCAGTGTTCTGGTACTGAAACGGGTGCTGAAGCAAGGCCCCTAGGAGTGTTGAAAAGCTTACTACCTTGAAACTAAAGCAGAACAACGATGAAGGCCTCATGGAGCTGCTGCACGCCTCTCGTTTTGCAAGGATAATCAGGGCCTTACTTCGAAGCTTGGGCTCACGTTGACTTTCACTTTAGGTATAGCGCAGAGCAGGGTGAGCTTCCAACAAGGAACTGGAACCCCAAGGTTTCTTAGGAGAAAACTCATTTTCTTCCCAGAACCATGCCGGCAGTGAGGAAAACCCCGGCAACAACAATGCTTTTCAGGTAGCTTCGAGGCCGCATGAACGGAGCTTTCATAATGGGAAAAGAAGCCTTATGCCATCAGTCTGCAATTTCTAGGTTGACACGCAGCATACACGCAGGACCAGAGCTTACTGTCTCTACGCAGTGTTCTGGTACCGAAACGGTTGCTTAAGCAAAGTCCCTAGGAATGTTGGAAAGCTTACTACCGTGAAACTAAAGCAGAACAGCGATGAAGGCCTCATGGAGCTGCTGCACGCCTCCCGTTTTGCCAGGATAATCAGGGCCTTACTTCGAGGCTAGTGCTCACATTGACTTTCACGTTTGGTATAGAGCGGAGCCGGGTGAGCTTCCAACTAGGAACTGGAAGCACAAGGTTTCTTTCGAGAAAACTCATTTGCTTCTATGAACCATGCCGGCTGTAAGTAAAAGCACGGTAACAACAGTGCTTTTCAGGTAGCTTCGGGGCCGCATCAACGGAGCTTTCATAATGGGAAAACTAGCCTTGTGCCGTCAGTCTCTAATTTCTAGGTTGACACGCAGCATACACGCAGGAGCAGAGCTTCCTGGTTCTACGCAGTGTTCTGGTACTGAAACGGGTGCTGAAGCAAGGCCCCTAGGAGTGTTGAAAAGCTTACTACCTTGAAACTAAAGCAGAACAACGATGAAGGCCTCATGGAGCTGCTGCACGCCTCTCGTTTTGCAAGGATAATCAGGGCCTTACTTCGAAGCTTCGGCTCACGTTGACTTTCACTTTAGGTATAGCGCAGAGCAGGGTGAGCTTCCAACAAGGAACTGGAACCCCAAGGTTTCTTAGGAGAAAACTCATTTTCTTCCCAGAACCATGCCGGCAGTGAGGAAAACCCCGGCAACAACAATGCTTTTCAGGTAGCTTCGAGGCCGCATGAACGGAGCTTTCATAATGGGAAAAGAAGCCTTATGCCATCAGTCTCCAATTTCTAGGTTGACACGCAGCATACACGCAGGACCAGAGCTTACTGTCTCTACGCAGTGTTCTGGTACCGAAACGGTTGCTTAAGCAAAGTCCCTAGGAATGTTGGAAAGCTTACTACCGTGAAACTAAAGCAGAACAGCGATGAAGGCCTCATGGAGCTGCTGCACGCCTCCCGTTTTGCCCGGATAATCAGGGCCTTACTTCGAGGCTAGTGCTCACATTGACTTTCACGTTTGGTATAGAGCGGAGCCGGGTGAGCTTCCAACTAGGAACTGGAAGCACAAGGTTTCTTTCGAGAAAACTCATTTGCTTCTATGAACCATGCCGGCTGTAAGTAAAAGCACGGTAACAACAGTGCTTTTCAGGTAGCTTCGGGGCCGCATCAACGGAGCTTTCATAATGGGAAAACTAGCCTTGTGCCATCAGTCTCTAATGTCTAGGTTGACACGCAGCATACACGCAGGAGCAGAGCTTCCTGGTTCTACGCAGTGTTCTGGTACTGAAACGGGTGCTGAAGCAAGGCCCCTAGGAGTGTTGAAAAGCTTACTACCTTGAAACTAAAGCAGAACAACGATGAAGGCCTCATGGAGCTGCTGCACGCCTCTCGTTTTGCAAGGATAATCAGGGCCTTACTTCGAAGCTTGGGCTCACGTTGACTTTCACTTTAGGTATAGCGCAGAGCAGGGTGAGCTTCCAACAAGGAACTGGAACCCCAAGGTTTCTTAGGAGAAAACTCATTTTCTTCTCAGAACCATGCCGGCAGTGAGGAAAACCCCGGCAACAACAATGCTTTTCAGGTAGCTTCGAGGCCGCATGAACGGAGCTTTCATAATGGGAAAAGAAGCCTTATGCCATCAGTCTCCAATTTCTAGGTTGACACGCAGCATACACGCAGGACCAGAGCTTACTGTCTCTACGCAGTGTTCTGGTACCGAAACGGTTGCTTAAGCAAAGTCCCTAGGAATGTTGGAAAGCTTACTACCGTGAAACTAAAGCAGAACAGCGATGAAGGCCTCATGGAGCTGCTGCACGCCTCCCGTTTTGCCCGGATAATCAGGGCCTTACTTCGAGGCTAGTGCTCACATTGACTTTCACGTTTGGTATAGAGCGGAGCCGGGTGAGCTTCCAACTAGGAACTGGAAGCACAAGGTTTCTTTCGAGAAAACTCATTTGCTTCTATGAACCATGCCGGCTGTAAGTAAAAGCACGGTAACAACAGTGCTTTTCAGGTAGCTTCGGGGCCGCATCAACGGAGCTTTCATAATGGGAAAACTAGCCTTGTGCCGTCAGTCTCTAATGTCTAGGTTGACACGCAGCATACACGCAGGAGCAGAGCTTCCTGGTTCTACGCAGTGTTCTGGTACTGAAACGGGTGCTGAAGCAAGGCCCCTAGGAGTGTTGAAAAGCTTACTACCTTGAAACTAAAGCAGAACAACGATGAAGGCCTCATGGAGCTGCTGCACGCCTCTCGTTTTGCAAGGATAATCAGGGCCTTACTTCGAAGCTTCGGCTCACGTTGACTTTCACTTTAGGTATAGCGCAGAGCAGGGTGAGCTTCCAACAAGGAACTGGAACCCCAAGGTTTCTTAGGAGAAAACTCATTTTCTTCCCAGAACCATGCCGGCAGTGAGGAAAACCCCGGCAACAACAATGCTTTTCAGGTAGCTTCGAGGCCGCATGAACGGAGCTTTCATAATGGGAAAAGAAGCCTTATGCCATCAGTCTCCAATTTCTAGGTTGACACGCAGCATACACGCAGGACCAGAGCTTACTGTCTCTACGCAGTGTTCTGGTACCGAAACGGTTGCTTAAGCAAAGTCCCTAGGAATGTTGGAAAGCTTACTACCGTGAAACTAAAGCAGAACAGCGATGAAGGCCTCATGGAGCTGCTGCACGCCTCCCGTTTTGCCCGGATAATCAGGGCCTTACTTCGAGGCTAGTGCTCACATTGACTTTCACGTTTGGTATAGAGCGGAGCCAGGTGAGCTTCCAACTAGGAACTGGAAGCACAAGGTTTCTTTCGAGAAAACTCATTTGCTTCTATGAACCATGCCGGCTGTAAGTAAAAGCACGGTAACAACAGTGCTTTTCAGGTAGCTTCGGGGCCGCATCAACGGAGCTTTCATAATGGGAAAACTAGCCTTGTGCCGTCAGTCTCTAATTTCTAGGTTGACACGCAGCATACACGCAGGAGCAGAGCTTCCTGGTTCTACGCAGTGTTCTGGTACTGAAACGGGTGCTGAAGCAAGGCCCCTAGGAGTGTTGAAAAGCTTACTACCTTGAAACTAAAGCAGAACAACGATGAAGGCCTCATGGAGCTGCTGCACGCCTCTCGTTTTGCAAGGATAATCAGGGCCTTACTTCGAAGCTTGGGCTCACGTTGACTTTCACTTTAGGTATAGCGCAGAGCAGGGTGAGCTTCCAACAAGGAACTGGAACCCCAAGGTTTCTTAGGAGAAAACTCATTTTCTTCTCAGAACCATGCCGGCAGTGAGGAAAACCCCGGCAACAACAATGCTTTTCAGGTAGCTTCGAGGCCGCATGAACGGAGCTTTCATAATGGGAAAAGAAGCCTTATGCCATCAGTCTCCAATTTCTAGGTTGACACGCAGCATACACGCAGGACCAGAGCTTACTGTCTCTACGCAGTGTTCTGGTACCGAAACGGTTGCTTAAGCAAAGTCCCTAGGAATGTTGGAAAGCTTACTACCGTGAAACTAAAGCAGAACAGCGATGAAGGCCTCATGGAGCTGCTGCACGCCTCCCGTTTTGCCCGGATAATCAGGGCCTTACTTCGAGGCTAGTGCTCACATTGACTTTCACGTTTGGTATAGAGCGGAGCCGGGTGAGCTTCCAACTAGGAACTGGAAGCACAAGGTTTCTTTCGAGAAAACTCATTTGCTTCTATGAACCATGCCGGCTGTAAGTAAAAGCACGGTAACAACAGTGCTTTTCAGGTAGCTTCGGGGCCGCATCAACGGAGCTTTCATAATGGGAAAACTAGCCTTGTGCCGTCAGTCTCTAATGTCTAGGTTGACACGCAGCATACACGCAGGAGCAGAGCTTCCTGGTTCTACGCAGTGTTCTGGTACTGAAACGGGTGCTGAAGCAAGGCCCCTAGGAGTGTTGAAAAGCTTACTACCTTGAAACTAAAGCAGAACAACGATGAAGGCCTCATGGAGCTGCTGCACGCCTCTCGTTTTGCAAGGATAATCAGGGCCTTACTTCGAAGCTTGGGCTCACGTTGACTTTCACTTTAGGTATAGCGCAGAGCAGGGTGAGCTTCCAACAAGGAACTGGAACCCCAAGGTTTCTTAGGAGAAAACTCATTTTCTTCCCAGAACCATGCCGGCAGTGAGGAAAACCCCGGCAACAACAATGCTTTTCAGGTAGCTTCGAGGCCGCATGAACGGAGCTTTCATAATGGGAAAAGAAGCCTTATGCCATCAGTCTCCAATTTCTAGGTTGACACGCAGCATACACGCAGGACCAGAGCTTACTGTCTCTACGCAGTGTTCTGGTACCGAAACGGTTGCTTAAGCAAAGTCCCTAGGAATGTTGGAAAGCTTACTACCGTGAAACTAAAGCAGAACAGCGATGAAGGCCTCATGGAGCTGCTGCACGCCTCCCGTTTTGCCCGGATAATCAGGGCCTTACTTCGAGGCTAGTGCTCACATTGACTTTCACGTTTGGTATAGAGCGGAGCCGGGTGAGCTTCCAACTAGGAACTGGAAGCACAAGGTTTCTTTCGAGAAAACTCATTTGCTTCTATGAACCATGCCGGCTGTAAGTAAAAGCACGGTAACAACAGTGCTTTTCAGGTAGCTTCGGGGCCGCATCAACGGAGCTTTCATAATGGGAAAACTAGCCTTGTGCCGTCAGTCTCTAATTTCTAGGTTGACACGCAGCATACACGCAGGAGCAGAGCTTCCTGGTTCTACGCAGTGTTCTGGTACTGAAACGGGTGCTGAAGCAAGGCCCCTAGGAGTGTTGAAAAGCTTACTACCTTGAAACTAAAGCAGAACAACGATGAAGGCCTCATGGAGCTGCTGCACGCCTCTCGTTTTGCAAGGATAATCAGGGCCTTACTTCGAAGCTTGGGCTCACGTTGACTTTCACTTTAGGTATAGCGCAGAGCAGGGTGAGCTTCCAACAAGGAACTGGAACCCCAAGGTTTCTTAGGAGAAAACTCATTTTCTTCCCAGAACCATGCCGGCAGTGAGGAAAACCCCGGCAACAACAATGCTTTTCAGGTAGCTTCGAGGCCGCATGAACGGAGCTTTCATAATGGGAAAAGAAGCCTTATGCCATCAGTCTCCAATTTCTAGGTTGACACGCAGCATACACGCAGGACCAGAGCTTACTGTCTCTACGCAGTGTTCTGGTACCGAAACGGTTGCTTAAGCAAAGTCCCTAGGAATGTTGGAAAGCTTACTACCGTGAAACTAAAGCAGAACAGCGATGAAGGCCTCATGGAGCTGCTGCACGCCTCCCGTTTTGCCCGGATAATCAGGGCCTTACTTCGAGGCTAGTGCTCACATTGACTTTCACGTTTGGTATAGAGCGGAGCCGGGTGAGCTTCCAACTAGGAACTGGAAGCACAAGGTTTCTTTCGAGAAAACTCATTTGCTTCTATGAACCATGCCGGCTGTAAGTAAAAGCACGGTAACAACAGTGCTTTTCAGGTAGCTTCGGGGCCGCATCAACGGAGCTTTCATAATGGGAAAACTAGCCTTGTGCCGTCAGTCTCTAATTTCTAGGTTGACACGCAGCATACACGCAGGAGCAGAGCTTCCTGGTTCTACGCAGTGTTCTGGTACTGAAACGGGTGCTGAAGCAAGGCCCCTAGGAGTGTTGAAAAGCTTACTACCTTGAAACTAAAGCAGAACAACGATGAAGGCCTCATGGAGCTGCTGCACGCCTCTCGTTTTGCAAGGATAATCAGGGCCTTACTTCGAAGCTTGGGCTCACGTTGACTTTCACTTTAGGTATAGCGCAGAGCAGGGTGAGCTTCCAACAAGGAACTGGAACCCCAAGGTTTCTTAGGAGAAAACTCATTTTCTTCCCAGAACCATGCCGGCAGTGAGGAAAACCCCGGCAACAACAATGCTTTTCAGGTAGCTTCGAGGCCGCATGAACGGAGCTTTCATAATGGGAAAAGAAGCCTTATGCCATCAGTCTCCAATTTCTAGGTTGACACGCAGCATACACGCAGGACCAGAGCTTACTGTCTCTACGCAGTGTTCTGGTACCGAAACGGTTGCTTAAGCAAAGTCCCTAGGAATGTTGGAAAGCTTACTACCGTGAAACTAAAGCAGAACAGCGATGAAGGCCTCATGGAGCTGCTGCACGCCTCCCGTTTTGCCCGGATAATCAGGGCCTTACTTCGAGGCTAGTGCTCACATTGACTTTCACGTTTGGTATAGAGCGGAGCCGGGTGAGCTTCCAACTAGGAACTGGAAGCACAAGGTTTCTTTCGAGAAAACTCATTTGCTTCTATGAACCATGCCGGCTGTAAGTAAAAGCACGGTAACAACAGTGCTTTTCAGGTAGCTTCGGGGCCGCATCAACGGAGCTTTCATAATGGGAAAACTAGCCTTGTGCCGTCAGTCTCTAATGTCTAGGTTGACACGCAGCATACACGCAGGAGCAGAGCTTCCTGGTTCTACGCAGTGTTCTGGTACTGAAACGGGTGCTGAAGCAAGGCCCCTAGGAGTGTTGAAAAGCTTACTACCTTGAAACTAAAGCAGAACAACGATGAAGGCCTCATGGAGCTGCTGCACGCCTCTCGTTTTGCAAGGATAATCAGGGCCTTACTTCGAAGCTTGGGCTCACGTTGACTTTCACTTTAGGTATAGCGCAGAGCAGGGTGAGCTTCCAACAAGGAACTGGAACCCCAAGGTTTCTTAGGAGAAAACTCATTTTCTTCCCAGAACCATGCCGGCAGTGAGGAAAACCCCGGCAACAACAATGCTTTTCAGGTAGCTTCGAGGCCGCATGAACGGAGCTTTCATAATGGGAAAAGAAGCCTTATGCCATCAGTCTCCAATTTCTAGGTTGACACGCAGCATACACGCAGGACCAGAGCTTACTGTCTCTACGCAGTGTTCTGGTACCGAAACGGTTGCTTAAGCAAAGTCCCTAGGAATGTTGGAAAGCTTACTACCGTGAAACTAAAGCAGAACAGCGATGAAGGCCTCATGGAGCTGCTGCACGCCTCCCGTTTTGCCCGGATAATCAGGGCCTTACTTCGAGGCTAGTGCTCACATTGACTTTCACGTTTGGTATAGAGCGGAGCCGGGTGAGCTTCCAACTAGGAACTGGAAGCACAAGGTTTCTTTCGAGAAAACTCATTTGCTTCTATGAACCATGCCGGCTGTAAGTAAAAGCACGGTAACAACAGTGCTTTTCAGGTAGCTTCGGGGCCGCATCAACGGAGCTTTCATAATGGGAAAACTAGCCTTGTGCCGTCAGTCTCTAATTTCTAGGTTGACACGCAGCATACACGCAGGAGCAGAGCTTCCTGGTTCTACGCAGTGTTCTGGTACTGAAACGGGTGCTGAAGCAAGGCCCCTAGGAGTGTTGAAAAGCTTAGTACCTTGAAACTAAAGCAGAACAACGATGAAGGCCTCATGGAGCTGCTGCACGCCTCTCGTTTTGCAAGGATAATCAGGGCCTTACTTCGAAGCTTGGGCTCACGTTGACTTTCACTTTAGGTATAGCGCAGAGCAGGGTGAGCTTCCAACAAGGAACTGGAACCCCAAGGTTTCTTAGGAGAAAACTCATTTTCTTCCCAGAACCATGCCGGCAGTGAGGAAAACCCCGGCAACAACAATGCTTTTCAGGTAGCTTCGAGGCCGCATGAACGGAGCTTTCATAATGGGAAAAGAAGCCTTATGCCATCAGTCTCCAATTTCTAGGTTGACACGCAGCATACACGCAGGACCAGAGCTTACTGTCTCTACGCAGTGTTCTGGTACCGAAACGGTTGCTTAAGCAAAGTCCCTAGGAATGTTGGAAAGCTTACTACCGTGAAACTAAAGCAGAACAGCGATGAAGGCCTCATGGAGCTGCTGCACGCCTCCCGTTTTGCCCGGATAATCAGGGCCTTACTTCGAGGCTAGTGCTCACATTGACTTTCACGTTTGGTATAGAGCGGAGCCGGGTGAGCTTCCAACTAGGAACTGGAAGCACAAGGTTTCTTTCGAGAAAACTCATTTGCTTCTATGAACCATGCCGGCTGTAAGTAAAAGCACGGTAACAACAGTGCTTTTCAGGTAGCTTCGGGGCCGCATCAACGGAGCTTTCATAATGGGAAAACTAGCCTTGTGCCGTCAGTCTCTAATTTCTAGGTTGACACGCAGCATACACGCAGGAGCAGAGCTTCCTGGTTCTACGCAGTGTTCTGGTACTGAAACGGGTGCTGAAGCAAGGCCCCTAGGAGTGTTGAAAAGCTTACTACCTTGAAACTAAAGCAGAACAACGATGAAGGCCTCATGGAGCTGCTGCACGCCTCTCGTTTTGCAAGGATAATCAGGGCCTTACTTCGAAGCTTGGGCTCACGTTGACTTTCACTTTAGGTATAGCGCAGAGCAGGGTGAGCTTCCAACAAGGAACTGGAACCCCAAGGTTTCTTAGGAGAAAACTCATTTTCTTCCCAGAACCATGCCGGCAGTGAGGAAAACCCCGGCAACAACAATGCTTTTCAGGTAGCTTCGAGGCCGCATGAACGGAGCTTTCATAATGGGAAAAGAAGCCTTATGCCATCAGTCTCCAATTTCTAGGTTGACACGCAGCATACACGCAGGACCAGAGCTTACTGTCTCTACGCAGTGTTCTGGTACCGAAACGGTTGCTTAAGCAAAGTCCCTAGGAATGTTGGAAAGCTTACTACCGTGAAACTAAAGCAGAACAGCGATGAAGGCCTCATGGAGCTGCTGCACGCCTCCCGTTTTGCCCGGATAATCAGGGCCTTACTTCGAGGCTAGTGCTCACATTGACTTTCACGTTTGGTATAGAGCGGAGCCGGGTGAGCTTCCAACTAGGAACTGGAAGCACAAGGTTTCTTTCGAGAAAACTCATTTGCTTCTATGAACCATGCCGGCTGTAAGTAAAAGCACGGTAACAACAGTGCTTTTCAGGTAGCTTCGGGGCCGCATCAACGGAGCTTTCATAATGGGAAAACTAGCCTTGTGCCGTCAGTCTCTAATTTCTAGGTTGACACGCAGCATACACGCAGGAGCAGAGCTTCCTGGTTCTACGCAGTGTTCTGGTACTGAAACGGGTGCTGAAGCAAGGCCCCTAGGAGTGTTGAAAAGCTTACTACCTTGAAACTAAAGCAGAACAACGATGAAGGCCTCATGGAGCTGCTGCACGCCTCTCGTTTTGCAAGGATAATCAGGGCCTTACTTCGAAGCTTCGGCTCACGTTGACTTTCACTTTAGGTATAGCGCAGAGCAGGGTGAGCTTCCAACAAGGAACTGGAACCCCAAGGTTTCTTAGGAGAAAACTCATTTTCTTCCCAGAACCATGCCGGCAGTGAGGAAAACCCCGGCAACAACAATGCTTTTCAGGTAGCTTCGAGGCCGCATGAACGGAGCTTTCATAATGGGAAAAGAAGCCTTATGCCATCAGTCTCCAATTTCTAGGTTGACACGCAGCATACACGCAGGACCAGAGCTTACTGTCTCTACGCAGTGTTCTGGTACCGAAACGGTTGCTTAAGCAAAGTCCCTAGGAATGTTGGAAAGCTTACTACCGTGAAACTAAAGCAGAACAGCGATGAAGGCCTCATGGAGCTGCTGCACGCCTCCCGTTTTGCCCGGATAATCAGGGCCTTACTTCGAGGCTAGTGCTCACATTGACTTTCACGTTTGGTATAGAGCGGAGCCGGGTGAGCTTCCAACTAGGAACTGGAAGCACAAGGTTTCTTTCGAGAAAACTCATTTGCTTCTATGAACCATGCCGGCTGTAAGTAAAAGCACGGTAACAACAGTGCTTTTCAGGTAGCTTCGGGGCCGCATCAACGGAGCTTTCATAATGGGAAAACTAGCCTTGTGCCGTCAGTCTCTAATTTCTAGGTTGACACGCAGCATACACGCAGGAGCAGAGCTTCCTGGTTCTACGCAGTGTTCTGGTACTGAAACGGGTGCTGAAGCAAGGCCCCTAGGAGTGTTGAAAAGCTTACTACCTTGAAACTAAAGCAGAACAACGATGAAGGCCTCATGGAGCTGCTGCACGCCTCTCGTTTTGCAAGGATAATCAGGGCCTTACTTCGAAGCTTGGGCTCACGTTGACTTTCACTTTAGGTATAGCGCAGAGCAGGGTGAGCTTCCAACAAGGAACTGGAACCCCAAGGTTTCTTAGGAGAAAACTCATTTTCTTCCCAGAACCATGCCGGCAGTGAGGAAAACCCCGGCAACAACAATGCTTTTCAGGTAGCTTCGAGGCCGCATGAACGGAGCTTTCATAATGGGAAAAGAAGCCTTATGCCATCAGTCTGCAATTTCTAGGTTGACACGCAGCATACACGCAGGACCAGAGCTTACTGTCTCTACGCAGTGTTCTGGTACCGAAACGGTTGCTTAAGCAAAGTCCCTAGGAATGTTGGAAAGCTTACTACCGTGAAACTAAAGCAGAACAGCGATGAAGGCCTCATGGAGCTGCTGCACGCCTCCCGTTTTGCCCGGATAATCAGGGCCTTACTTCGAGGCTAGTGCTCACATTGACTTTCACGTTTGGTATAGAGCGGAGCCGGGTGAGCTTCCAACTAGGAACTGGAAGCACAAGGTTTCTTTCGAGAAAACTCATTTGCTTCTATGAACCATGCCGGCTGTAAGTAAAAGCACGGTAACAACAGTGCTTTTCAGGTAGCTTCGGGGCCGCATCAACGGAGCTTTCATAATGGGAAAACTAGCCTTGTGCCGTCAGTCTCTAATTTCTAGGTTGACACGCAGCATACACGCAGGAGCAGAGCTTCCTGGTTCTACGCAGTGTTCTGGTACTGAAACGGGTGCTGAAGCAAGGCCCCTAGGAGTGTTGAAAAGCTTACTACCTTGAAACTAAAGCAGAACAACGATGAAGGCCTCATGGAGCTGCTGCACGCCTCTCGTTTTGCAAGGATAATCAGGGCCTTACTTCGAAGCTTGGGCTCACGTTGACTTTCACTTTAGGTATAGCGCAGAGCAGGGTGAGCTTCCAACAAGGAACTGGAACCCCAAGGTTTCTTAGGAGAAAACTCATTTTCTTCCCAGAACCATGCCGGCAGTGAGGAAAACCCCGGCAACAACAATGCTTTTCAGGTAGCTTCGAGGCCGCATGAACGGAGCTTTCATAATGGGAAAAGAAGCCTTATGCCATCAGTCTCCAATTTCTAGGTTGACACGCAGCATACACGCAGGACCAGAGCTTACTGTCTCTACGCAGTGTTCTGGTACCGAAACGGTTGCTTAAGCAAAGTCCCTAGGAATGTTGGAAAGCTTACTACCGTGAAACTAAAGCAGAACAGCGATGAAGGCCTCATGGAGCTGCTGCACGCCTCCCGTTTTGCCCGGATAATCAGGGCCTTACTTCGAGGCTAGTGCTCACATTGACTTTCACGTTTGGTATAGAGCGGAGCCGGGTGAGCTTCCAACTAGGAACTGGAAGCACAAGGTTTCTTTCGAGAAAACTCATTTGCTTCTATGAACCATGCCGGCTGTAAGTAAAAGCACGGTAACAACAGTGCTTTTCAGGTAGCTTCGGGGCCGCATCAACGGAGCTTTCATAATGGGAAAACTAGCCTTGTGCCGTCAGTCTCTATTTTCTAGGTTGACACGCAGCATACACGCAGGAGCAGAGCTTCCTGGTTCTACGCAGTGTTCTGGTACTGAAACGGGTGCTGAAGCAAGGCCCCTAGGAGTGTTGAAAAGCTTAGTACCTTGAAACTAAAGCAGAACAACGATGAAGGCCTCATGGAGCTGCTGCACGCCTCTCGTTTTGCAAGGATAATCAGGGCCTTACTTCGAAGCTTGGGCTCACGTTGACTTTCACTTTAGGTATAGCGCAGAGCAGGGTGAGCTTCCAACAAGGAACTGGAACCCCAAGGTTTCTTAGGAGAAAACTCATTTTCTTCCCAGAACCATGCCGGCAGTGAGGAAAACCCCGGCAACAACAATGCTTTTCAGGTAGCTTCGAGGCCGCATGAACGGAGCTTTCATAATGGGAAAAGAAGCCTTATGCCATCAGTCTCCAATTTCTAGGTTGACACGCAGCATACACGCAGGACCAGAGCTTACTGTCTCTACGCAGTGTTCTGGTACCGAAACGGTTGCTTAAGCAAAGTCCCTAGGAATGTTGGAAAGCTTACTACCGTGAAACTAAAGCAGAACAGCGATGAAGGCCTCATGGAGCTGCTGCACGCCTCCCGTTTTGCCCGGATAATCAGGGCCTTACTTCGAGGCTAGTGCTCACATTGACTTTCACGTTTGGTATAGAGCGGAGCCGGGTGAGCTTCCAACTAGGAACTGGAAGCACAAGGTTTCTTTCGAGAAAACTCATTTGCTTCTATGAACCATGCCGGCTGTAAGTAAAAGCACGGTAACAACAGTGCTTTTCAGGTAGCTTCGGGGCCGCATCAACGGAGCTTTCATAATGGGAAAACTAGCCTTGTGCCGTCAGTCTCTAATTTCTAGGTTGACACGCAGCATACACGCAGGAGCAGAGCTTCCTGGTTCTACGCAGTGTTCTGGTACTGAAACGGGTGCTGAAGCAAGGCCCCTAGGAGTGTTGAAAAGCTTACTACCTTGAAACTAAAGCAGAACAACGATGAAGGCCTCATGGAGCTGCTGCACGCCTCTCGTTTTGCAAGGATAATCAGGGCCTTACTTCGAAGCTTGGGCTCACGTTGACTTTCACTTTAGGTATAGCGCAGAGCAGGGTGAGCTTCCAACAAGGAACTGGAACCCCAAGGTTTCTTAGGAGAAAACTCATTTTCTTCCCAGAACCATGCCGGCAGTGAGGAAAACCCCGGCAACAACAATGCTTTTCAGGTAGCTTCGAGGCCGCATGAACGGAGCTTTCATAATGGGAAAAGAAGCCTTATGCCATCAGTCTCCAATTTCTAGGTTGACACGCAGCATACACGCAGGACCAGAGCTTACTGTCTCTACGCAGTGTTCTGGTACCGAAACGGTTGCTTAAGCAAAGTCCCTAGGAATGTTGGAAAGCTTACTACCGTGAAACTAAAGCAGAACAGCGATGAAGGCCTCATGGAGCTGCTGCACGCCTCCCGTTTTGCCCGGATAATCAGGGCCTTACTTCGAGGCTAGTGCTCACATTGACTTTCACGTTTGGTATAGAGCGGAGCCGGGTGAGCTTCCAACTAGGAACTGGAAGCACAAGGTTTCTTTCGAGAAAACTCATTTGCTTCTATGAACCATGCCGGCTGTAAGTAAAAGCACGGTAACAACAGTGCTTTTCAGGTAGCTTCGGGGCCGCATCAACGGAGCTTTCATAATGGGAAAACTAGCCTTGTGCCGTCAGTCTCTAATTTCTAGGTTGACACGCAGCATACACGCAGGAGCAGAGCTTCCTGGTTCTACGCAGTGTTCTGGTACTGAAACGGGTGCTGAAGCAAGGCCCCTAGGAGTGTTGAAAAGCTTACTACCTTGAAACTAAAGCAGAACAACGATGAAGGCCTCATGGAGCTGCTGCACGCCTCTCGTTTTGCAAGGATAATCAGGGCCTTACTTCGAAGCTTGGGCTCACGTTGACTTTCACTTTAGGTATAGCGCAGAGCAGGGTGAGCTTCCAACAAGGAACTGGAACCCCAAGGTTTCTTAGGAGAAAACTCATTTTCTTCCCAGAACCATGCCGGCAGTGAGGAAAACCCCGGCAACAACAATGCTTTTCAGGTAGCTTCGAGGCCGCATGAACGGAGCTTTCATAATGGGAAAAGAAGCCTTATGCCATCAGTCTGCAATTTCTAGGTTGACACGCAGCATACACGCAGGACCAGAGCTTACTGTCTCTACGCAGTGTTCTGGTACCGAAACGGTTGCTTAAGCAAAGTCCCTAGGAATGTTGGAAAGCTTACTACCGTGAAACTAAAGCAGAACAGCGATGAAGGCCTCATGGAGCTGCTGCACGCCTCCCGTTTTGCCCGGATAATCAGGGCCTTACTTCGAGGCTAGTGCTCACATTGACTTTCACGTTTGGTATAGAGCGGAGCCGGGTGAGCTTCCAACTAGGAACTGGAAGCACAAGGTTTCTTTCGAGAAAACTCATTTGCTTCTATGAACCATGCCGGCTGTAAGTAAAAGCACGGTAACAACAGTGCTTTTCAGGTAGCTTCGGGGCCGCATCAACGGAGCTTTCATAATGGGAAAACTAGCCTTGTGCCGTCAGTCTCTAATTTCTAGGTTGACACGCAGCATACACGCAGGAGCAGAGCTTCCTGGTTCTACGCAGTGTTCTGGTACTGAAACGGGTGCTGAAGCAAGGCCCCTAGGAGTGTTGAAAAGCTTAGTACCTTGAAACTAAAGCAGAACAACGATGAAGGCCTCATGGAGCTGCTGCACGCCTCTCGTTTTGCAAGGATAATCAGGGCCTTACTTCGAAGCTTGGGCTCACGTTGACTTTCACTTTAGGTATAGCGCAGAGCAGGGTGAGCTTCCAACAAGGAACTGGAACCCCAAGGTTTCTTAGGAGAAAACTCATTTTCTTCCCAGAACCATGCCGGCAGTGAGGAAAACCCCGGCAACAACAATGCTTTTCAGGTAGCTTCGAGGCCGCATGAACGGAGCTTTCATAATGGGAAAAGAAGCCTTATGCCATCAGTCTCCAATTTCTAGGTTGACACGCAGCATACACGCAGGACCAGAGCTTACTGTCTCTACGCAGTGTTCTGGTACCGAAACGGTTGCTTAAGCAAAGTCCCTAGGAATGTTGGAAAGCTTACTACCGTGAAACTAAAGCAGAACAGCGATGAAGGCCTCATGGAGCTGCTGCACGCCTCCCGTTTTGCCCGGATAATCAGGGCCTTACTTCGAGGCTAGTGCTCACATTGACTTTCACGTTTGGTATAGAGCGGAGCCGGGTGAGCTTCCAACTAGGAACTGGAAGCACAAGGTTTCTTTCGAGAAAACTCATTTGCTTCTATGAACCATGCCGGCTGTAAGTAAAAGCACGGTAACAACAGTGCTTTTCAGGTAGCTTCGGGGCCGCATCAACGGAGCTTTCATAATGGGAAAACTAGCCTTGTGCCGTCAGTCTCTAATTTCTAGGTTGACACGCAGCATACACGCAGGAGCAGAGCTTCCTGGTTCTACGCAGTGTTCTGGTACTGAAACGGGTGCTGAAGCAAGGCCCCTAGGAGTGTTGAAAAGCTTACTACCTTGAAACTAAAGCAGAACAACGATGAAGGCCTCATGGAGCTGCTGCACGCCTCTCGTTTTGCAAGGATAATCAGGGCCTTACTTCGAAGCTTGGGCTCACGTTGACTTTCACTTTAGGTATAGCGCAGAGCAGGGTGAGCTTCCAACAAGGAACTGGAACCCCAAGGTTTCTTAGGAGAAAACTCATTTTCTTCCCAGAACCATGCCGGCAGTGAGGAAAACCCCGGCAACAACAATGCTTTTCAGGTAGCTTCGAGGCCGCATGAACGGAGCTTTCATAATGGGAAAAGAAGCCTTATGCCATCAGTCTCCAATTTCTAGGTTGACACGCAGCATACACGCAGGACCAGAGCTTACTGTCTCTACGCAGTGTTCTGGTACCGAAACGGTTGCTTAAGCAAAGTCCCTAGGAATGTTGGAAAGCTTACTACCGTGAAACTAAAGCAGAACAGCGATGAAGGCCTCATGGAGCTGCTGCACGCCTCCCGTTTTGCCCGGATAATCAGGGCCTTACTTCGAGGCTAGTGCTCACATTGACTTTCACGTTTGGTATAGAGCGGAGCCGGGTGAGCTTCCAACTAGGAACTGGAAGCACAAGGTTTCTTTCGAGAAAACTCATTTGCTTCTATGAACCATGCCGGCTGTAAGTAAAAGCACGGTAACAACAGTGCTTTTCAGGTAGCTTCGGGGCCGCATCAACGGAGCTTTCATAATGGGAAAACTAGCCTTGTGCCGTCAGTCTCTAATTTCTAGGTTGACACGCAGCATACACGCAGGAGCAGAGCTTCCTGGTTCTACGCAGTGTTCTGGTACTGAAACGGGTGCTGAAGCAAGGCCCCTAGGAGTGTTGAAAAGCTTACTACCTTGAAACTAAAGCAGAACAACGATGAAGGCCTCATGGAGCTGCTGCACGCCTCTCGTTTTGCAAGGATAATCAGGGCCTTACTTCGAAGCTTGGGCTCACGTTGACTTTCACTTTAGGTATAGCGCAGAGCAGGGTGAGCTTCCAACAAGGAACTGGAACCCCAAGGTTTCTTAGGAGAAAACTCATTTTCTTCCCAGAACCATGCCGGCAGTGAGGAAAACCCCGGCAACAACAATGCTTTTCAGGTAGCTTCGAGGCCGCATGAACGGAGCTTTCATAATGGGAAAAGAAGCCTTATGCCATCAGTCTGCAATTTCTAGGTTGACACGCAGCATACACGCAGGACCAGAGCTTACTGTCTCTACGCAGTGTTCTGGTACCGAAACGGTTGCTTAAGCAAAGTCCCTAGGAATGTTGGAAAGCTTACTACCGTGAAACTAAAGCAGAACAGCGATGAAGGCCTCATGGAGCTGCTGCACGCCTCCCGTTTTGCCCGGATAATCAGGGCCTTACTTCGAGGCTAGTGCTCACATTGACTTTCACGTTTGGTATAGAGCGGAGCCGGGTGAGCTTCCAACTAGGAACTGGAAGCACAAGGTTTCTTTCGAGAAAACTCATTTGCTTCTATGAACCATGCCGGCTGTAAGTAAAAGCACGGTAACAACAGTGCTTTTCAGGTAGCTTCGGGGCCGCATCAACGGAGCTTTCATAATGGGAAAACTAGCCTTGTGCCGTCAGTCTCTAATTTCTAGGTTGACACGCAGCATACACGCAGGAGCAGAGCTTCCTGGTTCTACGCAGTGTTCTGGTACTGAAACGGGTGCTGAAGCAAGGCCCCTAGGAGTGTTGAAAAGCTTACTACCTTGAAACTAAAGCAGAACAACGATGAAGGCCTCATGGAGCTGCTGCACGCCTCTCGTTTTGCAAGGATAATCAGGGCCTTACTTCGAAGCTTGGGCTCACGTTGACTTTCACTTTAGGTATAGCGCAGAGCAGGGTGAGCTTCCAACAAGGAACTGGAACCCCAAGGTTTCTTAGGAGAAAACTCATTTTCTTCCCAGAACCATGCCGGCAGTGAGGAAAACCCCGGCAACAACAATGCTTTTCAGGTAGCTTCGAGGCCGCATGAACGGAGCTTTCATAATGGGAAAAGAAGCCTTATGCCATCAGTCTGCAATTTCTAGGTTGACACGCAGCATACACGCAGGACCAGAGCTTACTGTCTCTACGCAGTGTTCTGGTACCGAAACGGTTGCTTAAGCAAAGTCCCTAGGAATGTTGGAAAGCTTACTACCGTGAAACTAAAGCAGAACAGCGATGAAGGCCTCATGGAGCTGCTGCACGCCTCCCGTTTTGCCCGGATAATCAGGGCCTTACTTCGAGGCTAGTGCTCACATTGACTTTCACGTTTGGTATAGAGCGGAGCCGGGTGAGCTTCCAACTAGGAACTGGAAGCACAAGGTTTCTTTCGAGAAAACTCATTTGCTTCTATGAACCATGCCGGCTGTAAGTAAAAGCACGGTAACAACAGTGCTTTTCAGGTAGCTTCGGGGCCGCATCAACGGAGCTTTCATAATGGGAAAACTAGCCTTGTGCCGTCAGTCTCTAATTTCTAGGTTGACACGCAGCATACACGCAGGAGCAGAGCTTCCTGGTTCTACGCAGTGTTCTGGTACTGAAACGGGTGCTGAAGCAAGGCCCCTAGGAGTGTTGAAAAGCTTACTACCTTGAAACTAAAGCAGAACAACGATGAAGGCCTCATGGAGCTGCTGCACGCCTCTCGTTTTGCAAGGATAATCAGGGCCTTACTTCGAAGCTTGGGCTCACGTTGACTTTCACTTTAGGTATAGCGCAGAGCAGGGTGAGCTTCCAACAAGGAACTGGAACCCCAAGGTTTCTTAGGAGAAAACTCATTTTCTTCCCAGAACCATGCCGGCAGTGAGGAAAACCCCGGCAACAACAATGCTTTTCAGGTAGCTTCGAGGCCGCATGAACGGAGCTTTCATAATGGGAAAAGAAGCCTTATGCCATCAGTCTCCAATTTCTAGGTTGACACGCAGCATACACGCAGGACCAGAGCTTACTGTCTCTACGCAGTGTTCTGGTACCGAAACGGTTGCTTAAGCAAAGTCCCTAGGAATGTTGGAAAGCTTACTACCGTGAAACTAAAGCAGAACAGCGATGAAGGCCTCATGGAGCTGCTGCACGCCTCCCGTTTTGCCCGGATAATCAGGGCCTTACTTCGAGGCTAGTGCTCACATTGACTTTCACGTTTGGTATAGAGCGGAGCCGGGTGAGCTTCCAACTAGGAACTGGAAGCACAAGGTTTCTTTCGAGAAAACTCATTTGCTTCTATGAACCATGCCGGCTGTAAGTAAAAGCACGGTAACAACAGTGCTTTTCAGGTAGCTTCGGGGCCGCATCAACGGAGCTTTCATAATGGGAAAACTAGCCTTGTGCCGTCAGTCTCTATTTTCTAGGTTGACACGCAGCATACACGCAGGAGCAGAGCTTCCTGGTTCTACGCAGTGTTCTGGTACTGAAACGGGTGCTGAAGCAAGGCCCCTAGGAGTGTTGAAAAGCTTAGTACCTTGAAACTAAAGCAGAACAACGATGAAGGCCTCATGGAGCTGCTGCACGCCTCTCGTTTTGCAAGGATAATCAGGGCCTTACTTCGAAGCTTGGGCTCACGTTGACTTTCACTTTAGGTATAGCGCAGAGCAGGGTGAGCTTCCAACAAGGAACTGGAACCCCAAGGTTTCTTAGGAGAAAACTCATTTTCTTCCCAGAACCATGCCGGCAGTGAGGAAAACCCCGGCAACAACAATGCTTTTCAGGTAGCTTCGAGGCCGCATGAACGGAGCTTTCATAATGGGAAAAGAAGCCTTATGCCATCAGTCTCCAATTTCTAGGTTGACACGCAGCATACACGCAGGACCAGAGCTTACTGTCTCTACGCAGTGTTCTGGTACCGAAACGGTTGCTTAAGCAAAGTCCCTAGGAATGTTGGAAAGCTTACTACCGTGAAACTAAAGCAGAACAGCGATGAAGGCCTCATGGAGCTGCTGCACGCCTCCCGTTTTGCCCGGATAATCAGGGCCTTACTTCGAGGCTAGTGCTCACATTGACTTTCACGTTTGGTATAGAGCGGAGCCGGGTGAGCTTCCAACTAGGAACTGGAAGCACAAGGTTTCTTTCGAGAAAACTCATTTGCTTCTATGAACCATGCCGGCTGTAAGTAAAAGCACGGTAACAACAGTGCTTTTCAGGTAGCTTCGGGGCCGCATCAACGGAGCTTTCATAATGGGAAAACTAGCCTTGTGCCGTCAGTCTCTAATTTCTAGGTTGACACGCAGCATACACGCAGGAGCAGAGCTTCCTGGTTCTACGCAGTGTTCTGGTACTGAAACGGGTGCTGAAGCAAGGCCCCTAGGAGTGTTGAAAAGCTTACTACCTTGAAACTAAAGCAGAACAACGATGAAGGCCTCATGGAGCTGCTGCACGCCTCTCGTTTTGCAAGGATAATCAGGGCCTTACTTCGAAGCTTGGGCTCACGTTGACTTTCACTTTAGGTATAGCGCAGAGCAGGGTGAGCTTCCAACAAGGAACTGGAACCCCAAGGTTTCTTAGGAGAAAACTCATTTTCTTCCCAGAACCATGCCGGCAGTGAGGAAAACCCCGGCAACAACAATGCTTTTCAGGTAGCTTCGAGGCCGCATGAACGGAGCTTTCATAATGGGAAAAGAAGCCTTATGCCATCAGTCTCCAATTTCTAGGTTGACACGCAGCATACACGCAGGACCAGAGCTTACTGTCTCTACGCAGTGTTCTGGTACCGAAACGGTTGCTTAAGCAAAGTCCCTAGGAATGTTGGAAAGCTTACTACCGTGAAACTAAAGCAGAACAGCGATGAAGGCCTCATGGAGCTGCTGCACGCCTCCCGTTTTGCCCGGATAATCAGGGCCTTACTTCGAGGCTAGTGCTCACATTGACTTTCACGTTTGGTATAGAGCGGAGCCGGGTGAGCTTCCAACTAGGAACTGGAAGCACAAGGTTTCTTTCGAGAAAACTCATTTGCTTCTATGAACCATGCCGGCTGTAAGTAAAAGCACGGTAACAACAGTGCTTTTCAGGTAGCTTCGGGGCCGCATCAACGGAGCTTTCATAATGGGAAAACTAGCCTTGTGCCGTCAGTCTCTAATTTCTAGGTTGACACGCAGCATACACGCAGGAGCAGAGCTTCCTGGTTCTACGCAGTGTTCTGGTACTGAAACGGGTGCTGAAGCAAGGCCCCTAGGAGTGTTGAAAAGCTTACTACCTTGAAACTAAAGCAGAACAACGATGAAGGCCTCATGGAGCTGCTGCACGCCTCTCGTTTTGCAAGGATAATCAGGGCCTTACTTCGAAGCTTGGGCTCACGTTGACTTTCACTTTAGGTATAGCGCAGAGCAGGGTGAGCTTCCAACAAGGAACTGGAACCCCAAGGTTTCTTAGGAGAAAACTCATTTTCTTCCCAGAACCATGCCGGCAGTGAGGAAAACCCCGGCAACAACAATGCTTTTCAGGTAGCTTCGAGGCCGCATGAACGGAGCTTTCATAATGGGAAAAGAAGCCTTATGCCATCAGTCTGCAATTTCTAGGTTGACACGCAGCATACACGCAGGACCAGAGCTTACTGTCTCTACGCAGTGTTCTGGTACCGAAACGGTTGCTTAAGCAAAGTCCCTAGGAATGTTGGAAAGCTTACTACCGTGAAACTAAAGCAGAACAGCGATGAAGGCCTCATGGAGCTGCTGCACGCCTCCCGTTTTGCCCGGATAATCAGGGCCTTACTTCGAGGCTAGTGCTCACATTGACTTTCACGTTTGGTATAGAGCGGAGCCGGGTGAGCTTCCAACTAGGAACTGGAAGCACAAGGTTTCTTTCGAGAAAACTCATTTGCTTCTATGAACCATGCCGGCTGTAAGTAAAAGCACGGTAACAACAGTGCTTTTCAGGTAGCTTCGGGGCCGCATCAACGGAGCTTTCATAATGGGAAAACTAGCCTTGTGCCGTCAGTCTCTAATTTCTAGGTTGACACGCAGCATACACGCAGGAGCAGAGCTTCCTGGTTCTACGCAGTGTTCTGGTACTGAAACGGGTGCTGAAGCAAGGCCCCTAGGAGTGTTGAAAAGCTTAGTACCTTGAAACTAAAGCAGAACAACGATGAAGGCCTCATGGAGCTGCTGCACGCCTCTCGTTTTGCAAGGATAATCAGGGCCTTACTTCGAAGCTTGGGCTCACGTTGACTTTCACTTTAGGTATAGCGCAGAGCAGGGTGAGCTTCCAACAAGGAACTGGAACCCCAAGGTTTCTTAGGAGAAAACTCATTTTCTTCCCAGAACCATGCCGGCAGTGAGGAAAACCCCGGCAACAACAATGCTTTTCAGGTAGCTTCGAGGCCGCATGAACGGAGCTTTCATAATGGGAAAAGAAGCCTTATGCCATCAGTCTCCAATTTCTAGGTTGACACGCAGCATACACGCAGGACCAGAGCTTACTGTCTCTACGCAGTGTTCTGGTACCGAAACGGTTGCTTAAGCAAAGTCCCTAGGAATGTTGGAAAGCTTACTACCGTGAAACTAAAGCAGAACAGCGATGAAGGCCTCATGGAGCTGCTGCACGCCTCCCGTTTTGCCCGGATAATCAGGGCCTTACTTCGAGGCTAGTGCTCACATTGACTTTCACGTTTGGTATAGAGCGGAGCCGGGTGAGCTTCCAACTAGGAACTGGAAGCACAAGGTTTCTTTCGAGAAAACTCATTTGCTTCTATGAACCATGCCGGCTGTAAGTAAAAGCACGGTAACAACAGTGCTTTTCAGGTAGCTTCGGGGCCGCATCAACGGAGCTTTCATAATGGGAAAACTAGCCTTGTGCCGTCAGTCTCTAATTTCTAGGTTGACACGCAGCATACACGCAGGAGCAGAGCTTCCTGGTTCTACGCAGTGTTCTGGTACTGAAACGGGTGCTGAAGCAAGGCCCCTAGGAGTGTTGAAAAGCTTACTACCTTGAAACTAAAGCAGAACAACGATGAAGGCCTCATGGAGCTGCTGCACGCCTCTCGTTTTGCAAGGATAATCAGGGCCTTACTTCGAAGCTTGGGCTCACGTTGACTTTCACTTTAGGTATAGCGCAGAGCAGGGTGAGCTTCCAACAAGGAACTGGAACCCCAAGGTTTCTTAGGAGAAAACTCATTTTCTTCCCAGAACCATGCCGGCAGTGAGGAAAACCCCGGCAACAACAATGCTTTTCAGGTAGCTTCGAGGCCGCATGAACGGAGCTTTCATAATGGGAAAAGAAGCCTTATGCCATCAGTCTCCAATTTCTAGGTTGACACGCAGCATACACGCAGGACCAGAGCTTACTGTCTCTACGCAGTGTTCTGGTACCGAAACGGTTGCTTAAGCAAAGTCCCTAGGAATGTTGGAAAGCTTACTACCGTGAAACTAAAGCAGAACAGCGATGAAGGCCTCATGGAGCTGCTGCACGCCTCCCGTTTTGCCCGGATAATCAGGGCCTTACTTCGAGGCTAGTGCTCACATTGACTTTCACGTTTGGTATAGAGCGGAGCCGGGTGAGCTTCCAACTAGGAACTGGAAGCACAAGGTTTCTTTCGAGAAAACTCATTTGCTTCTATGAACCATGCCGGCTGTAAGTAAAAGCACGGTAACAACAGTGCTTTTCAGGTAGCTTCGGGGCCGCATCAACGGAGCTTTCATAATGGGAAAACTAGCCTTGTGCCGTCAGTCTCTAATTTCTAGGTTGACACGCAGCATACACGCAGGAGCAGAGCTTCCTGGTTCTACGCAGTGTTCTGGTACTGAAACGGGTGCTGAAGCAAGGCCCCTAGGAGTGTTGAAAAGCTTACTACCTTGAAACTAAAGCAGAACAACGATGAAGGCCTCATGGAGCTGCTGCACGCCTCTCGTTTTGCAAGGATAATCAGGGCCTTACTTCGAAGCTTGGGCTCACGTTGACTTTCACTTTAGGTATAGCGCAGAGCAGGGTGAGCTTCCAACAAGGAACTGGAACCCCAAGGTTTCTTAGGAGAAAACTCATTTTCTTCCCAGAACCATGCCGGCAGTGAGGAAAACCCCGGCAACAACAATGCTTTTCAGGTAGCTTCGAGGCCGCATGAACGGAGCTTTCATAATGGGAAAAGAAGCCTTATGCCATCAGTCTGCAATTTCTAGGTTGACACGCAGCATACACGCAGGACCAGAGCTTACTGTCTCTACGCAGTGTTCTGGTACCGAAACGGTTGCTTAAGCAAAGTCCCTAGGAATGTTGGAAAGCTTACTACCGTGAAACTAAAGCAGAACAGCGATGAAGGCCTCATGGAGCTGCTGCACGCCTCCCGTTTTGCCCGGATAATCAGGGCCTTACTTCGAGGCTAGTGCTCACATTGACTTTCACGTTTGGTATAGAGCGGAGCCGGGTGAGCTTCCAACTAGGAACTGGAAGCACAAGGTTTCTTTCGAGAAAACTCATTTGCTTCTATGAACCATGCCGGCTGTAAGTAAAAGCACGGTAACAACAGTGCTTTTCAGGTAGCTTCGGGGCCGCATCAACGGAGCTTTCATAATGGGAAAACTAGCCTTGTGCCGTCAGTCTCTAATTTCTAGGTTGACACGCAGCATACACGCAGGAGCAGAGCTTCCTGGTTCTACGCAGTGTTCTGGTACTGAAACGGGTGCTGAAGCAAGGCCCCTAGGAGTGTTGAAAAGCTTACTACCTTGAAACTAAAGCAGAACAACGATGAAGGCCTCATGGAGCTGCTGCACGCCTCTCGTTTTGCAAGGATAATCAGGGCCTTACTTCGAAGCTTGGGCTCACGTTGACTTTCACTTTAGGTATAGCGCAGAGCAGGGTGAGCTTCCAACAAGGAACTGGAACCCCAAGGTTTCTTAGGAGAAAACTCATTTTCTTCCCAGAACCATGCCGGCAGTGAGGAAAACCCCGGCAACAACAATGCTTTTCAGGTAGCTTCGAGGCCGCATGAACGGAGCTTTCATAATGGCAAAAGAAGCCTTATGCCATCAGTCTCCAATTTCTAGGTTGACACGCAGCATACACGCAGGACCAGAGCTTACTGTCTCTACGCAGTGTTCTGGTACCGAAACGGTTGCTTAAGCAAAGTCCCTAGGAATGTTGGAAAGCTTACTACCGTGAAACTAAAGCAGAACAGCGATGAAGGCCTCATGGAGCTGCTGCACGCCTCCCGTTTTGCCCGGATAATCAGGGCCTTACTTCGAGGCTAGTGCTCACATTGACTTTCACGTTTGGTATAGAGCGGAGCCGGGTGAGCTTCCAACTAGGAACTGGAAGCACAAGGTTTCTTTCGAGAAAACTCATTTGCTTCTATGAACCATGCCGGCTGTAAGTAAAAGCACGGTAACAACAGTGCTTTTCAGGTAGCTTCGGGGCCGCATCAACGGAGCTTTCATAATGGGAAAACTAGCCTTGTGCCGTCAGTCTCTAATTTCTAGGTTGACACGCAGCATACACGCAGGAGCAGAGCTTCCTGGTTCTACGCAGTGTTCTGGTACTGAAACGGGTGCTGAAGCAAGGCCCCTAGGAGTGTTGAAAAGCTTACTACCTTGAAACTAAAGCAGAACAACGATGAAGGCCTCATGGAGCTGCTGCACGCCTCTCGTTTTGCAAGGATAATCAGGGCCTTACTTCGAAGCTTGGGCTCACGTTGACTTTCACTTTAGGTATAGCGCAGAGCAGGGTGAGCTTCCAACAAGGAACTGGAACCCCAAGGTTTCTTAGGAGAAAACTCATTTTCTTCCCAGAACCATGCCGGCAGTGAGGAAAACCCCGGCAACAACAATGCTTTTCAGGTAGCTTCGAGGCCGCATGAACGGAGCTTTCATAATGGGAAAAGAAGCCTTATGCCATCAGTCTGCAATTTCTAGGTTGACACGCAGCATACACGCAGGACCAGAGCTTACTGTCTCTACGCAGTGTTCTGGTACCGAAACGGTTGCTTAAGCAAAGTCCCTAGGAATGTTGGAAAGCTTACTACCGTGAAACTAAAGCAGAACAGCGATGAAGGCCTCATGGAGCTGCTGCACGCCTCCCGTTTTGCCCGGATAATCAGGGCCTTACTTCGAGGCTAGTGCTCACATTGACTTTCACGTTTGGTATAGAGCGGAGCCGGGTGAGCTTCCAACTAGGAACTGGAAGCACAAGGTTTCTTTCGAGAAAACTCATTTGCTTCTATGAACCATGCCGGCTGTAAGTAAAAGCACGGTAACAACAGTGCTTTTCAGGTAGCTTCGGGGCCGCATCAACGGAGCTTTCATAATGGGAAAACTAGCCTTGTGCCGTCAGTCTCTAATTTCTAGGTTGACACGCAGCATACACGCAGGAGCAGAGCTTCCTGGTTCTACGCAGTGTTCTGGTACTGAAACGGGTGCTGAAGCAAGGCCCCTAGGAGTGTTGAAAAGCTTACTACCTTGAAACTAAAGCAGAACAACGATGAAGGCCTCATGGAGCTGCTGCACGCCTCTCGTTTTGCAAGGATAATCAGGGCCTTACTTCGAAGCTTGGGCTCACGTTGACTTTCACTTTAGGTATAGCGCAGAGCAGGGTGAGCTTCCAACAAGGAACTGGAACCCCAAGGTTTCTTAGGAGAAAACTCATTTTCTTCCCAGAACCATGCCGGCAGTGAGGAAAACCCCGGCAACAACAATGCTTTTCAGGTAGCTTCGAGGCCGCATGAACGGAGCTTTCACAATGGGAAAAGAAGCCTTATGCCATCAGTCTGCAATTTCTAGGTTGACACGCAGCATAAACGCAGGACCAGAGCTTACTGTCTCTACGCAGTGTTCTGGTACCGAAACGGTTGCTTAAGCAAAGTCCCTAGGAATGTTGGAAAGCTTACTACCGTGAAACTAAAGCAGAACAGCGATGAAGGCCTCATGGAGCTGCTGCACGCCTCCCGTTTTGCCCGGATAATCAGGGCCTTACTTCGAGGCTAGTGCTCACATTGACTTTCACGTTTGGTATAGAGCGGAGCCGGGTGAGCTTCCAACTAGGAACTGGAAGCACAAGGTTTCTTTCGAGAAAACTCATTTGCTTCTATGAACCATGCCGGCTGTAAGTAAAAGCACGGTAACAACAGTGCTTTTCAGGTAGCTTCGGGGCCGCATCAACGGAGCTTTCATAATGGGAAAACTAGCCTTGTGCCATCAGTCTCTAATGTCTAGGTTGACACGCAGCATACACGCAGGAGCAGAGCTTCCTGGTTCTACGCAGTGTTCTGGTACTGAAACGGGTGCTGAAGCAAGGCCCCTAGGAGTGTTGAAAAGCTTACTACCTTGAAACTAAAGCAGAACAACGATGAAGGCCTCATGGAGCTGCTGCACGCCTCTCGTTTTGCAAGGATAATCAGGGCCTTACTTCGAAGCTTGGGCTCACGTTGACTTTCACTTTAGGTATAGCGCAGAGCAGGGTGAGCTTCCAACAAGGAACTGGAACCCCAAGGTTTCTTAGGAGAAAACTCATTTTCTTCCCAGAACCATGCCGGCAGTGAGGAAAACCCCGGCAACAACAATGCTTTTCAGGTAGCTTCGAGGCCGCATGAACGGAGCTTTCATAATGGGAAAAGAAGCCTTATGCCATCAGTCTGCAATTTCTAGGTTGACACGCAGCATACACGCAGGACCAGAGCTTACTGTCTCTACGCAGTGTTCTGGTACCGAAACGGTTGCTTAAGCAAAGTCCCTAGGAATGTTGGAAAGCTTACTACCGTGAAACTAAAGCAGAACAGCGATGAAGGCCTCATGGAGCTGCTGCACGCCTCCCGTTTTGCCCGGATAATCAGGGCCTTACTTCGAGGCTAGTGCTCACATTGACTTTCACGTTTGGTATAGAGCGGAGCCGGGTGAGCTTCCAACTAGGAACTGGAAGCACAAGGTTTCTTTCGAGAAAACTCATTTGCTTCTATGAACCATGCCGGCTGTAAGTAAAAGCACGGTAACAACAGTGCTTTTCAGGTAGCTTCGGGGCCGCATCAACGGAGCTTTCATAATGGGAAAACTAGCCTTGTGCCGTCAGTCTCTAATTTCTAGGTTGACACGCAGCATACACGCAGGAGCAGAGCTTCCTGGTTCTACGCAGTGTTCTGGTACTGAAACGGGTGCTGAAGCAAGGCCCCTAGGAGTGTTGAAAAGCTTACTACCTTGAAACTAAAGCAGAACAACGATGAAGGCCTCATGGAGCTGCTGCACGCCTCTCGTTTTGCAAGGATAATCAGGGCCTTACTTCGAAGCTTGGGCTCACGTTGACTTTCACTTTAGGTATAGCGCAGAGCAGGGTGAGCTTCCAACAAGGAACTGGAACCCCAAGGTTTCTTAGGAGAAAACTCATTTTCTTCCCAGAACCATGCCGGCAGTGAGGAAAACCCCGGCAACAACAATGCTTTTCAGGTAGCTTCGAGGCCGCATGAACGGAGCTTTCATAATGGGAAAAGAAGCCTTATGCCATCAGTCTGCAATTTCTAGGTTGACACGCAGCATACACGCAGGACCAGAGCTTACTGTCTCTACGCAGTGTTCTGGTACCGAAACGGTTGCTTAAGCAAAGTCCCTAGGAATGTTGGAAAGCTTACTACCGTGAAACTAAAGCAGAACAGCGATGAAGGCCTCATGGAGCTGCTGCACGCCTCCCGTTTTGCCAGGATAATCAGGGCCTTACTTCGAGGCTAGTGCTCACATTGACTTTCACGTTTGGTATAGAGCGGAGCCGGGTGAGCTTCCAACTAGGAACTGGAAGCACAAGGTTTCTTTCGAGAAAACTCATTTGCTTCTATGAACCATGCCGGCTGTAAGTAAAAGCACGGTAACAACAGTGCTTTTCAGGTAGCTTCGGGGCCGCATCAACGGAGCTTTCATAATGGGAAAACTAGCCTTGTGCCATCAGTCTCTAATTTCTAGGTTGACACGCAGCATACACGCAGGAGCAGAGCTTCCTGGTTCTACGCAGTGTTCTGGTACTGAAACGGGTGCTGAAGCAAGGCCCCTAGGAGTGTTGAAAAGCTTACTACCTTGAAACTAAAGCAGAACAACGATGAAGGCCTCATGGAGCTGCTGCACGCCTCTCGTTTTGCAAGGATAATCAGGGCCTTACTTCGAAGCTTGGGCTCACGTTGACTTTCACTTTAGGTATAGCGCAGAGCAGGGTGAGCTTCCAACAAGGAACTGGAACCCCAAGGTTTCTTAGGAGAAAACTCATTTTCTTCCCAGAACCATGCCGGCAGTGAGGAAAACCCCGGCAACAACAATGCTTTTCAGGTAGCTTCGAGGCCGCATGAACGGAGCTTTCATAATGGGAAAAGAAGCCTTATGCCATCAGTCTGCAATTTCTAGGTTGACACGCAGCATACACGCAGGACCAGAGCTTACTGTCTCTACGCAGTGTTCTGGTACCGAAACGGTTGCTTAAGCAAAGTCCCTAGGAATGTTGGAAAGCTTACTACCGTGAAACTAAAGCAGAACAGCGATGAAGGCCTCATGGAGCTGCTGCACGCCTCCCGTTTTGCCCGGATAATCAGGGCCTTACTTCGAGGCTAGTGCTCACATTGACTTTCACGTTTGGTATAGAGCGGAGCCGGGTGAGCTTCCAACTAGGAACTGGAAGCACAAGGTTTCTTTCGAGAAAACTCATTTGCTTCTATGAACCATGCCGGCTGTAAGTAAAAGCACGGTAACAACAGTGCTTTTCAGGTAGCTTCGGGGCCGCATCAACGGAGCTTTCATAATGGGAAAACTAGCCTTGTGCCGTCAGTCTCTAATGTCTAGGTTGACACGCAGCATACACGCAGGAGCAGAGCTTCCTGGTTCTACGCAGTGTTCTGGTACTGAAACGGGTGCTGAAGCAAGGCCCCTAGGAGTGTTGAAAAGCTTACTACCTTGAAACTAAAGCAGAACAACGATGAAGGCCTCATGGAGCTGCTGCACGCCTCTCGTTTTGCAAGGATAATCAGGGCCTTACTTCGAAGCTTGGGCTCACGTTGACTTTCACTTTAGGTATAGCGCAGAGCAGGGTGAGCTTCCAACAAGGAACTGGAACCCCAAGGTTTCTTAGGAGAAAACTCATTTTCTTCTCAGAACCATGCCGGCAGTGAGGAAAACCCCGGCAACAACAATGCTTTTCAGGTAGCTTCGAGGCCGCATGAACGGAGCTTTCATAATGGCAAAAGAAGCCTTATGCCATCAGTCTCCAATTTCTAGGTTGACACGCAGCATACACGCAGGACCAGAGCTTACTGTCTCTACGCAGTGTTCTGGTACCGAAACGGTTGCTTAAGCAAAGTCCCTAGGAATGTTGGAAAGCTTACTACCGTGAAACTAAAGCAGAACAGCGATGAAGGCCTCATGGAGCTGCTGCACGCCTCCCGTTTTGCCAGGATAATCAGGGCCTTACTTCGAGGCTAGTGCTCACATTGACTTTCACGTTTGGTATAGAGCGGAGCCGGGTGAGCTTCCAACTAGGAACTGGAAGCACAAGGTTTCTTTCGAGAAAACTCATTTGCTTCTATGAACCATGCCGGCTGTAAGTAAAAGCACGGTAACAACAGTGCTTTTCAGGTAGCTTCGGGGCCGCATCAACGGAGCTTTCATAATGGGAAAACTAGCCTTGTGCCGTCAGTCTCTAATGTCTAGGTTGACACGCAGCATACACGCAGGAGCAGAGCTTCCTGGTTCTACGCAGTGTTCTGGTACTGAAACGGGTGCTGAAGCAAGGCCCCTAGGAGTGTTGAAAAGCTTACTACCTTGAAACTAAAGCAGAACAACGATGAAGGCCTCATGGAGCTGCTGCACGCCTCTCGTTTTGCAAGGATAATCAGGGCCTTACTTCGAAGCTTGGGCTCACGTTGACTTTCACTTTAGGTATAGCGCAGAGCAGGGTGAGCTTCCAACAAGGAACTGGAACCCCAAGGTTTCTTAGGAGAAAACTCATTTTCTTCCCAGAACCATGCCGGCAGTGAGGAAAACCCCGGCAACAACAATGCTTTTCAGGTAGCTTCGAGGCCGCATGAACGGAGCTTTCATAATGGGAAAAGAAGCCTTATGCCATCAGTCTCCAATTTCTAGGTTGACACGCAGCATACACGCAGGACCAGAGCTTACTGTCTCTACGCAGTGTTCTGGTACCGAAACGGTTGCTTAAGCAAAGTCCCTAGGAATGTTGGAAAGCTTACTACCGTGAAACTAAAGCAGAACAGCGATGAAGGCCTCATGGAGCTGCTGCACGCCTCCCGTTTTGCCCGGATAATCAGGGCCTTACTTCGAGGCTAGTGCTCACATTGACTTTCACGTTTGGTATAGAGCGGAGCCGGGTGAGCTTCCAACTAGGAACTGGAAGCACAAGGTTTCTTTCGAGAAAACTCATTTGCTTCTATGAACCATGCCGGCTGTAAGTAAAAGCACGGTAACAACAGTGCTTTTCAGGTAGCTTCGGGGCCGCATCAACGGAGCTTTCATAATGGGAAAACTAGCCTTGTGCCGTCAGTCTCTAATTTCTAGGTTGACACGCAGCATACACGCAGGAGCAGAGCTTCCTGGTTCTACGCAGTGTTCTGGTACTGAAACGGGTGCTGAAGCAAGGCCCCTAGGAGTGTTGAAAAGCTTACTACCTTGAAACTAAAGCAGAACAACGATGAAGGCCTCATGGAGCTGCTGCACGCCTCTCGTTTTGCAAGGATAATCAGGGCCTTACTTCGAAGCTTGGGCTCACGTTGACTTTCACTTTAGGTATAGCGCAGAGCAGGGTGAGCTTCCAACAAGGAACTGGAACCCCAAGGTTTCTTAGGAGAAAACTCATTTTCTTCCCAGAACCATGCCGGCAGTGAGGAAAACCCCGGCAACAACAATGCTTTTCAGGTAGCTTCGAGGCCGCATGAACGGAGCTTTCATAATGGGAAAAGAAGCCTTATGCCATCAGTCTGCAATTTCTAGGTTGACACGCAGCATACACGCAGGACCAGAGCTTACTGTCTCTACGCAGTGTTCTGGTACCGAAACGGTTGCTTAAGCAAAGTCCCTAGGAATGTTGGAAAGCTTACTACCGTGAAACTAAAGCAGAACAGCGATGAAGGCCTCATGGAGCTGCTGCACGCCTCCCGTTTTGCCCGGATAATCAGGGCCTTACTTCGAGGCTAGTGCTCACATTGACTTTCACGTTTGGTATAGAGCGGAGCCGGGTGAGCTTCCAACTAGGAACTGGAAGCACAAGGTTTCTTTCGAGAAAACTCATTTGCTTCTATGAACCATGCCGGCTGTAAGTAAAAGCACGGTAACAACAGTGCTTTTCAGGTAGCTTCGGGGCCGCATCAACGGAGCTTTCATAATGGGAAAACTAGCCTTGTGCCGTCAGTCTCTAATTTCTAGGTTGACACGCAGCATACACGCAGGAGCAGAGCTTCCTGGTTCTACGCAGTGTTCTGGTACTGAAACGGGTGCTGAAGCAAGGCCCCTAGGAGTGTTGAAAAGCTTACTACCTTGAAACTAAAGCAGAACAACGATGAAGGCCTCATGGAGCTGCTGCACGCCTCTCGTTTTGCAAGGATAATCAGGGCCTTACTTCGAAGCTTGGGCTCACGTTGACTTTCACTTTAGGTATAGCGCAGAGCAGGGTGAGCTTCCAACAAGGAACTGGAACCCCAAGGTTTCTTAGGAGAAAACTCATTTTCTTCCCAGAACCATGCCGGCAGTGAGGAAAACCCCGGCAACAACAATGCTTTTCAGGTAGCTTCGAGGCCGCATGAACGGAGCTTTCATAATGGGAAAAGAAGCCTTATGCCATCAGTCTCCAATTTCTAGGTTGACACGCAGCATACACGCAGGACCAGAGCTTACTGTCTCTACGCAGTGTTCTGGTACCGAAACGGTTGCTTAAGCAAAGTCCCTAGGAATGTTGGAAAGCTTACTACCGTGAAACTAAAGCAGAACAGCGATGAAGGCCTCATGGAGCTGCTGCACGCCTCCCGTTTTGCCCGGATAATCAGGGCCTTACTTCGAGGCTAGTGCTCACATTGACTTTCACGTTTGGTATAGAGCGGAGCCGGGTGAGCTTCCAACTAGGAACTGGAAGCACAAGGTTTCTTTCGAGAAAACTCATTTGCTTCTATGAACCATGCCGGCTGTAAGTAAAAGCACGGTAACAACAGTGCTTTTCAGGTAGCTTCGGGGCCGCATCAACGGAGCTTTCATAATGGGAAAACTAGCCTTGTGCCGTCAGTCTCTAATTTCTAGGTTGACACGCAGCATACACGCAGGAGCAGAGCTTCCTGGTTCTACGCAGTGTTCTGGTACTGAAACGGGTGCTGAAGCAAGGCCCCTAGGAGTGTTGAAAAGCTTACTACCTTGAAACTAAAGCAGAACAACGATGAAGGCCTCATGGAGCTGCTGCACGCCTCTCGTTTTGCAAGGATAATCAGGGCCTTACTTCGAAGCTTCGGCTCACGTTGACTTTCACTTTAGGTATAGCGCAGAGCAGGGTGAGCTTCCAACAAGGAACTGGAACCCCAAGGTTTCTTAGGAGAAAACTCATTTTCTTCCCAGAACCATGCCGGCAGTGAGGAAAACCCCGGCAACAACAATGCTTTTCAGGTAGCTTCGAGGCCGCATGAACGGAGCTTTCATAATGGCAAAAGAAGCCTTATGCCATCAGTCTCCAATTTCTAGGTTGACACGCAGCATACACGCAGGACCAGAGCTTACTGTCTCTACGCAGTGTTCTGGTACCGAAACGGTTGCTTAAGCAAAGTCCCTAGGAATGTTGGAAAGCTTACTACCGTGAAACTAAAGCAGAACAGCGATGAAGGCCTCATGGAGCTGCTGCACGCCTCCCGTTTTGCCCGGATAATCAGGGCCTTACTTCGAGGCTAGTGCTCACATTGACTTTCACGTTTGGTATAGAGCGGAGCCGGGTGAGCTTCCAACTAGGAACTGGAAGCACAAGGTTTCTTTCGAGAAAACTCATTTGCTTCTATGAACCATGCCGGCTGTAAGTAAAAGCACGGTAACAACAGTGCTTTTCAGGTAGCTTCGGGGCCGCATCAACGGAGCTTTCATAATGGGAAAACTAGCCTTGTGCCGTCAGTCTCTAATTTCTAGGTTGACACGCAGCATACACGCAGGAGCAGAGCTTCCTGGTTCTACGCAGTGTTCTGGTACTGAAACGGGTGCTGAAGCAAGGCCCCTAGGAGTGTTGAAAAGCTTACTACCTTGAAACTAAAGCAGAACAACGATGAAGGCCTCATGGAGCTGCTGCACGCCTCTCGTTTTGCAAGGATAATCAGGGCCTTACTTCGAAGCTTGGGCTCACGTTGACTTTCACTTTAGGTATAGCGCAGAGCAGGGTGAGCTTCCAACAAGGAACTGGAACCCCAAGGTTTCTTAGGAGAAAACTCATTTTCTTCCCAGAACCATGCCGGCAGTGAGGAAAACCCCGGCAACAACAATGCTTTTCAGGTAGCTTCGAGGCCGCATGAACGGAGCTTTCATAATGGGAAAAGAAGCCTTATGCCATCAGTCTCCAATTTCTAGGTTGACACGCAGCATACACGCAGGACCAGAGCTTACTGTCTCTACGCAGTGTTCTGGTACCGAAACGGTTGCTTAAGCAAAGTCCCTAGGAATGTTGGAAAGCTTACTACCGTGAAACTAAAGCAGAACAGCGATGAAGGCCTCATGGAGCTGCTGCACGCCTCCCGTTTTGCCCGGATAATCAGGGCCTTACTTCGAGGCTAGTGCTCACATTGACTTTCACGTTTGGTATAGAGCGGAGCCGGGTGAGCTTCCAACTAGGAACTGGAAGCACAAGGTTTCTTTCGAGAAAACTCATTTGCTTCTATGAACCATGCCGGCTGTAAGTAAAAGCACGGTAACAACAGTGCTTTTCAGGTAGCTTCGGGGCCGCATCAACGGAGCTTTCATAATGGGAAAACTAGCCTTGTGCCGTCAGTCTCTAATGTCTAGGTTGACACGCAGCATACACGCAGGAGCAGAGCTTCCTGGTTCTACGCAGTGTTCTGGTACTGAAACGGGTGCTGAAGCAAGGCCCCTAGGAGTGTTGAAAAGCTTACTACCTTGAAACTAAAGCAGAACAACGATGAAGGCCTCATGGAGCTGCTGCACGCCTCTCGTTTTGCAAGGATAATCAGGGCCTTACTTCGAAGCTTGGGCTCACGTTGACTTTCACTTTAGGTATAGCGCAGAGCAGGGTGAGCTTCCAACAAGGAACTGGAACCCCAAGGTTTCTTAGGAGAAAACTCATTTTCTTCTCAGAACCATGCCGGCAGTGAGGAAAACCCCGGCAACAACAATGCTTTTCAGGTAGCTTCGAGGCCGCATGAACGGAGCTTTCATAATGGCAAAAGAAGCCTTATGCCATCAGTCTCCAATTTCTAGGTTGACACGCAGCATACACGCAGGACCAGAGCTTACTGTCTCTACGCAGTGTTCTGGTACCGAAACGGTTGCTTAAGCAAAGTCCCTAGGAATGTTGGAAAGCTTACTACCGTGAAACTAAAGCAGAACAGCGATGAAGGCCTCATGGAGCTGCTGCACGCCTCCCGTTTTGCCAGGATAATCAGGGCCTTACTTCGAGGCTAGTGCTCACATTGACTTTCACGTTTGGTATAGAGCGGAGCCGGGTGAGCTTCCAACTAGGAACTGGAAGCACAAGGTTTCTTTCGAGAAAACTCATTTGCTTCTATGAACCATGCCGGCTGTAAGTAAAAGCACGGTAACAACAGTGCTTTTCAGGTAGCTTCGGGGCCGCATCAACGGAGCTTTCATAATGGGAAAACTAGCCTTGTGCCGTCAGTCTCTAATGTCTAGGTTGACACGCAGCATACACGCAGGAGCAGAGCTTCCTGGTTCTACGCAGTGTTCTGGTACTGAAACGGGTGCTGAAGCAAGGCCCCTAGGAGTGTTGAAAAGCTTACTACCTTGAAACTAAAGCAGAACAACGATGAAGGCCTCATGGAGCTGCTGCACGCCTCTCGTTTTGCAAGGATAATCAGGGCCTTACTTCGAAGCTTGGGCTCACGTTGACTTTCACTTTAGGTATAGCGCAGAGCAGGGTGAGCTTCCAACAAGGAACTGGAACCCCAAGGTTTCTTAGGAGAAAACTCATTTTCTTCCCAGAACCATGCCGGCAGTGAGGAAAACCCCGGCAACAACAATGCTTTTCAGGTAGCTTCGAGGCCGCATGAACGGAGCTTTCATAATGGGAAAAGAAGCCTTATGCCATCAGTCTCCAATTTCTAGGTTGACACGCAGCATACACGCAGGACCAGAGCTTACTGTCTCTACGCAGTGTTCTGGTACCGAAACGGTTGCTTAAGCAAAGTCCCTAGGAATGTTGGAAAGCTTACTACCGTGAAACTAAAGCAGAACAGCGATGAAGGCCTCATGGAGCTGCTGCACGCCTCCCGTTTTGCCCGGATAATCAGGGCCTTACTTCGAGGCTAGTGCTCACATTGACTTTCACGTTTGGTATAGAGCGGAGCCGGGTGAGCTTCCAACTAGGAACTGGAAGCACAAGGTTTCTTTCGAGAAAACTCATTTGCTTCTATGAACCATGCCGGCTGTAAGTAAAAGCACGGTAACAACAGTGCTTTTCAGGTAGCTTCGGGGCCGCATCAACGGAGCTTTCATAATGGGAAAACTAGCCTTGTGCCGTCAGTCTCTAATTTCTAGGTTGACACGCAGCATACACGCAGGAGCAGAGCTTCCTGGTTCTACGCAGTGTTCTGGTACTGAAACGGGTGCTGAAGCAAGGCCCCTAGGAGTGTTGAAAAGCTTACTACCTTGAAACTAAAGCAGAACAACGATGAAGGCCTCATGGAGCTGCTGCACGCCTCTCGTTTTGCAAGGATAATCAGGGCCTTACTTCGAAGCTTGGGCTCACGTTGACTTTCACTTTAGGTATAGCGCAGAGCAGGGTGAGCTTCCAACAAGGAACTGGAACCCCAAGGTTTCTTAGGAGAAAACTCATTTTCTTCCCAGAACCATGCCGGCAGTGAGGAAAACCCCGGCAACAACAATGCTTTTCAGGTAGCTTCGAGGCCGCATGAACGGAGCTTTCATAATGGGAAAAGAAGCCTTATGCCATCAGTCTGCAATTTCTAGGTTGACACGCAGCATACACGCAGGACCAGAGCTTACTGTCTCTACGCAGTGTTCTGGTACCGAAACGGTTGCTTAAGCAAAGTCCCTAGGAATGTTGGAAAGCTTACTACCGTGAAACTAAAGCAGAACAGCGATGAAGGCCTCATGGAGCTGCTGCACGCCTCCCGTTTTGCCCGGATAATCAGGGCCTTACTTCGAGGCTAGTGCTCACATTGACTTTCACGTTTGGTATAGAGCGGAGCCGGGTGAGCTTCCAACTAGGAACTGGAAGCACAAGGTTTCTTTCGAGAAAACTCATTTGCTTCTATGAACCATGCCGGCTGTAAGTAAAAGCACGGTAACAACAGTGCTTTTCAGGTAGCTTCGGGGCCGCATCAACGGAGCTTTCATAATGGGAAAACTAGCCTTGTGCCGTCAGTCTCTAATTTCTAGGTTGACACGCAGCATACACGCAGGAGCAGAGCTTCCTGGTTCTACGCAGTGTTCTGGTACTGAAACGGGTGCTGAAGCAAGGCCCCTAGGAGTGTTGAAAAGCTTACTACCTTGAAACTAAAGCAGAACAACGATGAAGGCCTCATGGAGCTGCTGCACGCCTCTCGTTTTGCAAGGATAATCAGGGCCTTACTTCGAAGCTTGGGCTCACGTTGACTTTCACTTTAGGTATAGCGCAGAGCAGGGTGAGCTTCCAACAAGGAACTGGAACCCCAAGGTTTCTTAGGAGAAAACTCATTTTCTTCCCAGAACCATGCCGGCAGTGAGGAAAACCCCGGCAACAACAATGCTTTTCAGGTAGCTTCGAGGCCGCATGAACGGAGCTTTCATAATGGGAAAAGAAGCCTTATGCCATCAGTCTCCAATTTCTAGGTTGACACGCAGCATACACGCAGGACCAGAGCTTACTGTCTCTACGCAGTGTTCTGGTACCGAAACGGTTGCTTAAGCAAAGTCCCTAGGAATGTTGGAAAGCTTACTACCGTGAAACTAAAGCAGAACAGCGATGAAGGCCTCATGGAGCTGCTGCACGCCTCCCGTTTTGCCCGGATAATCAGGGCCTTACTTCGAGGCTAGTGCTCACATTGACTTTCACGTTTGGTATAGAGCGGAGCCGGGTGAGCTTCCAACTAGGAACTGGAAGCACAAGGTTTCTTTCGAGAAAACTCATTTGCTTCTATGAACCATGCCGGCTGTAAGTAAAAGCACGGTAACAACAGTGCTTTTCAGGTAGCTTCGGGGCCGCATCAACGGAGCTTTCATAATGGGAAAACTAGCCTTGTGCCGTCAGTCTCTAATTTCTAGGTTGACACGCAGCATACACGCAGGAGCAGAGCTTCCTGGTTCTACGCAGTGTTCTGGTACTGAAACGGGTGCTGAAGCAAGGCCCCTAGGAGTGTTGAAAAGCTTACTACCTTGAAACTAAAGCAGAACAACGATGAAGGCCTCATGGAGCTGCTGCACGCCTCTCGTTTTGCAAGGATAATCAGGGCCTTACTTCGAAGCTTGGGCTCACGTTGACTTTCACTTTAGGTATAGCGCAGAGCAGGGTGAGCTTCCAACAAGGAACTGGAACCCCAAGGTTTCTTAGGAGAAAACTCATTTTCTTCCCAGAACCATGCCGGCAGTGAGGAAAACCCCGGCAACAACAATGCTTTTCAGGTAGCTTCGAGGCCGCATGAACGGAGCTTTCATAATGGGAAAAGAAGCCTTATGCCATCAGTCTCCAATTTCTAGGTTGACACGCAGCATACACGCAGGACCAGAGCTTACTGTCTCTACGCAGTGTTCTGGTACCGAAACGGTTGCTTAAGCAAAGTCCCTAGGAATGTTGGAAAGCTTACTACCGTGAAACTAAAGCAGAACAGCGATGAAGGCCTCATGGAGCTGCTGCACGCCTCCCGTTTTGCCCGGATAATCAGGGCCTTACTTCGAGGCTAGTGCTCACATTGACTTTCACGTTTGGTATAGAGCGGAGCCGGGTGAGCTTCCAACTAGGAACTGGAAGCACAAGGTTTCTTTCGAGAAAACTCATTTGCTTCTATGAACCATGCCGGCTGTAAGTAAAAGCACGGTAACAACAGTGCTTTTCAGGTAGCTTCGGGGCCGCATCAACGGAGCTTTCATAATGGGAAAACTAGCCTTGTGCCGTCAGTCTCTAATTTCTAGGTTGACACGCAGCATACACGCAGGAGCAGAGCTTCCTGGTTCTACGCAGTGTTCTGGTACTGAAACGGGTGCTGAAGCAAGGCCCCTAGGAGTGTTGAAAAGCTTACTACCTTGAAACTAAAGCAGAACAACGATGAAGGCCTCATGGAGCTGCTGCACGCCTCTCGTTTTGCAAGGATAATCAGGGCCTTACTTCGAAGCTTGGGCTCACGTTGACTTTCACTTTAGGTATAGCGCAGAGCAGGGTGAGCTTCCAACAAGGAACTGGAACCCCAAGGTTTCTTAGGAGAAAACTCATTTTCTTCCCAGAACCATGCCGGCAGTGAGGAAAACCCCGGCAACAACAATGCTTTTCAGGTAGCTTCGAGGCCGCATGAACGGAGCTTTCATAATGGCAAAAGAAGCCTTATGCCATCAGTCTCCAATTTCTAGGTTGACACGCAGCATACACGCAGGACCAGAGCTTACTGTCTCTACGCAGTGTTCTGGTACCGAAACGGTTGCTTAAGCAAAGTCCCTAGGAATGTTGGAAAGCTTACTACCGTGAAACTAAAGCAGAACAGCGATGAAGGCCTCATGGAGCTGCTGCACGCCTCCCGTTTTGCCCGGATAATCAGGGCCTTACTTCGAGGCTAGTGCTCACATTGACTTTCACGTTTGGTATAGAGCGGAGCCGGGTGAGCTTCCAACTAGGAACTGGAAGCACAAGGTTTCTTTCGAGAAAACTCATTTGCTTCTATGAACCATGCCGGCTGTAAGTAAAAGCACGGTAACAACAGTGCTTTTCAGGTAGCTTCGGGGCCGCATCAACGGAGCTTTCATAATGGGAAAACTAGCCTTGTGCCGTCAGTCTCTAATTTCTAGGTTGACACGCAGCATACACGCAGGAGCAGAGCTTCCTGGTTCTACGCAGTGTTCTGGTACTGAAACGGGTGCTGAAGCAAGGCCCCTAGGAGTGTTGAAAAGCTTACTACCTTGAAACTAAAGCAGAACAACGATGAAGGCCTCATGGAGCTGCTGCACGCCTCTCGTTTTGCAAGGATAATCAGGGCCTTACTTCGAAGCTTGGGCTCACGTTGACTTTCACTTTAGGTATAGCGCAGAGCAGGGTGAGCTTCCAACAAGGAACTGGAACCCCAAGGTTTCTTAGGAGAAAACTCATTTTCTTCCCAGAACCATGCCGGCAGTGAGGAAAACCCCGGCAACAACAATGCTTTTCAGGTAGCTTCGAGGCCGCATGAACGGAGCTTTCATAATGGGAAAAGAAGCCTTATGCCATCAGTCTCCAATTTCTAGGTTGACACGCAGCATACACGCAGGACCAGAGCTTACTGTCTCTACGCAGTGTTCTGGTACCGAAACGGTTGCTTAAGCAAAGTCCCTAGGAATGTTGGAAAGCTTACTACCGTGAAACTAAAGCAGAACAGCGATGAAGGCCTCATGGAGCTGCTGCACGCCTCCCGTTTTGCCCGGATAATCAGGGCCTTACTTCGAGGCTAGTGCTCACATTGACTTTCACGTTTGGTATAGAGCGGAGCCGGGTGAGCTTCCAACTAGGAACTGGAAGCACAAGGTTTCTTTCGAGAAAACTCATTTGCTTCTATGAACCATGCCGGCTGTAAGTAAAAGCACGGTAACAACAGTGCTTTTCAGGTAGCTTCGGGGCCGCATCAACGGAGCTTTCATAATGGGAAAACTAGCCTTGTGCCGTCAGTCTCTAATGTCTAGGTTGACACGCAGCATACACGCAGGAGCAGAGCTTCCTGGTTCTACGCAGTGTTCTGGTACTGAAACGGGTGCTGAAGCAAGGCCCCTAGGAGTGTTGAAAAGCTTACTACCTTGAAACTAAAGCAGAACAACGATGAAGGCCTCATGGAGCTGCTGCACGCCTCTCGTTTTGCAAGGATAATCAGGGCCTTACTTCGAAGCTTGGGCTCACGTTGACTTTCACTTTAGGTATAGCGCAGAGCAGGGTGAGCTTCCAACAAGGAACTGGAACCCCAAGGTTTCTTAGGAGAAAACTCATTTTCTTCTCAGAACCATGCCGGCAGTGAGGAAAACCCCGGCAACAACAATGCTTTTCAGGTAGCTTCGAGGCCGCATGAACGGAGCTTTCATAATGGCAAAAGAAGCCTTATGCCATCAGTCTCCAATTTCTAGGTTGACACGCAGCATACACGCAGGACCAGAGCTTACTGTCTCTACGCAGTGTTCTGGTACCGAAACGGTTGCTTAAGCAAAGTCCCTAGGAATGTTGGAAAGCTTACTACCGTGAAACTAAAGCAGAACAGCGATGAAGGCCTCATGGAGCTGCTGCACGCCTCCCGTTTTGCCAGGATAATCAGGGCCTTACTTCGAGGCTAGTGCTCACATTGACTTTCACGTTTGGTATAGAGCGGAGCCGGGTGAGCTTCCAACTAGGAACTGGAAGCACAAGGTTTCTTTCGAGAAAACTCATTTGCTTCTATGAACCATGCCGGCTGTAAGTAAAAGCACGGTAACAACAGTGCTTTTCAGGTAGCTTCGGGGCCGCATCAACGGAGCTTTCATAATGGGAAAACTAGCCTTGTGCCGTCAGTCTCTAATGTCTAGGTTGACACGCAGCATACACGCAGGAGCAGAGCTTCCTGGTTCTACGCAGTGTTCTGGTACTGAAACGGGTGCTGAAGCAAGGCCCCTAGGAGTGTTGAAAAGCTTACTACCTTGAAACTAAAGCAGAACAACGATGAAGGCCTCATGGAGCTGCTGCACGCCTCTCGTTTTGCAAGGATAATCAGGGCCTTACTTCGAAGCTTGGGCTCACGTTGACTTTCACTTTAGGTATAGCGCAGAGCAGGGTGAGCTTCCAACAAGGAACTGGAACCCCAAGGTTTCTTAGGAGAAAACTCATTTTCTTCCCAGAACCATGCCGGCAGTGAGGAAAACCCCGGCAACAACAATGCTTTTCAGGTAGCTTCGAGGCCGCATGAACGGAGCTTTCATAATGGGAAAAGAAGCCTTATGCCATCAGTCTCCAATTTCTAGGTTGACACGCAGCATACACGCAGGACCAGAGCTTACTGTCTCTACGCAGTGTTCTGGTACCGAAACGGTTGCTTAAGCAAAGTCCCTAGGAATGTTGGAAAGCTTACTACCGTGAAACTAAAGCAGAACAGCGATGAAGGCCTCATGGAGCTGCTGCACGCCTCCCGTTTTGCCCGGATAATCAGGGCCTTACTTCGAGGCTAGTGCTCACATTGACTTTCACGTTTGGTATAGAGCGGAGCCGGGTGAGCTTCCAACTAGGAACTGGAAGCACAAGGTTTCTTTCGAGAAAACTCATTTGCTTCTATGAACCATGCCGGCTGTAAGTAAAAGCACGGTAACAACAGTGCTTTTCAGGTAGCTTCGGGGCCGCATCAACGGAGCTTTCATAATGGGAAAACTAGCCTTGTGCCGTCAGTCTCTAATTTCTAGGTTGACACGCAGCATACACGCAGGAGCAGAGCTTCCTGGTTCTACGCAGTGTTCTGGTACTGAAACGGGTGCTGAAGCAAGGCCCCTAGGAGTGTTGAAAAGCTTACTACCTTGAAACTAAAGCAGAACAACGATGAAGGCCTCATGGAGCTGCTGCACGCCTCTCGTTTTGCAAGGATAATCAGGGCCTTACTTCGAAGCTTGGGCTCACGTTGACTTTCACTTTAGGTATAGCGCAGAGCAGGGTGAGCTTCCAACAAGGAACTGGAACCCCAAGGTTTCTTAGGAGAAAACTCATTTTCTTCCCAGAACCATGCCGGCAGTGAGGAAAACCCCGGCAACAACAATGCTTTTCAGGTAGCTTCGAGGCCGCATGAACGGAGCTTTCATAATGGGAAAAGAAGCCTTATGCCATCAGTCTGCAATTTCTAGGTTGACACGCAGCATACACGCAGGACCAGAGCTTACTGTCTCTACGCAGTGTTCTGGTACCGAAACGGTTGCTTAAGCAAAGTCCCTAGGAATGTTGGAAAGCTTACTACCGTGAAACTAAAGCAGAACAGCGATGAAGGCCTCATGGAGCTGCTGCACGCCTCCCGTTTTGCCCGGATAATCAGGGCCTTACTTCGAGGCTAGTGCTCACATTGACTTTCACGTTTGGTATAGAGCGGAGCCGGGTGAGCTTCCAACTAGGAACTGGAAGCACAAGGTTTCTTTCGAGAAAACTCATTTGCTTCTATGAACCATGCCGGCTGTAAGTAAAAGCACGGTAACAACAGTGCTTTTCAGGTAGCTTCGGGGCCGCATCAACGGAGCTTTCATAATGGGAAAACTAGCCTTGTGCCGTCAGTCTCTAATTTCTAGGTTGACACGCAGCATACACGCAGGAGCAGAGCTTCCTGGTTCTACGCAGTGTTCTGGTACTGAAACGGGTGCTGAAGCAAGGCCCCTAGGAGTGTTGAAAAGCTTACTACCTTGAAACTAAAGCAGAACAACGATGAAGGCCTCATGGAGCTGCTGCACGCCTCTCGTTTTGCAAGGATAATCAGGGCCTTACTTCGAAGCTTGGGCTCACGTTGACTTTCACTTTAGGTATAGCGCAGAGCAGGGTGAGCTTCCAACAAGGAACTGGAACCCCAAGGTTTCTTAGGAGAAAACTCATTTTCTTCCCAGAACCATGCCGGCAGTGAGGAAAACCCCGGCAACAACAATGCTTTTCAGGTAGCTTCGAGGCCGCATGAACGGAGCTTTCATAATGGGAAAAGAAGCCTTATGCCATCAGTCTCCAATTTCTAGGTTGACACGCAGCATACACGCAGGACCAGAGCTTACTGTCTCTACGCAGTGTTCTGGTACCGAAACGGTTGCTTAAGCAAAGTCCCTAGGAATGTTGGAAAGCTTACTACCGTGAAACTAAAGCAGAACAGCGATGAAGGCCTCATGGAGCTGCTGCACGCCTCCCGTTTTGCCCGGATAATCAGGGCCTTACTTCGAGGCTAGTGCTCACATTGACTTTCACGTTTGGTATAGAGCGGAGCCGGGTGAGCTTCCAACTAGGAACTGGAAGCACAAGGTTTCTTTCGAGAAAACTCATTTGCTTCTATGAACCATGCCGGCTGTAAGTAAAAGCACGGTAACAACAGTGCTTTTCAGGTAGCTTCGGGGCCGCATCAACGGAGCTTTCATAATGGGAAAACTAGCCTTGTGCCGTCAGTCTCTAATTTCTAGGTTGACACGCAGCATACACGCAGGAGCAGAGCTTCCTGGTTCTACGCAGTGTTCTGGTACTGAAACGGGTGCTGAAGCAAGGCCCCTAGGAGTGTTGAAAAGCTTACTACCTTGAAACTAAAGCAGAACAACGATGAAGGCCTCATGGAGCTGCTGCACGCCTCTCGTTTTGCAAGGATAATCAGGGCCTTACTTCGAAGCTTGGGCTCACGTTGACTTTCACTTTAGGTATAGCGCAGAGCAGGGTGAGCTTCCAACAAGGAACTGGAACCCCAAGGTTTCTTAGGAGAAAACTCATTTTCTTCCCAGAACCATGCCGGCAGTGAGGAAAACCCCGGCAACAACAATGCTTTTCAGGTAGCTTCGAGGCCGCATGAACGGAGCTTTCATAATGGGAAAAGAAGCCTTATGCCATCAGTCTCCAATTTCTAGGTTGACACGCAGCATACACGCAGGACCAGAGCTTACTGTCTCTACGCAGTGTTCTGGTACCGAAACGGTTGCTTAAGCAAAGTCCCTAGGAATGTTGGAAAGCTTACTACCGTGAAACTAAAGCAGAACAGCGATGAAGGCCTCATGGAGCTGCTGCACGCCTCCCGTTTTGCCCGGATAATCAGGGCCTTACTTCGAGGCTAGTGCTCACATTGACTTTCACGTTTGGTATAGAGCGGAGCCGGGTGAGCTTCCAACTAGGAACTGGAAGCACAAGGTTTCTTTCGAGAAAACTCATTTGCTTCTATGAACCATGCCGGCTGTAAGTAAAAGCACGGTAACAACAGTGCTTTTCAGGTAGCTTCGGGGCCGCATCAACGGAGCTTTCATAATGGGAAAACTAGCCTTGTGCCGTCAGTCTCTAATTTCTAGGTTGACACGCAGCATACACGCAGGAGCAGAGCTTCCTGGTTCTACGCAGTGTTCTGGTACTGAAACGGGTGCTGAAGCAAGGCCCCTAGGAGTGTTGAAAAGCTTACTACCTTGAAACTAAAGCAGAACAACGATGAAGGCCTCATGGAGCTGCTGCACGCCTCTCGTTTTGCAAGGATAATCAGGGCCTTACTTCGAAGCTTGGGCTCACGTTGACTTTCACTTTAGGTATAGCGCAGAGCAGGGTGAGCTTCCAACAAGGAACTGGAACCCCAAGGTTTCTTAGGAGAAAACTCATTTTCTTCCCAGAACCATGCCGGCAGTGAGGAAAACCCCGGCAACAACAATGCTTTTCAGGTAGCTTCGAGGCCGCATGAACGGAGCTTTCATAATGGGAAAAGAAGCCTTATGCCATCAGTCTCCAATTTCTAGGTTGACACGCAGCATACACGCAGGACCAGAGCTTACTGTCTCTACGCAGTGTTCTGGTACCGAAACGGTTGCTTAAGCAAAGTCCCTAGGAATGTTGGAAAGCTTACTACCGTGAAACTAAAGCAGAACAGCGATGAAGGCCTCATGGAGCTGCTGCACGCCTCCCGTTTTGCCCGGATAATCAGGGCCTTACTTCGAGGCTAGTGCTCACATTGACTTTCACGTTTGGTATAGAGCGGAGCCGGGTGAGCTTCCAACTAGGAACTGGAAGCACAAGGTTTCTTTCGAGAAAACTCATTTGCTTCTATGAACCATGCCGGCTGTAAGTAAAAGCACGGTAACAACAGTGCTTTTCAGGTAGCTTCGGGGCCGCATCAACGGAGCTTTCATAATGGGAAAACTAGCCTTGTGCCGTCAGTCTCTAATTTCTAGGTTGACACGCAGCATACACGCAGGAGCAGAGCTTCCTGGTTCTACGCAGTGTTCTGGTACTGAAACGGGTGCTGAAGCAAGGCCCCTAGGAGTGTTGAAAAGCTTACTACCTTGAAACTAAAGCAGAACAACGATGAAGGCCTCATGGAGCTGCTGCACGCCTCTCGTTTTGCAAGGATAATCAGGGCCTTACTTCGAAGCTTGGGCTCACGTTGACTTTCACTTTAGGTATAGCGCAGAGCAGGGTGAGCTTCCAACAAGGAACTGGAACCCCAAGGTTTCTTAGGAGAAAACTCATTTTCTTCCCAGAACCATGCCGGCAGTGAGGAAAACCCCGGCAACAACAATGCTTTTCAGGTAGCTTCGAGGCCGCATGAACGGAGCTTTCATAATGGCAAAAGAAGCCTTATGCCATCAGTCTCCAATTTCTAGGTTGACACGCAGCATACACGCAGGACCAGAGCTTACTGTCTCTACGCAGTGTTCTGGTACCGAAACGGTTGCTTAAGCAAAGTCCCTAGGAATGTTGGAAAGCTTACTACCGTGAAACTAAAGCAGAACAGCGATGAAGGCCTCATGGAGCTGCTGCACGCCTCCCGTTTTGCCCGGATAATCAGGGCCTTACTTCGAGGCTAGTGCTCACATTGACTTTCACGTTTGGTATAGAGCGGAGCCGGGTGAGCTTCCAACTAGGAACTGGAAGCACAAGGTTTCTTTCGAGAAAACTCATTTGCTTCTATGAACCATGCCGGCTGTAAGTAAAAGCACGGTAACAACAGTGCTTTTCAGGTAGCTTCGGGGCCGCATCAACGGAGCTTTCATAATGGGAAAACTAGCCTTGTGCCGTCAGTCTCTAATTTCTAGGTTGACACGCAGCATACACGCAGGAGCAGAGCTTCCTGGTTCTACGCAGTGTTCTGGTACTGAAACGGGTGCTGAAGCAAGGCCCCTAGGAGTGTTGAAAAGCTTACTACCTTGAAACTAAAGCAGAACAACGATGAAGGCCTCATGGAGCTGCTGCACGCCTCTCGTTTTGCAAGGATAATCAGGGCCTTACTTCGAAGCTTGGGCTCACGTTGACTTTCACTTTAGGTATAGCGCAGAGCAGGGTGAGCTTCCAACAAGGAACTGGAACCCCAAGGTTTCTTAGGAGAAAACTCATTTTCTTCCCAGAACCATGCCGGCAGTGAGGAAAACCCCGGCAACAACAATGCTTTTCAGGTAGCTTCGAGGCCGCATGAACGGAGCTTTCATAATGGGAAAAGAAGCCTTATGCCATCAGTCTCCAATTTCTAGGTTGACACGCAGCATACACGCAGGACCAGAGCTTACTGTCTCTACGCAGTGTTCTGGTACCGAAACGGTTGCTTAAGCAAAGTCCCTAGGAATGTTGGAAAGCTTACTACCGTGAAACTAAAGCAGAACAGCGATGAAGGCCTCATGGAGCTGCTGCACGCCTCCCGTTTTGCCAGGATAATCAGGGCCTTACTTCGAGGCTAGTGCTCACATTGACTTTCACGTTTGGTATAGAGCGGAGCCGGGTGAGCTTCCAACTAGGAACTGGAAGCACAAGGTTTCTTTCGAGAAAACTCATTTGCTTCTATGAACCATGCCGGCTGTAAGTAAAAGCACGGTAACAACAGTGCTTTTCAGGTAGCTTCGGGGCCGCATCAACGGAGCTTTCATAATGGGAAAACTAGCCTTGTGCCGTCAGTCTCTAATTTCTAGGTTGACACGCAGCATACACGCAGGAGCAGAGCTTCCTGGTTCTACGCAGTGTTCTGGTACTGAAACGGGTGCTGAAGCAAGGCCCCTAGGAGTGTTGAAAAGCTTACTACCTTGAAACTAAAGCAGAACAACGATGAAGGCCTCATGGAGCTGCTGCACGCCTCTCGTTTTGCAAGGATAATCAGGGCCTTACTTCGAAGCTTGGGCTCACGTTGACTTTCACTTTAGGTATAGCGCAGAGCAGGGTGAGCTTCCAACAAGGAACTGGAACCCCAAGGTTTCTTAGGAGAAAACTCATTTTCTTCCCAGAACCATGCCGGCAGTGAGGAAAACCCCGGCAACAACAATGCTTTTCAGGTAGCTTCGAGGCCGCATGAACGGAGCTTTCATAATGGGAAAAGAAGCCTTATGCCATCAGTCTCCAATTTCTAGGTTGACACGCAGCATACACGCAGGACCAGAGCTTACTGTCTCTACGCAGTGTTCTGGTACCGAAACGGTTGCTTAAGCAAAGTCCCTAGGAATGTTGGAAAGCTTACTACCGTGAAACTAAAGCAGAACAGCGATGAAGGCCTCATGGAGCTGCTGCACGCCTCCCGTTTTGCCCGGATAATCAGGGCCTTACTTCGAGGCTAGTGCTCACATTGACTTTCACGTTTGGTATAGAGCGGAGCCGGGTGAGCTTCCAACTAGGAACTGGAAGCACAAGGTTTCTTTCGAGAAAACTCATTTGCTTCTATGAACCATGCCGGCTGTAAGTAAAAGCACGGTAACAACAGTGCTTTTCAGGTAGCTTCGGGGCCGCATCAACGGAGCTTTCATAATGGGAAAACTAGCCTTGTGCCGTCAGTCTCTAATTTCTAGGTTGACACGCAGCATACACGCAGGAGCAGAGCTTCCTGGTTCTACGCAGTGTTCTGGTACTGAAACGGGTGCTGAAGCAAGGCCCCTAGGAGTGTTGAAAAGCTTACTACCTTGAAACTAAAGCAGAACAACGATGAAGGCCTCATGGAGCTGCTGCACGCCTCTCGTTTTGCAAGGATAATCAGGGCCTTACTTCGAAGCTTGGGCTCACGTTGACTTTCACTTTAGGTATAGCGCAGAGCAGGGTGAGCTTCCAACAAGGAACTGGAACCCCAAGGTTTCTTAGGAGAAAACTCATTTTCTTCCCAGAACCATGCCGGCAGTGAGGAAAACCCCGGCAACAACAATGCTTTTCAGGTAGCTTCGAGGCCGCATGAACGGAGCTTTCATAATGGGAAAAGAAGCCTTATGCCATCAGTCTCCAATTTCTAGGTTGACACGCAGCATACACGCAGGACCAGAGCTTACTGTCTCTACGCAGTGTTCTGGTACCGAAACGGTTGCTTAAGCAAAGTCCCTAGGAATGTTGGAAAGCTTACTACCGTGAAACTAAAGCAGAACAGCGATGAAGGCCTCATGGAGCTGCTGCACGCCTCCCGTTTTGCCCGGATAATCAGGGCCTTACTTCGAGGCTAGTGCTCACATTGACTTTCACGTTTGGTATAGAGCGGAGCCGGGTGAGCTTCCAACTAGGAACTGGAAGCACAAGGTTTCTTTCGAGAAAACTCATTTGCTTCTATGAACCATGCCGGCTGTAAGTAAAAGCACGGTAACAACAGTGCTTTTCAGGTAGCTTCGGGGCCGCATCAACGGAGCTTTCATAATGGGAAAACTAGCCTTGTGCCGTCAGTCTCTAATTTCTAGGTTGACACGCAGCATACACGCAGGAGCAGAGCTTCCTGGTTCTACGCAGTGTTCTGGTACTGAAACGGGTGCTGAAGCAAGGCCCCTAGGAGTGTTGAAAAGCTTACTACCTTGAAACTAAAGCAGAACAACGATGAAGGCCTCATGGAGCTGCTGCACGCCTCTCGTTTTGCAAGGATAATCAGGGCCTTACTTCGAAGCTTGGGCTCACGTTGACTTTCACTTTAGGTATAGCGCAGAGCAGGGTGAGCTTCCAACAAGGAACTGGAACCCCAAGGTTTCTTAGGAGAAAACTCATTTTCTTCCCAGAACCATGCCGGCAGTGAGGAAAACCCCGGCAACAACAATGCTTTTCAGGTAGCTTCGAGGCCGCATGAACGGAGCTTTCATAATGGGAAAAGAAGCCTTATGCCATCAGTCTGCAATTTCTAGGTTGACACGCAGCATACACGCAGGACCAGAGCTTACTGTCTCTACGCAGTGTTCTGGTACCGAAACGGTTGCTTAAGCAAAGTCCCTAGGAATGTTGGAAAGCTTACTACCGTGAAACTAAAGCAGAACAGCGATGAAGGCCTCATGGAGCTGCTGCACGCCTCCCGTTTTGCCCGGATAATCAGGGCCTTACTTCGAGGCTAGTGCTCACATTGACTTTCACGTTTGGTATAGAGCGGAGCCGGGTGAGCTTCCAACTAGGAACTGGAAGCACAAGGTTTCTTTCGAGAAAACTCATTTGCTTCTATGAACCATGCCGGCTGTAAGTAAAAGCACGGTAACAACAGTGCTTTTCAGGTAGCTTCGGGGCCGCATCAACGGAGCTTTCATAATGGGAAAACTAGCCTTGTGCCGTCAGTCTCTAATTTCTAGGTTGACACGCAGCATACACGCAGGAGCAGAGCTTCCTGGTTCTACGCAGTGTTCTGGTACTGAAACGGGTGCTGAAGCAAGGCCCCTAGGAGTGTTGAAAAGCTTACTACCTTGAAACTAAAGCAGAACAACGATGAAGGCCTCATGGAGCTGCTGCACGCCTCTCGTTTTGCAAGGATAATCAGGGCCTTACTTCGAAGCTTGGGCTCACGTTGACTTTCACTTTAGGTATAGCGCAGAGCAGGGTGAGCTTCCAACAAGGAACTGGAACCCCAAGGTTTCTTAGGAGAAAACTCATTTTCTTCCCAGAACCATGCCGGCAGTGAGGAAAACCCCGGCAACAACAATGCTTTTCAGGTAGCTTCGAGGCCGCATGAACGGAGCTTTCATAATGGCAAAAGAAGCCTTATGCCATCAGTCTCCAATTTCTAGGTTGACACGCAGCATACACGCAGGACCAGAGCTTACTGTCTCTACGCAGTGTTCTGGTACCGAAACGGTTGCTTAAGCAAAGTCCCTAGGAATGTTGGAAAGCTTACTACCGTGAAACTAAAGCAGAACAGCGATGAAGGCCTCATGGAGCTGCTGCACGCCTCCCGTTTTGCCCGGATAATCAGGGCCTTACTTCGAGGCTAGTGCTCACATTGACTTTCACGTTTGGTATAGAGCGGAGCCGGGTGAGCTTCCAACTAGGAACTGGAAGCACAAGGTTTCTTTCGAGAAAACTCATTTGCTTCTATGAACCATGCCGGCTGTAAGTAAAAGCACGGTAACAACAGTGCTTTTCAGGTAGCTTCGGGGCCGCATCAACGGAGCTTTCATAATGGGAAAACTAGCCTTGTGCCGTCAGTCTCTAATTTCTAGGTTGACACGCAGCATACACGCAGGAGCAGAGCTTCCTGGTTCTACGCAGTGTTCTGGTACTGAAACGGGTGCTGAAGCAAGGCCCCTAGGAGTGTTGAAAAGCTTACTACCTTGAAACTAAAGCAGAACAACGATGAAGGCCTCATGGAGCTGCTGCACGCCTCTCGTTTTGCAAGGATAATCAGGGCCTTACTTCGAAGCTTGGGCTCACGTTGACTTTCACTTTAGGTATAGCGCAGAGCAGGGTGAGCTTCCAACAAGGAACTGGAACCCCAAGGTTTCTTAGGAGAAAACTCATTTTCTTCCCAGAACCATGCCGGCAGTGAGGAAAACCCCGGCAACAACAATGCTTTTCAGGTAGCTTCGAGGCCGCATGAACGGAGCTTTCATAATGGGAAAAGAAGCCTTATGCCATCAGTCTGCAATTTCTAGGTTGACACGCAGCATACACGCAGGACCAGAGCTTACTGTCTCTACGCAGTGTTCTGGTACCGAAACGGTTGCTTAAGCAAAGTCCCTAGGAATGTTGGAAAGCTTACTACCGTGAAACTAAAGCAGAACAGCGATGAAGGCCTCATGGAGCTGCTGCACGCCTCCCGTTTTGCCCGGATAATCAGGGCCTTACTTCGAGGCTAGTGCTCACATTGACTTTCACGTTTGGTATAGAGCGGAGCCGGGTGAGCTTCCAACTAGGAACTGGAAGCACAAGGTTTCTTTCGAGAAAACTCATTTGCTTCTATGAACCATGCCGGCTGTAAGTAAAAGCACGGTAACAACAGTGCTTTTCAGGTAGCTTCGGGGCCGCATCAACGGAGCTTTCATAATGGGAAAACTAGCCTTGTGCCGTCAGTCTCTAATTTCTAGGTTGACACGCAGCATACACGCAGGAGCAGAGCTTCCTGGTTCTACGCAGTGTTCTGGTACTGAAACGGGTGCTGAAGCAAGGCCCCTAGGAGTGTTGAAAAGCTTACTACCTTGAAACTAAAGCAGAACAACGATGAAGGCCTCATGGAGCTGCTGCACGCCTCTCGTTTTGCAAGGATAATCAGGGCCTTACTTCGAAGCTTGGGCTCACGTTGACTTTCACTTTAGGTATAGCGCAGAGCAGGGTGAGCTTCCAACAAGGAACTGGAACCCCAAGGTTTCTTAGGAGAAAACTCATTTTCTTCCCAGAACCATGCCGGCAGTGAGGAAAACCCCGGCAACAACAATGCTTTTCAGGTAGCTTCGAGGCCGCATGAACGGAGCTTTCATAATGGCAAAAGAAGCCTTATGCCATCAGTCTCCAATTTCTAGGTTGACACGCAGCATACACGCAGGACCAGAGCTTACTGTCTCTACGCAGTGTTCTGGTACCGAAACGGTTGCTTAAGCAAAGTCCCTAGGAATGTTGGAAAGCTTACTACCGTGAAACTAAAGCAGAACAGCGATGAAGGCCTCATGGAGCTGCTGCACGCCTCCCGTTTTGCCAGGATAATCAGGGCCTTACTTCGAGGCTAGTGCTCACATTGACTTTCACGTTTGGTATAGAGCGGAGCCGGGTGAGCTTCCAACTAGGAACTGGAAGCACAAGGTTTCTTTCGAGAAAACTCATTTGCTTCTATGAACCATGCCGGCTGTAAGTAAAAGCACGGTAACAACAGTGCTTTTCAGGTAGCTTCGGGGCCGCATCAACGGAGCTTTCATAATGGGAAAACTAGCCTTGTGCCGTCAGTCTCTAATTTCTAGGTTGACACGCAGCATACACGCAGGAGCAGAGCTTCCTGGTTCTACGCAGTGTTCTGGTACTGAAACGGGTGCTGAAGCAAGGCCCCTAGGAGTGTTGAAAAGCTTACTACCTTGAAACTAAAGCAGAACAACGATGAAGGCCTCATGGAGCTGCTGCACGCCTCTCGTTTTGCAAGGATAATCAGGGCCTTACTTCGAAGCTTGGGCTCACGTTGACTTTCACTTTAGGTATAGCGCAGAGCAGGGTGAGCTTCCAACAAGGAACTGGAACCCCAAGGTTTCTTAGGAGAAAACTCATTTTCTTCCCAGAACCATGCCGGCAGTGAGGAAAACCCCGGCAACAACAATGCTTTTCAGGTAGCTTCGAGGCCGCATGAACGGAGCTTTCATAATGGGAAAAGAAGCCTTATGCCATCAGTCTGCAATTTCTAGGTTGACACGCAGCATACACGCAGGACCAGAGCTTACTGTCTCTACGCAGTGTTCTGGTACCGAAACGGTTGCTTAAGCAAAGTCCCTAGGAATGTTGGAAAGCTTACTACCGTGAAACTAAAGCAGAACAGCGATGAAGGCCTCATGGAGCTGCTGCACGCCTCCCGTTTTGCCCGGATAATCAGGGCCTTACTTCGAGGCTAGTGCTCACATTGACTTTCACGTTTGGTATAGAGCGGAGCCGGGTGAGCTTCCAACTAGGAACTGGAAGCACAAGGTTTCTTTCGAGAAAACTCATTTGCTTCTATGAACCATGCCGGCTGTAAGTAAAAGCACGGTAACAACAGTGCTTTTCAGGTAGCTTCGGGGCCGCATCAACGGAGCTTTCATAATGGGAAAACTAGCCTTGTGCCGTCAGTCTCTAATTTCTAGGTTGACACGCAGCATACACGCAGGAGCAGAGCTTCCTGGTTCTACGCAGTGTTCTGGTACTGAAACGGGCGCTGAAGCAAGGCCCCTAGGAGTGTTGAAAAGCTTACTACCTTGAAACTAAAGCAGAACAACGATGAAGGCCTCATGGAGCTGCTGCACGCCTCTCGTTTTGCAAGGATAATCAGGGCCTTACTTCGAAGCTTGGGCTCACGTTGACTTTCACTTTAGGTATAGCGCAGAGCAGGGTGAGCTTCCAACAAGGAACTGGAACCCCAAGGTTTCTTAGGAGAAAACTCATTTTCTTCCCAGAACCATGCCGGCAGTGAGGAAAACCCCGGCAACAACAATGCTTTTCAGGTAGCTTCGAGGCCGCATGAACGGAGCTTTCATAATGGGAAAAGAAGCCTTATGCCATCAGTCTCCAATTTCTAGGTTGACACGCAGCATACACGCAGGACCAGAGCTTACTGTCTCTACGCAGTGTTCTGGTACCGAAACGGTTGCTTAAGCAAAGTCCCTAGGAATGTTGGAAAGCTTACTACCGTGAAACTAAAGCAGAACAGCGATGAAGGCCTCATGGAGCTGCTGCACGCCTCCCGTTTTGCCCGGATAATCAGGGCCTTACTTCGAGGCTAGTGCTCACATTGACTTTCACGTTTGGTATAGAGCGGAGCCGGGTGAGCTTCCAACTAGGAACTGGAAGCACAAGGTTTCTTTCGAGAAAACTCATTTGCTTCTATGAACCATGCCGGCTGTAAGTAAAAGCACGGTAACAACAGTGCTTTTCAGGTAGCTTCGGGGCCGCATCAACGGAGCTTTCATAATGGGAAAACTAGCCTTGTGCCGTCAGTCTCTAATTTCTAGGTTGACACGCAGCATACACGCAGGAGCAGAGCTTCCTGGTTCTACGCAGTGTTCTGGTACTGAAACGGGTGCTGAAGCAAGGCCCCTAGGAGTGTTGAAAAGCTTACTACCTTGAAACTAAAGCAGAACAACGATGAAGGCCTCATGGAGCTGCTGCACGCCTCTCGTTTTGCAAGGATAATCAGGGCCTTACTTCGAAGCTTGGGCTCACGTTGACTTTCACTTTAGGTATAGCGCAGAGCAGGGTGAGCTTCCAACAAGGAACTGGAACCCCAAGGTTTCTTAGGAGAAAACTCATTTTCTTCCCAGAACCATGCCGGCAGTGAGGAAAACCCCGGCAACAACAATGCTTTTCAGGTAGCTTCGAGGCCGCATGAACGGAGCTTTCATAATGGGAAAAGAAGCCTTATGCCATCAGTCTCCAATTTCTAGGTTGACACGCAGCATACACGCAGGACCAGAGCTTACTGTCTCTACGCAGTGTTCTGGTACCGAAACGGTTGCTTAAGCAAAGTCCCTAGGAATGTTGGAAAGCTTACTACCGTGAAACTAAAGCAGAACAGCGATGAAGGCCTCATGGAGCTGCTGCACGCCTCCCGTTTTGCCCGGATAATCAGGGCCTTACTTCGAGGCTAGTGCTCACATTGACTTTCACGTTTGGTATAGAGCGGAGCCGGGTGAGCTTCCAACTAGGAACTGGAAGCACAAGGTTTCTTTCGAGAAAACTCATTTGCTTCTATGAACCATGCCGGCTGTAAGTAAAAGCACGGTAACAACAGTGCTTTTCAGGTAGCTTCGGGGCCGCATCAACGGAGCTTTCATAATGGGAAAACTAGCCTTGTGCCGTCAGTCTCTAATTTCTAGGTTGACACGCAGCATACACGCAGGAGCAGAGCTTCCTGGTTCTACGCAGTGTTCTGGTACTGAAACGGGTGCTGAAGCAAGGCCCCTAGGAGTGTTGAAAAGCTTACTACCTTGAAACTAAAGCAGAACAACGATGAAGGCCTCATGGAGCTGCTGCACGCCTCTCGTTTTGCAAGGATAATCAGGGCCTTACTTCGAAGCTTGGGCTCACGTTGACTTTCACTTTAGGTATAGCGCAGAGCAGGGTGAGCTTCCAACAAGGAACTGGAACCCCAAGGTTTCTTAGGAGAAAACTCATTTTCTTCCCAGAACCATGCCGGCAGTGAGGAAAACCCCGGCAACAACAATGCTTTTCAGGTAGCTTCGAGGCCGCATGAACGGAGCTTTCATAATGGCAAAAGAAGCCTTATGCCATCAGTCTCCAATTTCTAGGTTGACACGCAGCATACACGCAGGACCAGAGCTTACTGTCTCTACGCAGTGTTCTGGTACCGAAACGGTTGCTTAAGCAAAGTCCCTAGGAATGTTGGAAAGCTTACTACCGTGAAACTAAAGCAGAACAGCGATGAAGGCCTCATGGAGCTGCTGCACGCCTCCCGTTTTGCCCGGATAATCAGGGCCTTACTTCGAGGCTAGTGCTCACATTGACTTTCACGTTTGGTATAGAGCGGAGCCGGGTGAGCTTCCAACTAGGAACTGGAAGCACAAGGTTTCTTTCGAGAAAACTCATTTGCTTCTATGAACCATGCCGGCTGTAAGTAAAAGCACGGTAACAACAGTGCTTTTCAGGTAGCTTCGGGGCCGCATCAACGGAGCTTTCATAATGGGAAAACTAGCCTTGTGCCGTCAGTCTCTAATTTCTAGGTTGACACGCAGCATACACGCAGGAGCAGAGCTTCCTGGTTCTACGCAGTGTTCTGGTACTGAAACGGGTGCTGAAGCAAGGCCCCTAGGAGTGTTGAAAAGCTTACTACCTTGAAACTAAAGCAGAACAACGATGAAGGCCTCATGGAGCTGCTGCACGCCTCTCGTTTTGCAAGGATAATCAGGGCCTTACTTCGAAGCTTGGGCTCACGTTGACTTTCACTTTAGGTATAGCGCAGAGCAGGGTGAGCTTCCAACAAGGAACTGGAACCCCAAGGTTTCTTAGGAGAAAACTCATTTTCTTCCCAGAACCATGCCGGCAGTGAGGAAAACCCCGGCAACAACAATGCTTTTCAGGTAGCTTCGAGGCCGCATGAACGGAGCTTTCATAATGGGAAAAGAAGCCTTATGCCATCAGTCTGCAATTTCTAGGTTGACACGCAGCATACACGCAGGACCAGAGCTTACTGTCTCTACGCAGTGTTCTGGTACCGAAACGGTTGCTTAAGCAAAGTCCCTAGGAATGTTGGAAAGCTTACTACCGTGAAACTAAAGCAGAACAGCGATGAAGGCCTCATGGAGCTGCTGCACGCCTCCCGTTTTGCCCGGATAATCAGGGCCTTACTTCGAGGCTAGTGCTCACATTGACTTTCACGTTTGGTATAGAGCGGAGCCGGGTGAGCTTCCAACTAGGAACTGGAAGCACAAGGTTTCTTTCGAGAAAACTCATTTGCTTCTATGAACCATGCCGGCTGTAAGTAAAAGCACGGTAACAACAGTGCTTTTCAGGTAGCTTCGGGGCCGCATCAACGGAGCTTTCATAATGGGAAAACTAGCCTTGTGCCGTCAGTCTCTAATTTCTAGGTTGACACGCAGCATACACGCAGGAGCAGAGCTTCCTGGTTCTACGCAGTGTTCTGGTACTGAAACGGGTGCTGAAGCAAGGCCCCTAGGAGTGTTGAAAAGCTTACTACCTTGAAACTAAAGCAGAACAACGATGAAGGCCTCATGGAGCTGCTGCACGCCTCTCGTTTTGCAAGGATAATCAGGGCCTTACTTCGAAGCTTGGGCTCACGTTGACTTTCACTTTAGGTATAGCGCAGAGCAGGGTGAGCTTCCAACAAGGAACTGGAACCCCAAGGTTTCTTAGGAGAAAACTCATTTTCTTCCCAGAACCATGCCGGCAGTGAGGAAAACCCCGGCAACAACAATGCTTTTCAGGTAGCTTCGAGGCCGCATGAACGGAGCTTTCATAATGGGAAAAGAAGCCTTATGCCATCAGTCTCCAATTTCTAGGTTGACACGCAGCATACACGCAGGACCAGAGCTTACTGTCTCTACGCAGTGTTCTGGTACCGAAACGGTTGCTTAAGCAAAGTCCCTAGGAATGTTGGAAAGCTTACTACCGTGAAACTAAAGCAGAACAGCGATGAAGGCCTCATGGAGCTGCTGCACGCCTCCCGTTTTGCCCGGATAATCAGGGCCTTACTTCGAGGCTAGTGCTCACATTGACTTTCACGTTTGGTATAGAGCGGAGCCGGGTGAGCTTCCAACTAGGAACTGGAAGCACAAGGTTTCTTTCGAGAAAACTCATTTGCTTCTATGAACCATGCCGGCTGTAAGTAAAAGCACGGTAACAACAGTGCTTTTCAGGTAGCTTCGGGGCCGCATCAACGGAGCTTTCATAATGGGAAAACTAGCCTTGTGCCGTCAGTCTCTAATTTCTAGGTTGACACGCAGCATACACGCAGGAGCAGAGCTTCCTGGTTCTACGCAGTGTTCTGGTACTGAAACGGGTGCTGAAGCAAGGCCCCTAGGAGTGTTGAAAAGCTTACTACCTTGAAACTAAAGCAGAACAACGATGAAGGCCTCATGGAGCTGCTGCACGCCTCTCGTTTTGCAAGGATAATCAGGGCCTTACTTCGAAGCTTGGGCTCACGTTGACTTTCACTTTAGGTATAGCGCAGAGCAGGGTGAGCTTCCAACAAGGAACTGGAACCCCAAGGTTTCTTAGGAGAAAACTCATTTTCTTCCCAGAACCATGCCGGCAGTGAGGAAAACCCCGGCAACAACAATGCTTTTCAGGTAGCTTCGAGGCCGCATGAACGGAGCTTTCATAATGGGAAAAGAAGCCTTATGCCATCAGTCTCCAATTTCTAGGTTGACACGCAGCATACACGCAGGACCAGAGCTTACTGTCTCTACGCAGTGTTCTGGTACCGAAACGGTTGCTTAAGCAAAGTCCCTAGGAATGTTGGAAAGCTTACTACCGTGAAACTAAAGCAGAACAGCGATGAAGGCCTCATGGAGCTGCTGCACGCCTCCCGTTTTGCCCGGATAATCAGGGCCTTACTTCGAGGCTAGTGCTCACATTGACTTTCACGTTTGGTATAGAGCGGAGCCGGGTGAGCTTCCAACTAGGAACTGGAAGCACAAGGTTTCTTTCGAGAAAACTCATTTGCTTCTATGAACCATGCCGGCTGTAAGTAAAAGCACGGTAACAACAGTGCTTTTCAGGTAGCTTCGGGGCCGCATCAACGGAGCTTTCATAATGGGAAAACTAGCCTTGTGCCGTCAGTCTCTAATTTCTAGGTTGACACGCAGCATACACGCAGGAGCAGAGCTTCCTGGTTCTACGCAGTGTTCTGGTACTGAAACGGGTGCTGAAGCAAGGCCCCTAGGAGTGTTGAAAAGCTTACTACCTTGAAACTAAAGCAGAACAACGATGAAGGCCTCATGGAGCTGCTGCACGCCTCTCGTTTTGCAAGGATAATCAGGGCCTTACTTCGAAGCTTGGGCTCACGTTGACTTTCACTTTAGGTATAGCGCAGAGCAGGGTGAGCTTCCAACAAGGAACTGGAACCCCAAGGTTTCTTAGGAGAAAACTCATTTTCTTCCCAGAACCATGCCGGCAGTGAGGAAAACCCCGGCAACAACAATGCTTTTCAGGTAGCTTCGAGGCCGCATGAACGGAGCTTTCATAATGGCAAAAGAAGCCTTATGCCATCAGTCTCCAATTTCTAGGTTGACACGCAGCATACACGCAGGACCAGAGCTTACTGTCTCTACGCAGTGTTCTGGTACCGAAACGGTTGCTTAAGCAAAGTCCCTAGGAATGTTGGAAAGCTTACTACCGTGAAACTAAAGCAGAACAGCGATGAAGGCCTCATGGAGCTGCTGCACGCCTCCCGTTTTGCCCGGATAATCAGGGCCTTACTTCGAGGCTAGTGCTCACATTGACTTTCACGTTTGGTATAGAGCGGAGCCGGGTGAGCTTCCAACTAGGAACTGGAAGCACAAGGTTTCTTTCGAGAAAACTCATTTGCTTCTATGAACCATGCCGGCTGTAAGTAAAAGCACGGTAACAACAGTGCTTTTCAGGTAGCTTCGGGGCCGCATCAACGGAGCTTTCATAATGGGAAAACTAGCCTTGTGCCGTCAGTCTCTAATTTCTAGGTTGACACGCAGCATACACGCAGGAGCAGAGCTTCCTGGTTCTACGCAGTGTTCTGGTACTGAAACGGGCGCTGAAGCAAGGCCCCTAGGAGTGTTGAAAAGCTTACTACCTTGAAACTAAAGCAGAACAACGATGAAGGCCTCATGGAGCTGCTGCACGCCTCTCGTTTTGCAAGGATAATCAGGGCCTTACTTCGAAGCTTGGGCTCACGTTGACTTTCACTTTAGGTATAGCGCAGAGCAGGGTGAGCTTCCAACAAGGAACTGGAACCCCAAGGTTTCTTAGGAGAAAACTCATTTTCTTCCCAGAACCATGCCGGCAGTGAGGAAAACCCCGGCAACAACAATGCTTTTCAGGTAGCTTCGAGGCCGCATGAACGGAGCTTTCATAATGGCAAAAGAAGCCTTATGCCATCAGTCTCCAATTTCTAGGTTGACACGCAGCATACACGCAGGACCAGAGCTTACTGTCTCTACGCAGTGTTCTGGTACCGAAACGGTTGCTTAAGCAAAGTCCCTAGGAATGTTGGAAAGCTTACTACCGTGAAACTAAAGCAGAACAGCGATGAAGGCCTCATGGAGCTGCTGCACGCCTCCCGTTTTGCCCGGATAATCAGGGCCTTACTTCGAGGCTAGTGCTCACATTGACTTTCACGTTTGGTATAGAGCGGAGCCGGGTGAGCTTCCAACTAGGAACTGGAAGCACAAGGTTTCTTTCGAGAAAACTCATTTGCTTCTATGAACCATGCCGGCTGTAAGTAAAAGCACGGTAACAACAGTGCTTTTCAGGTAGCTTCGGGGCCGCATCAACGGAGCTTTCATAATGGGAAAACTAGCCTTGTGCCGTCAGTCTCTAATTTCTAGGTTGACACGCAGCATACACGCAGGAGCAGAGCTTCCTGGTTCTACGCAGTGTTCTGGTACTGAAACGGGTGCTGAAGCAAGGCCCCTAGGAGTGTTGAAAAGCTTACTACCTTGAAACTAAAGCAGAACAACGATGAAGGCCTCATGGAGCTGCTGCACGCCTCTCGTTTTGCAAGGATAATCAGGGCCTTACTTCGAAGCTTGGGCTCACGTTGACTTTCACTTTAGGTATAGCGCAGAGCAGGGTGAGCTTCCAACAAGGAACTGGAACCCCAAGGTTTCTTAGGAGAAAACTCATTTTCTTCCCAGAACCATGCCGGCAGTGAGGAAAACCCCGGCAACAACAATGCTTTTCAGGTAGCTTCGAGGCCGCATGAACGGAGCTTTCATAATGGGAAAAGAAGCCTTATGCCATCAGTCTCCAATTTCTAGGTTGACACGCAGCATACACGCAGGACCAGAGCTTACTGTCTCTACGCAGTGTTCTGGTACCGAAACGGTTGCTTAAGCAAAGTCCCTAGGAATGTTGGAAAGCTTACTACCGTGAAACTAAAGCAGAACAGCGATGAAGGCCTCATGGAGCTGCTGCACGCCTCCCGTTTTGCCCGGATAATCAGGGCCTTACTTCGAGGCTAGTGCTCACATTGACTTTCACGTTTGGTATAGAGCGGAGCCGGGTGAGCTTCCAACTAGGAACTGGAAGCACAAGGTTTCTTTCGAGAAAACTCATTTGCTTCTATGAACCATGCCGGCTGTAAGTAAAAGCACGGTAACAACAGTGCTTTTCAGGTAGCTTCGGGGCCGCATCAACGGAGCTTTCATAATGGGAAAACTAGCCTTGTGCCGTCAGTCTCTAATTTCTAGGTTGACACGCAGCATACACGCAGGAGCAGAGCTTCCTGGTTCTACGCAGTGTTCTGGTACTGAAACGGGTGCTGAAGCAAGGCCCCTAGGAGTGTTGAAAAGCTTACTACCTTGAAACTAAAGCAGAACAACGATGAAGGCCTCATGGAGCTGCTGCACGCCTCTCGTTTTGCAAGGATAATCAGGGCCTTACTTCGAAGCTTGGGCTCACGTTGACTTTCACTTTAGGTATAGCGCAGAGCAGGGTGAGCTTCCAACAAGGAACTGGAACCCCAAGGTTTCTTAGGAGAAAACTCATTTTCTTCCCAGAACCATGCCGGCAGTGAGGAAAACCCCGGCAACAACAATGCTTTTCAGGTAGCTTCGAGGCCGCATGAACGGAGCTTTCATAATGGCAAAAGAAGCCTTATGCCATCAGTCTCCAATTTCTAGGTTGACACGCAGCATACACGCAGGACCAGAGCTTACTGTCTCTACGCAGTGTTCTGGTACCGAAACGGTTGCTTAAGCAAAGTCCCTAGGAATGTTGGAAAGCTTACTACCGTGAAACTAAAGCAGAACAGCGATGAAGGCCTCATGGAGCTGCTGCACGCCTCCCGTTTTGCCCGGATAATCAGGGCCTTACTTCGAGGCTAGTGCTCACATTGACTTTCACGTTTGGTATAGAGCGGAGCCGGGTGAGCTTCCAACTAGGAACTGGAAGCACAAGGTTTCTTTCGAGAAAACTCATTTGCTTCTATGAACCATGCCGGCTGTAAGTAAAAGCACGGTAACAACAGTGCTTTTCAGGTAGCTTCGGGGCCGCATCAACGGAGCTTTCATAATGGGAAAACTAGCCTTGTGCCGTCAGTCTCTAATTTCTAGGTTGACACGCAGCATACACGCAGGAGCAGAGCTTCCTGGTTCTACGCAGTGTTCTGGTACTGAAACGGGTGCTGAAGCAAGGCCCCTAGGAGTGTTGAAAAGCTTACTACCTTGAAACTAAAGCAGAACAACGATGAAGGCCTCATGGAGCTGCTGCACGCCTCTCGTTTTGCAAGGATAATCAGGGCCTTACTTCGAAGCTTGGGCTCACGTTGACTTTCACTTTAGGTATAGCGCAGAGCAGGGTGAGCTTCCAACAAGGAACTGGAACCCCAAGGTTTCTTAGGAGAAAACTCATTTTCTTCCCAGAACCATGCCGGCAGTGAGGAAAACCCCGGCAACAACAATGCTTTTCAGGTAGCTTCGAGGCCGCATGAACGGAGCTTTCATAATGGCAAAAGAAGCCTTATGCCATCAGTCTCCAATTTCTAGGTTGACACGCAGCATACACGCAGGACCAGAGCTTACTGTCTCTACGCAGTGTTCTGGTACCGAAACGGTTGCTTAAGCAAAGTCCCTAGGAATGTTGGAAAGCTTACTACCGTGAAACTAAAGCAGAACAGCGATGAAGGCCTCATGGAGCTGCTGCACGCCTCCCGTTTTGCCCGGATAATCAGGGCCTTACTTCGAGGCTAGTGCTCACATTGACTTTCACGTTTGGTATAGAGCGGAGCCGGGTGAGCTTCCAACTAGGAACTGGAAGCACAAGGTTTCTTTCGAGAAAACTCATTTGCTTCTATGAACCATGCCGGCTGTAAGTAAAAGCACGGTAACAACAGTGCTTTTCAGGTAGCTTCGGGGCCGCATCAACGGAGCTTTCATAATGGGAAAACTAGCCTTGTGCCGTCAGTCTCTAATTTCTAGGTTGACACGCAGCATACACGCAGGAGCAGAGCTTCCTGGTTCTACGCAGTGTTCTGGTACTGAAACGGGCGCTGAAGCAAGGCCCCTAGGAGTGTTGAAAAGCTTACTACCTTGAAACTAAAGCAGAACAACGATGAAGGCCTCATGGAGCTGCTGCACGCCTCTCGTTTTGCAAGGATAATCAGGGCCTTACTTCGAAGCTTGGGCTCACGTTGACTTTCACTTTAGGTATAGCGCAGAGCAGGGTGAGCTTCCAACAAGGAACTGGAACCCCAAGGTTTCTTAGGAGAAAACTCATTTTCTTCCCAGAACCATGCCGGCAGTGAGGAAAACCCCGGCAACAACAATGCTTTTCAGGTAGCTTCGAGGCCGCATGAACGGAGCTTTCATAATGGCAAAAGAAGCCTTATGCCATCAGTCTCCAATTTCTAGGTTGACACGCAGCATACACGCAGGACCAGAGCTTACTGTCTCTACGCAGTGTTCTGGTACCGAAACGGTTGCTTAAGCAAAGTCCCTAGGAATGTTGGAAAGCTTACTACCGTGAAACTAAAGCAGAACAGCGATGAAGGCCTCATGGAGCTGCTGCACGCCTCCCGTTTTGCCCGGATAATCAGGGCCTTACTTCGAGGCTAGTGCTCACATTGACTTTCACGTTTGGTATAGAGCGGAGCCGGGTGAGCTTCCAACTAGGAACTGGAAGCACAAGGTTTCTTTCGAGAAAACTCATTTGCTTCTATGAACCATGCCGGCTGTAAGTAAAAGCACGGTAACAACAGTGCTTTTCAGGTAGCTTCGGGGCCGCATCAACGGAGCTTTCATAATGGGAAAACTAGCCTTGTGCCGTCAGTCTCTAATTTCTAGGTTGACACGCAGCATACACGCAGGAGCAGAGCTTCCTGGTTCTACGCAGTGTTCTGGTACTGAAACGGGTGCTGAAGCAAGGCCCCTAGGAGTGTTGAAAAGCTTACTACCTTGAAACTAAAGCAGAACAACGATGAAGGCCTCATGGAGCTGCTGCACGCCTCTCGTTTTGCAAGGATAATCAGGGCCTTACTTCGAAGCTTGGGCTCACGTTGACTTTCACTTTAGGTATAGCGCAGAGCAGGGTGAGCTTCCAACAAGGAACTGGAACCCCAAGGTTTCTTAGGAGAAAACTCATTTTCTTCCCAGAACCATGCCGGCAGTGAGGAAAACCCCGGCAACAACAATGCTTTTCAGGTAGCTTCGAGGCCGCATGAACGGAGCTTTCATAATGGGAAAAGAAGCCTTATGCCATCAGTCTCCAATTTCTAGGTTGACACGCAGCATACACGCAGGACCAGAGCTTACTGTCTCTACGCAGTGTTCTGGTACCGAAACGGTTGCTTAAGCAAAGTCCCTAGGAATGTTGGAAAGCTTACTACCGTGAAACTAAAGCAGAACAGCGATGAAGGCCTCATGGAGCTGCTGCACGCCTCCCGTTTTGCCCGGATAATCAGGGCCTTACTTCGAGGCTAGTGCTCACATTGACTTTCACGTTTGGTATAGAGCGGAGCCGGGTGAGCTTCCAACTAGGAACTGGAAGCACAAGGTTTCTTTCGAGAAAACTCATTTGCTTCTATGAACCATGCCGGCTGTAAGTAAAAGCACGGTAACAACAGTGCTTTTCAGGTAGCTTCGGGGCCGCATCAACGGAGCTTTCATAATGGGAAAACTAGCCTTGTGCCGTCAGTCTCTAATTTCTAGGTTGACACGCAGCATACACGCAGGAGCAGAGCTTCCTGGTTCTACGCAGTGTTCTGGTACTGAAACGGGTGCTGAAGCAAGGCCCCTAGGAGTGTTGAAAAGCTTACTACCTTGAAACTAAAGCAGAACAACGATGAAGGCCTCATGGAGCTGCTGCACGCCTCTCGTTTTGCAAGGATAATCAGGGCCTTACTTCGAAGCTTGGGCTCACGTTGACTTTCACTTTAGGTATAGCGCAGAGCAGGGTGAGCTTCCAACAAGGAACTGGAACCCCAAGGTTTCTTAGGAGAAAACTCATTTTCTTCCCAGAACCATGCCGGCAGTGAGGAAAACCCCGGCAACAACAATGCTTTTCAGGTAGCTTCGAGGCCGCATGAACGGAGCTTTCATAATGGCAAAAGAAGCCTTATGCCATCAGTCTCCAATTTCTAGGTTGACACGCAGCATACACGCAGGACCAGAGCTTACTGTCTCTACGCAGTGTTCTGGTACCGAAACGGTTGCTTAAGCAAAGTCCCTAGGAATGTTGGAAAGCTTACTACCGTGAAACTAAAGCAGAACAGCGATGAAGGCCTCATGGAGCTGCTGCACGCCTCCCGTTTTGCCCGGATAATCAGGGCCTTACTTCGAGGCTAGTGCTCACATTGACTTTCACGTTTGGTATAGAGCGGAGCCGGGTGAGCTTCCAACTAGGAACTGGAAGCACAAGGTTTCTTTCGAGAAAACTCATTTGCTTCTATGAACCATGCCGGCTGTAAGTAAAAGCACGGTAACAACAGTGCTTTTCAGGTAGCTTCGGGGCCGCATCAACGGAGCTTTCATAATGGGAAAACTAGCCTTGTGCCGTCAGTCTCTAATTTCTAGGTTGACACGCAGCATACACGCAGGAGCAGAGCTTCCTGGTTCTACGCAGTGTTCTGGTACTGAAACGGGTGCTGAAGCAAGGCCCCTAGGAGTGTTGAAAAGCTTACTACCTTGAAACTAAAGCAGAACAACGATGAAGGCCTCATGGAGCTGCTGCACGCCTCTCGTTTTGCAAGGATAATCAGGGCCTTACTTCGAAGCTTGGGCTCACGTTGACTTTCACTTTAGGTATAGCGCAGAGCAGGGTGAGCTTCCAACAAGGAACTGGAACCCCAAGGTTTCTTAGGAGAAAACTCATTTTCTTCCCAGAACCATGCCGGCAGTGAGGAAAACCCCGGCAACAACAATGCTTTTCAGGTAGCTTCGAGGCCGCATGAACGGAGCTTTCATAATGGGAAAAGAAGCCTTATGCCATCAGTCTGCAATTTCTAGGTTGACACGCAGCATACACGCAGGACCAGAGCTTACTGTCTCTACGCAGTGTTCTGGTACCGAAACGGTTGCTTAAGCAAAGTCCCTAGGAATGTTGGAAAGCTTACTACCGTGAAACTAAAGCAGAACAGCGATGAAGGCCTCATGGAGCTGCTGCACGCCTCCCGTTTTGCCCGGATAATCAGGGCCTTACTTCGAGGCTAGTGCTCACATTGACTTTCACGTTTGGTATAGAGCGGAGCCGGGTGAGCTTCCAACTAGGAACTGGAAGCACAAGGTTTCTTTCGAGAAAACTCATTTGCTTCTATGAACCATGCCGGCTGTAAGTAAAAGCACGGTAACAACAGTGCTTTTCAGGTAGCTTCGGGGCCGCATCAACGGAGCTTTCATAATGGGAAAACTAGCCTTGTGCCGTCAGTCTCTAATTTCTAGGTTGACACGCAGCATACACGCAGGAGCAGAGCTTCCTGGTTCTACGCAGTGTTCTGGTACTGAAACGGGTGCTGAAGCAAGGCCCCTAGGAGTGTTGAAAAGCTTACTACCTTGAAACTAAAGCAGAACAACGATGAAGGCCTCATGGAGCTGCTGCACGCCTCTCGTTTTGCAAGGATAATCAGGGCCTTACTTCGAAGCTTGGGCTCACGTTGACTTTCACTTTAGGTATAGCGCAGAGCAGGGTGAGCTTCCAACAAGGAACTGGAACCCCAAGGTTTCTTAGGAGAAAACTCATTTTCTTCCCAGAACCATGCCGGCAGTGAGGAAAACCCCGGCAACAACAATGCTTTTCAGGTAGCTTCGAGGCCGCATGAACGGAGCTTTCATAATGGGAAAAGAAGCCTTATGCCATCAGTCTCCAATTTCTAGGTTGACACGCAGCATACACGCAGGACCAGAGCTTACTGTCTCTACGCAGTGTTCTGGTACCGAAACGGTTGCTTAAGCAAAGTCCCTAGGAATGTTGGAAAGCTTACTACCGTGAAACTAAAGCAGAACAGCGATGAAGGCCTCATGGAGCTGCTGCACGCCTCCCGTTTTGCCCGGATAATCAGGGCCTTACTTCGAGGCTAGTGCTCACATTGACTTTCACGTTTGGTATAGAGCGGAGCCGGGTGAGCTTCCAACTAGGAACTGGAAGCACAAGGTTTCTTTCGAGAAAACTCATTTGCTTCTATGAACCATGCCGGCTGTAAGTAAAAGCACGGTAACAACAGTGCTTTTCAGGTAGCTTCGGGGCCGCATCAACGGAGCTTTCATAATGGGAAAACTAGCCTTGTGCCGTCAGTCTCTAATTTCTAGGTTGACACGCAGCATACACGCAGGAGCAGAGCTTCCTGGTTCTACGCAGTGTTCTGGTACTGAAACGGGTGCTGAAGCAAGGCCCCTAGGAGTGTTGAAAAGCTTACTACCTTGAAACTAAAGCAGAACAACGATGAAGGCCTCATGGAGCTGCTGCACGCCTCTCGTTTTGCAAGGATAATCAGGGCCTTACTTCGAAGCTTGGGCTCACGTTGACTTTCACTTTAGGTATAGCGCAGAGCAGGGTGAGCTTCCAACAAGGAACTGGAACCCCAAGGTTTCTTAGGAGAAAACTCATTTTCTTCCCAGAACCATGCCGGCAGTGAGGAAAACCCCGGCAACAACAATGCTTTTCAGGTAGCTTCGAGGCCGCATGAACGGAGCTTTCATAATGGGAAAAGAAGCCTTATGCCATCAGTCTCCAATTTCTAGGTTGACACGCAGCATACACGCAGGACCAGAGCTTACTGTCTCTACGCAGTGTTCTGGTACCGAAACGGTTGCTTAAGCAAAGTCCCTAGGAATGTTGGAAAGCTTACTACCGTGAAACTAAAGCAGAACAGCGATGAAGGCCTCATGGAGCTGCTGCACGCCTCCCGTTTTGCCCGGATAATCAGGGCCTTACTTCGAGGCTAGTGCTCACATTGACTTTCACGTTTGGTATAGAGCGGAGCCGGGTGAGCTTCCAACTAGGAACTGGAAGCACAAGGTTTCTTTCGAGAAAACTCATTTGCTTCTATGAACCATGCCGGCTGTAAGTAAAAGCACGGTAACAACAGTGCTTTTCAGGTAGCTTCGGGGCCGCATCAACGGAGCTTTCATAATGGGAAAACTAGCCTTGTGCCGTCAGTCTCTAATTTCTAGGTTGACACGCAGCATACACGCAGGAGCAGAGCTTCCTGGTTCTACGCAGTGTTCTGGTACTGAAACGGGTGCTGAAGCAAGGCCCCTAGGAGTGTTGAAAAGCTTACTACCTTGAAACTAAAGCAGAACAACGATGAAGGCCTCATGGAGCTGCTGCACGCCTCTCGTTTTGCAAGGATAATCAGGGCCTTACTTCGAAGCTTGGGCTCACGTTGACTTTCACTTTAGGTATAGCGCAGAGCAGGGTGAGCTTCCAACAAGGAACTGGAACCCCAAGGTTTCTTAGGAGAAAACTCATTTTCTTCCCAGAACCATGCCGGCAGTGAGGAAAACCCCGGCAACAACAATGCTTTTCAGGTAGCTTCGAGGCCGCATGAACGGAGCTTTCATAATGGCAAAAGAAGCCTTATGCCATCAGTCTCCAATTTCTAGGTTGACACGCAGCATACACGCAGGACCAGAGCTTACTGTCTCTACGCAGTGTTCTGGTACCGAAACGGTTGCTTAAGCAAAGTCCCTAGGAATGTTGGAAAGCTTACTACCGTGAAACTAAAGCAGAACAGCGATGAAGGCCTCATGGAGCTGCTGCACGCCTCCCGTTTTGCCCGGATAATCAGGGCCTTACTTCGAGGCTAGTGCTCACATTGACTTTCACGTTTGGTATAGAGCGGAGCCGGGTGAGCTTCCAACTAGGAACTGGAAGCACAAGGTTTCTTTCGAGAAAACTCATTTGCTTCTATGAACCATGCCGGCTGTAAGTAAAAGCACGGTAACAACAGTGCTTTTCAGGTAGCTTCGGGGCCGCATCAACGGAGCTTTCATAATGGGAAAACTAGCCTTGTGCCGTCAGTCTCTAATTTCTAGGTTGACACGCAGCATACACGCAGGAGCAGAGCTTCCTGGTTCTACGCAGTGTTCTGGTACTGAAACGGGTGCTGAAGCAAGGCCCCTAGGAGTGTTGAAAAGCTTACTACCTTGAAACTAAAGCAGAACAACGATGAAGGCCTCATGGAGCTGCTGCACGCCTCTCGTTTTGCAAGGATAATCAGGGCCTTACTTCGAAGCTTGGGCTCACGTTGACTTTCACTTTAGGTATAGCGCAGAGCAGGGTGAGCTTCCAACAAGGAACTGGAACCCCAAGGTTTCTTAGGAGAAAACTCATTTTCTTCCCAGAACCATGCCGGCAGTGAGGAAAACCCCGGCAACAACAATGCTTTTCAGGTAGCTTCGAGGCCGCATGAACGGAGCTTTCATAATGGCAAAAGAAGCCTTATGCCATCAGTCTCCAATTTCTAGGTTGACACGCAGCATACACGCAGGACCAGAGCTTACTGTCTCTACGCAGTGTTCTGGTACCGAAACGGTTGCTTAAGCAAAGTCCCTAGGAATGTTGGAAAGCTTACTACCGTGAAACTAAAGCAGAACAGCGATGAAGGCCTCATGGAGCTGCTGCACGCCTCCCGTTTTGCCCGGATAATCAGGGCCTTACTTCGAGGCTAGTGCTCACATTGACTTTCACGTTTGGTATAGAGCGGAGCCGGGTGAGCTTCCAACTAGGAACTGGAAGCACAAGGTTTCTTTCGAGAAAACTCATTTGCTTCTATGAACCATGCCGGCTGTAAGTAAAAGCACGGTAACAACAGTGCTTTTCAGGTAGCTTCGGGGCCGCATCAACGGAGCTTTCATAATGGGAAAACTAGCCTTGTGCCGTCAGTCTCTAATTTCTAGGTTGACACGCAGCATACACGCAGGAGCAGAGCTTCCTGGTTCTACGCAGTGTTCTGGTACTGAAACGGGTGCTGAAGCAAGGCCCCTAGGAGTGTTGAAAAGCTTACTACCTTGAAACTAAAGCAGAACAACGATGAAGGCCTCATGGAGCTGCTGCACGCCTCTCGTTTTGCAAGGATAATCAGGGCCTTACTTCGAAGCTTGGGCTCACGTTGACTTTCACTTTAGGTATAGCGCAGAGCAGGGTGAGCTTCCAACAAGGAACTGGAACCCCAAGGTTTCTTAGGAGAAAACTCATTTTCTTCCCAGAACCATGCCGGCAGTGAGGAAAACCCCGGCAACAACAATGCTTTTCAGGTAGCTTCGAGGCCGCATGAACGGAGCTTTCATAATGGGAAAAGAAGCCTTATGCCATCAGTCTCCAATTTCTAGGTTGACACGCAGCATACACGCAGGACCAGAGCTTACTGTCTCTACGCAGTGTTCTGGTACCGAAACGGTTGCTTAAGCAAAGTCCCTAGGAATGTTGGAAAGCTTACTACCGTGAAACTAAAGCAGAACAGCGATGAAGGCCTCATGGAGCTGCTGCACGCCTCCCGTTTTGCCCGGATAATCAGGGCCTTACTTCGAGGCTAGTGCTCACATTGACTTTCACGTTTGGTATAGAGCGGAGCCGGGTGAGCTTCCAACTAGGAACTGGAAGCACAAGGTTTCTTTCGAGAAAACTCATTTGCTTCTATGAACCATGCCGGCTGTAAGTAAAAGCACGGTAACAACAGTGCTTTTCAGGTAGCTTCGGGGCCGCATCAACGGAGCTTTCATAATGGGAAAACTAGCCTTGTGCCGTCAGTCTCTAATTTCTAGGTTGACACGCAGCATACACGCAGGAGCAGAGCTTCCTGGTTCTACGCAGTGTTCTGGTACTGAAACGGGTGCTGAAGCAAGGCCCCTAGGAGTGTTGAAAAGCTTACTACCTTGAAACTAAAGCAGAACAACGATGAAGGCCTCATGGAGCTGCTGCACGCCTCTCGTTTTGCAAGGATAATCAGGGCCTTACTTCGAAGCTTGGGCTCACGTTGACTTTCACTTTAGGTATAGCGCAGAGCAGGGTGAGCTTCCAACAAGGAACTGGAACCCCAAGGTTTCTTAGGAGAAAACTCATTTTCTTCCCAGAACCATGCCGGCAGTGAGGAAAACCCCGGCAACAACAATGCTTTTCAGGTAGCTTCGAGGCCGCATGAACGGAGCTTTCATAATGGGAAAAGAAGCCTTATGCCATCAGTCTGCAATTTCTAGGTTGACACGCAGCATACACGCAGGACCAGAGCTTACTGTCTCTACGCAGTGTTCTGGTACCGAAACGGTTGCTTAAGCAAAGTCCCTAGGAATGTTGGAAAGCTTACTACCGTGAAACTAAAGCAGAACAGCGATGAAGGCCTCATGGAGCTGCTGCACGCCTCCCGTTTTGCCCGGATAATCAGGGCCTTACTTCGAGGCTAGTGCTCACATTGACTTTCACGTTTGGTATAGAGCGGAGCCGGGTGAGCTTCCAACTAGGAACTGGAAGCACAAGGTTTCTTTCGAGAAAACTCATTTGCTTCTATGAACCATGCCGGCTGTAAGTAAAAGCACGGTAACAACAGTGCTTTTCAGGTAGCTTCGGGGCCGCATCAACGGAGCTTTCATAATGGGAAAACTAGCCTTGTGCCGTCAGTCTCTAATTTCTAGGTTGACACGCAGCATACACGCAGGAGCAGAGCTTCCTGGTTCTACGCAGTGTTCTGGTACTGAAACGGGTGCTGAAGCAAGGCCCCTAGGAGTGTTGAAAAGCTTACTACCTTGAAACTAAAGCAGAACAACGATGAAGGCCTCATGGAGCTGCTGCACGCCTCTCGTTTTGCAAGGATAATCAGGGCCTTACTTCGAAGCTTGGGCTCACGTTGACTTTCACTTTAGGTATAGCGCAGAGCAGGGTGAGCTTCCAACAAGGAACTGGAACCCCAAGGTTTCTTAGGAGAAAACTCATTTTCTTCTCAGAACCATGCCGGCAGTGAGGAAAACCCCGGCAACAACAATGCTTTTCAGGTAGCTTCGAGGCCGCATGAACGGAGCTTTCATAATGGGAAAAGAAGCCTTATGCCATCAGTCTGCAATTTCTAGGTTGACACGCAGCATACACGCAGGACCAGAGCTTACTGTCTCTACGCAGTGTTCTGGTACCGAAACGGTTGCTTAAGCAAAGTCCCTAGGAATGTTGGAAAGCTTACTACCGTGAAACTAAAGCAGAACAGCGATGAAGGCCTCATGGAGCTGCTGCACGCCTCCCGTTTTGCCCGGATAATCAGGGCCTTACTTCGAGGCTAGTGCTCACATTGACTTTCACGTTTGGTATAGAGCGGAGCCGGGTGAGCTTCCAACTAGGAACTGGAAGCACAAGGTTTCTTTCGAGAAAACTCATTTGCTTCTATGAACCATGCCGGCTGTAAGTAAAAGCACGGTAACAACAGTGCTTTTCAGGTAGCTTCGGGGCCGCATCAACGGAGCTTTCATAATGGGAAAACTAGCCTTGTGCCGTCAGTCTCTAATTTCTAGGTTGACACGCAGCATACACGCAGGAGCAGAGCTTCCTGGTTCTACGCAGTGTTCTGGTACTGAAACGGGTGCTGAAGCAAGGCCCCTAGGAGTGTTGAAAAGCTTACTACCTTGAAACTAAAGCAGAACAACGATGAAGGCCTCATGGAGCTGCTGCACGCCTCTCGTTTTGCAAGGATAATCAGGGCCTTACTTCGAAGCTTGGGCTCACGTTGACTTTCACTTTAGGTATAGCGCAGAGCAGGGTGAGCTTCCAACAAGGAACTGGAACCCCAAGGTTTCTTAGGAGAAAACTCATTTTCTTCCCAGAACCATGCCGGCAGTGAGGAAAACCCCGGCAACAACAATGCTTTTCAGGTAGCTTCGAGGCCGCATGAACGGAGCTTTCATAATGGCAAAAGAAGCCTTATGCCATCAGTCTCCAATTTCTAGGTTGACACGCAGCATACACGCAGGACCAGAGCTTACTGTCTCTACGCAGTGTTCTGGTACCGAAACGGTTGCTTAAGCAAAGTCCCTAGGAATGTTGGAAAGCTTACTACCGTGAAACTAAAGCAGAACAGCGATGAAGGCCTCATGGAGCTGCTGCACGCCTCCCGTTTTGCCCGGATAATCAGGGCCTTACTTCGAGGCTAGTGCTCACATTGACTTTCACGTTTGGTATAGAGCGGAGCCGGGTGAGCTTCCAACTAGGAACTGGAAGCACAAGGTTTCTTTCGAGAAAACTCATTTGCTTCTATGAACCATGCCGGCTGTAAGTAAAAGCACGGTAACAACAGTGCTTTTCAGGTAGCTTCGGGGCCGCATCAACGGAGCTTTCATAATGGGAAAACTAGCCTTGTGCCGTCAGTCTCTAATTTCTAGGTTGACACGCAGCATACACGCAGGAGCAGAGCTTCCTGGTTCTACGCAGTGTTCTGGTACTGAAACGGGTGCTGAAGCAAGGCCCCTAGGAGTGTTGAAAAGCTTACTACCTTGAAACTAAAGCAGAACAACGATGAAGGCCTCATGGAGCTGCTGCACGCCTCTCGTTTTGCAAGGATAATCAGGGCCTTACTTCGAAGCTTGGGCTCACGTTGACTTTCACTTTAGGTATAGCGCAGAACAGGGTGAGCTTCCAACAAGGAACTGGAACCCCAAGGTTTCTTAGGAGAAAACTCATTTTCTTCCCAGAACCATGCCGGCAGTGAGGAAAACCCCGGCAACAACAATGCTTTTCAGGTAGCTTCGAGGCCGCATGAACGGAGCTTTCATAATGGGAAAAGAAGCCTTATGCCATCAGTCTCCAATTTCTAGGTTGACACGCAGCATACACGCAGGACCAGAGCTTACTGTCTCTACGCAGTGTTCTGGTACCGAAACGGTTGCTTAAGCAAAGTCCCTAGGAATGTTGGAAAGCTTACTACCGTGAAAGTAAAGCAGAATAGCGATGAAGGCCTCATGGAGCTGCTGCACGCCTCCCGTTTTGCCCGGATAATCAGGGCCTTACTTCGAGGCTAGTGCTCACATTGACTTTCACGTTTGGTATAGAGCGGAGCCGGGTGAGCTTCCAACTAGGAACTGGAAGCACAAGGTTTCTTTCGAGAAAACTCATTTGCTTCTATGAACCATGCCGGCTGTAAGTAAAAGCACGGTAACAACAGTGCTTTTCAGGTAGCTTCGGGGCCGCATCAACGGAGCTTTCATAATGGGAAAACTAGCCTTGTGCCGTCAGTCTCTAATTTCTAGGTTGACACGCAGCATACACGCAGGAGCAGAGCTTCCTGGTTCTACGCAGTGTTCTGGTACTGAAACGGGTGCTGAAGCAAGGCCCCTAGGAGTGTTGAAAAGCTTACTACCTTGAAACTAAAGCAGAACAACGATGAAGGCCTCATGGAGCTGCTGCACGCCTCTCGTTTTGCAAGGATAATCAGGGCCTTACTTCGAAGCTTGGGCTCACGTTGACTTTCACTTTAGGTATAGCGCAGAGCAGGGTGAGCTTCCAACAAGGAACTGGAACCCCAAGGTTTCTTAGGAGAAAACTCATTTTCTTCCCAGAACCATGCCGGCAGTGAGGAAAACCCCGGCAACAACAATGCTTTTCAGGTAGCTTCGAGGCCGCATGAACGGAGCTTTCATAATGGGAAAAGAAGCCTTATGCCATCAGTCTGCAATTTCTAGGTTGACACGCAGCATACACGCAGGACCAGAGCTTACTGTCTCTACGCAGTGTTCTGGTACCGAAACGGTTGCTTAAGCAAAGTCCCTAGGAATGTTGGAAAGCTTACTACCGTGAAACTAAAGCAGAACAGCGATGAAGGCCTCATGGAGCTGCTGCACGCCTCCCGTTTTGCCCGGATAATCAGGGCCTTACTTCGAGGCTAGTGCTCACATTGACTTTCACGTTTGGTATAGAGCGGAGCCGGGTGAGCTTCCAACTAGGAACTGGAAGCACAAGGTTTCTTTCGAGAAAACTCATTTGCTTCTATGAACCATGCCGGCTGTAAGTAAAAGCACGGTAACAACAGTGCTTTTCAGGTAGCTTCGGGGCCGCATCAACGGAGCTTTCATAATGGGAAAACTAGCCTTGTGCCGTCAGTCTCTAATTTCTAGGTTGACACGCAGCATACACGCAGGAGCAGAGCTTCCTGGTTCTACGCAGTGTTCTGGTACTGAAACGGGTGCTGAAGCAAGGCCCCTAGGAGTGTTGAAAAGCTTACTACCTTGAAACTAAAGCAGAACAACGATGAAGGCCTCATGGAGCTGCTGCACGCCTCTCGTTTTGCAAGGATAATCAGGGCCTTACTTCGAAGCTTGGGCTCACGTTGACTTTCACTTTAGGTATAGCGCAGAGCAGGGTGAGCTTCCAACAAGGAACTGGAACCCCAAGGTTTCTTAGGAGAAAACTCATTTTCTTCCCAGAACCATGCCGGCAGTGAGGAAAACCCCGGCAACAACAATGCTTTTCAGGTAGCTTCGAGGCCGCATGAACGGAGCTTTCATAATGGGAAAAGAAGCCTTATGCCATCAGTCTCCAATTTCTAGGTTGACACGCAGCATACACGCAGGACCAGAGCTTACTGTCTCTACGCAGTGTTCTGGTACCGAAACGGTTGCTTAAGCAAAGTCCCTAGGAATGTTGGAAAGCTTACTACCGTGAAACTAAAGCAGAACAGCGATGAAGGCCTCATGGAGCTGCTGCACGCCTCCCGTTTTGCCCGGATAATCAGGGCCTTACTTCGAGGCTAGTGCTCACATTGACTTTCACGTTTGGTATAGAGCGGAGCCGGGTGAGCTTCCAACTAGGAACTGGAAGCACAAGGTTTCTTTCGAGAAAACTCATTTGCTTCTATGAACCATGCCGGCTGTAAGTAAAAGCACGGTAACAACAGTGCTTTTCAGGTAGCTTCGGGGCCGCATCAACGGAGCTTTCATAATGGGAAAACTAGCCTTGTGCCGTCAGTCTCTAATTTCTAGGTTGACACGCAGCATACACGCAGGAGCAGAGCTTCCTGGTTCTACGCAGTGTTCTGGTACTGAAACGGGTGCTGAAGCAAGGCCCCTAGGAGTGTTGAAAAGCTTACTACCTTGAAACTAAAGCAGAACAACGATGAAGGCCTCATGGAGCTGCTGCACGCCTCTCGTTTTGCAAGGATAATCAGGGCCTTACTTCGAAGCTTGGGCTCATGTTGACTTTCACTTTAGGTATAGCGCAGAATAGGGTGAGCTTCCAACAAGGAACTGGAACCCCAAGGTTTCTTAGGAGAAAACTCATTTTCTTCTCAGAACCATGCCGGCAGTGAGGAAAACCCCGGCAACAACAATGCTTTTCAGGTAGCTTCGAGGCCGCATGAACGGAGCTTTCATAATGGGAAAAGAAGCCTTATGCCATCAGTCTCCAATTTCTAGGTTGACACGCAGCATACACGCAGGACCAGAGCTTACTGTCTCTACGCAGTGTTCTGGTACCGAAACGGTTGCTTAAGCAAAGTCCCTAGGAATGTTGGAAAGCTTACTACCGTGAAACTAAAGCAGAACAGCGATGAAGGCCTCATGGAGCTGCTGCACGCCTCCCGTTTTGCCCGGATAATCAGGGCCTTACTTCGAGGCTAGTGCTCACATTGACTTTCACGTTTGGTATAGAGCGGAGCCGGGTGAGCTTCCAAATAGGAACTGGAAGCACAAGGTTTCTTTCGAGAAAACTCATTTGCTTCTATGAACCATGCCGGCTGTAAGTAAAAGCACGGTAACAACAGTGCTTTTCAGGTAGCTTCGGGGCCGCATCAACGGAGCTTTCATAATGGGAAAACTAGCCTTGTGCCGTCAGTCTCTAATTTCTAGGTTGACACGCAGCATACACGCAGGAGCAGAGCTTCCTGGTTCTACGCAGTGTTCTGGTACTGAAACGGGTGCTGAAGCAAGGCCCCTAGGAGTGTTGAAAAGCTTACTACCTTGAAACTAAAGCAGAACAACGATGAAGGCCTCATGGAGCTGCTGCACGCCTCTCGTTTTGCAAGGATAATCAGGGCCTTACTTCGAAGCTTGGGCTCACGTTGACTTTCACTTTAGGTATAGCGCAGAGCAGGGTGAGCTTCCAACAAGGAACTGGAACCCCAAGGTTTCTTAGGAGAAAACTCATTTTCTTCCCAGAACCATGCCGGCAGTGAGGAAAACCCCGGCAACAACAATGCTTTTCAGGTAGCTTCGAGGCCGCATGAACGGAGCTTTCATAATGGCAAAAGAAGCCTTATGCCATCAGTCTCCAATTTCTAGGTTGACACGCAGCATACACGCAGGACCAGAGCTTACTGTCTCTACGCAGTGTTCTGGTACCGAAACGGTTGCTTAAGCAAAGTCCCTAGGAATGTTGGAAAGCTTACTACCGTGAAACTAAAGCAGAACAGCGATGAAGGCCTCATGGAGCTGCTGCACGCCTCCCGTTTTGCCCGGATAATCAGGGCCTTACTTCGAGGCTAGTGCTCACATTGACTTTCACGTTTGGTATAGAGCGGAGCCGGGTGAGCTTCCAACTAGGAACTGGAAGCACAAGGTTTCTTTCGAGAAAACTCATTTGCTTCTATGAACCATGCCGGCTGTAAGTAAAAGCACGGTAACAACAGTGCTTTTCAGGTAGCTTCGGGGCCGCATCAACGGAGCTTTCATAATGGGAAAACTAGCCTTGTGCCGTCAGTCTCTAATTTCTAGGTTGACACGCAGCATACACGCAGGAGCAGAGCTTCCTGGTTCTACGCAGTGTTCTGGTACTGAAACGGGTGCTGAAGCAAGGCCCCTAGGAGTGTTGAAAAGCTTACTACCTTGAAACTAAAGCAGAACAACGATGAAGGCCTCATGGAGCTGCTGCACGCCTCTCGTTTTGCAAGGATAATCAGGGCCTTACTTCGAAGCTTGGGCTCACGTTGACTTTCACTTTAGGTATAGCGCAGAGCAGGGTGAGCTTCCAACAAGGAACTGGAACCCCAAGGTTTCTTAGGAGAAAACTCATTTTCTTCCCAGAACCATGCCGGCAGTGAGGAAAACCCCGGCAACAACAATGCTTTTCAGGTAGCTTCGAGGCCGCATGAACGGAGCTTTCATAATGGCAAAAGAAGCCTTATGCCATCAGTCTCCAATTTCTAGGTTGACACGCAGCATACACGCAGGACCAGAGCTTACTGTCTCTACGCAGTGTTCTGGTACCGAAACGGTTGCTTAAGCAAAGTCCCTAGGAATGTTGGAAAGCTTACTACCGTGAAACTAAAGCAGAACAGCGATGAAGGCCTCATGGAGCTGCTGCACGCCTCGCGTTTTGCCCGGATAATCAGGGCCTTACTTCGAGGCTAGTGCTCACATTGACTTTCACGTTTGGTATAGAGCGGAGCCGGGTGAGCTTCCAACTAGGAACTGGAAGCACAAGGTTTCTTTCGAGAAAACTCATTTGCTTCTATGAACCATGCCGGCTGTAAGTAAAAGCACGGTAACAACAGTGCTTTTCAGGTAGCTTCGGGGCCGCATCAACGGAGCTTTCATAATGGGAAAACTAGCCTTGTGCCGTCAGTCTCTAATTTCTAGGTTGACACGCAGCATACACGCAGGAGCAGAGCTTCCTGGTTCTACGCAGTGTTCTGGTACTGAAACGGGTGCTGAAGCAAGGCCCCTAGGAGTGTTGAAAAGCTTACTACCTTAAAACTAAAGCAGAACAACGATGAAGGCCTCATGGAGCTGCTGCACGCCTCTCGTTTTGCAAGGATAATCAGGGCCTTACTTCGAAGCTTGGGCTCACGTTGACTTTCACTTTAGGTATAGCGCAGAGCAGGGTGAGCTTCCAACAAGGAACTGGAACCCCAAGGTTTCTTAGGAGAAAACTCATTTTCTTCCCAGAACCATGCCGGCAGTGAGGAAAACCCCGGCAACAACAATGCTTTTCAGGTAGCTTCGAGGCCGCATGAACGGAGCTTTCATAATGGCAAAAGAAGCCTTATGCCATCAGTCTCCAATTTCTAGGTTGACACGCAGCATACACGCAGGACCAGAGCTTACTGTCTCTACGCAGTGTTCTGGTACCGAAACGGTTGCTTAAGCAAAGTCCCTAGGAATGTTGGAAAGCTTACTACCGTGAAACTAAAGCAGAACAGCGATGAAGGCCTCATGGAGCTGCTGCACGCCTCGCGTTTTGCCAGGATAATCAGGGCCTTACTTCGAGGCTAGTGCTCACATTGACTTTCACGTTTGGTATAGAGCGGAGCCGGGTGAGCTTCCAACTAGGAATTGGAAGCACAAGGTTTCTTTCGAGAAAACTCATTTGCTTCTATGAACCATGCCGGCTGTAAGTAAAAGCACGGTAACAACAGTGCTTTTCAGGTAGCTTCGGGGCCGCATCAACGGAGCTTTCATAATGGGAAAACTAGCCTTGTGCCGTCAGTCTCTAATTTCTAGGTTGACACGCAGCATACACGCAGGAGCAGAGCTTCCTGGTTCTACGCAGTGTTCTGGTACTGAAACGGGTGCTGAAGCAAGGCCCCTAGGAGTGTTGAAAAGCTTACTACCTTAAAACTAAAGCAGAACAACGATGAAGGCCTCATGGAGCTGCTGCACGCCTCTCGTTTTGCAAGGATAATCAGGGCCTTACTTCGAAGCTTGGGCTCATGTTGACTTTCACTTTAGGTATAGCGCAGAATAGGGTGAGCTTCCAACAAGGAACTGGAACCCCAAGGTTTCTTAGGAGAAAACTCATTTTCTTCCCAGAACCATGCCGGCAGTGAGGAAAACCCCGGCAACAACAATGCTTTTCAGGTAGCTTCGAGGCCGCATGAACGGAGCTTTCATAATGGCAAAAGAAGCCTTATGCCATCAGTCTCCAATTTCTAGGTTGACACGCAGCATACACGCAGGACCAGAGCTTACTGTCTCTACGCAGTGTTCTGGTACCGAAACGGTTGCTTAAGCAAAGTCCCTAGGAATGTTGGAAAGCTTACTACCGTGAAACTAAAGCAGAACAGCGATGAAGGCCTCATGGAGCTGCTGCACGCCTCCCGTTTTGCCAGGATAATCAGGGCCTTACTTCGAGGCTAGTGCTCACATTGACTTTCACGTTTGGTATAGAGCGGAGCCGGGTGAGCTTCCAACTAGGAACTGGAAGCACAAGGTTTCTTTCGAGAAAACTCATTTGCTTCTATGAACCATGCCGGCTGTAAGTAAAAGCACGGTAACAACAGTGCTTTTCAGGTAGCTTCGGGGCCGCATCAACGGAGCTTTCATAATGGGAAAACTAGCCTTGTGCCGTCAGTCTCTAATTTCTAGGTTGACACGCAGCATACACGCAGGAGCAGAGCTTCCTGGTTCTACGCAGTGTTCTGGTACTGAAACGGGTGCTGAAGCAAGGCCCCTAGGAGTGTTGAAAAGCTTACTACCTTGAAACTAAAGCAGAACAACGATGAAGGCCTCATGGAGCTGCTGCACGCCTCTCGTTTTGCAAGGATAATCAGGGCCTTACTTCGAAGCTTGGGCTCACGTTGACTTTCACTTTAGGTATAGCGCAGAGCAGGGTGAGCTTCCAACAAGGAACTGGAACCCCAAGGTTTCTTAGGAGAAAACTCATTTTCTTCCCAGAACCATGCCGGCAGTGAGGAAAACCCCGGCAACAACAATGCTTTTCAGGTAGCTTCGAGGCCGCATGAACGGAGCTTTCATAATGGGAAAAGAAGCCTTATGCCATCAGTCTCCAATTTCTAGGTTGACACGCAGCATACACGCAGGACCAGAGCTTACTGTCTCTACGCAGTGTTCTGGTACCGAAACGGTTGCTTAAGCAAAGTCCCTAGGAATGTTGGAAAGCTTACTACCGTGAAACTAAAGCAGAACAGCGATGAAGGCCTCATGGAGCTGCTGCACGCCTCCCGTTTTGCCCGGATAATCAGGGCCTTACTTCGAGGCTAGTGCTCACATTGACTTTCACGTTTGGTATAGAGCGGAGCCGGGTGAGCTTCCAACTAGGAACTGGAAGCACAAGGTTTCTTTCGAGAAAACTCATTTGCTTCTATGAACCATGCCGGCTGTAAGTAAAAGCACGGTAACAACAGTGCTTTTCAGGTAGCTTCGGGGCCGCATCAACGGAGCTTTCATAATGGGAAAACTAGCCTTGTGCCGTCAGTCTCTAATTTCTAGGTTGACACGCAGCATACACGCAGGAGCAGAGCTTCCTGGTTCTACGCAGTGTTCTGGTACTGAAACGGGTGCTGAAGCAAGGCCCCTAGGAGTGTTGAAAAGCTTACTACCTTGAAACTAAAGCAGAACAACGATGAAGGCCTCATGGAGCTGCTGCACGCCTCTCGTTTTGCAAGGATAATCAGGGCCTTACTTCGAAGCTTGGGCTCACGTTGACTTTCACTTTAGGTATAGCGCAGAGCAGGGTGAGCTTCCAACAAGGAACTGGAACCCCAAGGTTTCTTAGGAGAAAACTCATTTTCTTCCCAGAACCATGCCGGCAGTGAGGAAAACCCCGGCAACAACAATGCTTTTCAGGTAGCTTCGAGGCCGCATGAACGGAGCTTTCATAATGGCAAAAGAAGCCTTATGCCATCAGTCTCCAATTTCTAGGTTGACACGCAGCATACACGCAGGACCAGAGCTTACTGTCTCTACGCAGTGTTCTGGTACCGAAACGGTTGCTTAAGCAAAGTCCCTAGGAATGTTGGAAAGCTTACTACCGTGAAACTAAAGCAGAACAGCGATGAAGGCCTCATGGAGCTGCTGCACGCCTCCCGTTTTGCCAGGATAATCAGGGCCTTACTTCGAGGCTAGTGCTCACATTGACTTTCACGTTTGGTATAGAGCGGAGCCGGGTGAGCTTCCAACTAGGAACTGGAAGCACAAGGTTTCTTTCGAGAAAACTCATTTGCTTCTATGAACCATGCCGGCTGTAAGTAAAAGCACGGTAACAACAGTGCTTTTCAGGTAGCTTCGGGGCCGCATCAACGGAGCTTTCATAATGGGAAAACTAGCCTTGTGCCGTCAGTCTCTAATTTCTAGGTTGACACGCAGCATACACGCAGGAGCAGAGCTTCCTGGTTCTACGCAGTGTTCTGGTACTGAAACGGGTGCTGAAGCAAGGCCCCTAGGAGTGTTGAAAAGCTTACTACCTTGAAACTAAAGCAGAACAACGATGAAGGCCTCATGGAGCTGCTGCACGCCTCTCGTTTTGCAAGGATAATCAGGGCCTTACTTCGAAGCTTGGGCTCACGTTGACTTTCACTTTAGGTATAGCGCAGAGCAGGGTGAGCTTCCAACAAGGAACTGGAACCCCAAGGTTTCTTAGGAGAAAACTCATTTTCTTCCCAGAACCATGCCGGCAGTGAGGAAAACCCCGGCAACAACAATGCTTTTCAGGTAGCTTCGAGGCCGCATGAACGGAGCTTTCATAATGGCAAAAGAAGCCTTATGCCATCAGTCTCCAATTTCTAGGTTGACACGCAGCATACACGCAGGACCAGAGCTTACTGTCTCTACGCAGTGTTCTGGTACCGAAACGGTTGCTTAAGCAAAGTCCCTAGGAATGTTGGAAAGCTTACTACCGTGAAACTAAAGCAGAACAGCGATGAAGGCCTCATGGAGCTGCTGCACGCCTCGCGTTTTGCCCGGATAATCAGGGCCTTACTTCGAGGCTAGTGCTCACATTGACTTTCACGTTTGGTATAGAGCGGAGCCGGGTGAGCTTCCAACTAGGAACTGGAAGCACAAGGTTTCTTTCGAGAAAACTCATTTTCTTCTATGAACCATGCCGGCTGTAAGTAAAAGCACGGTAACAACAGTGCTTTTCAGGTAGCTTCGGGGCCGCATCAACGGAGCTTTCATAATGGGAAAACTAGCCTTGTGCCGTCAGTCTCTAATTTCTAGGTTGACACGCAGCATACACGCAGGAGCAGAGCTTCCTGGTTCTACGCAGTGTTCTGGTACTGAAACGGGTGCTGAAGCAAGGCCCCTAGGAGTGTTGAAAAGCTTACTACCTTGAAACTAAAGCAGAACAACGATGAAGGCCTCATGGAGCTGCTGCACGCCTCTCGTTTTGCAAGGATAATCAGGGCCTTACTTCGAAGCTTGGGCTCACGTTGACTTTCACTTTAGGTATAGCGCAGAGCAGGGTGAGCTTCCAACAAGGAACTGGAACCCCAAGGTTTCTTAGGAGAAAACTCATTTTCTTCTCAGAACCATGCCGGCAGTGAGGAAAACCCCGGCAACAAAAATGCTTTTCAGGTAGCTTCGAGGCCGCATGAACGGAGCTTTCATAATGGGAAAAGAAGCCTTATGCCATCAGTCTCCAATTTCTAGGTTGACACGCAGCATACACGCAGGACCAGAGCTTACTGTCTCTACGCAGTGTTCTGGTACCGAAACGGTTGCTTAAGCAAAGTCCCTAGGAATGTTGGAAAGCTTACTACCGTGAAACTAAAGCAGAACAGCGATGAAGGCCTCATGGAGCTGCTGCACGCCTCGCGTTTTGCCCGGATAATCAGGGCCTTACTTCGAGGCTAGTGCTCACATTGACTTTCACGTTTGGTATAGAGCGGAGCCGGGTGAGCTTCCAACTAGGAACTGGAAGCACAAGGTTTCTTTCGAGAAAACTCATTTGCTTCTATGAACCATGCCGGCTGTAAGTAAAAGCACGGTAACAACAGTGCTTTTCAGGTAGCTTCGGGGCCGCATCAACGGAGCTTTCATAATGGGAAAACTAGCCTTGTGCCGTCAGTCTCTAATTTCTAGGTTGACACGCAGCATACACGCAGGAGCAGAGCTTCCTGGTTCTACGCAGTGTTCTGGTACTGAAACGGGTGCTGAAGCAAGGCCCCTAGGAGTGTTGAAAAGCTTACTACCTTGAAACTAAAGCAGAACAACGATGAAGGCCTCATGGAGCTGCTGCACGCCTCTCGTTTTGCAAGGATAATCAGGGCCTTACTTCGAAGCTTGGGCTCACGTTGACTTTCACTTTAGGTATAGCGCAGAGCAGGGTGAGCTTCCAACAAGGAACTGGAACCCCAAGGTTTCTTAGGAGAAAACTCATTTTCTTCCCAGAACCATGCCGGCAGTGAGGAAAACCCCGGCAACAACAATGCTTTTCAGGTAGCTTCGAGGCCGCATGAACGGAGCTTTCATAATGGCAAAAGAAGCCTTATGCCATCAGTCTCCAATTTCTAGGTTGACACGCAGCATACACGCAGGACCAGAGCTTACTGTCTCTACGCAGTGTTCTGGTACCGAAACGGTTGCTTAAGCAAAGTCCCTAGGAATGTTGGAAATCTTACTACCGTGAAACTAAAGCAGAACAGCGATGAAGGCCTCATGGAGCTGCTGCACGCCTCCCGTTTTGCCAGGATAATCAGGGCCTTACTTCGAGGCTAGTGCTCACATTGACTTTCACGTTTGGTATAGAGCGGAGCCGGGTGAGCTTCCAACTAGGAACTGGAAGCACAAGGTTTCTTTCGAGAAAACTCATTTGCTTCTATGAACCATGCCGGCTGTAAGTAAAAGCACGGTAACAACAGTGCTTTTCAGGTAGCTTCGGGGCCGCATCAACGGAGCTTTCATAATGGGAAAACTAGCCTTGTGCCGTCAGTCTCTAATTTCTAGGTTGACACGCAGCATACACGCAGGAGCAGAGCTTCCTGGTTCTACGCAGTGTTCTGGTACTGAAACGGGTGCTGAAGCAAGGCCCCTAGGAGTGTTGAAAAGCTTACTACCTTGAAACTAAAGCAGAACAACGATGAAGGCCTCATGGAGCTGCTGCACGCCTCTCGTTTTGCAAGGATAATCAGGGCCTTACTTCGAAGCTTGGGCTCACGTTGACTTTCACTTTAGGTATAGCGCAGAGCAGGGTGAGCTTCCAACAAGGAACTGGAACCCCAAGGTTTCTTAGGAGAAAACTCATTTTCTTCCCAGAACCATGCCGGCAGTGAGGAAAACCCCGGCAACAACAATGCTTTTCAGGTAGCTTCGAGGCCGCATGAACGGAGCTTTCATAATGGCAAAAGAAGCCTTATGCCATCAGTCTCCAATTTCTAGGTTGACACGCAGCATACACGCAGGACCAGAGCTTACTGTCTCTACGCAGTGTTCTGGTACCGAAACGGTTGCTTAAGCAAAGTCCCTAGGAATGTTGGAAAGCTTACTACCGTGAAACTAAAGCAGAACAGCGATGAAGGCCTCATGGAGCTGCTGCACGCCTCCCGTTTTGCCAGGATAATCAGGGCCTTACTTCGAGGCTAGTGCTCACATTGACTTTCACGTTTGGTATAGAGCGGAGCCGGGTGAGCTTCCAACTAGGAACTGGAAGCACAAGGTTTCTTTCGAGAAAACTCATTTGCTTCTATGAACCATGCCGGCTGTAAGTAAAAGCACGGTAACAACAGTGCTTTTCAGGTAGCTTCGGGGCCGCATCAACGGAGCTTTCATAATGGGAAAACTAGCCTTGTGCCGTCAGTCTCTAATTTCTAGGTTGACACGCAGCATACACGCAGGAGCAGAGCTTCCTGGTTCTACGCAGTGTTCTGGTACTGAAACGGGTGCTGAAGCAAGGCCCCTAGGAGTGTTGAAAAGCTTACTACCTTGAAACTAAAGCAGAACAACGATGAAGGCCTCATGGAGCTGCTGCACGCCTCTCGTTTTGCAAGGATAATCAGGGCCTTACTTCGAAGCTTGGGCTCACGTTGACTTTCACTTTAGGTATAGCGCAGAGCAGGGTGAGCTTCCAACAAGGAACTGGAACCCCAAGGTTTCTTAGGAGAAAACTCATTTTCTTCCCAGAACCATGCCGGCAGTGAGGAAAACCCCGGCAACAACAATGCTTTTCAGGTAGCTTCGAGGCCGCATGAACGGAGCTTTCATAATGGCAAAAGAAGCCTTATGCCATCAGTCTCCAATTTCTAGGTTGACACGCAGCATACACGCAGGACCAGAGCTTACTGTCTCTACGCAGTGTTCTGGTACCGAAACGGTTGCTTAAGCAAAGTCCCTAGGAATGTTGGAAAGCTTACTACCGTGAAACTAAAGCAGAATAGCGATGAAGGCCTCATGGAGCTGCTGCACGCCTCCCGTTTTGCCAGGATAATCAGGGCCTTACTTCGAGGCTAGTGCTCACATTGACTTTCACGTTTGGTATAGAGCGGAGCCGGGTGAGCTTCCAACTAGGAACTGGAAGCACAAGGTTTCTTTCGAGAAAACTCATTTGCTTCTATGAACCATGCCGGCTGTAAGTAAAAGCACGGTAACAACAGTGCTTTTCAGGTAGCTTCGGGGCCGCATCAACGGAGCTTTCATAATGGGAAAACTAGCCTTGTGCCGTCAGTCTCTAATTTCTAGGTTGACACGCAGCATACACGCAGGAGCAGAGCTTCCTGGTTCTACGCACTGTTCTGGTACTGAAACGGGTGCTGAAGCAAGGCCCCTAGGAGTGTTGAAAAGCTTACTACCTTGAAACTAAAGCAGAACAACGATGAAGGCCTCATGGAGCTGCTGCACGCCTCTCGTTTTGCAAGGATAATCAGGGCCTTACTTCGAAGCTTGGGCTCACGTTGACTTTCACTTTAGGTATAGCGCAGAGCAGGGTGAGCTTCCAACAAGGAACTGGAACCCCAAGGTTTCTTAGGAGAAAACTCATTTTCTTCTCAGAACCATGCCGGCAGTGAGGAAAACCCCGGCAACAACAATGCTTTTCAGGTAGCTTCGAGGCCGCATGAACGGAGCTTTCATAATGGCAAAAGAAGCCTTATGCCATCAGTCTGCAATTTCTAGGTTGACACGCAGCATACACGCAGGACCAGAGCTTACTGTCTCTACGCAGTGTTCTGGTACCGAAACGGTTGCTTAAGCAAAGTCCCTAGGAATGTTGGAAATCTTACTACCGTGAAACTAAAGCAGAACAGCGATGAAGGCCTCATGGAGCTGCTGCACGCCTCCCGTTTTGCCAGGATAATCAGGGCCTTACTTCGAGGCTAGTGCTCACATTGACTTTCACGTTTGGTATAGAGCGGAGCCGGGTGAGCTTCCAACTAGGAACTGGAAGCACAAGGTTTCTTTCGAGAAAACTCATTTTCTTCTATGAACCATGCCGGCTGTAAGTAAAAGCACGGTAACAACAGTGCTTTTCAGGTAGCTTCGGGGCCGCATCAACGGAGCTTTCATAATGGGAAAACTAGCCTTGTGCCGTCAGTCTCTAATTTCTAGGTTGACACGCAGCATACACGCAGGAGCAGAGCTTCCTGGTTCTACGCAGTGTTCTGGTACTGAAACGGGTGCTGAAGCAAGGCCCCTAGGAGTGTTGAAAAGCTTACTACCTTAAAACTAAAGCAGAACAACGATGAAGGCCTCATGGAGCTGCTGCACGCCTCTCGTTTTGCAAGGATAATCAGGGCCTTACTTCGAAGCTTGGGCTCATGTTGACTTTCACTTTAGGTATAGCGCAGAATAGGGTGAGCTTCCAACAAGGAACTGGAACCCCAAGGTTTCTTAGGAGAAAACTCATTTTCTTCTCAGAACCATGCCGGCAGTGAGGAAAACCCCGGCAACAACAATGCTTTTCAGGTAGCTTCGAGGCCGCATGAACGGAGCTTTCATAATGGGAAAAGAAGCCTTATGCCATCAGTCTCCAATTTCTAGGTTGACACGCAGCATACACGCAGGACCAGAGCTTACTGTCTCTACGCAGTGTTCTGGTACCGAAACGGTTGCTTAAGCAAAGTCCCTAGGAATGTTGGAAAGCTTACTACCGTGAAACTAAAGCAGAACAGCGATGAAGGCCTCATGGAGCTGCTGCACGCCTCCCGTTTTGCCAGGATAATCAGGGCCTTACTTCGAGGCTAGTGCTCACATTGACTTTCACGTTTGGTATAGAGCGGAGCCGGGTGAGCTTCCAACTAGGAACTGGAAGCACAAGGTTTCTTTCGAGAAAACTCATTTGCTTCTATGAACCATGCCGGCTGTAAGTAAAAGCACGGTAACAACAGTGCTTTTCAGGTAGCTTCGGGGCCGCATCAACGGAGCTTTCATAATGGGAAAACTAGCCTTGTGCCGTCAGTCTCTAATTTCTAGGTTGACACGCAGCATACACGCAGGAGCAGAGCTTCCTGGTTCTACGCAGTGTTCTGGTACTGAAACGGGTGCTGAAGCAAGGCCCCTAGGAGTGTTGAAAAGCTTACTACCTTGAAACTAAAGCAGAACAACGATGAAGGCCTCATGGAGCTGCTGCACGCCTCTCGTTTTGCAAGGATAATCAGGGCCTTACTTCGAAGCTTGGGCTCACGTTGACTTTCACTTTAGGTATAGCGCAGAGCAGGGTGAGCTTCCAACAAGGAACTGGAACCCCAAGGTTTCTTAGGAGAAAACTCATTTTCTTCCCAGAACCATGCCGGCAGTGAGGAAAACCCCGGCAACAACAATGCTTTTCAGGTAGCTTCGAGGCCGCATGAACGGAGCTTTCATAATGGCAAAAGAAGCCTTATGCCATCAGTCTCCAATTTCTAGGTTGACACGCAGCATACACGCAGGACCAGAGCTTACTGTCTCTACGCAGTGTTCTGGTACCGAAACGGTTGCTTAAGCAAAGTCCCTAGGAATGTTGGAAAGCTTACTACCGTGAAACTAAAGCAGAACAGCGATGAAGGCCTCATGGAGCTGCTGCACGCCTCCCGTTTTGCCCGGATAATCAGGGCCTTACTTCGAGGCTAGTGCTCACATTGACTTTCACGTTTGGTATAGAGCGGAGCCGGGTGAGCTTCCAACTAGGAACTGGAAGCACAAGGTTTCTTTCGAGAAAACTCATTTGCTTCTATGAACCATGCCGGCTGTAAGTAAAAGCACGGTAACAACAGTGCTTTTCAGGTAGCTTCGGGGCCGCATCAACGGAGCTTTCATAATGGGAAAACTAGCCTTGTGCCGTCAGTCTCTAATTTCTAGGTTGACACGCAGCATACACGCAGGAGCAGAGCTTCCTGGTTCTACGCAGTGTTCTGGTACTGAAACGGGTGCTGAAGCAAGGCCCCTAGGAGTGTTGAAAAGCTTACTACCTTGAAACTAAAGCAGAACAACGATGAAGGCCTCATGGAGCTGCTGCACGCCTCTCGTTTTGCAAGGATAATCAGGGCCTTACTTCGAAGCTTGGGCTCACGTTGACTTTCACTTTAGGTATAGCGCAGAGCAGGGTGAGCTTCCAACAAGGAACTGGAACCCCAAGGTTTCTTAGGAGAAAACTCATTTTCTTCCCAGAACCATGCCGGCAGTGAGGAAAACCCCGGCAACAACAATGCTTTTCAGGTAGCTTCGAGGCCGCATGAACGGAGCTTTCATAATGGCAAAAGAAGCCTTATGCCATCAGTCTCCAATTTCTAGGTTGACACGCAGCATACACGCAGGCCCAGAGCTTACTGTCTCTACGCAGTGTTCTGGTACCGAAACGGTTGCTTAAGCAAAGTCCCTAGGAATGTTGGAAAGCTTACTACCGTGAAACTAAAGCAGAACAGCGATGAAGGCCTCATGGAGCTGCTGCACGCCTCCCGTTTTGCCAGGATAATCAGGGCCTTACTTCGAGGCTAGTGCTCACATTGACTTTCACGTTTGGTATAGAGCGGAGCCGGGTGAGCTTCCAACTAGGAACTGGAAGCACAAGGTTTCTTTCGAGAAAACTCATTTGCTTCTATGAACCATGCCGGCTGTAAGTAAAAGCACGGTAACAACAGTGCTTTTCAGGTAGCTTCGGGGCCGCATCAACGGAGCTTTCATAATGGGAAAACTAGCCTTGTGCCGTCAGTCTCTAATTTCTAGGTTGACACGCAGCATACACGCAGGAGCAGAGCTTCCTGGTTCTACGCAGTGTTCTGGTACTGAAACGGGTGCTGAAGCAAGGCCCCTAGGAGTGTTGAAAAGCTTACTACCTTGAAACTAAAGCAGAACAACGATGAAGGCCTCATGGAGCTGCTGCACGCCTCTCGTTTTGCAAGGATAATCAGGGCCTTACTTTGAAGCTTGGGCTCACGTTGACTTTCACTTTAGGTATAGCGCAGAACAGGGTGAGCTTCCAACAAGGAACTGGAACCCCAAGGTTTCTTAGGAGAAAACTCATTTTCTTCCCAGAACCATGCCGGCAGTGAGGAAAACCCCGGCAACAACAATGCTTTTCAGGTAGCTTCGAGGCCGCATGAACGGAGCTTTCATAATGGGAAAAGAAGCCTTATGCCATCAGTCTCCAATTTCTAGGTTGACACGCAGCATACATGCAGGACCAGTGCTTACTGTCTCTACGCAGTGTTCTGGTACCGAAACGGTTGCTTAAGCAAAGTCCCTAGGAATGTTGGAAAGCTTACTACCGTGAAACTAAAGCAGAACAGCGATGAAGGCCTCATGGAGCTGCTGCACGCCTCCCGTTTTGCCAGGATAATCAGGGCCTTACTTCGAGGCTAGTGCTCACATTGACTTTCACGTTTGGTATAGAGCGGAGCCGGGTGAGCTTCCAACTAGGAACTGGAAGCACAAGGTTTCTTTCGAGAAAACTCATTTGCTTCTATGAACCATGCCGGCTGTAAGTAAAAGCACGGTAACAACAGTGCTTTTCAGGTAGCTTCGGGGCCGCATCAACGGAGCTTTCATAATGGGAAAACTAGCCTTGTGCCGTCAGTCTCTAATTTCTAGGTTGACACGCAGCATACACGCAGGAGCAGAGCTTCCTGGTTCTACGCACTGTTCTGGTACTGAAACGGGTGCTGAAGCAAGGCCCCTAGGAGTGTTGAAAAGCTTACTACCTTGAAACTAAAGCAGAACAACGATGAAGGCCTCATGGAGCTGCTGCACGCCTCTCGTTTTGCAAGGATAATCAGGGCCTTACTTCGAAGCTTGGGCTCACGTTGACTTTCACTTTAGGTATAGCGCAGAGCAGGGTGAGCTTCCAACAAGGAACTGGAACCCCAAGGTTTCTTAGGAGAAAACTCATTTTCTTCTCAGAACCATGCCGGCAGTGAGGAAAACCCCGGCAACAACAATGCTTTTCAGGTAGCTTCGAGGCCGCATGAACGGAGCTTTCATAATGGGAAAAGAAGCCTTATGCCATCAGTCTGCAATTTCTAGGTTGACACGCAGCATACACGCAGGACCAGAGCTTACTGTCTCTACGCAGTGTTCTGGTACCGAAACGGTTGCTTAAGCAAAGTCCCTAGGAATGTTGGAAAGCTTACTACCGTGAAACTAAAGCAGAACAGCGATGAAGGCCTCATGGAGCTGCTGCACGCCTCCCGTTTTGCCAGGATAATCAGGGCCTTACTTCGAGGCTAGTGCTCACATTGACTTTCACGTTTGGTATAGAGCGGAGCCGGGTGAGCTTCCAACTAGGAACTGGAAGCACAAGGTTTCTTTCGAGAAAACTCATTTGCTTCTATGAACCATGCCGGCTGTAAGTAAAAGCACGGTAACAACAGTGCTTTTCAGGTAGCTTCGGGGCCGCATCAACGGAGCTTTCATAATGGGAAAACTAGCCTTGTGCCGTCAGTCTCTAATTTCTAGGTTGACACGCAGCATACACGCAGGAGCAGAGCTTCCTGGTTCTACGCAGTGTTCTGGTACTGAAACGGGTGCTGAAGCAAGGCCCCTAGGAGTGTTGAAAAGCTTACTACCTTGAAACTAAAGCAGAACAACGATGAAGGCCTCATGGAGCTGCTGCACGCCTCTCGTTTTGCAAGGATAATCAGGGCCTTACTTCGAAGCTTGGGCTCACGTTGACTTTCACTTTAGGTATAGCGCAGAGCAGGGTGAGCTTCCAACAAGGAACTGGAACCCCAAGGTTTCTTAGGAGAAAACTCATTTTCTTCTCAGAACCATGCCGGCAGTGAGGAAAACCCCGGCAACAACAATGCTTTTCAGGTAGCTTCGAGGCCGCATGAACGGAGCTTTCATAATGGGAAAAGAAGCCTTATGCCATCAGTCTCCAATTTCTAGGTTGACACGCAGCATACACGCAGGACCAGAGCTTACTGTCTCTACGCAGTGTTCTGGTACCGAAACGGTTGCTTAAGCAAAGTCCCTAGGAATGTTGGAAAGCTTACTACCGTGAAACTAAAGCAGAACAGCGATGAAGGCCTCATGGAGCTGCTGCACGCCTCCCGTTTTGCCAGGATAATCAGGGCCTTACTTCGAGGCTAGTGCTCACATTGACTTTCACGTTTGGTATAGAGCGGAGCCGGGTGAGCTTCCAACTAGGAACTGGAAGCACAAGGTTTCTTTCGAGAAAACTCATTTGCTTCTATGAACCATGCCGGCTGTAAGTAAAAGCACGGTAACAACAGTGCTTTTCAGGTAGCTTCGGGGCCGCATCAACGGAGCTTTCATAATGGGAAAACTAGCCTTGTGCCGTCAGTCTCTAATTTCTAGGTTGACACGCAGCATACACGCAGGAGCAGAGCTTCCTGGTTCTACGCAGTGTTCTGGTACTGAAACGGGTGCTGAAGCAAGGCCCCTAGGAGTGTTGAAAAGCTTACTACCTTGAAACTAAAGCAGAACAACGATGAAGGCCTCATGGAGCTGCTGCACGCCTCTCGTTTTGCAAGGATAATCAGGGCCTTACTTCGAAGCTTGGGCTCACGTTGACTTTCACTTTAGGTATAGCGCAGAGCAGGGTGAGCTTCCAACAAGGAACTGGAACCCCAAGGTTTCTTAGGAGAAAACTCATTTTCTTCCCAGAACCATGCCGGCAGTGAGGAAAACCCCGGCAACAACAATGCTTTTCAGGTAGCTTCGAGGCCGCATGAACGGAGCTTTCATAATGGGAAAAGAAGCCTTATGCCATCAGTCTCCAATTTCTAGGTTGACACGCAGCATACACGCAGGACCAGAGCTTACTGTCTCTACGCAGTGTTCTGGTACCGAAACGGTTGCTTAAGCAAAGTCCCTAGGAATGTTGGAAAGCTTACTACCGTGAAACTAAAGCAGAACAGCGATGAAGGCCTCATGGAGCTGCTGCACGCCTCCCGTTTTGCCCGGATAATCAGGGCCTTACTTCGAGGCTAGTGCTCACATTGACTTTCACGTTTGGTATAGAGCGGAGCCGGGTGAGCTTCCAACTAGGAACTGGAAGCACAAGGTTTCTTTCGAGAAAACTCATTTGCTTCTATGAACCATGCCGGCTGTAAGTAAAAGCACGGTAACAACAGTGCTTTTCAGGTAGCTTCGGGGCCGCATCAACGGAGCTTTCATAATGGGAAAACTAGCCTTGTGCCGTCAGTCTCTAATTTCTAGGTTGACACGCAGCATACACGCAGGAGCAGAGCTTCCTGGTTCTACGCAGTGTTCTGGTACTGAAACGGGTGCTGAAGCAAGGCCCCTAGGAGTGTTGAAAAGCTTACTACCTTGAAACTAAAGCAGAACAACGATGAAGGCCTCATGGAGCTGCTGCACGCCTCTCGTTTTGCAAGGATAATCAGGGCCTTACTTCGAAGCTTGGGCTCACGTTGACTTTCACTTTAGGTATAGCGCAGAGCAGGGTGAGCTTCCAACAAGGAACTGGAACCCCAAGGTTTCTTAGGAGAAAACTCATTTTCTTCCCAGAACCATGCCGGCAGTGAGGAAAACCCCGGCAACAACAATGCTTTTCAGGTAGCTTCGAGGCCGCATGAACGGAGCTTTCATAATGGGAAAAGAAGCCTTATGCCATCAGTCTCCAATTTCTAGGTTGACACGCAGCATACACGCAGGACCAGAGCTTACTGTCTCTATGCAGTGTTCTGGTACCGAAACGGTTGCTTAAGCAAAGTCCCTAGGAATGTTGGAAAGCTTACTACCGTGAAACTAAAGCAGAACAGCGATGAAGGCCTCATGGAGCTGCTGCACGCCTCCCGTTTTGCCAGGATAATCAGGGCCTTACTTCGAGGCTAGTGCTCACATTGACTTTCACGTTTGGTATAGAGCGGAGCCGGGTGAGCTTCCAACTAGGAACTGGAAGCACAAGGTTTCTTTCGAGAAAACTCATTTGCTTCTATGAACCATGCCGGCTGTAAGTAAAAGCACGGTAACAACAGTGCTTTTCAGGTAGCTTCGGGGCCGCATCAACGGAGCTTTCATAATGGGAAAACTAGCCTTGTGCCGTCAGTCTCTAATTTCTAGGTTGACACGCAGCATACACGCAGGAGCAGAGCTTCCTGGTTCTACGCAGTGTTCTGGTACTGAAACGGGTGCTGAAGCAAGGCCCCTAGGAGTGTTGAAAAGCTTACTACCTTGAAACTAAAGCAGAACAACGATGAAGGCCTCATGGAGCTGCTGCACGCCTCTCGTTTTGCAAGGATAATCAGGGCCTTACTTCGAAGCTTGGGCTCATGTTGACTTTCACTTTAGGTATAGCGCAGAATAGGGTGAGCTTCCAACAAGGAACTGGAACCCCAAGGTTTCTTAGGAGAAAACTCATTTTCTTCTCAGAACCATGCCGGCAGTGAGGAAAACCCCGGCAACAACAATGCTTTTCAGGTAGCTTCGAGGCCGCATGAACGGAGCTTTCATAATGGCAAAAGAAGCCTTATGCCATCAGTCTCCAATTTCTAGGTTGACACGCAGCATACACGCAGGACCAGAGCTTACTGTCTCTACGCAGTGTTCTGGTACCGAAACGGTTGCTTAAGCAAAGTCCCTAGGAATGTTGGAAAGCTTACTACCGTGAAACTAAAGCAGAACAGCGATGAAGGCCTCATGGAGCTGCTGCACGCCTCCCGTTTTGCCAGGATAATCAGGGCCTTACTTCGAGGCTAGTGCTCACATTGACTTTCACGTTTGGTATAGAGCGGAGCCGGGTGAGCTTCCAACTAGGAACTGGAAGCACAAGGTTTCTTTCGAGAAAACTCATTTTCTTCTATGAACCATGCCGGCTGTAAGTAAAAGCACGGTAACAACAGTGCTTTTCAGGTAGCTTCGGGGCCGCATCAACGGAGCTTTCATAATGGGAAAACTAGCCTTGTGCCGTCAGTCTCTAATTTCTAGGTTGACACGCAGCATACACGCAGGAGCAGAGCTTCCTGGTTCTACGCAGTGTTCTGGTACTGAAACGGGTGCTGAAGCAAGGCCCCTAGGAGTGTTGAAAAGCTTACTACCTTGAAACTAAAGCAGAACAACGATGAAGGCCTCATGGAGCTGCTGCACGCCTCTCGTTTTGCAAGGATAATCAGGGCCTTACTTCGAAGCTTGGGCTCACGTTGACTTTCACTTTAGGTATAGCGCAGAGCAGGGTGAGCTTCCAACAAGGAACTGGAACCCCAAGGTTTCTTAGGAGAAAACTCATTTTCTTCCCAGAACCATGCCGGCAGTGAGGAAAACCCCGGCAACAACAATGCTTTTCAGGTAGCTTCGAGGCCGCATGAACGGAGCTTTCATAATGGCAAAAGAAGCCTTATGCCATCAGTCTCCAATTTCTAGGTTGACACGCAGCATACACGCAGGACCAGAGCTTACTGTCTCTACGCAGTGTTCTGGTACCGAAACGGTTGCTTAAGCAAAGTCCCTAGGAATGTTGGAAAGCTTACTACCGTGAAACTAAAGCAGAACAGCGATGAAGGCCTCATGGAGCTGCTGCACGCCTCCCGTTTTGCCAGGATAATCAGGGCCTTACTTCGAGGCTAGTGCTCACATTGACTTTCACGTTTGGTATAGAGCGGAGCCGGGTGAGCTTCCAACTAGGAACTGGAAGCACAAGGTTTCTTTCGAGAAAACTCATTTGCTTCTATGAACCATGCCGGCTGTAAGTAAAAGCACGGTAACAACAGTGCTTTTCAGGTAGCTTCGGGGCCGCATCAACGGAGCTTTCATAATGGGAAAACTAGCCTTGTGCCGTCAGTCTCTAATTTCTAGGTTGACACGCAGCATACACGCAGGAGCAGAGCTTCCTGGTTCTACGCAGTGTTCTGGTACTGAAACGGGTGCTGAAGCAAGGCCCCTAGGAGTGTTGAAAAGCTTACTACCTTGAAACTAAAGCAGAACAACGATGAAGGCCTCATGGAGCTGCTGCACGCCTCTCGTTTTGCAAGGATAATCAGGGCCTTACTTCGAAGCTTGGGCTCACGTTGACTTTCACTTTAGGTATAGCGCAGAGCAGGGTGAGCTTCCAACAAGGAACTGGAACCCCAAGGTTTCTTAGGAGAAAACTCATTTTCTTCCCAGAACCATGCCGGCAGTGAGGAAAACCCCGGCAACAACAATGCTTTTCAGGTAGCTTCGAGGCCGCATGAACGGAGCTTTCATAATGGCAAAAGAAGCCTTATGCCATCAGTCTCCAATTTCTAGGTTGACACGCAGCATACACGCAGGACCAGAGCTTACTGTCTCTATGCAGTGTTCTGGTACCGAAACGGTTGCTTAAGCAAAGTCCCTAGGAATGTTGGAAAGCTTACTACCGTGAAACTAAAGCAGAACAGCGATGAAGGCCTCATGGAGCTGCTGCACGCCTCCCGTTTTGCCAGGATAATCAGGGCCTTACTTCGAGGCTAGTGCTCACATTGACTTTCACGTTTGGTATAGAGCGGAGCCGGGTGAGCTTCCAACTAGGAACTGGAAGCACAAGGTTTCTTTCGAGAAAACTCATTTGCTTCTATGAACCATGCCGGCTGTAAGTAAAAGCACGGTAACAACAGTGCTTTTCAGGTAGCTTCGGGGCCGCATCAACGGAGCTTTCATAATGGGAAAACTAGCCTTGTGCCGTCAGTCTCTAATTTCTAGGTTGACACGCAGCATACACGCAGGAGCAGAGCTTCCTGGTTCTACGCAGTGTTCTGGTACTGAAACGGGTGCTGAAGCAAGGCCCCTAGGAGTGTTGAAAAGCTTACTACCTTGAAACTAAAGCAGAACAACGATGAAGGCCTCATGGAGCTGTTGCACGCCTCTCGTTTTGCAAGGATAATCAGGGCCTTACTTCGAAGCTTGGGCTCATGTTGACTTTCACTTTAGGTATAGCGCAGAATAGGGTGAGCTTCCAACAAGGAACTGGAACCCCAAGGTTTCTTAGGAGAAAACTCATTTTCTTCTCAGAACCATGCCGGCAGTGAGGAAAACCCCGGCAACAACAATGCTTTTCAGGTAGCTTCGAGGCCGCATGAACGGAGCTTTCATAATGGGAAAAGAAGCCTTATGCCATCAGTCTCCAATTTCTAGGTTGACACGCAGCATACACGCAGGACCAGAGCTTACTGTCTCTACGCAGTGTTCTGGTACCGAAACGGTTGCTTAAGCAAAGTCCCTAGGAATGTTGGAAAGCTTACTACCGTGAAACTAAAGCAGAACAGCGATGAAGGCCTCATGGAGCTGCTGCACGCCTCCCGTTTTGCCAGGATAATCAGGGCCTTACTTCGAGGCTAGTGCTCACATTGACTTTCACGTTTGGTATAGAGCGGAGCCGGGTGAGCTTCCAACTAGGAACTGGAAGCACAAGGTTTCTTTCGAGAAAACTCATTTTCTTCTATGAACCATGCCGGCTGTAAGTAAAAGCACGGTAACAACAGTGCTTTTCAGGTAGCTTCGGGGCCGCATCAACGGAGCTTTCATAATGGGAAAACTAGCCTTGTGCCGTCAGTCTCTAATTTCTAGGTTGACACGCAGCATACACGCAGGAGCAGAGCTTCCTGGTTCTACGCAGTGTTCTGGTACTGAAACGGGTGCTGAAGCAAGGCCCCTAGGAGTGTTGAAAAGCTTACTACCTTGAAACTAAAGCAGAACAACGATGAAGGCCTCATGGAGCTGCTGCACGCCTCTCGTTTTGCAAGGATAATCAGGGCCTTACTTCGAAGCTTGGGCTCACGTTGACTTTCACTTTAGGTATAGCGCAGAGCAGGGTGAGCTTCCAACAAGGAACTGGAACCCCAAGGTTTCTTAGGAGAAAACTCATTTTCTTCCCAGAACCATGCCGGCAGTGAGGAAAACCCCGGCAACAACAATGCTTTTCAGGTAGCTTCGAGGCCGCATGAACGGAGCTTTCATAATGGGAAAAGAAGCCTTATGCCATCAGTCTCCAATTTCTAGGTTGACACGCAGCATACACGCAGGACCAGAGCTTACTGTCTCTACGCAGTGTTCTGGTACCGAAACGGTTGCTTAAGCAAAGTCCCTAGGAATGTTGGAAAGCTTACTACCGTGAAACTAAAGCAGAACAGCGATGAAGGCCTCATGGAGCTGCTGCACGCCTCCCGTTTTGCCAGGATAATCAGGGCCTTACTTCGAGGCTAGTGCTCACATTGACTTTCACGTTTGGTATAGAGCGGAGCCGGGTGAGCTTCCAACTAGGAACTGGAAGCACAAGGTTTCTTTCGAGAAAACTCATTTGCTTCTATGAACCATGCCGGCTGTAAGTAAAAGCACGGTAACAACAGTGCTTTTCAGGTAGCTTCGGGGCCGCATCAACGGAGCTTTCATAATGGGAAAACTAGCCTTGTGCCGTCAGTCTCTAATTTCTAGGTTGACACGCAGCATACACGCAGGAGCAGAGCTTCCTGGTTCTACGCAGTGTTCTGGTACTGAAACGGGTGCTGAAGCAAGGCCCCTAGGAGTGTTGAAAAGCTTACTACCTTGAAACTAAAGCAGAACAACGATGAAGGCCTCATGGAGCTGCTGCACGCCTCTCGTTTTGCAAGGATAATCAGGGCCTTACTTCGAAGCTTGGGCTCACGTTGACTTTCACTTTAGGTATAGCGCAGAGCAGGGTGAGCTTCCAACAAGGAACTGGAACCCCAAGGTTTCTTAGGAGAAAACTCATTTTCTTCCCAGAACCATGCCGGCAGTGAGGAAAACCCCGGCAACAACAATGCTTTTCAGGTAGCTTCGAGGCCGCATGAACGGAGCTTTCATAATGGGAAAAGAAGCCTTATGCCATCAGTCTCCAATTTCTAGGTTGACACGCAGCATACACGCAGGACCAGAGCTTACTGTCTCTACGCAGTGTTCTGGTACCGAAACGGTTGCTTAAGCAAAGTCCCTAGGAATGTTGGAAAGCTTACTACCGTGAAACTAAAGCAGAACAGCGATGAAGGCCTCATGGAGCTGCTGCACGCCTCCCGTTTTGCCCGGATAATCAGGGCCTTACTTCGAGGCTAGTGCTCACATTGACTTTCACGTTTGGTATAGAGCGGAGCCGGGTGAGCTTCCAACTAGGAACTGGAAGCACAAGGTTTCTTTCGAGAAAACTCATTTGCTTCTATGAACCATGCCGGCTGTAAGTAAAAGCACGGTAACAACAGTGCTTTTCAGGTAGCTTCGGGGCCGCATCAACGGAGCTTTCATAATGGGAAAACTAGCCTTGTGCCGTCAGTCTCTAATTTCTAGGTTGACACGCAGCATACACGCAGGAGCAGAGCTTCCTGGTTCTACGCAGTGTTCTGGTACTGAAACGGGTGCTGAAGCAAGGCCCCTAGGAGTGTTGAAAAGCTTACTACCTTGAAACTAAAGCAGAACAACGATGAAGGCCTCATGGAGCTGCTGCACGCCTCTCGTTTTGCAAGGATAATCAGGGCCTTACTTCGAAGCTTGGGCTCATGTTGACTTTCACTTTAGGTATAGCGCAGAATAGGGTGAGCTTCCAACAAGGAACTGGAACCCCAAGGTTTCTTAGGAGAAAACTCATTTTCTTCCCAGAACCATGCCGGCAGTGAGGAAAACCCCGGCAACAACAATGCTTTTCAGGTAGCTTCGAGGCCGCATGAACGGAGCTTTCATAATGGCAAAAGAAGCCTTATGCCATCAGTCTCCAATTTCTAGGTTGACACGCAGCATACACGCAGGACCAGAGCTTACTGTCTCTACGCAGTGTTCTGGTACCGAAACGGTTGCTTAAGCAAAGTCCCTAGGAATGTTGGAAAGCTTACTACCGTGAAACTAAAGCAGAACAGCGATGAAGGCCTCATGGAGCTGCTGCACGCCTCCCGTTTTGCCAGGATAATCAGGGCCTTACTTCGAGGCTAGTGCTCACATTGACTTTCACGTTTGGTATAGAGCGGAGCCGGGTGAGCTTCCAACTAGGAACTGGAAGCACAAGGTTTCTTTCGAGAAAACTCATTTGCTTCTATGAACCATGCCGGCTGTAAGTAAAAGCACGGTAACAACAGTGCTTTTCAGGTAGCTTCGGGGCCGCATCAACGGAGCTTTCATAATGGGAAAACTAGCCTTGTGCCGTCAGTCTCTAATTTCTAGGTTGACACGCAGCATACACGCAGGAGCAGAGCTTCCTGGTTCTACGCAGTGTTCTGGTACTGAAACGGGTGCTGAAGCAAGGCCCCTAGGAGTGTTGAAAAGCTTACTACCTTGAAACTAAAGCAGAACAACGATGAAGGCCTCATGGAGCTGCTGCACGCCTCTCGTTTTGCAAGGATAATCAGGGCCTTACTTCGAAGCTTGGGCTCACGTTGACTTTCACTTTAGGTATAGCGCAGAGCAGGGTGAGCTTCCAACAAGGAACTGGAACCCCAAGGTTTCTTAGGAGAAAACTCATTTTCTTCCCAGAACCATGCCGGCAGTGAGGAAAACCCCGGCAACAACAATGCTTTTCAGGTAGCTTCGAGGCCGCATGAACGGAGCTTTCATAATGGCAAAAGAAGCCTTATGCCATCAGTCTCCAATTTCTAGGTTGACACGCAGCATACACGCAGGACCAGAGCTTACTGTCTCTACGCAGTGTTCTGGTACCGAAACGGTTGCTTAAGCAAAGTCCCTAGGAATGTTGGAAAGCTTACTACCGTGAAACTAAAGCAGAACAGCGATGAAGGCCTCATGGAGCTGCTGCACGCCTCCCGTTTTGCCAGGATAATCAGGGCCTTACTTCGAGGCTAGTGCTCACATTGACTTTCACGTTTGGTATAGAGCGGAGCCGGGTGAGCTTCCAACTAGGAACTGGAAGCACAAGGTTTCTTTCGAGAAAACTCATTTGCTTCTATGAACCATGCCGGCTGTAAGTAAAAGCACGGTAACAACAGTGCTTTTCAGGTAGCTTCGGGGCCGCATCAACGGAGCTTTCATAATGGGAAAACTAGCCTTGTGCCGTCAGTCTCTAATTTCTAGGTTGACACGCAGCATACACGCAGGAGCAGAGCTTCCTGGTTCTACGCAGTGTTCTGGTACTGAAACGGGTGCTGAAGCAAGGCCCCTAGGAGTGTTGAAAAGCTTACTACCTTGAAACTAAAGCAGAACAACGATGAAGGCCTCATGGAGCTGCTGCACGCCTCTCGTTTTGCAAGGATAATCAGGGCCTTACTTCGAAGCTTGGGCTCACGTTGACTTTCACTTTAGGTATAGCGCAGAGCAGGGTGAGCTTCCAACAAGGAACTGGAACCCCAAGGTTTCTTAGGAGAAAACTCATTTTCTTCCCAGAACCATGCCGGCAGTGAGGAAAACCCCGGCAACAACAATGCTTTTCAGGTAGCTTCGAGGCCGCATGAACGGAGCTTTCATAATGGGAAAAGAAGCCTTATGCCATCAGTCTCCAATTTCTAGGTTGACACGCAGCATACACGCAGGACCAGAGCTTACTGTCTCTACGCAGTGTTCTGGTACCGAAACGGTTGCTTAAGCAAAGTCCCTAGGAATGTTGGAAAGCTTACTACCGTGAAACTAAAGCAGAACAGCGATGAAGGCCTCATGGAGCTGCTGCACGCCTCCCGTTTTGCCCGGATAATCAGGGCCTTACTTCGAGGCTAGTGCTCACATTGACTTTCACGTTTGGTATAGAGCGGAGCCGGGTGAGCTTCCAACTAGGAACTGGAAGCACAAGGTTTCTTTCGAGAAAACTCATTTGCTTCTATGAACCATGCCGGCTGTAAGTAAAAGCACGGTAACAACAGTGCTTTTCAGGTAGCTTCGGGGCCGCATCAACGGAGCTTTCATAATGGGAAAACTAGCCTTGTGCCGTCAGTCTCTAATTTCTAGGTTGACACGCAGCATACACGCAGGAGCAGAGCTTCCTGGTTCTACGCAGTGTTCTGGTACTGAAACGGGTGCTGAAGCAAGGCCCCTAGGAGTGTTGAAAAGCTTACTACCTTGAAACTAAAGCAGAACAACGATGAAGGCCTCATGGAGCTGCTGCACGCCTCTCGTTTTGCAAGGATAATCAGGGCCTTACTTCGAAGCTTGGGCTCACGTTGACTTTCACTTTAGGTATAGCGCAGAGCAGGGTGAGCTTCCAACAAGGAACTGGAACCCCAAGGTTTCTTAGGAGAAAACTCATTTTCTTCCCAGAACCATGCCGGCAGTGAGGAAAACCCCGGCAACAACAATGCTTTTCAGGTAGCTTCGAGGCCGCATGAACGGAGCTTTCATAATGGGAAAAGAAGCCTTATGCCATCAGTCTCCAATTTCTAGGTTGACACGCAGCATACACGCAGGACCAGAGCTTACTGTCTCTACGCAGTGTTCTGGTACCGAAACGGTTGCTTAAGCAAAGTCCCTAGGAATGTTGGAAAGCTTACTACCGTGAAACTAAAGCAGAACAGCGATGAAGGCCTCATGGAGCTGCTGCACGCCTCCCGTTTTGCCCGGATAATCAGGGCCTTACTTCGAGGCTAGTGCTCACATTGACTTTCACGTTTGGTATAGAGCGGAGCCGGGTGAGCTTCCAACTAGGAACTGGAAGCACAAGGTTTCTTTCGAGAAAACTCATTTGCTTCTATGAACCATGCCGGCTGTAAGTAAAAGCACGGTAACAACAGTGCTTTTCAGGTAGCTTCGGGGCCGCATCAACGGAGCTTTCATAATGGGAAAACTAGCCTTGTGCCGTCAGTCTCTAATTTCTAGGTTGACACGCAGCATACACGCAGGAGCAGAGCTTCCTGGTTCTACGCAGTGTTCTGGTACTGAAACGGGTGCTGAAGCAAGGCCCCTAGGAGTGTTGAAAAGCTTACTACCTTGAAACTAAAGCAGAACAACGATGAAGGCCTCATGGAGCTGCTGCACGCCTCTCGTTTTGCAAGGATAATCAGGGCCTTACTTCGAAGCTTGGGCTCACGTTGACTTTCACTTTAGGTATAGCGCAGAGCAGGGTGAGCTTCCAACAAGGAACTGGAACCCCAAGGTTTCTTAGGAGAAAACTCATTTTCTTCCCAGAACCATGCCGGCAGTGAGGAAAACCCCGGCAACAACAATGCTTTTCAGGTAGCTTCGAGGCCGCATGAACGGAGCTTTCATAATGGCAAAAGAAGCCTTATGCCATCAGTCTCCAATTTCTAGGTTGACACGCAGCATACACGCAGGACCAGAGCTTACTGTCTCTACGCAGTGTTCTGGTACCGAAACGGTTGCTTAAGCAAAGTCCCTAGGAATGTTGGAAAGCTTACTACCGTGAAACTAAAGCAGAACAGCGATGAAGGACTCATGGAGCTGCTGCACGCCTCCCGTTTTGCCCGGATAATCAGGGCCTTACTTCGAGGCTAGTGCTCACATTGACTTTCACGTTTGGTATAGAGCGGAGCCGGGTGAGCTTCCAACTAGGAACTGGAAGCACAAGGTTTCTTTCGAGAAAACTCATTTTCTTCTATGAACCATGCCGGCTGTAAGTAAAAGCACGGTAACAACAGTGCTTTTCAGGTAGCTTCGGGGCCGCATCAACGGAGCTTTCATAATGGGAAAACTAGCCTTGTGCCGTCAGTCTCTAATTTCTAGGTTGACACGCAGCATACACGCAGGAGCAGAGCTTCCTGGTTCTACGCAGTGTTCTGGTACTGAAACGGGTGCTGAAGCAAGGCCCCTAGGAGTGTTGAAAAGCTTACTACCTTGAAACTAAAGCAGAACAACGATGAAGGCCTCATGGAGCTGCTGCACGCCTCTCGTTTTGCAAGGATAATCAGGGCCTTACTTCGAAGCTTGGGCTCACGTTGACTTTCACTTTAGGTATAGCGCAGAGCAGGGTGAGCTTCCAACAAGGAACTGGAACCCCAAGGTTTCTTAGGAGAAAACTCATTTTCTTCCCAGAACCATGCCGGCAGTGAGGAAAACCCCGGCAACAACAATGCTTTTCAGGTAGCTTCGAGGCCGCATGAACGGAGCTTTCATAATGGCAAAAGAAGCCTTATGCCATCAGTCTCCAATTTCTAGGTTGACACGCAGCATACACGCAGGACCAGAGCTTACTGTCTCTACGCAGTGTTCTGGTACCGAAACGGTTGCTTAAGCAAAGTCCCTAGGAATGTTGGAAAGCTTACTACCGTGAAACTAAAGCAGAACAGCGATGAAGGACTCATGGAGCTGCTGCACGCCTCCCGTTTTGCCCGGATAATCAGGGCCTTACTTCGAGGCTAGTGCTCACATTGACTTTCACGTTTGGTATAGAGCGGAGCCGGGTGAGCTTCCAACTAGGAACTGGAAGCACAAGGTTTCTTTCGAGAAAACTCATTTGCTTCTATGAACCATGCCGGCTGTAAGTAAAAGCACGGTAACAACAGTGCTTTTCAGGTAGCTTCGGGGCCGCATCAACGGAGCTTTCATAATGGGAAAACTAGCCTTGTGCCGTCAGTCTCTAATTTCTAGGTTGACACGCAGCATACACGCAGGAGCAGAGCTTCCTGGTTCTACGCAGTGTTCTGGTACTGAAACGGGTGCTGAAGCAAGGCCCCTAGGAGTGTTGAAAAGCTTACTACCTTGAAACTAAAGCAGAACAACGATGAAGGCCTCATGGAGCTGCTGCACGCCTCTCGTTTTGCAAGGATAATCAGGGCCTTACTTCGAAGCTTGGGCTCACGTTGACTTTCACTTTAGGTATAGCGCAGAGCAGGGTGAGCTTCCAACAAGGAACTGGAACCCCAAGGTTTCTTAGGAGAAAACTCATTTTCTTCCCAGAACCATGCCGGCAGTGAGGAAAACCCCGGCAACAACAATGCTTTTCAGGTAGCTTCGAGGCCGCATGAACGGAGCTTTCATAATGGCAAAAGAAGCCTTATGCCATCAGTCTCCAATTTCTAGGTTGACACGCAGCATACACGCAGGACCAGAGCTTACTGTCTCTACGCAGTGTTCTGGTACCGAAACGGTTGCTTAAGCAAAGTCCCTAGGAATGTTGGAAAGCTTACTACCGTGAAACTAAAGCAGAACAGCGATGAAGGCCTCATGGAGCTGCTGCACGCCTCCCGTTTTGCCCGGATAATCAGGGCCTTACTTCGAGGCTAGTGCTCACATTGACTTTCACGTTTGGTATAGAGCGGAGCCGGGTGAGCTTCCAACTAGGAACTGGAAGCACAAGGTTTCTTTCGAGAAAACTCATTTGCTTCTATGAACCATGCCGGCTGTAAGTAAAAGCACGGTAACAACAGTGCTTTTCAGGTAGCTTCGGGGCCGCATCAACGGAGCTTTCATAATGGGAAAACTAGCCTTGTGCCGTCAGTCTCTAATTTCTAGGTTGACACGCAGCATACACACAGGAGCAGAGCTTCCTGGTTCTACGCACTGTTCTGGTACTGAAACGGGTGCTGAAGCAAGGCCCCTAGGAGTGTTGAAAAGCTTACTACCTTGAAACTAAAGCAGAACAACGATGAAGGCCTCATGGAGCTGCTGCACGCCTCTCGTTTTGCAAGGATAATCAGGGCCTTACTTCGAAGCTTGGGCTCACGTTGACTTTCACTTTAGGTATAGCGCAGAGCAGGGTGAGCTTCCAACAAGGAACTGGAACCCCAAGGTTTCTTAGGAGAAAACTCATTTTCTTCTCAGAACCATGCCGGCAGTGAGGAAAACCCCGGCAACAACAATGCTTTTCAGGTAGCTTCGAGGCCGCATGAACGGAGCTTTCATAATGGCAAAAGAAGCCTTATGCCATCAGTCTCCAATTTCTAGGTTGACACGCAGCATACACGCAGGACCAGAGCTTACTGTCTCTACGCAGTGTTCTGGTACCGAAACGGTTGCTTAAGCAAAGTCCCTAGGAATGTTGGAAAGCTTACTACCGTGAAACTAAAGCAGAACAGCGATGAAGGCCTCATGGAGCTGCTGCACGCCTCCCGTTTTGCCCGGATAATCAGGGCCTTACTTCGAGGCTAGTGCTCACATTGACTTTCACGTTTGGTATAGAGCGGAGCCGGGTGAGCTTCCAACTAGGAACTGGAAGCACAAGGTTTCTTTCGAGAAAACTCATTTGCTTCTATGAACCATGCCGGCTGTAAGTAAAAGCACGGTAACAACAGTGCTTTTCAGGTAGCTTCGGGGCCGCATCAACGGAGCTTTCATAATGGGAAAACTAGCCTTGTGCCGTCAGTCTCTAATTTCTAGGTTGACACGCAGCATACACGCAGGAGCAGAGCTTCCTGGTTCTACGCAGTGTTCTGGTACTGAAACGGGTGCTGAAGCAAGGCCCCTAGGAGTGTTGAAAAGCTTACTACCTTGAAACTAAAGCAGAACAACGATGAAGGCCTCATGGAGCTGCTGCACGCCTCTCGTTTTGCAAGGATAATCAGGGCCTTACTTCGAAGCTTGGGCTCATGTTGACTTTCACTTTAGGTATAGCGCAGAATAGGGTGAGCTTCCAACAAGGAACTGGAACCCCAAGGTTTCTTAGGAGAAAACTCATTTTCTTCTCAGAACCATGCCGGCAGTGAGGAAAACCCCGGCAACAACAATGCTTTTCAGGTAGCTTCGAGGCCGCATGAACGGAGCTTTCATAATGGGAAAAGAAGCCTTATGCCATCAGTCTCCAATTTCTAGGTTGACACGCAGCATACACGCAGGACCAGAGCTTACTGTCTCTACGCAGTGTTCTGGTACCGAAACGGTTGCTTAAGCAAAGTCCCTAGGAATGTTGGAAAGCTTACTACCGTGAAACTAAAGCAGAACAGCGATGAAGGCCTCATGGAGCTGCTGCACGCCTCCCGTTTTGCCAGGATAATCAGGGCCTTACTTCGAGGCTAGTGCTCACATTGACTTTCACGTTTGGTATAGAGCGGAGCCGGGTGAGCTTCCAACTAGGAACTGGAAGCACAAGGTTTCTTTCGAGAAAACTCATTTGCTTCTATGAACCATGCCGGCTGTAAGTAAAAGCACGGTAACAACAGTGCTTTTCAGGTAGCTTCGGGGCCGCATCAACGGAGCTTTCATAATGGGAAAACTAGCCTTGTGCCGTCAGTCTCTAATTTCTAGGTTGACACGCAGCATACACGCAGGAGCAGAGCTTCCTGGTTCTACGCAGTGTTCTGGTACTGAAACGGGTGCTGAAGCAAGGCCCCTAGGAGTGTTGAAAAGCTTACTACCTTGAAACTAAAGCAGAACAACGATGAAGGCCTCATGGAGCTGCTGCACGCCTCTCGTTTTGCAAGGATAATCAGGGCCTTACTTCGAAGCTTGGGCTCACGTTGACTTTCACTTTAGGTATAGCGCAGAGCAGGGTGAGCTTCCAACAAGGAACTGGAACCCCAAGGTTTCTTAGGAGAAAACTCATTTTCTTCCCAGAACCATGCCGGCAGTGAGGAAAACCCCGGCAACAACAATGCTTTTCAGGTAGCTTCGAGGCCGCATGAACGGAGCTTTCATAATGGGAAAAGAAGCCTTATGCCATCAGTCTCCAATTTCTAGGTTGACACACAGCATACACGCAGGACCAGAGCTTACTGTCTCTACGCAGTGTTCTGGTACCGAAACGGTTGCTTAAGCAAAGTCCCTAGGAATGTTGGAAAGCTTACTACCGTGAAACTAAAGCAGAACAGCGATGAAGGCCTCATGGAGCTGCTGCACGCCTCCCGTTTTGCCAGGATAATCAGGGCCTTACTTCGAGGCTAGTGCTCACATTGACTTTCACGTTTGGTATAGAGCGGAGCCGGGTGAGCTTCCAACTAGGAACTGGAAGCACAAGGTTTCTTTCGAGAAAACTCATTTGCTTCTATGAACCATGCCGGCTGTAAGTAAAAGCACTGTAACAACAGTGCTTTTCAGGTAGCTTCGGGGCCGCATCAACGGAGCTTTCATAATGGGAAAACTAGCCTTGTGCCGTCAGTCTCTAATTTCTAGGTTGACACGCAGCATACACGCAGGAGCAGAGCTTCCTGGTTCTACGCAGTGTTCTGGTACTGAAACGGGTGCTGAAGCAAGGCCCCTAGGAGTGTTGAAAAGCTTACTACCTTGAAACTAAAGCAGAACAACGATGAAGGCCTCATGGAGCTGCTGCACGCCTCTCGTTTTGCAAGGATAATCAGGGCCTTACTTCGAAGCTTGGGCTCACGTTGACTTTCACTTTAGGTATAGCGCAGAGCAGGGTGAGCTTCCAACAAGGAACTGGAACCCCAAGGTTTCTTAGGAGAAAACTCATTTTCTTCCCAGAACCATGCCGGCAGTGAGGAAAACCCCGGCAACAACAATGCTTTTCAGGTAGCTTCGAGGCCGCATGAACGGAGCTTTCATAATGGCAAAAGAAGCCTTATGCCATCAGTCTCCAATTTCTAGGTTGACACGCAGCATACACGCAGGACCAGAGCTTACTGTCTCTACGCAGTGTTCTGGTACCGAAACGGTTGCTTAAGCAAAGTCCCTAGGAATGTTGGAAAGCTTACTACCGTGAAACTAAAGCAGAACAGCGATGAAGGCCTCATGGAGCTGCTGCACGCCTCCCGTTTTGCCAGGATAATCAGGGCCTTACTTCGAGGCTAGTGCTCACATTGACTTTCACGTTTGGTATAGAGCGGAGCCGGGTGAGCTTCCAACTAGGAACTGGAAGCACAAGGTTTCTTTCGAGAAAACTCATTTGCTTCTATGAACCATGCCGGCTGTAAGTAAAAGCACGGTAACAACAGTGCTTTTCAGGTAGCTTCGGGGCCGCATCAACGGAGCTTTCATAATGGGAAAACTAGCCTTGTGCCGTCAGTCTCTAATTTCTAGGTTGACACGCAGCATACACGCAGGAGCAGAGCTTCCTGGTTCTACGCAGTGTTCTGGTACTGAAACGGGTGCTGAAGCAAGGCCCCTAGGAGTGTTGAAAAGCTTACTACCTTGAAACTAAAGCAGAACAACGATGAAGGCCTCATGGAGCTGCTGCACGCCTCTCGTTTTGCAAGGATAATCAGGGCCTTACTTCGAAGCTTGGGCTCACGTTGACTTTCACTTTAGGTATAGCGCAGAGCAGGGTGAGCTTCCAACAAGGAACTGGAACCCCAAGGTTTCTTAGGAGAAAACTCATTTTCTTCCCAGAACCATGCCGGCAGTGAGGAAAACCCCGGCAACAACAATGCTTTTCAGGTAGCTTCGAGGCCGCATGAACGGAGCTTTCATAATGGCAAAAGAAGCCTTATGCCATCAGTCTCCAATTTCTAGGTTGACACGCAGCATACACGCAGGACCAGAGCTTACTGTCTCTACGCAGTGTTCTGGTACCGAAACGGTTGCTTAAGCAAAGTCCCTAGGAATGTTGGAAAGCTTACTACCGTGAAACTAAAGCAGAACAGCGATGAAGGACTCATGGAGCTGCTGCACGCCTCCCGTTTTGCCCGGATAATCAGGGCCTTACTTCGAGGCTAGTGCTCACATTGACTTTCACGTTTGGTATAGAGCGGAGCCGGGTGAGCTTCCAACTAGGAACTGGAAGCACAAGGTTTCTTTCGAGAAAACTCATTTGCTTCTATGAACCATGCCGGCTGTAAGTAAAAGCACGGTAACAACAGTGCTTTTCAGGTAGCTTCGGGGCCGCATCAACGGAGCTTTCATAATGGGAAAACTAGCCTTGTGCCGTCAGTCTCTAATTTCTAGGTTGACACGCAGCATACACGCAGGAGCAGAGCTTCCTGGTTCTACGCAGTGTTCTGGTACTGAAACGGGTGCTGAAGCAAGGCCCCTAGGAGTGTTGAAAAGCTTACTACCTTGAAACTAAAGCAGAACAACGATGAAGGCCTCATGGAGCTGCTGCACGCCTCTCGTTTTGCAAGGATAATCAGGGCCTTACTTCGAAGCTTGGGCTCACGTTGACTTTCACTTTAGGTATAGCGCAGAGCAGGGTGAGCTTCCAACAAGGAACTGGAACCCCAAGGTTTCTTAGGAGAAAACTCATTTTCTTCCCAGAACCATGCCGGCAGTGAGGAAAACCCCGGCAACAACAATGCTTTTCAGGTAGCTTCGAGGCCGCATGAACGGAGCTTTCATAATGGCAAAAGAAGCCTTATGCCATCAGTCTCCAATTTCTAGGTTGACACGCAGCATACACGCAGGACCAGAGCTTACTGTCTCTACGCAGTGTTCTGGTACCGAAACGGTTGCTTAAGCAAAGTCCCTAGGAATGTTGGAAAGCTTACTACCGTGAAACTAAAGCAGAACAGCGATGAAGGCCTCATGGAGCTGCTGCACGCCTCCCGTTTTGCCCGGATAATCAGGGCCTTACTTCGAGGCTAGTGCTCACATTGACTTTCACGTTTGGTATAGAGCGGAGCCGGGTGAGCTTCCAACTAGGAACTGGAAGCACAAGGTTTCTTTCGAGAAAACTCATTTGCTTCTATGAACCATGCCGGCTGTAAGTAAAAGCACGGTAACAACAGTGCTTTTCAGGTAGCTTCGGGGCCGCATCAACGGAGCTTTCATAATGGGAAAACTAGCCTTGTGCCGTCAGTCTCTAATTTCTAGGTTGACACGCAGCATACACACAGGAGCAGAGCTTCCTGGTTCTACGCACTGTTCTGGTACTGAAACGGGTGCTGAAGCAAGGCCCCTAGGAGTGTTGAAAAGCTTACTACCTTGAAACTAAAGCAGAACAACGATGAAGGCCTCATGGAGCTGCTGCACGCCTCTCGTTTTGCAAGGATAATCAGGGCCTTACTTCGAAGCTTGGGCTCACGTTGACTTTCACTTTAGGTATAGCGCAGAGCAGGGTGAGCTTCCAACAAGGAACTGGAACCCCAAGGTTTCTTAGGAGAAAACTCATTTTCTTCTCAGAACCATGCCGGCAGTGAGGAAAACCCCGGCAACAACAATGCTTTTCAGGTAGCTTCGAGGCCGCATGAACGGAGCTTTCATAATGGCAAAAGAAGCCTTATGCCATCAGTCTCCAATTTCTAGGTTGACACGCAGCATACACGCAGGACCAGAGCTTACTGTCTCTACGCAGTGTTCTGGTACCGAAACGGTTGCTTAAGCAAAGTCCCTAGGAATGTTGGAAAGCTTACTACCGTGAAACTAAAGCAGAACAGCGATGAAGGCCTCATGGAGCTGCTGCACGCCTCCCGTTTTGCCCGGATAATCAGGGCCTTACTTCGAGGCTAGTGCTCACATTGACTTTCACGTTTGGTATAGAGCGGAGCCGGGTGAGCTTCCAACTAGGAACTGGAAGCACAAGGTTTCTTTCGAGAAAACTCATTTGCTTCTATGAACCATGCCGGCTGTAAGTAAAAGCACGGTAACAACAGTGCTTTTCAGGTAGCTTCGGGGCCGCATCAACGGAGCTTTCATAATGGGAAAACTAGCCTTGTGCCGTCAGTCTCTAATTTCTAGGTTGACACGCAGCATACACGCAGGAGCAGAGCTTCCTGGTTCTACGCAGTGTTCTGGTACTGAAACGGGTGCTGAAGCAAGGCCCCTAGGAGTGTTGAAAAGCTTACTACCTTGAAACTAAAGCAGAACAACGATGAAGGCCTCATGGAGCTGCTGCACGCCTCTCGTTTTGCAAGGATAATCAGGGCCTTACTTCGAAGCTTGGGCTCACGTTGACTTTCACTTTAGGTATAGCGCAGAATAGGGTGAGCTTCCAACAAGGAACTGGAACCCCAAGGTTTCTTAGGAGAAAACTCATTTTCTTCTCAGAACCATGCCGGCAGTGAGGAAAACCCCGGCAACAACAATGCTTTTCAGGTAGCTTCGAGGCCGCATGAACGGAGCTTTCATAATGGGAAAAGAAGCCTTATGCCATCAGTCTCCAATTTCTAGGTTGACACGCAGCATACACGCAGGACCAGAGCTTACTGTCTCTACGCAGTGTTCTGGTACCGAAACGGTTGCTTAAGCAAAGTCCCTAGGAATGTTGGAAAGCTTACTACCGTGAAACTAAAGCAGAACAGCGATGAAGGCCTCATGGAGCTGCTGCACGCCTCCCGTTTTGCCAGGATAATCAGGGCCTTACTTCGAGGCTAGTGCTCACATTGACTTTCACGTTTGGTATAGAGCGGAGCCGGGTGAGCTTCCAACTAGGAACTGGAAGCACAAGGTTTCTTTCGAGAAAACTCATTTGCTTCTATGAACCATGCCGGCTGTAAGTAAAAGCACGGTAACAACAGTGCTTTTCAGGTAGCTTCGGGGCCGCATCAACGGAGCTTTCATAATGGGAAAACTAGCCTTGTGCCGTCAGTCTCTAATTTCTAGGTTGACACGCAGCATACACGCAGGAGCAGAGCTTCCTGGTTCTACGCAGTGTTCTGGTACTGAAACGGGTGCTGAAGCAAGGCCCCTAGGAGTGTTGAAAAGCTTACTACCTTGAAACTAAAGCAGAACAACGATGAAGGCCTCATGGAGCTGCTGCACGCCTCTCGTTTTGCAAGGATAATCAGGGCCTTACTTCGAAGCTTGGGCTCACGTTGACTTTCACTTTAGGTATAGCGCAGAGCAGGGTGAGCTTCCAACAAGGAACTGGAACCCCAAGGTTTCTTAGGAGAAAACTCATTTTCTTCCCAGAACCATGCCGGCAGTGAGGAAAACCCCGGCAACAACAATGCTTTTCAGGTAGCTTCGAGGCCGCATGAACGGAGCTTTCATAATGGGAAAAGAAGCCTTATGCCATCAGTCTCCAATTTCTAGGTTGACACGCAGCATACACGCAGGACCAGAGCTTACTGTCTCTACGCAGTGTTCTGGTACCGAAACGGTTGCTTAAGCAAAGTCCCTAGGAATGTTGGAAAGCTTACTACCGTGAAACTAAAGCAGAACAGCGATGAAGGCCTCATGGAGCTGCTGCACGCCTCCCGTTTTGCCCGGATAATCAGGGCCTTACTTCGAGGCTAGTGCTCACATTGACTTTCACGTTTGGTATAGAGCGGAGCCGGGTGAGCTTCCAACTAGGAACTGGAAGCACAAGGTTTCTTTCGAGAAAACTCATTTGCTTCTATGAACCATGCCGGCTGTAAGTAAAAGCACGGTAACAACAGTGCTTTTCAGGTAGCTTCGGGGCCGCATCAACGGAGCTTTCATAATGGGAAAACTAGCCTTGTGCCGTCAGTCTCTAATTTCTAGGTTGACACGCAGCATACACGCAGGAGCAGAGCTTCCTGGTTCTACGCAGTGTTCTGGTACTGAAACGGGTGCTGAAGCAAGGCCCCTAGGAGTGTTGAAAAGCTTACTACCTTGAAACTAAAGCAGAACAACGATGAAGGCCTCATGGAGCTGCTGCACGCCTCTCGTTTTGCAAGGATAATCAGGGCCTTACTTCGAAGCTTGGGCTCACGTTGACTTTCACTTTAGGTATAGCGCAGAGCAGGGTGAGCTTCCAACAAGGAACTGGAACCCCAAGGTTTCTTAGGAGAAAACTCATTTTCTTCCCAGAACCATGCCGGCAGTGAGGAAAACCCCGGCAACAACAATGCTTTTCAGGTAGCTTCGAGGCCGCATGAACGGAGCTTTCATAATGGCAAAAGAAGCCTTATGCCATCAGTCTCCAATTTCTAGGTTGACACGCAGCATACACGCAGGACCAGAGCTTACTGTCTCTACGCAGTGTTCTGGTACCGAAACGGTTGCTTAAGCAAAGTCCCTAGGAATGTTGGAAAGCTTACTACCGTGAAACTAAAGCAGAACAGCGATGAAGGCCTCATGGAGCTGCTGCACGCCTCCCGTTTTGCCCGGATAATCAGGGCCTTACTTCGAGGCTAGTGCTCACATTGACTTTCACGTTTGGTATAGAGCGGAGCCGGGTGAGCTTCCAACTAGGAACTGGAAGCACAAGGTTTCTTTCGAGAAAACTCATTTGCTTCTATGAACCATGCCGGCTGTAAGTAAAAGCACGGTAACAACAGTGCTTTTCAGGTAGCTTCGGGGCCGCATCAACGGAGCTTTCATAATGGGAAAACTAGCCTTGTGCCGTCAGTCTCTAATTTCTAGGTTGACACGCAGCATACACGCAGGAGCAGAGCTTCCTGGTTCTACGCACTGTTCTGGTACTGAAACGGGTGCTGAAGCAAGGCCCCTAGGAGTGTTGAAAAGCTTACTACCTTGAAACTAAAGCAGAACAACGATGAAGGCCTCATGGAGCTGCTGCACGCCTCTCGTTTTGCAAGGATAATCAGGGCCTTACTTCGAAGCTTGGGCTCACGTTGACTTTCACTTTAGGTATAGCGCAGAGCAGGGTGAGCTTCCAACAAGGAACTGGAACCCCAAGGTTTCTTAGGAGAAAACTCATTTTCTTCTCAGAACCATGCCGGCAGTGAGGAAAACCCCGGCAACAACAATGCTTTTCAGGTAGCTTCGAGGCCGCATGAACGGAGCTTTCATAATGGCAAAAGAAGCCTTATGCCATCAGTCTCCAATTTCTAGGTTGACACGCAGCATACACGCAGGACCAGAGCTTACTGTCTCTACGCAGTGTTCTGGTACCGAAACGGTTGCTTAAGCAAAGTCCCTAGGAATGTTGGAAAGCTTACTACCGTGAAACTAAAGCAGAACAGCGATGAAGGCCTCATGGAGCTGCTGCACGCCTCCCGTTTTGCCCGGATAATCAGGGCCTTACTTCGAGGCTAGTGCTCACATTGACTTTCACGTTTGGTATAGAGCGGAGCCGGGTGAGCTTCCAACTAGGAACTGGAAGCACAAGGTTTCTTTCGAGAAAACTCATTTGCTTCTATGAACCATGCCGGCTGTAAGTAAAAGCACGGTAACAACAGTGCTTTTCAGGTAGCTTCGGGGCCGCATCAACGGAGCTTTCATAATGGGAAAACTAGCCTTGTGCCGTCAGTCTCTAATTTCTAGGTTGACACGCAGCATACACGCAGGAGCAGAGCTTCCTGGTTCTACGCAGTGTTCTGGTACTGAAACGGGTGCTGAAGCAAGGCCCCTAGGAGTGTTGAAAAGCTTACTACCTTGAAACTAAAGCAGAACAACGATGAAGGCCTCATGGAGCTGCTGCACGCCTCTCGTTTTGCAAGGATAATCAGGGCCTTACTTCGAAGCTTGGGCTCACGTTGACTTTCACTTTAGGTATAGCGCAGAGCAGGGTGAGCTTCCAACAAGGAACTGGAACCCCAAGGTTTCTTAGGAGAAAACTCATTTTCTTCCCAGAACCATGCCGGCAGTGAGGAAAACCCCGGCAACAACAATGCTTTTCAGGTAGCTTCGAGGCCGCATGAACGGAGCTTTCATAATGGCAAAAGAAGCCTTATGCCATCAGTCTCCAATTTCTAGGTTGACACGCAGCATACACGCAGGACCAGAGCTTACTGTCTCTACGCAGTGTTCTGGTACCGAAACGGTTGCTTAAGCAAAGTCCCTAGGAATGTTGGAAAGCTTACTACCGTGAAACTAAAGCAGAACAGCGATGAAGGCCTCATGGAGCTGCTGCACGCCTCCCGTTTTGCCAGGATAATCAGGGCCTTACTTCGAGGCTAGTGCTCACATTGACTTTCACGTTTGGTATAGAGCGGAGCCGGGTGAGCTTCCAACTAGGAACTGGAAGCACAAGGTTTCTTTCGAGAAAACTCATTTGCTTCTATGAACCATGCCGGCTGTAAGTAAAAGCACGGTAACAACAGTGCTTTTCAGGTAGCTTCGGGGCCGCATCAACGGAGCTTTCATAATGGGAAAACTAGCCTTGTGCCGTCAGTCTCTAATTTCTAGGTTGACACGCAGCATACACGCAGGAGCAGAGCTTCCTGGTTCTACGCAGTGTTCTGGTACTGAAACGGGTGCTGAAGCAAGGCCCCTAGGAGTGTTGAAAAGCTTACTACCTTGAAACTAAAGCAGAACAACGATGAAGGCCTCATGGAGCTGCTGCACGCCTCTCGTTTTGCAAGGATAATCAGGGCCTTACTTCGAAGCTTGGGCTCACGTTGACTTTCACTTTAGGTATAGCGCAGAGCAGGGTGAGCTTCCAACAAGGAACTGGAACCCCAAGGTTTCTTAGGAGAAAACTCATTTTCTTCCCAGAACCATGCCGGCAGTGAGGAAAACCCCGGCAACAACAATGCTTTTCAGGTAGCTTCGAGGCCGCATGAACGGAGCTTTCATAATGGCAAAAGAAGCCTTATGCCATCAGTCTCCAATTTCTAGGTTGACACGCAGCATACACGCAGGACCAGAGCTTACTGTCTCTACGCAGTGTTCTGGTACCGAAACGGTTGCTTAAGCAAAGTCCCTAGGAATGTTGGAAAGCTTACTACCGTGAAACTAAAGCAGAACAGCGATGAAGGCCTCATGGAGCTGCTGCACGCCTCCCGTTTTGCCCGGATAATCAGGGCCTTACTTCGAGGCTAGTGCTCACATTGACTTTCACGTTTGGTATAGAGCGGAGCCGGGTGAGCTTCCAACTAGGAACTGGAAGCACAAGGTTTCTTTCGAGAAAACTCATTTGCTTCTATGAACCATGCCGGCTGTAAGTAAAAGCACGGTAACAACAGTGCTTTTCAGGTAGCTTCGGGGCCGCATCAACGGAGCTTTCATAATGGGAAAACTAGCCTTGTGCCGTCAGTCTCTAATTTCTAGGTTGACACGCAGCATACACGCAGGAGCAGAGCTTCCTGGTTCTACGCACTGTTCTGGTACTGAAACGGGTGCTGAAGCAAGGCCCCTAGGAGTGTTGAAAAGCTTACTACCTTGAAACTAAAGCAGAACAACGATGAAGGCCTCATGGAGCTGCTGCACGCCTCTCGTTTTGCAAGGATAATCAGGGCCTTACTTCGAAGCTTGGGCTCACGTTGACTTTCACTTTAGGTATAGCGCAGAGCAGGGTGAGCTTCCAACAAGGAACTGGAACCCCAAGGTTTCTTAGGAGAAAACTCATTTTCTTCTCAGAACCATGCCGGCAGTGAGGAAAACCCCGGCAACAACAATGCTTTTCAGGTAGCTTCGAGGCCGCATGAACGGAGCTTTCATAATGGCAAAAGAAGCCTTATGCCATCAGTCTCCAATTTCTAGGTTGACACGCAGCATACACGCAGGACCAGAGCTTACTGTCTCTACGCAGTGTTCTGGTACCGAAACGGTTGCTTAAGCAAAGTCCCTAGGAATGTTGGAAAGCTTACTACCGTGAAACTAAAGCAGAACAGCGATGAAGGCCTCATGGAGCTGCTGCACGCCTCCCGTTTTGCCCGGATAATCAGGGCCTTACTTCGAGGCTAGTGCTCACATTGACTTTCACGTTTGGTATAGAGCGGAGCCGGGTGAGCTTCCAACTAGGAACTGGAAGCACAAGGTTTCTTTCGAGAAAACTCATTTGCTTCTATGAACCATGCCGGCTGTAAGTAAAAGCACGGTAACAACAGTGCTTTTCAGGTAGCTTCGGGGCCGCATCAACGGAGCTTTCATAATGGGAAAACTAGCCTTGTGCCGTCAGTCTCTAATTTCTAGGTTGACACGCAGCATACACGCAGGAGCAGAGCTTCCTGGTTCTACGCAGTGTTCTGGTACTGAAACGGGTGCTGAAGCAAGGCCCCTAGGAGTGTTGAAAAGCTTACTACCTTGAAACTAAAGCAGAACAACGATGAAGGCCTCATGGAGCTGCTGCACGCCTCTCGTTTTGCAAGGATAATCAGGGCCTTACTTCGAAGCTTGGGCTCACGTTGACTTTCACTTTAGGTATAGCGCAGAGCAGGGTGAGCTTCCAACAAGGAACTGGAACCCCAAGGTTTCTTAGGAGAAAACTCATTTTCTTCCCAGAACCATGCCGGCAGTGAGGAAAACCCCGGCAACAACAATGCTTTTCAGGTAGCTTCGAGGCCGCATGAACGGAGCTTTCATAATGGCAAAAGAAGCCTTATGCCATCAGTCTCCAATTTCTAGGTTGACACGCAGCATACACGCAGGACCAGAGCTTACTGTCTCTACGCAGTGTTCTGGTACCGAAACGGTTGCTTAAGCAAAGTCCCTAGGAATGTTGGAAAGCTTACTACCGTGAAACTAAAGCAGAACAGCGATGAAGGCCTCATGGAGCTGCTGCACGCCTCCCGTTTTGCCAGGATAATCAGGGCCTTACTTCGAGGCTAGTGCTCACATTGACTTTCACGTTTGGTATAGAGCGGAGCCGGGTGAGCTTCCAACTAGGAACTGGAAGCACAAGGTTTCTTTCGAGAAAACTCATTTGCTTCTATGAACCATGCCGGCTGTAAGTAAAAGCACTGTAACAACAGTGCTTTTCAGGTAGCTTCGGGGCCGCATCAACGGAGCTTTCATAATGGGAAAACTAGCCTTGTGCCGTCAGTCTCTAATTTCTAGGTTGACACGCAGCATACACGCAGGAGCAGAGCTTCCTGGTTCTACGCAGTGTTCTGGTACTGAAACGGGTGCTGAAGCAAGGCCCCTAGGAGTGTTGAAAAGCTTACTACCTTGAAACTAAAGCAGAACAACGATGAAGGCCTCATGGAGCTGCTGCACGCCTCTCGTTTTGCAAGGATAATCAGGGCCTTACTTCGAAGCTTGGGCTCACGTTGACTTTCACTTTAGGTATAGCGCAGAGCAGGGTGAGCTTCCAACAAGGAACTGGAACCCCAAGGTTTCTTAGGAGAAAACTCATTTTCTTCCCAGAACCATGCCGGCAGTGAGGAAAACCCCGGCAACAACAATGCTTTTCAGGTAGCTTCGAGGCCGCATGAACGGAGCTTTCATAATGGCAAAAGAAGCCTTATGCCATCAGTCTCCAATTTCTAGGTTGACACGCAGCATACACGCAGGACCAGAGCTTACTGTCTCTACGCAGTGTTCTGGTACCGAAACGGTTGCTTAAGCAAAGTCCCTAGGAATGTTGGAAAGCTTACTACCGTGAAACTAAAGCAGAACAGCGATGAAGGCCTCATGGAGCTGCTGCACGCCTCCCGTTTTGCCAGGATAATCAGGGCCTTACTTCGAGGCTAGTGCTCACATTGACTTTCACGTTTGGTATAGAGCGGAGCCGGGTGAGCTTCCAACTAGGAACTGGAAGCACAAGGTTTCTTTCGAGAAAACTCATTTGCTTCTATGAACCATGCCGGCTGTAAGTAAAAGCACGGTAACAACAGTGCTTTTCAGGTAGCTTCGGGGCCGCATCAACGGAGCTTTCATAATGGGAAAACTAGCCTTGTGCCGTCAGTCTCTAATTTCTAGGTTGACACGCAGCATACACGCAGGAGCAGAGCTTCCTGGTTCTACGCAGTGTTCTGGTACTGAAACGGGTGCTGAAGCAAGGCCCCTAGGAGTGTTGAAAAGCTTACTACCTTGAAACTAAAGCAGAACAACGATGAAGGCCTCATGGAGCTGCTGCACGCCTCTCGTTTTGCAAGGATAATCAGGGCCTTACTTCGAAGCTTGGGCTCACGTTGACTTTCACTTTAGGTATAGCGCAGAGCAGGGTGAGCTTCCAACAAGGAACTGGAACCCCAAGGTTTCTTAGGAGAAAACTCATTTTCTTCTCAGAACCATGCCGGCAGTGAGGAAAACCCCGGCAACAACAATGCTTTTCAGGTAGCTTCGAGGCCGCATGAACGGAGCTTTCATAATGGGAAAAGAAGCCTTATGCCATCAGTCTCCAATTTCTAGGTTGACACGCAGCATACACGCAGGACCAGAGCTTACTGTCTCTACGCAGTGTTCTGGTACCGAAACGGTTGCTTAAGCAAAGTCCCTAGGAATGTTGGAAAGCTTACTACCGTGAAACTAAAGCAGAACAGCGATGAAGGCCTCATGGAGCTGCTGCACGCCTCCCGTTTTGCCAGGATAATCAGGGCCTTACTTCGAGGCTAGTGCTCACATTGACTTTCACGTTTGGTATAGAGCGGAGCCGGGTGAGCTTCCAACTAGGAACTGGAAGCACAAGGTTTCTTTCGAGAAAACTCATTTGCTTCTATGAACCATGCCGGCTGTAAGTAAAAGCACGGTAACAACAGAGCTTTTCAGGTAGCTTCGGGGCCGCATCAACGGAGCTTTCATAATGGGAAAACTAGCCTTGTGCCGTCAGTCTCTAATTTCTAGGTTGACACGCAGCATACACGCAGGAGCAGAGCTTCCTGGTTCTACGCAGTGTTCTGGTACTGAAACGGGTGCTGAAGCAAGGCCCCTAGGAGTGTTGAAAAGCTTACTACCTTGAAACTAAAGCAGAACAACGATGAAGGCCTCATGGAGCTGCTGCACGCCTCTCGTTTTGCAAGGATAATCAGGGCCTTACTTCGAAGCTTGGGCTCACGTTGACTTTCACTTTAGGTATAGCGCAGAGCAGGGTGAGCTTCCAACAAGGAACTGGAACCCCAAGGTTTCTTAGGAGAAAACTCATTTTCTTCCCAGAACCATGCCGGCAGTGAGGAAAACCCCGGCAACAACAATGCTTTTCAGGTAGCTTCGAGGCCGCATGAACGGAGCTTTCATAATGGCAAAAGAAGCCTTATGCCATCAGTCTCCAATTTCTAGGTTGACACGCAGCATACACGCAGGACCAGAGCTTACTGTCTCTACGCAGTGTTCTGGTACCGAAACGGTTGCTTAAGCAAAGTCCCTAGGAATGTTGGAAAGCTTACTACCGTGAAACTAAAGCAGAACAGCGATGAAGGCCTCATGGAGCTGCTGCACGCCTCCCGTTTTGCCCGGATAATCAGGGCCTTACTTCGAGGCTAGTGCTCACATTGACTTTCACGTTTGGTATAGAGCGGAGCCGGGTGAGCTTCCAACTAGGAACTGGAAGCACAAGGTTTCTTTCGAGAAAACTCATTTGCTTCTATGAACCATGCCGGCTGTAAGTAAAAGCACGGTAACAACAGTGCTTTTCAGGTAGCTTCGGGGCCGCATCAACGGAGCTTTCATAATGGGAAAACTAGCCTTGTGCCGTCAGTCTCTAATTTCTAGGTTGACACGCAGCATACACGCAGGAGCAGAGCTTCCTGGTTCTACGCAGTGTTCTGGTACTGAAACGGGTGCTGAAGCAAGGCCCCTAGGAGTGTTGAAAAGCTTACTACCTTGAAACTAAAGCAGAACAACGATGAAGGCCTCATGGAGCTGCTGCACGCCTCTCGTTTTGCAAGGATAATCAGGGCCTTACTTCGAAGCTTGGGCTCACGTTGACTTTCACTTTAGGTATAGCGCAGAGCAGGGTGAGCTTCCAACAAGGAACTGGAACCCCAAGGTTTCTTAGGAGAAAACTCATTTTCTTCCCAGAACCATGCCGGCAGTGAGGAAAACCCCGGCAACAACAATGCTTTTCAGGTAGCTTCGAGGCCGCATGAACGGAGCTTTCATAATGGGAAAAGAAGCCTTATGCCATCAGTCTGCAATTTCTAGGTTGACACGCAGCATACACGCAGGACCAGAGCTTACTGTCTCTACGCAGTGTTCTGGTACCGAAACGGTTGCTTAAGCAAAGTCCCTAGGAATGTTGGAAAGCTTACTACCGTGAAACTAAAGCAGAACAGCGATGAAGGCCTCATGGAGCTGCTGCACGCCTCCCGTTTTGCCCGGATAATCAGGGCCTTACTTCGAGGCTAGTGCTCACATTGACTTTCACGTTTGGTATAGAGCGGAGCCGGGTGAGCTTCCAACTAGGAACTGGAAGCACAAGGTTTCTTTCGAGAAAACTCATTTGCTTCTATGAACCATGCCGGCTGTAAGTAAAAGCACGGTAACAACAGTGCTTTTCAGGTAGCTTCGGGGCCGCATCAACGGAGCTTTCATAATGGGAAAACTAGCCTTGTGCCGTCAGTCTCTAATTTCTAGGTTGACACGCAGCATACACGCAGGAGCAGAGCTTCCTGGTTCTACGCAGTGTTCTGGTACTGAAACGGGTGCTGAAGCAAGGCCCCTAGGAGTGTTGAAAAGCTTACTACCTTGAAACTAAAGCAGAACAACGATGAAGGCCTCATGGAGCTGCTGCACGCCTCTCGTTTTGCAAGGATAATCAGGGCCTTACTTCGAAGCTTGGGCTCACGTTGACTTTCACTTTAGGTATAGCGCAGAATAGGGTGAGCTTCCAACAAGGAACTGGAACCCCAAGGTTTCTTAGGAGAAAACTCATTTTCTTCTCAGAACCATGCCGGCAGTGAGGAAAACCCCGGCAACAACAATGCTTTTCAGGTAGCTTCGAGGCCGCATGAACGGAGCTTTCATAATGGCAAAAGAAGCCTTATGCCATCAGTCTCCAATTTCTAGGTTGACACGCAGCATACACGCAGGACCAGAGCTTACTGTCTCTACGCAGTGTTCTGGTACCGAAACGGTTGCTTAAGCAAAGTCCCTAGGAATGTTGGAAAGCTTACTACCGTGAAACTAAAGCAGAACAGCGATGAAGGCCTCATGGAGCTGCTGCACGCCTCCCGTTTTGCCAGGATAATCAGGGCCTTACTTCGAGGCTAGTGCTCACATTGACTTTCACGTTTGGTATAGAGCGGAGCCGGGTGAGCTTCCAACTAGGAACTGGAAGCACAAGGTTTCTTTCGAGAAAACTCATTTTCTTCTATGAACCATGCCGGCTGTAAGTAAAAGCACGGTAACAACAGTGCTTTTCAGGTAGCTTCGGGGCCGCATCAACGGAGCTTTCATAATGGGAAAACTAGCCTTGTGCCGTCAGTCTCTAATTTCTAGGTTGACACGCAGCATACACGCAGGAGCAGAGCTTCCTGGTTCTACGCAGTGTTCTGGTACTGAAACGGGTGCTGAAGCAAGGCCCCTAGGAGTGTTGAAAAGCTTACTACCTTGAAACTAAAGCAGAACAACGATGAAGGCCTCATGGAGCTGCTGCACGCCTCTCGTTTTGCAAGGATAATCAGGGCCTTACTTCGAAGCTTGGGCTCACGTTGACTTTCACTTTAGGTATAGCGCAGAATAGGGTGAGCTTCCAACAAGGAACTGGAACCCCAAGGTTTCTTAGGAGAAAACTCATTTTCTTCTCAGAACCATGCCGGCAGTGAGGAAAACCCCGGCAACAACAATGCTTTTCAGGTAGCTTCGAGGCCGCATGAACGGAGCTTTCATAATGGGAAAAGAAGCCTTATGCCATCAGTCTCCAATTTCTAGGTTGACACGCAGCATACACGCAGGACCAGAGCTTACTGTCTCTACGCAGTGTTCTGGTACCGAAACGGTTGCTTAAGCAAAGTCCCTAGGAATGTTGGAAAGCTTACTACCGTGAAACTAAAGCAGAACAGCGATGAAGGACTCATGGAGCTGCTGCACGCCTCCCGTTTTGCCCGGATAATCAGGGCCTTACTTCGAGGCTAGTGCTCACATTGACTTTCACGTTTGGTATAGAGCGGAGCCGGGTGAGCTTCCAACTAGGAACTGGAAGCACAAGGTTTCTTTCGAGAAAACTCATTTGCTTCTATGAACCATGCCGGCTGTAAGTAAAAGCACGGTAACAACAGTGCTTTTCAGGTAGCTTCGGGGCCGCATCAACGGAGCTTTCATAATGGGAAAACTAGCCTTGTGCCGTCAGTCTCTAATTTCTAGGTTGACACGCAGCATACACGCAGGAGCAGAGCTTCCTGGTTCTACGCAGTGTTCTGGTACTGAAACGGGTGCTGAAGCAAGGCCCCTAGGAGTGTTGAAAAGCTTACTACCTTGAAACTAAAGCAGAACAACGATGAAGGCCTCATGGAGCTGCTGCACGCCTCTCGTTTTGCAAGGATAATCAGGGCCTTACTTCGAAGCTTGGGCTCACGTTGACTTTCACTTTAGGTATAGCGCAGAGCAGGGTGAGCTTCCAACAAGGAACTGGAACCCCAAGGTTTCTTAGGAGAAAACTCATTTTCTTCCCAGAACCATGCCGGCAGTGAGGAAAACCCCGGCAACAACAATGCTTTTCAGGTAGCTTCGAGGCCGCATGAACGGAGCTTTCATAATGGCAAAAGAAGCCTTATGCCATCAGTCTCCAATTTCTAGGTTGACACGCAGCATACACGCAGGACCAGAGCTTACTGTCTCTACGCAGTGTTCTGGTACCGAAACGGTTGCTTAAGCAAAGTCCCTAGGAATGTTGGAAAGCTTACTACCGTGAAACTAAAGCAGAACAGCGATGAAGGCCTCATGGAGCTGCTGCACGCCTCGCGTTTTGCCCGGATAATCAGGGCCTTACTTCGAGGCTAGTGCTCACATTGACTTTCACGTTTGGTATAGAGCGGAGCCGGGTGAGCTTCCAACTAGGAACTGGAAGCACAAGGTTTCTTTCGAGAAAACTCATTTGCTTCTATGAACCATGCCGGCTGTAAGTAAAAGCACGGTAACAACAGTGCTTTTCAGGTAGCTTCGGGGCCGCATCAACGGAGCTTTCATAATGGGAAAACTAGCCTTGTGCCGTCAGTCTCTAATTTCTAGGTTGACACGCAGCATACACGCAGGAGCAGAGCTTCCTGGTTCTACGCACTGTTCTGGTACTGAAACGGGTGCTGAAGCAAGGCCCCTAGGAGTGTTGAAAAGCTTACTACCTTGAAACTAAAGCAGAACAACGATGAAGGCCTCATGGAGCTGCTGCACGCCTCTCGTTTTGCAAGGATAATCAGGGCCTTACTTCGAAGCTTGGGCTCACGTTGACTTTCACTTTAGGTATAGCGCAGAGCAGGGTGAGCTTCCAACAAGGAACTGGAACCCCAAGGTTTCTTAGGAGAAAACTCATTTTCTTCTCAGAACCATGCCGGCAGTGAGGAAAACCCCGGCAACAACAATGCTTTTCAGGTAGCTTCGAGGCCGCATGAACGGAGCTTTCATAATGGGAAAAGAAGCCTTATGCCATCAGTCTCCAATTTCTAGGTTGACACGCAGCATACACGCAGGACCAGAGCTTACTGTCTCTACGCAGTGTTCTGGTACCGAAACGGTTGCTTAAGCAAAGTCCCTAGGAATGTTGGAAAGCTTACTACCGTGAAACTAAAGCAGAACAGCGATGAAGGCCTCATGGAGCTGCTGCACGCCTCCCGTTTTGCCCGGATAATCAGGGCCTTACTTCGAGGCTAGTGCTCACATTGACTTTCACGTTTGGTATAGAGCGGAGCCGGGTGAGCTTCCAACTAGGAACTGGAAGCACAAGGTTTCTTTCGAGAAAACTCATTTGCTTCTATGAACCATGCCGGCTGTAAGTAAAAGCACGGTAACAACAGTGCTTTTCAGGTAGCTTCGGGGCCGCATCAACGGAGCTTTCATAATGGGAAAACTAGCCTTGTGCCGTCAGTCTCTAATTTCTAGGTTGACACGCAGCATACACGCAGGAGCAGAGCTTCCTGGTTCTACGCAGTGTTCTGGTACTGAAACGGGTGCTGAAGCAAGGCCCCTAGGAGTGTTGAAAAGCTTACTACCTTGAAACTAAAGCAGAACAACGATGAAGGCCTCATGGAGCTGCTGCACGCCTCTCGTTTTGCAAGGATAATCAGGGCCTTACTTCGAAGCTTGGGCTCACGTTGACTTTCACTTTAGGTATAGCGCAGAGCAGGGTGAGCTTCCAACAAGGAACTGGAACCCCAAGGTTTCTTAGGAGAAAACTCATTTTCTTCCCAGAACCATGCCGGCAGTGAGGAAAACCCCGGCAACAACAATGCTTTTCAGGTAGCTTCGAGGCCGCATGAACGGAGCTTTCATAATGGCAAAAGAAGCCTTATGCCATCAGTCTCCAATTTCTAGGTTGACACGCAGCATACACGCAGGACCAGAGCTTACTGTCTCTACGCAGTGTTCTGGTACCGAAACGGTTGCTTAAGCAAAGTCCCTAGGAATGTTGGAAAGCTTACTACCGTGAAACTAAAGCAGAACAGCGATGAAGGCCTCATGGAGCTGCTGCACGCCTCCCGTTTTGCCCGGATAATCAGGGCCTTACTTCGAGGCTAGTGCTCACATTGACTTTCACGTTTGGTATAGAGCGGAGCCGGGTGAGCTTCCAACTAGGAACTGGAAGCACAAGGTTTCTTTCGAGAAAACTCATTTGCTTCTATGAACCATGCCGGCTGTAAGTAAAAGCACGGTAACAACAGTGTTTTTCAGGTAGCTTCGGGGCCGCATCAACGGAGCTTTCATAATGGGAAAACTAGCCTTGTGCCGTCAGTCTCTAATTTCTAGGTTGACACGCAGCATACACGCAGGAGCAGAGCTTCCTGGTTCTACGCAGTGTTCTGGTACTGAAACGGGTGCTGAAGCAAGGCCCCTAGGAGTGTTGAAAAGCTTACTACCTTGAAACTAAAGCAGAACAACGATGAAGGCCTCATGGAGCTGCTGCACGCCTCTCGTTTTGCAAGGATAATCAGGGCCTTACTTCGAAGCTTGGGCTCACGTTGACTTTCACTTTAGGTATAGCGCAGAGCAGGGTGAGCTTCCAACAAGGAACTGGAACCCCAAGGTTTCTTAGGAGAAAACTCATTTTCTTCCCAGAACCATGCCGGCAGTGAGGAAAACCCCGGCAACAACAATGCTTTTCAGGTAGCTTCGAGGCCGCATGAACGGAGCTTTCATAATGGCAAAAGAAGCCTTATGCCATCAGTCTCCAATTTCTAGGTTGACACGCAGCATACACGCAGGACCAGAGCTTACTGTCTCTACGCAGTGTTCTGGTACCGAAACGGTTGCTTAAGCAAAGTCCCTAGGAATGTTGGAAAGCTTACTACCGTGAAACTAAAGCAGAACAGCGATGAAGGCCTCATGGAGCTGCTGCACGCCTCCCGTTTTGCCCGGATAATCAGGGCCTTACTTCGAGGCTAGTGCTCACATTGACTTTCACGTTTGGTATAGAGCGGAGCCGGGTGAGCTTCCAACTAGGAACTGGAAGCACAAGGTTTCTTTCGAGAAAACTCATTTGCTTCTATGAACCATGCCGGCTGTAAGTAAAAGCACGGTAACAACAGTGCTTTTCAGGTAGCTTCGGGGCCGCATCAACGGAGCTTTCATAATGGGAAAACTAGCCTTGTGCCGTCAGTCTCTAATTTCTAGGTTGACACGCAGCATACACGCAGGAGCAGAGCTTCCTGGTTCTACGCAGTGTTCTGGTACTGAAACGGGTGCTGAAGCAAGGCCCCTAGGAGTGTTGAAAAGCTTACTACCTTGAAACTAAAGCAGAACAACGATGAAGGCCTCATGGAGCTGCTGCACGCCTCTCGTTTTGCAAGGATAATCAGGGCCTTACTTCGAAGCTTGGGCTCACGTTGACTTTCACTTTAGGTATAGCGCAGAGCAGGGTGAGCTTCCAACAAGGAACTGGAACCCCAAGGTTTCTTAGGAGAAAACTCATTTTCTTCCCAGAACCATGCCGGCAGTGAGGAAAACCCCGGCAACAACAATGCTTTTCAGGTAGCTTCGAGGCCGCATGAACGGAGCTTTCATAATGGCAAAAGAAGCCTTATGCCATCAGTCTCCAATTTCTAGGTTGACACGCAGCATACACGCAGGACCAGAGCTTACTGTCTCTACGCAGTGTTCTGGTACCGAAACGGTTGCTTAAGCAAAGTCCCTAGGAATGTTGGAAAGCTTACTACCGTGAAACTAAAGCAGAACAGCGATGAAGGCCTCATGGAGCTGCTGCACGCCTCCCGTTTTGCCAGGATAATCAGGGCCTTACTTCGAGGCTAGTGCTCACATTGACTTTCACGTTTGGTATAGAGCGGAGCCGGGTGAGCTTCCAACTAGGAACTGGAAGCACAAGGTTTCTTTCGAGAAAACTCATTTGCTTCTATGAACCATGCCGGCTGTAAGTAAAAGCACGGTAACAACAGTGCTTTTCAGGTAGCTTCGGGGCCGCATCAACGGAGCTTTCATAATGGGAAAACTAGCCTTGTGCCGTCAGTCTCTAATTTCTAGGTTGACACGCAGCATACACGCAGGAGCAGAGCTTCCTGGTTCTACGCAGTGTTCTGGTACTGAAACGGGTGCTGAAGCAAGGCCCCTAGGAGTGTTGAAAAGCTTACTACCTTGAAACTAAAGCAGAACAACGATGAAGGCCTCATGGAGCTGCTGCACGCCTCTCGTTTTGCAAGGATAATCAGGGCCTTACTTCGAAGCTTGGGCTCACGTTGACTTTCACTTTAGGTATAGCGCAGAGCAGGGTGAGCTTCCAACAAGGAACTGGAACCCCAAGGTTTCTTAGGAGAAAACTCATTTTCTTCCCAGAACCATGCCGGCAGTGAGGAAAACCCCGGCAACAACAATGCTTTTCAGGTAGCTTCGAGGCCGCATGAACGGAGCTTTCATAATGGGAAAAGAAGCCTTATGCCATCAGTCTCCAATTTCTAGGTTGACACGCAGCATACACGCAGGACCAGAGCTTACTGTCTCTACGCAGTGTTCTGGTACCGAAACGGTTGCTTAAGCAAAGTCCCTAGGAATGTTGGAAAGCTTACTACCGTGAAACTAAAGCAGAACAGCGATGAAGGCCTCATGGAGCTGCTGCACGCCTCCCGTTTTGCCAGGATAATCAGGGCCTTACTTCGAGGCTAGTGCTCACATTGACTTTCACGTTTGGTATAGAGCGGAGCCGGGTGAGCTTCCAACTAGGAACTGGAAGCACAAGGTTTCTTTCGAGAAAACTCATTTGCTTCTATGAACCATGCCGGCTGTAAGTAAAAGCACGGTAACAACAGTGCTTTTCAGGTAGCTTCGGGGCCGCATCAACGGAGCTTTCATAATGGGAAAACTAGCCTTGTGCCGTCAGTCTCTAATTTCTAGGTTGACACGCAGCATACACGCAGGAGCAGAGCTTCCTGGTTCTACGCAGTGTTCTGGTACTGAAACGGGTGCTGAAGCAAGGCCCCTAGGAGTGTTGAAAAGCTTACTACCTTGAAACTAAAGCAGAACAACGATGAAGGCCTCATGGAGCTGCTGCACGCCTCTCGTTTTGCAAGGATAATCAGGGCCTTACTTCGAAGCTTGGGCTCACGTTGACTTTCACTTTAGGTATAGCGCAGAGCAGGGTGAGCTTCCAACAAGGAACTGGAACCCCAAGGTTTCTTAGGAGAAAACTCATTTTCTTCCCAGAACCATGCCGGCAGTGAGGAAAACCCCGGCAACAACAATGCTTTTCAGGTAGCTTCGAGGCCGCATGAACGGAGCTTTCATAATGGCAAAAGAAGCCTTATGCCATCAGTCTCCAATTTCTAGGTTGACACGCAGCATACACGCAGGACCAGAGCTTACTGTCTCTACGCAGTGTTCTGGTACCGAAACGGTTGCTTAAGCAAAGTCCCTAGGAATGTTGGAAAGCTTACTACCGTGAAACTAAAGCAGAACAGCGATGAAGGCCTCATGGAGCTGCTGCACGCCTCCCGTTTTGCCCGGATAATCAGGGCCTTACTTCGAGGCTAGTGCTCACATTGACTTTCACGTTTGGTATAGAGCGGAGCCGGGTGAGCTTCCAACTAGGAACTGGAAGCACAAGGTTTCTTTCGAGAAAACTCATTTGCTTCTATGAACCATGCCGGCTGTAAGTAAAAGCACGGTAACAACAGTGCTTTTCAGGTAGCTTCGGGGCCGCATCAACGGAGCTTTCATAATGGGAAAACTAGCCTTGTGCCGTCAGTCTCTAATTTCTAGGTTGACACGCAGCATACACGCAGGAGCAGAGCTTCCTGGTTCTACGCAGTGTTCTGGTACTGAAACGGGTGCTGAAGCAAGGCCCCTAGGAGTGTTGAAAAGCTTACTACCTTGAAACTAAAGCAGAACAACGATGAAGGCCTCATGGAGCTGCTGCACGCCTCTCGTTTTGCAAGGATAATCAGGGCCTTACTTCGAAGCTTGGGCTCACGTTGACTTTCACTTTAGGTATAGCGCAGAGCAGGGTGAGCTTCCAACAAGGAACTGGAACCCCAAGGTTTCTTAGGAGAAAACTCATTTTCTTCCCAGAACCATGCCGGCAGTGAGGAAAACCCCGGCAACAACAATGCTTTTCAGGTAGCTTCGAGGCCGCATGAACGGAGCTTTCATAATGGCAAAAGAAGCCTTATGCCATCAGTCTCCAATTTCTAGGTTGACACGCAGCATACACGCAGGACCAGAGCTTACTGTCTCTACGCAGTGTTCTGGTACCGAAACGGTTGCTTAAGCAAAGTCCCTAGGAATGTTGGAAAGCTTACTACCGTGAAACTAAAGCAGAACAGCGATGAAGGCCTCATGGAGCTGCTGCACGCCTCCCGTTTTGCCCGGATAATCAGGGCCTTACTTCGAGGCTAGTGCTCACATTGACTTTCACGTTTGGTATAGAGCGGAGCCGGGTGAGCTTCCAACTAGGAACTGGAAGCACAAGGTTTCTTTCGAGAAAAACTCATTTGCTTCTATGAACCATGCCGGCTGTAAGTAAAAGCACGGTAACAACAGTGCTTTTCAGGTAGCTTCGGGGCCGCATCAACGGAGCTTTCATAATGGGAAAACTAGCCTTGTGCCGTCAGTCTCTAATTTCTAGGTTGACACGCAGCATACACGCAGGAGCAGAGCTTCCTGGTTCTACGCAGTGTTCTGGTACTGAAACGGGTGCTGAAGCAAGGCCCCTAGGAGTGTTGAAAAGCTTACTACCTTGAAACTAAAGCAGAACAACGATGAAGGCCTCATGGAGCTGCTGCACGCCTCTCGTTTTGCAAGGATAATCAGGGCCTTACTTCGAAGCTTGGGCTCACGTTGACTTTCACTTTAGGTATAGCGCAGAGCAGGGTGAGCTTCCAACAAGGAACTGGAACCCCAAGGTTTCTTAGGAGAAAACTCATTTTCTTCCCAGAACCATGCCGGCAGTGAGGAAAACCCCGGCAACAACAATGCTTTTCAGGTAGCTTCGAGGCCGCATGAACGGAGCTTTCATAATGGGAAAAGAAGCCTTATGCCATCAGTCTCCAATTTCTAGGTTGACACGCAGCATACACGCAGGACCAGAGCTTACTGTCTCTACGCAGTGTTCTGGTACCGAAACGGTTGCTTAAGCAAAGTCCCTAGGAATGTTGGAAAGCTTACTACCGTGAAACTAAAGCAGAACAGCGATGAAGGCCTCATGGAGCTGCTGCACGCCTCCCGTTTTGCCAGGATAATCAGGGCCTTACTTCGAGGCTAGTGCTCACATTGACTTTCACGTTTGGTATAGAGCGGAGCCGGGTGAGCTTCCAACTAGGAACTGGAAGCACAAGGTTTCTTTCGAGAAAACTCATTTTCTTCTATGAACCATGCCGGCTGTAAGTAAAAGCACGGTAACAACAGTGCTTTTCAGGTAGCTTCGGGGCCGCATCAACGGAGCTTTCATAATGGGAAAACTAGCCTTGTGCCGTCAGTCTCTAATTTCTAGGTTGACACGCAGCATACACGCAGGAGCAGAGCTTCCTGGTTCTACGCAGTGTTCTGGTACTGAAACGGGTGCTGAAGCAAGGCCCCTAGGAGTGTTGAAAAGCTTACTACCTTGAAACTAAAGCAGAACAACGATGAAGGCCTCATGGAGCTGCTGCACGCCTCTCGTTTTGCAAGGATAATCAGGGCCTTACTTCGAAGCTTGGGCTCACGTTGACTTTCACTTTAGGTATAGCGCAGAGCAGGGTGAGCTTCCAACAAGGAACTGGAACCCCAAGGTTTCTTAGGAGAAAACTCATTTTCTTCCCAGAACCATGCCGGCAGTGAGGAAAACCCCGGCAACAACAATGCTTTTCAGGTAGCTTCGAGGCCGCATGAACGGAGCTTTCATAATGGGAAAAGAAGCCTTATGCCATCAGTCTGCAATTTCTAGGTTGACACGCAGCATACACGCAGGACCAGAGCTTACTGTCTCTACGCAGTGTTCTGGTACCGAAACGGTTGCTTAAGCAAAGTCCCTAGGAATGTTGGAAAGCTTACTACCGTGAAACTAAAGCAGAACAGCGATGAAGGCCTCATGGAGCTGCTGCACGCCTCCCGTTTTGCCAGGATAATCAGGGCCTTACTTCGAGGCTAGTGCTCACATTGACTTTCACGTTTGGTATAGAGCGGAGCCGGGTGAGCTTCCAACTAGGAACTGGAAGCACAAGGTTTCTTTCGAGAAAACTCATTTGCTTCTATGAACCATGCCGGCTGTAAGTAAAAGCACGGTAACAACAGTGCTTTTCAGGTAGCTTCGGGGCCGCATCAACGGAGCTTTCATAATGGGAAAACTAGCCTTGTGCCGTCAGTCTCTAATTTCTAGGTTGACACGCAGCATACACGCAGGAGCAGAGCTTCCTGGTTCTACGCAGTGTTCTGGTACTGAAACGGGTGCTGAAGCAAGGCCCCTAGGAGTGTTGAAAAGCTTACTACCTTGAAACTAAAGCAGAACAACGATGAAGGCCTCATGGAGCTGCTGCACGCCTCTCGTTTTGCAAGGATAATCAGGGCCTTACTTCGAAGCTTGGGCTCACGTTGACTTTCACTTTAGGTATAGCGCAGAGCAGGGTGAGCTTCCAACAAGGAACTGGAACCCCAAGGTTTCTTAGGAGAAAACTCATTTTCTTCCCAGAACCATGCCGGCAGTGAGGAAAACCCCGGCAACAACAATGCTTTTCAGGTAGCTTCGAGGCCGCATGAACGGAGCTTTCATAATGGCAAAAGAAGCCTTATGCCATCAGTCTCCAATTTCTAGGTTGACACGCAGCATACACGCAGGACCAGAGCTTACTGTCTCTACGCAGTGTTCTGGTACCGAAACGGTTGCTTAAGCAAAGTCCCTAGGATGTTGGAAAGCTTACTACCGTGAAACTAAAGCAGAACAGCGATGAAGGCCTCATGGAGCTGCTGCACGCCTCCCGTTTTGCCAGGATAATCAGGGCCTTACTTCGAGGCTAGTGCTCACATTGACTTTCACGTTTGGTATAGAGCGGAGCCGGGTGAGCTTCCAACTAGGAACTGGAAGCACAAGGTTTCTTTCGAGAAAACTCATTTGCTTCTATGAACCATGCCGGCTGTAAGTAAAAGCACGGTAACAACAGTGCTTTTCAGGTAGCTTCGGGGCCGCATCAACGGAGCTTTCATAATGGGAAAACTAGCCTTGTGCCGTCAGTCTCTAATTTCTAGGTTGACACGCAGCATACACGCAGGAGCAGAGCTTCCTGGTTCTACGCAGTGTTCTGGTACTGAAACGGGTGCTGAAGCAAGGCCCCTAGGAGTGTTGAAAAGCTTACTACCTTGAAACTAAAGCAGAACAACGATGAAGGCCTCATGGAGCTGCTGCACGCCTCTCGTTTTGCAAGGATAATCAGGGCCTTACTTCGAAGCTTGGGCTCACGTTGACTTTCACTTTAGGTATAGCGCAGAGCAGGGTGAGCTTCCAACAAGGAACTGGAACCCCAAGGTTTCTTAGGAGAAAACTCATTTTCTTCCCAGAACCATGCCGGCAGTGAGGAAAACCCCGGCAACAACAATGCTTTTCAGGTAGCTTCGAGGCCGCATGAACGGAGCTTTCATAATGGGAAAAGAAGCCTTATGCCATCAGTCTGCAATTTCTAGGTTGACACGCAGCATACACGCAGGACCAGAGCTTACTGTCTCTACGCAGTGTTCTGGTACCGAAACGGTTGCTTAAGCAAAGTCCCTAGGAATGTTGGAAAGCTTACTACCGTGAAACTAAAGCAGAACAGCGATGAAGGCCTCATGGAGCTGCTGCACGCCTCCCGTTTTGCCAGGATAATCAGGGCCTTACTTCGAGGCTAGTGCTCACATTGACTTTCACGTTTGGTATAGAGCGGAGCCGGGTGAGCTTCCAACTAGGAACTGGAAGCACAAGGTTTCTTTCGAGAAAACTCATTTGCTTCTATGAACCATGCCGGCTGTAAGTAAAAGCACGGTAACAACAGTGCTTTTCAGGTAGCTTCGGGGCCGCATCAACGGAGCTTTCATAATGGGAAAACTAGCCTTGTGCCGTCAGTCTCTAATTTCTAGGTTGACACGCAGCATACACGCAGGAGCAGAGCTTCCTGGTTCTACGCAGTGTTCTGGTACTGAAACGGGTGCTGAAGCAAGGCCCCTAGGAGTGTTGAAAAGCTTACTACCTTGAAACTAAAGCAGAACAACGATGAAGGCCTCATGGAGCTGCTGCACGCCTCTCGTTTTGCAAGGATAATCAGGGCCTTACTTCGAAGCTTGGGCTCACGTTGACTTTCACTTTAGGTATAGCGCAGAGCAGGGTGAGCTTCCAACAAGGAACTGGAACCCCAAGGTTTCTTAGGAGAAAACTCATTTTCTTCCCAGAACCATGCCGGCAGTGAGGAAAACCCCGGCAACAACAATGCTTTTCAGGTAGCTTCGAGGCCGCATGAACGGAGCTTTCATAATGGCAAAAGAAGCCTTATGCCATCAGTCTCCAATTTCTAGGTTGACACGCAGCATACACGCAGGACCAGAGCTTACTGTCTCTACGCAGTGTTCTGGTACCGAAACGGTTGCTTAAGCAAAGTCCCTAGGAATGTTGGAAAGCTTACTACCGTGAAACTAAAGCAGAACAGCGATGAAGGCCTCATGGAGCTGCTGCACGCCTCCCGTTTTGCCAGGATAATCAGGGCCTTACTTCGAGGCTAGTGCTCACATTGACTTTCACGTTTGGTATAGAGCGGAGCCGGGTGAGCTTCCAACTAGGAACTGGAAGCACAAGGTTTCTTTCGAGAAAACTCATTTGCTTCTATGAACCATGCCGGCTGTAAGTAAAAGCACGGTAACAACAGTGCTTTTCAGGTAGCTTCGGGGCCGCATCAACGGAGCTTTCATAATGGGAAAACTAGCCTTGTGCCGTCAGTCTCTAATTTCTAGGTTGACACGCAGCATACACGCAGGAGCAGAGCTTCCTGGTTCTACGCAGTGTTCTGGTACTGAAACGGGTGCTGAAGCAAGGCCCCTAGGAGTGTTGAAAAGCTTACTACCTTGAAACTAAAGCAGAACAACGATGAAGGCCTCATGGAGCTGCTGCACGCCTCTCGTTTTGCAAGGATAATCAGGGCCTTACTTCGAAGCTTGGGCTCACGTTGACTTTCACTTTAGGTATAGCGCAGAGCAGGGTGAGCTTCCAACAAGGAACTGGAACCCCAAGGTTTCTTAGGAGAAAACTCATTTTCTTCCCAGAACCATGCCGGCAGTGAGGAAAACCCCGGCAACAACAATGCTTTTCAGGTAGCTTCGAGGCCGCATGAACGGAGCTTTCGTAATGGGAAAAGAAGCCTTATGCCATCAGTCTCCAATTTCTAGGTTGACACGCAGCATACACGCAGGACCAGAGCTTACTGTCTCTACGCAGTGTTCTGGTACCGAAACGGTTGCTTAAGCAAAGTCCCTAGGAATGTTGGAAAGCTTACTACCGTGAAACTAAAGCAGAACAGCGATGAAGGCCTCATGGAGCTGCTGCACGCCTCCCGTTTTGCCAGGATAATCAGGGCCTTACTTCGAGGCTAGTGCTCACATTGACTTTCACGTTTGGTATAGAGCGGAGCCGGGTGAGCTTCCAACTAGGAACTGGAAGCACAAGGTTTCTTTCGAGAAAACTCATTTGCTTCTATGAACCATGCCGGCTGTAAGTAAAAGCACGGTAACAACAGTGCTTTTCAGGTAGCTTCGGGGCCGCATCAACGGAGCTTTCATAATGGGAAAACTAGCCTTGTGCCGTCAGTCTCTAATTTCTAGGTTGACACGCAGCATACACGCAGGAGCAGAGCTTCCTGGTTCTACGCAGTGTTCTGGTACTGAAACGGGTGCTGAAGCAAGGCCCCTAGGAGTGTTGAAAAGCTTACTACCTTGAAACTAAAGCAGAACAACGATGAAGGCCTCATGGAGCTGCTGCACGCCTCTCGTTTTGCAAGGATAATCAGGGCCTTACTTCGAAGCTTGGGCTCACGTTGACTTTCACTTTAGGTATAGCGCAGAGCAGGGTGAGCTTCCAACAAGGAACTGGAACCCCAAGGTTTCTTAGGAGAAAACTCATTTTCTTCCCAGAACCATGCCGGCAGTGAGGAAAACCCCGGCAACAACAATGCTTTTCAGGTAGCTTCGAGGCCGCATGAACGGAGCTTTCATAATGGGAAAAGAAGCCTTATGCCATCAGTCTCCAATTTCTAGGTTGACACGCAGCATACACGCAGGACCAGAGCTTACTGTCTCTACGCAGTGTTCTGGTACCGAAACGGTTGCTTAAGCAAAGTCCCTAGGAATGTTGGAAAGCTTACTACCGTGAAACTAAAGCAGAACAGCGATGAAGGCCTCATGGAGCTGCTGCACGCCTCCCGTTTTGCCCGGATAATCAGGGCCTTACTTCGAGGCTAGTGCTCACATTGACTTTCACGTTTGGTATAGAGCGGAGCCGGGTGAGCTTCCAACTAGGAACTGGAAGCACAAGGTTTCTTTCGAGAAAACTCATTTGCTTCTATGAACCATGCCGGCTGTAAGTAAAAGCACGGTAACAACAGTGCTTTTCAGGTAGCTTCGGGGCCGCATCAACGGAGCTTTCATAATGGGAAAACTAGCCTTGTGCCGTCAGTCTCTAATTTCTAGGTTGACACGCAGCATACACGCAGGAGCAGAGCTTCCTGGTTCTACGCAGTGTTCTGGTACTGAAACGGGTGCTGAAGCAAGGCCCCTAGGAGTGTTGAAAAGCTTACTACCTTGAAACTAAAGCAGAACAACGATGAAGGCCTCATGGAGCTGCTGCACGCCTCTCGTTTTGCAAGGATAATCAGGGCCTTACTTCGAAGCTTGGGCTCACGTTGACTTTCACTTTAGGTATAGCGCAGAGCAGGGTGAGCTTCCAACAAGGAACTGGAACCCCAAGGTTTCTTAGGAGAAAACTCATTTTCTTCCCAGAACCATGCCGGCAGTGAGGAAAACCCCGGCAACAACAATGCTTTTCAGGTAGCTTCGAGGCCGCATGAACGGAGCTTTCGTAATGGGAAAAGAAGCCTTATGCCATCAGTCTCCAATTTCTAGGTTGACACGCAGCATACACGCAGGACCAGAGCTTACTGTCTCTACGCAGTGTTCTGGTACCGAAACGGTTGCTTAAGCAAAGTCCCTAGGAATGTTGGAAAGCTTACTACCGTGAAACTAAAGCAGAACAGCGATGAAGGCCTCATGGAGCTGCTGCACGCCTCCCGTTTTGCCCGGATAATCAGGGCCTTACTTCGAGGCTAGTGCTCACATTGACTTTCACGTTTGGTATAGAGCGGAGCCGGGTGAGCTTCCAACTAGGAACTGGAAGCACAAGGTTTCTTTCGAGAAAACTCATTTGCTTCTATGAACCATGCCGGCTGTAAGTAAAAGCACGGTAACAACAGTGCTTTTCAGGTAGCTTCGGGGCCGCATCAACGGAGCTTTCATAATGGGAAAACTAGCCTTGTGCCGTCAGTCTCTAATTTCTAGGTTGACACGCAGCATACACGCAGGAGCAGAGCTTCCTGGTTCTACGCAGTGTTCTGGTACTGAAACGGGTGCTGAAGCAAGGCCCCTAGGAGTGTTGAAAAGCTTACTACCTTGAAACTAAAGCAGAACAACGATGAAGGCCTCATGGAGCTGCTGCACGCCTCTCGTTTTGCAAGGATAATCAGGGCCTTACTTCGAAGCTTGGGCTCACGTTGACTTTCACTTTAGGTATAGCGCAGAGCAGGGTGAGCTTCCAACAAGGAACTGGAACCCCAAGGTTTCTTAGGAGAAAACTCATTTTCTTCCCAGAACCATGCCGGCAGTGAGGAAAACCCCGGCAACAACAATGCTTTTCAGGTAGCTTCGAGGCCGCATGAACGGAGCTTTCATAATGGGAAAAGAAGCCTTATGCCATCAGTCTCCAATTTCTAGGTTGACACGCAGCATACACGCAGGCCCAGAGCTTACTGTCTCTACGCAGTGTTCTGGTACCGAAACGGTTGCTTAAGCAAAGTCCCTAGGAATGTTGGAAAGCTTACTACCGTGAAACTAAAGCAGAACAGCGATGAAGGCCTCATGGAGCTGCTGCACGCCTCCCGTTTTGCCAGGATAATCAGGGCCTTACTTCGAGGCTAGTGCTCACATTGACTTTCACGTTTGGTATAGAGCGGAGCCGGGTGAGCTTCCAACTAGGAACTGGAAGCACAAGGTTTCTTTCGAGAAAACTCATTTGCTTCTATGAACCATGCCGGCTGTAAGTAAAAGCACGGTAACAACAGTGCTTTTCAGGTAGCTTCGGGGCCGCATCAACGGAGCTTTCATAATGGGAAAACTAGCCTTGTGCCGTCAGTCTCTAATTTCTAGGTTGACACGCAGCATACACGCAGGAGCAGAGCTTCCTGGTTCTACGCAGTGTTCTGGTACTGAAACGGGTGCTGAAGCAAGGCCCCTAGGAGTGTTGAAAAGCTTACTACCTTGAAACTAAAGCAGAACAACGATGAAGGCCTCATGGAGCTGCTGCACGCCTCTCGTTTTGGAAGGATAATCAGGGCCTTACTTCGAAGCTTGGGCTCACGTTGACTTTCACTTTAGGTATAGCGCAGAGCAGGGTGAGCTTCCAACAAGGAACTGGAACCCCAAGGTTTCTTAGGAGAAAACTCATTTTCTTCCCAGAACCATGCCGGCAGTGAGGAAAACCCCGGCAACAACAATGCTTTTCAGGTAGCTTCGAGGCCGCATGAACGGAGCTTTCATAATGGGAAAAGAAGCCTTATGCCATCAGTCTGCAATTTCTAGGTTGACACGCAGCATACACGCAGGACCAGAGCTTACTGTCTCTACGCAGTGTTCTGGTACCGAAACGGTTGCTTAAGCAAAGTCCCTAGGAATGTTGGAAAGCTTACTACCGTGAAACTAAAGCAGAACAGCGATGAAGGCCTCATGGAGCTGCTGCACGCCTCCCGTTTTGCCAGGATAATCAGGGCCTTACTTCGAGGCTAGTGCTCACATTGACTTTCACGTTTGGTATAGAGCGGAGCCGGGTGAGCTTCCAACTAGGAACTGGAAGCACAAGGTTTCTTTCGAGAAAACTCATTTGCTTCTATGAACCATGCCGGCTGTAAGTAAAAGCACGGTAACAACAGTGCTTTTCAGGTAGCTTCGGGGCCGCATCAACGGAGCTTTCATAATGGGAAAACTAGCCTTGTGCCGTCAGTCTCTAATTTCTAGGTTGACACGCAGCATACACGCAGGAGCAGAGCTTCCTGGTTCTACGCAGTGTTCTGGTACTGAAACGGGTGCTGAAGCAAGGCCCCTAGGAGTGTTGAAAAGCTTACTACCTTGAAACTAAAGCAGAACAACGATGAAGGCCTCATGGAGCTGCTGCACGCCTCTCGTTTTGCAAGGATAATCAGGGCCTTACTTCGAAGCTTGGGCTCACGTTGACTTTCACTTTAGGTATAGCGCAGAGCAGGGTGAGCTTCCAACAAGGAACTGGAACCCCAAGGTTTCTTAGGAGAAAACTCATTTTCTTCCCAGAACCATGCCGGCAGTGAGGAAAACCCCGGCAACAACAATGCTTTTCAGGTAGCTTCGAGGCCGCATGAACGGAGCTTTCATAATGGGAAAAGAAGCCTTATGCCATCAGTCTGCAATTTCTAGGTTGACACGCAGCATACACGCAGGACCAGAGCTTACTGTCTCTACGCAGTGTTCTGGTACCGAAACGGTTGCTTAAGCAAAGTCCCTAGGAATGTTGGAAAGCTTACTACCGTGAAACTAAAGCAGAACAGCGATGAAGGCCTCATGGAGCTGCTGCACGCCTCCCGTTTTGCCCGGATAATCAGGGCCTTACTTCGAGGCTAGTGCTCACATTGACTTTCACGTTTGGTATAGAGCGGAGCCGGGTGAGCTTCCAACTAGGAACTGGAAGCACAAGGTTTCTTTCGAGAAAACTCATTTGCTTCTATGAACCATGCCGGCTGTAAGTAAAAGCACGGTAACAACAGTGCTTTTCAGGTAGCTTCGGGGCCGCATCAACGGAGCTTTCATAATGGGAAAACTAGCCTTGTGCCGTCAGTCTCTAATTTCTAGGTTGACACGCAGCATACACGCAGGAGCAGAGCTTCCTGGTTCTACGCAGTGTTCTGGTACTGAAACGGGTGCTGAAGCAAGGCCCCTAGGAGTGTTGAAAAGCTTACTACCTTGAAACTAAAGCAGAACAACGATGAAGGCCTCATGGAGCTGCTGCACGCCTCTCGTTTTGCAAGGATAATCAGGGCCTTACTTCGAAGCTTGGGCTCACGTTGACTTTCACTTTAGGTATAGCGCAGAGCAGGGTGAGCTTCCAACAAGGAACTGGAACCCCAAGGTTTCTTAGGAGAAAACTCATTTTCTTCCCAGAACCATGCCGGCAGTGAGGAAAACCCCGGCAACAACAATGCTTTTCAGGTAGCTTCGAGGCCGCATGAACGGAGCTTTCGTAATGGGAAAAGAAGCCTTATGCCATCAGTCTCCAATTTCTAGGTTGACACGCAGCATACACGCAGGACCAGAGCTTACTGTCTCTACGCAGTGGTCTGGTACCGAAACGGTTGCTTAAGCAAAGTCCCTAGGAATGTTGGAAAGCTTACTACCGTGAAACTAAAGCAGAACAGCGATGAAGGCCTCATGGAGCTGCTGCACGCCTCCCGTTTTGCCCGGATAATCAGGGCCTTACTTCGAGGCTAGTGCTCACATTGACTTTCACGTTTGGTATAGAGCGGAGCCGGGTGAGCTTCCAACTAGGAACTGGAAGCACAAGGTTTCTTTCGAGAAAACTCATTTGCTTCTATGAACCATGCCGGCTGTAAGTAAAAGCACGGTAACAACAGTGCTTTTCAGGTAGCTTCGGGGCCGCATCAACGGAGCTTTCATAATGGGAAAACTAGCCTTGTGCCGTCAGTCTCTAATTTCTAGGTTGACACGCAGCATACACGCAGGAGCAGAGCTTCCTGGTTCTACGCAGTGTTCTGGTACTGAAACGGGTGCTGAAGCAAGGCCCCTAGGAGTGTTGAAAAGCTTACTACCTTGAAACTAAAGCAGAACAACGATGAAGGCCTCATGGAGCTGCTGCACGCCTCTCGTTTTGCAAGGATAATCAGGGCCTTACTTCGAAGCTTGGGCTCACGTTGACTTTCACTTTAGGTATAGCGCAGAGCAGGGTGAGCTTCCAACAAGGAACTGGAACCCCAAGGTTTCTTAGGAGAAAACTCATTTTCTTCCCAGAACCATGCCGGCAGTGAGGAAAACCCCGGCAACAACAATGCTTTTCAGGTAGCTTCGAGGCCGCATGAACGGAGCTTTCATAATGGCAAAAGAAGCCTTATGCCATCAGTCTCCAATTTCTAGGTTGACACGCAGCATACACGCAGGACCAGAGCTTACTGTCTCTACGCAGTGTTCTGGTACCGAAACGGTTGCTTAAGCAAAGTCCCTAGGAATGTTGGAAAGCTTACTACCGTGAAACTAAAGCAGAACAGCGATGAAGGCCTCATGGAGCTGCTGCACGCCTCCCGTTTTGCCCGGATAATCAGGGCCTTACTTCGAGGCTAGTGCTCACATTGACTTTCACGTTTGGTATAGAGCGGAGCCGGGTGAGCTTCCAACTAGGAACTGGAAGCACAAGGTTTCTTTCGAGAAAACTCATTTGCTTCTATGAACCATGCCGGCTGTAAGTAAAAGCACGGTAACAACAGTGCTTTTCAGGTAGCTTCGGGGCCGCATCAACGGAGCTTTCATAATGGGAAAACTAGCCTTGTGCCGTCAGTCTCTAATTTCTAGGTTGACACGCAGCATACACGCAGGAGCAGAGCTTCCTGGTTCTACGCAGTGTTCTGGTACTGAAACGGGTGCTGAAGCAAGGCCCCTAGGAGTGTTGAAAAGCTTACTACCTTGAAACTAAAGCAGAACAACGATGAAGGCCTCATGGAGCTGCTGCACGCCTCTCGTTTTGCAAGGATAATCAGGGCCTTACTTCGAAGCTTGGGCTCACGTTGACTTTCACTTTAGGTATAGCGCAGAGCAGGGTGAGCTTCCAACAAGGAACTGGAACCCCAAGGTTTCTTAGGAGAAAACTCATTTTCTTCCCAGAACCATGCCGGCAGTGAGGAAAACCCCGGCAACAACAATGCTTTTCAGGTAGCTTCGAGGCCGCATGAACGGAGCTTTCATAATGGGAAAAGAAGCCTTATGCCATCAGTCTGCAATTTCTAGGTTGACACGCAGCATACACGCAGGACCAGAGCTTACTGTCTCTACGCAGTGTTCTGGTACCGAAACGGTTGCTTAAGCAAAGTCCCTAGGAATGTTGGAAAGCTTACTACCGTGAAACTAAAGCAGAACAGCGATGAAGGCCTCATGGAGCTGCTGCACGCCTCCCGTTTTGCCAGGATAATCAGGGCCTTACTTCGAGGCTAGTGCTCACATTGACTTTCACGTTTGGTATAGAGCGGAGCCGGGTGAGCTTCCAACTAGGAACTGGAAGCACAAGGTTTCTTTCGAGAAAACTCATTTGCTTCTATGAACCATGCCGGCTGTAAGTAAAAGCACGGTAACAACAGTGCTTTTCAGGTAGCTTCGGGGCCGCATCAACGGAGCTTTCATAATGGGAAAACTAGCCTTGTGCCGTCAGTCTCTAATTTCTAGGTTGACACGCAGCATACACGCAGGAGCAGAGCTTCCTGGTTCTACGCAGTGTTCTGCTACTGAAACGGGTGCTGAAGCAAGGCCCCTAGGAGTGTTGAAAAGCTTACTACCTTGAAACTAAAGCAGAACAACGATGAAGGCCTCATGGAGCTGCTGCACGCCTCTCGTTTTGCAAGGATAATCAGGGCCTTACTTCGAAGCTTGGGCTCACGTTGACTTTCACTTTAGGTATAGCGCAGAGCAGGGTGAGCTTCCAACAAGGAACTGGAACCCCAAGGTTTCTTAGGAGAAAACTCATTTTCTTCCCAGAACCATGCCGGCAGTGAGGAAAACCCCGGCAACAACAATGCTTTTCAGGTAGCTTCGAGGCCGCATGAACGGAGCTTTCATAATGGGAAAAGAAGCCTTATGCCATCAGTCTGCAATTTCTAGGTTGACACGCAGCATACACGCAGGACCAGAGCTTACTGTCTCTACGCAGTGTTCTGGTACCGAAACGGTTGCTTAAGCAAAGTCCCTAGGAATGTTGGAAAGCTTACTACCGTGAAACTAAAGCAGAACAGCGATGAAGGCCTCATGGAGCTGCTGCACGCCTCCCGTTTTGCCCGGATAATCAGGGCCTTACTTCGAGGCTAGTGCTCACATTGACTTTCACGTTTGGTATAGAGCGGAGCCGGGTGAGCTTCCAACTAGGAACTGGAAGCACAAGGTTTCTTTCGAGAAAACTCATTTGCTTCTATGAACCATGCCGGCTGTAAGTAAAAGCACGGTAACAACAGTGCTTTTCAGGTAGCTTCGGGGCCGCATCAACGGAGCTTTCATAATGGGAAAACTAGCCTTGTGCCGTCAGTCTCTAATTTCTAGGTTGACACGCAGCATACACGCAGGAGCAGAGCTTCCTGGTTCTACGCAGTGTTCTGGTACTGAAACGGGTGCTGAAGCAAGGCCCCTAGGAGTGTTGAAAAGCTTACTACCTTGAAACTAAAGCAGAACAACGATGAAGGCCTCATGGAGCTGCTGCACGCCTCTCGTTTTGCAAGGATAATCAGGGCCTTACTTCGAAGCTTGGGCTCACGTTGACTTTCACTTTAGGTATAGCGCAGAGCAGGGTGAGCTTCCAACAAGGAACTGGAACCCCAAGGTTTCTTAGGAGAAAACTCATTTTCTTCCCAGAACCATGCCGGCAGTGAGGAAAACCCCGGCAACAACAATGCTTTTCAGGTAGCTTCGAGGCCGCATGAACGGAGCTTTCATAATGGGAAAAGAAGCCTTATGCCATCAGTCTGCAATTTCTAGGTTGACACGCAGCATACACGCAGGACCAGAGCTTACTGTCTCTACGCAGTGGTCTGGTACCGAAACGGTTGCTTAAGCAAAGTCCCTAGGAATGTTGGAAAGCTTACGACCGTGAAACTAAAGCAGAACAGCGATGAAGGCCTCATGGAGCTGCTGCACGCCTCCCGTTTTGCCCGGATAATCAGGGCCTTACTTCGAGGCTAGTGCTCACATTGACTTTCACGTTTGGTATAGAGCGGAGCCGGGTGAGCTTCCAACTAGGAACTGGAAGCACAAGGTTTCTTTCGAGAAAACTCATTTGCTTCTATGAACCATGCCGGCTGTAAGTAAAAGCACGGTAACAACAGTGCTTTTCAGGTAGCTTCGGGGCCGCATCAACGGAGCTTTCATAATGGGAAAACTAGCCTTGTGCCGTCAGTCTCTAATTTCTAGGTTGACACGCAGCATACACGCAGGAGCAGAGCTTCCTGGTTCTACGCAGTGTTCTGGTACTGAAACGGGTGCTGAAGCAAGGCCCCTAGGAGTGTTGAAAAGCTTACTACCTTGAAACTAAAGCAGAACAACGATGAAGGCCTCATGGAGCTGCTGCACGCCTCTCGTTTTGCAAGGATAATCAGGGCCTTACTTCGAAGCTTGGGCTCACGTTGACTTTCACTTTAGGTATAGCGCAGAGCAGGGTGAGCTTCCAACAAGGAACTGGAACCCCAAGGTTTCTTAGGAGAAAACTCATTTTCTTCTCAGAACCATGCCGGCAGTGAGGAAAACCCCGGCAACAACAATGCTTTTCAGGTAGCTTCGAGGCCGCATGAACGGAGCTTTCATAATGGGAAAAGAAGCCTTATGCCATCAGTCTCCAATTTCTAGGTTGACACGCAGCATACACGCAGGCCCAGAGCTTACTGTCTCTACGCAGTGTTCTGGTACCGAAACGGTTGCTTAAGCAAAGTCCCTAGGAATGTTGGAAAGCTTACTACCGTGAAACTAAAGCAGAACAGCGATGAAGGCCTCATGGAGCTGCTGCACGCCTCCCGTTTTGCCAGGATAATCAGGGCCTTACTTCGAGGCTAGTGCTCACATTGACTTTCACGTTTGGTATAGAGCGGAGCCGGGTGAGCTTCCAACTAGGAACTGGAAGCACAAGGTTTCTTTCGAGAAAACTCATTTGCTTCTATGAACCATGCCGGCTGTAAGTAAAAGCACGGTAACAACAGTGCTTTTCAGGTAGCTTCGGGGCCGCATCAACGGAGCTTTCATAATGGGAAAACTAGCCTTGTGCCGTCAGTCTCTAATTTCTAGGTTGACACGCAGCATACACGCAGGAGCAGAGCTTCCTGGTTCTACGCAGTGTTCTGGTACTGAAACGGGTGCTGAAGCAAGGCCCCTAGGAGTGTTGAAAAGCTTACTACCTTGAAACTAAAGCAGAACAACGATGAAGGCCTCATGGAGCTGCTGCACGCCTCTCGTTTTGCAAGGATAATCAGGGCCTTACTTCGAAGCTTGGGCTCACGTTGACTTTCACTTTAGGTATAGCGCAGAGCAGGGTGAGCTTCCAACAAGGAACTGGAACCCCAAGGTTTCTTAGGAGAAAACTCATTTTCTTCTCAGAACCATGCCGGCAGTGAGGAAAACCCCGGCAACAACAATGCTTTTCAGGTAGCTTCGAGGCCGCATGAACGGAGCTTTCATAATGGCAAAAGAAGCCTTATGCCATCAGTCTCCAATTTCTAGGTTGACACGCAGCATACACGCAGGCCCAGAGCTTACTGTCTCTACGCAGTGTTCTGGTACCGAAACGGTTGCTTAAGCAAAGTCCCTAGGAATGTTGGAAAGCTTACTACCGTGAAACTAAAGCAGAACAGCGATGAAGGCCTCATGGAGCTGCTGCACGCCTCCCGTTTTGCCCGGATAATCAGGGCCTTACTTCGAGGCTAGTGCTCACATTGACTTTCACGTTTGGTATAGAGCGGAGCCGGGTGAGCTTCCAACTAGGAACTGGAAGCACAAGGTTTCTTTCGAGAAAACTCATTTGCTTCTATGAACCATGCCGGCTGTAAGTAAAAGCACGGTAACAACAGTGCTTTTCAGGTAGCTTCGGGGCCGCATCAACGGAGCTTTCATAATGGGAAAACTAGCCTTGTGCCGTCAGTCTCTAATTTCTAGGTTGACACGCAGCATACACGCAGGAGCAGAGCTTCCTGGTTCTACGCACTGTTCTGGTACTGAAACGGGTGCTGAAGCAAGGCCCCTAGGAGTGTTGAAAAGCTTACTACCTTGAAACTAAAGCAGAACAACGATGAAGGCCTCATGGAGCTGCTGCACGCCTCTCGTTTTGCAAGGATAATCAGGGCCTTACTTCGAAGCTTGGGCTCACGTTGACTTTCACTTTAGGTATAGCGCAGAGCAGGGTGAGCTTCCAACAAGGAACTGGAACCCCAAGGTTTCTTAGGAGAAAACTCATTTTCTTCCCAGAACCATGCCGGCAGTGAGGAAAACCCCGGCAACAACAATGCTTTTCAGGTAGCTTCGAGGCCGCATGAACGGAGCTTTCATAATGGGAAAAGAAGCCTTATGCCATCAGTCTGCAATTTCTAGGTTGACACGCAGCATACACGCAGGACCAGAGCTTACTGTCTCTACGCAGTGTTCTGGTACCGAAACGGTTGCTTAAGCAAAGTCCCTAGGAATGTTGGAAAGCTTACTACCGTGAAACTAAAGCAGAACAGCGATGAAGGCCTCATGGAGCTGCTGCACGCCTCCCGTTTTGCCCGGATAATCAGGGCCTTACTTCGAGGCTAGTGCTCACATTGACTTTCACGTTTGGTATAGAGCGGAGCCGGGTGAGCTTCCAACTAGGAACTGGAAGCACAAGGTTTCTTTCGAGAAAACTCATTTGCTTCTATGAACCATGCCGGCTGTAAGTAAAAGCACGGTAACAACAGTGCTTTTCAGGTAGCTTCGGGGCCGCATCAACGGAGCTTTCATAATGGGAAAACTAGCCTTGTGCCGTCAGTCTCTAATTTCTAGGTTGACACGCAGCATACACGCAGGAGCAGAGCTTCCTGGTTCTACGCAGTGTTCTGGTACTGAAACGGGTGCTGAAGCAAGGCCCCTAGGAGTGTTGAAAAGCTTACTACCTTGAAACTAAAGCAGAACAACGATGAAGGCCTCATGGAGCTGCTGCACGCCTCTCGTTTTGCAAGGATAATCAGGGCCTTACTTCGAAGCTTGGGCTCACGTTGACTTTCACTTTAGGTATAGCGCAGAGCAGGGTGAGCTTCCAACAAGGAACTGGAACCCCAAGGTTTCTTAGGAGAAAACTCATTTTCTTCCCAGAACCATGCCGGCAGTGAGGAAAACCCCGGCAACAACAATGCTTTTCAGGTAGCTTCGAGGCCGCATGAACGGAGCTTTCATAATGGCAAAAGAAGCCTTATGCCATCAGTCTCCAATTTCTAGGTTGACACGCAGCATACACGCAGGACCAGAGCTTACTGTCTCTACGCAGTGTTCTGGTACCGAAACGGTTGCTTAAGCAAAGTCCCTAGGAATGTTGGAAAGCTTACTACCGTGAAACTAAAGCAGAACAGCGATGAAGGCCTCATGGAGCTGCTGCACGCCTCCCGTTTTGCCCGGATAATCAGGGCCTTACTTCGAGGCTAGTGCTCACATTGACTTTCACGTTTGGTATAGAGCGGAGCCGGGTGAGCTTCCAACTAGGAACTGGAAGCACAAGGTTTCTTTCGAGAAAACTCATTTGCTTCTATGAACCATGCCGGCTGTAAGTAAAAGCACGGTAACAACAGTGCTTTTCAGGTAGCTTCGGGGCCGCATCAACGGAGCTTTCATAATGGGAAAACTAGCCTTGTGCCGTCAGTCTCTAATTTCTAGGTTGACACGCAGCATACACGCAGGAGCAGAGCTTCCTGGTTCTACGCAGTGTTCTGGTACTGAAACGGGTGCTGAAGCAAGGCCCCTAGGAGTGTTGAAAAGCTTACTACCTTGAAACTAAAGCAGAACAACGATGAAGGCCTCATGGAGCTGCTGCACGCCTCTCGTTTTGCAAGGATAATCAGGGCCTTACTTCGAAGCTTGGGCTCACGTTGACTTTCACTTTAGGTATAGCGCAGAGCAGGGTGAGCTTCCAACAAGGAACTGGAACCCCAAGGTTTCTTAGGAGAAAACTCATTTTCTTCCCAGAACCATGCCGGCAGTGAGGAAAACCCCGGCAACAACAATGCTTTTCAGGTAGCTTCGAGGCCGCATGAACGGAGCTTTCATAATGGCAAAAGAAGCCTTATGCCATCAGTCTCCAATTTCTAGGTTGACACGCAGCATACACGCAGGACCAGAGCTTACTGTCTCTACGCAGTGTTCTGGTACCGAAACGGTTGCTTAAGCAAAGTCCCTAGGAATGTTGGAAAGCTTACTACCGTGAAACTAAAGCAGAACAGCGATGAAGGCCTCATGGAGCTGCTGCACGCCTCCCGTTTTGCCCGGATAATCAGGGCCTTACTTCGAGGCTAGTGCTCACATTGACTTTCACGTTTGGTATAGAGCGGAGCCGGGTGAGCTTCCAACTAGGAACTGGAAGCACAAGGTTTCTTTCGAGAAAACTCATTTGCTTCTATGAACCATGCCGGCTGTAAGTAAAAGCACGGTAACAACAGTGCTTTTCAGGTAGCTTCGGGGCCGCATCAACGGAGCTTTCATAATGGGAAAACTAGCCTTGTGCCGTCAGTCTCTAATTTCTAGGTTGACACGCAGCATACACGCAGGAGCAGAGCTTCCTGGTTCTACGCAGTGTTCTGGTACTGAAACGGGTGCTGAAGCAAGGCCCCTAGGAGTGTTGAAAAGCTTACTACCTTGAAACTAAAGCAGAACAACGATGAAGGCCTCATGGAGCTGCTGCACGCCTCTCGTTTTGCAAGGATAATCAGGGCCTTACTTCGAAGCTTGGGCTCACGTTGACTTTCACTTTAGGTATAGCGCAGAGCAGGGTGAGCTTCCAACAAGGAACTGGAACCCCAAGGTTTCTTAGGAGAAAACTCATTTTCTTCCCAGAACCATGCCGGCAGTGAGGAAAACCCCGGCAACAACAATGCTTTTCAGGTAGCTTCGAGGCCGCATGAACGGAGCTTTCATAATGGCAAAAGAAGCCTTATGCCATCAGTCTGCAATTTCTAGGTTGACACGCAGCATACACGCAGGACCAGAGCTTACTGTCTCTACGCAGTGTTCTGGTACCGAAACGGTTGCTTAAGCAAAGTCCCTAGGAATGTTGGAAAGCTTACTACCGTGAAACTAAAGCAGAACAGCGATGAAGGCCTCATGGAGCTGCTGCACGCCTCCCGTTTTGCCAGGATAATCAGGGCCTTACTTCGAGGCTAGTGCTCACATTGACTTTCACGTTTGGTATAGAGCGGAGCCGGGTGAGCTTCCAACTAGGAACTGGAAGCACAAGGTTTCTTTCGAGAAAACTCATTTGCTTCTATGAACCATGCCGGCTGTAAGTAAAAGCACGGTAACAACAGTGCTTTTCAGGTAGCTTCGGGGCCGCATCAACGGAGCTTTCATAATGGGAAAACTAGCCTTGTGCCGTCAGTCTCTAATTTCTAGGTTGACACGCAGCATACACGCAGGAGCAGAGCTTCCTGGTTCTACGCAGTGTTCTGGTACTGAAACGGGTGCTGAAGCAAGGCCCCTAGGAGTGTTGAAAAGCTTACTACCTTGAAACTAAAGCAGAACAACGATGAAGGCCTCATGGAGCTGCTGCACGCCTCTCGTTTTGCAAGGATAATCAGGGCCTTACTTCGAAGCTTGGGCTCACGTTGACTTTCACTTTAGGTATAGCGCAGAGCAGGGTGAGCTTCCAACAAGGAACTGGAACCCCAAGGTTTCTTAGGAGAAAACTCATTTTCTTCCCAGAACCATGCCGGCAGTGAGGAAAACCCCGGCAACAACAATGCTTTTCAGGTAGCTTCGAGGCCGCATGAACGGAGCTTTCATAATGGGAAAAGAAGCCTTATGCCATCAGTCTGCAATTTCTAGGTTGACACGCAGCATACACGCAGGACCAGAGCTTACTGTCTCTACGCAGTGTTCTGGTACCGAAACGGTTGCTTAAGCAAAGTCCCTAGGAATGTTGGAAAGCTTACTACCGTGAAACTAAAGCAGAACAGCGATGAAGGCCTCATGGAGCTGCTGCACGCCTCCCGTTTTGCCCGGATAATCAGGGCCTTACTTCGAGGCTAGTGCTCACATTGACTTTCACGTTTGGTATAGAGCGGAGCCGGGTGAGCTTCCAACTAGGAACTGGAAGCACAAGGTTTCTTTCGAGAAAACTCATTTGCTTCTATGAACCATGCCGGCTGTAAGTAAAAGCACGGTAACAACAGTGCTTTTCAGGTAGCTTCGGGGCCGCATCAACGGAGCTTTCATAATGGGAAAACTAGCCTTGTGCCGTCAGTCTCTAATTTCTAGGTTGACACGCAGCATACACGCAGGAGCAGAGCTTCCTGGTTCTACGCAGTGTTCTGGTACTGAAACGGGTGCTGAAGCAAGGCCCCTAGGAGTGTTGAAAAGCTTACTACCTTGAAACTAAAGCAGAACAACGATGAAGGCCTCATGGAGCTGCTGCACGCCTCTCGTTTTGCAAGGATAATCAGGGCCTTACTTCGAAGCTTGGGCTCACGTTGACTTTCACTTTAGGTATAGCGCAGAGCAGGGTGAGCTTCCAACAAGGAACTGGAACCCCAAGGTTTCTTAGGAGAAAACTCATTTTCTTCCCAGAACCATGCCGGCAGTGAGGAAAACCCCGGCAACAACAATGCTTTTCAGGTAGCTTCGAGGCCGCATGAACGGAGCTTTCATAATGGGAAAAGAAGCCTTATGCCATCAGTCTGCAATTTCTAGGTTGACACGCAGCATACACGCAGGACCAGAGCTTACTGTCTCTACGCAGTGGTCTGGTACCGAAACGGTTGCTTAAGCAAAGTCCCTAGGAATGTTGGAAAGCTTACGACCGTGAAACTAAAGCAGAACAGCGATGAAGGCCTCATGGAGCTGCTGCACGCCTCCCGTTTTGCCCGGATAATCAGGGCCTTACTTCGAGGCTAGTGCTCACATTGACTTTCACGTTTGGTATAGAGCGGAGCCGGGTGAGCTTCCAACTAGGAACTGGAAGCACAAGGTTTCTTTCGAGAAAACTCATTTGCTTCTATGAACCATGCCGGCTGTAAGTAAAAGCACGGTAACAACAGTGCTTTTCAGGTAGCTTCGGGGCCGCATCAACGGAGCTTTCATAATGGGAAAACTAGCCTTGTGCCGTCAGTCTCTAATTTCTAGGTTGACACGCAGCATACACGCAGGAGCAGAGCTTCCTGGTTCTACGCAGTGTTCTGGTACTGAAACGGGTGCTGAAGCAAGGCCCCTAGGAGTGTTGAAAAGCTTACTACCTTGAAACTAAAGCAGAACAACGATGAAGGCCTCATGGAGCTGCTGCACGCCTCTCGTTTTGCAAGGATAATCAGGGCCTTACTTCGAAGCTTGGGCTCACGTTGACTTTCACTTTAGGTATAGCGCAGAGCAGGGTGAGCTTCCAACAAGGAACTGGAACCCCAAGGTTTCTTAGGAGAAAACTCATTTTCTTCTCAGAACCATGCCGGCAGTGAGGAAAACCCCGGCAACAACAATGCTTTTCAGGTAGCTTCGAGGCCGCATGAACGGAGCTTTCATAATGGGAAAAGAAGCCTTATGCCATCAGTCTCCAATTTCTAGGTTGACACGCAGCATACACGCAGGCCCAGAGCTTACTGTCTCTACGCAGTGTTCTGGTACCGAAACGGTTGCTTAAGCAAAGTCCCTAGGAATGTTGGAAAGCTTACTACCGTGAAACTAAAGCAGAACAGCGATGAAGGCCTCATGGAGCTGCTGCACGCCTCCCGTTTTGCCAGGATAATCAGGGCCTTACTTCGAGGCTAGTGCTCACATTGACTTTCACGTTTGGTATAGAGCGGAGCCGGGTGAGCTTCCAACTAGGAACTGGAAGCACAAGGTTTCTTTCGAGAAAACTCATTTGCTTCTATGAACCATGCCGGCTGTAAGTAAAAGCACGGTAACAACAGTGCTTTTCAGGTAGCTTCGGGGCCGCATCAACGGAGCTTTCATAATGGGAAAACTAGCCTTGTGCCGTCAGTCTCTAATTTCTAGGTTGACACGCAGCATACACGCAGGAGCAGAGCTTCCTGGTTCTACGCAGTGTTCTGGTACTGAAACGGGTGCTGAAGCAAGGCCCCTAGGAGTGTTGAAAAGCTTACTACCTTGAAACTAAAGCAGAACAACGATGAAGGCCTCATGGAGCTGCTGCACGCCTCTCGTTTTGCAAGGATAATCAGGGCCTTACTTCGAAGCTTGGGCTCACGTTGACTTTCACTTTAGGTATAGCGCAGAGCAGGGTGAGCTTCCAACAAGGAACTGGAACCCCAAGGTTTCTTAGGAGAAAACTCATTTTCTTCTCAGAACCATGCCGGCAGTGAGGAAAACCCCGGCAACAACAATGCTTTTCAGGTAGCTTCGAGGCCGCATGAACGGAGCTTTCATAATGGCAAAAGAAGCCTTATGCCATCAGTCTCCAATTTCTAGGTTGACACGCAGCATACACGCAGGCCCAGAGCTTACTGTCTCTACGCAGTGTTCTGGTACCGAAACGGTTGCTTAAGCAAAGTCCCTAGGAATGTTGGAAAGCTTACTACCGTGAAACTAAAGCAGAACAGCGATGAAGGCCTCATGGAGCTGCTGCACGCCTCCCGTTTTGCCCGGATAATCAGGGCCTTACTTCGAGGCTAGTGCTCACATTGACTTTCACGTTTGGTATAGAGCGGAGCCGGGTGAGCTTCCAACTAGGAACTGGAAGCACAAGGTTTCTTTCGAGAAAACTCATTTGCTTCTATGAACCATGCCGGCTGTAAGTAAAAGCACGGTAACAACAGTGCTTTTCAGGTAGCTTCGGGGCCGCATCAACGGAGCTTTCATAATGGGAAAACTAGCCTTGTGCCGTCAGTCTCTAATTTCTAGGTTGACACGCAGCATACACGCAGGAGCAGAGCTTCCTGGTTCTACGCACTGTTCTGGTACTGAAACGGGTGCTGAAGCAAGGCCCCTAGGAGTGTTGAAAAGCTTACTACCTTGAAACTAAAGCAGAACAACGATGAAGGCCTCATGGAGCTGCTGCACGCCTCTCGTTTTGCAAGGATAATCAGGGCCTTAC